>NC_133658.1:41473760-42113760 GCF_037893015.1 Macrotis lagotis | reverse complement strand
TGGATGGATGGATGGATGGGTGGATGGATGGATGGATGGATGGATGGATGGATGGATGGATGGATGGGTGGATGGGTGGATGGATGGGTGGGTGGATGGATGCCTGCTAAGGATTTGCCGGGGGTCAGTTAGCAGAGCCCCTTCTTTTCCAGGGCAGGGTCGGTGACCCGGGGACAGGGTCTCCGCAGCTGCCAAAGGGCGGCGCCTAGGCCCCACCTCCCGGGCTGCGGCGGCGAAGGGGCCGAACTACAACTCCCGGCGTGCCTGGCGCGGAAGCTCGCGGTCACCTGACTGGCGGTCAGCTGGCTCCGGCGCCGAAGCCCGAGGCGTGGAAGCGGAGCGGCGCGGTGAGTGGGGGGCTGCGGGCCGGGGCCCGGGGGCCCTGCTCGGGGTCCGGGGTTGGCAGGTGGGGACACCGGGGCGGGGGTGGGGGACCTGCCCGGCCGGGCCTGGGCCTGCGGAGCGGCCGCCCCCGAGGGGAGGCGCGGATCCGGCCCCCCCGCCCCGTGGAACCGGCGAGGGGCCGAGGCAGGATTTGAACTCGGCTCCCCCGCAGGGGCCGCTGCCCCTCCCCCGCCCTCCCTGCGCGTGACCGCGGCTGCCCGGGCCGAGCCCGGAGCTGGCAGAACCGGGGCACCCGGAGCTGGCAGAACCGGGGCACCCGGAGCTGGCAGAACCGGGGCACCCGGAGCTGGCAGAACCGGGGCACCCGGAGCTGGCAGAACCGGGGCACCCGGAGCCTCTTCTCCCCCCTTGCTGAGGAAGGAAGAAAAACAAACCCCTGAACCCGGGCAAGGTCCGGCTGGGCCCCCCGGGCCAGGGTGCCCAAGGCCCCAGCGGCCCCCCTGGCCCTCGCCTGGTTCTGGCCGGAGCCCCCCGGGGCTCTAAGCTTTCCGGAGGCCGGGCCTGAGTTCTGGTGCCAGTCCCTGCCACGGCATGTGGAGCCCCCCGGGACCCCAGCCGGCCTTCCTGAGCCCCACCGGCCTGGCCGGGCCTGGCGGGGTGACAGGTGCCGACGGGGGCCTTGTGAGCTGGGGAGGGGGCGGAGAGGGGGGGAGGGGGAGCAGAGAGAGGGGGGAGGGGGAAAAGAAAGAAAACGGGGAAGGGGGGAAGCAGGATAGAAAAGAGAAAGGGGGGAAGGGAGGAAAGAGAGGAAAAAGATGAGGGAAGGGAGGGAGAGAAAAGAAAGCAAGTAAGAAAGAGGGACCAGGAACACAAGAACACTACAGAACACTGATTGCTGGAGGCGCTTGTCAGGCCCCAGGCCACACCGGTAGATGGTATCTGAGACAGCATTTGAATTCAGATCTTTCTGACTAGCCCAGGTTTCTCAGTGACCGTATAACCCAATGTCCGGTTCAGGCCTGTAAGCTGATGGGAAGGACTTGGTGACTGTCTTCAGATATTTCTGAAGTGTCCCCAGGGATTTTATTTATACCAGAGAACAATTAGTCACTGTAGGGAAAAGTCACAAAGGAAATGAGTGTGGAGCAAGAGCTGGCATTTCCCCCATATTTGGGATCATCATTTTTGGTTTTTTTGGTAGAGCATTTGGCGTAGGTTTAAGTTGTTTTGAATGACTTCAAGATCAATTCTGAGAGTTTTAGTTCCTTGTTTCTTTGATTTAATCCTGCTTTTTTTAGAGTTTAAATTTATTTGCAGTTAATAAACATTTATTTTCCTACCCATTGCATGTAGTTGAGAAAATAAAATATTTAATAAAATATTTTTTAAAATTTTTAATAAAAGGGGCAGCTAGGCGGCACAGTGGATAAAGCACTGGCCTTGGAGTCAGGAGTACCTGGGGTCAAATGTGGTCTCAGATACTTAATAATTACCTAGCTGTGTAGCCTTGGGCACACCACTTAACCCCATTTGCCTTGCAAAAACCTAAAAAAAAAATTTTAATTAAAAAAAAAATGATTTATTTTCTCTCCTTTCCATCTCCATCCCCATTGACAAAAAAGACCACCCAAAACTTCATAACAAATATGCCTTCAAAACAAATCCCCACAGTGGCTTTGCCTAAAAAATGTACTTCCTGCCCCTTGAATCTTAAGGCCTCCCTCAGGAGGTGGGTAGTGGGCTTCATCCTCAAGCTTCTGGATGCCTGGTTGGCTGTTAATTACATTGACCAACATTCTTGAACCTTTCAAAGTTCAAAGTTGCTTTTTCATTGTTGCTGTTATAGTATAAATTGTTCTGCTAGTTCTGCTGCCTTTGTTCTGAATCAGTTCATACAGATGTTCCAAGATGTCTGAGAAGCCATCCCTTTTGTCACTTCTGGTGACATCACATTCATATTTCCCAATTTGTTCAGCTATTCCCCAGTTCTTTGCCATTCTAAAAGAGCAGTTATGAATATTTCTGTACTCATGATTACTTTTCCTCTGTCTTTACTCTCCTTCTAGAACATAGACCTCAGAGAAGTATTGGTGGATCAAAAGGTAATTAATGCTGCCTTTCTGTGTTCTTTTTTAGGGCCTCTCGGCGCTTTTCCCGGGGCAATTAGCTCTTGGTCCTGATGATCCTGACCACCATCTGGTTTCTTATTTCTCTCATGTCTGGCAAGTGAGGTGGTGAGCAAGCATCAAAAGAGGGCACCAGCTCCTAGGGTCAGGGCACCCCGGTGGCCATGGCACAAACCAGTATGGTCATCAACAGCGACTATGGAGACTGGGGTTGGAATTCAGATGCTGGAGAGCGAGCCCGCCTCCTGCAGAGCCCCATCGTGGATGGAATCCCCAAAGGGGAGGAGGAAGAGTCAGGAGCCACAAACGGGGGGACCACCTCCACGCTGGGGGCTGTCTTCATTGTGGTGAACGCCTGCCTGGGTGCTGGCCTGCTGAACTTTCCAGCCGCCTTCAGTACTGCTGGTGGAGTCGCCGCTGGAATTGCGCTGCAGATTGTGAGTGAGCTAGGGCAGGGGTGAAAGGGCCCCCTAGACTGCCTGGCCAGGGAGTGGGGGGATGGCTGTTTTGAGTCTGATCTTCCTTGGCAGCAGCTGCTGCTGTGACTTTTGACCTCCCCTGCTAACCTCCCTGGGCGTGTGCCCCTCTCTCTGATGCAGGGCATGCTGGTCTTCATCATCAGTGGCTTGGTTATCCTAGCGTATTGCTCCCAGGCCAGCAATGAGCGCACATACCAGGAGGTGGTGTGGGCAGTGTGTGGCAAACTGACCGGAGTTCTGTGTGAGGTTGCCATTGCAGTGTACACTTTTGGCACCTGCATCGCCTTTCTCATCATCATTGGGGACCAGCAAGACAAAAGTAAGCCCTGCCCATCTCCCAGGGGGCTGCCTTTGGTTGGGGGAAATGGGGTGAGGAAGAAAGGAATTCCTGTCCCCATCTATGGTCATTATAATGACCTAGAGTATTGGCCAGTCAAGCTTCCCTTCATCTAAAATATCAGAAGTGCTAAATCTATCACATGGAAGAAAAGGGGGTGAGGGAGGGTCGGGTCCATGCTGGTGGGGTCACCCACTGCTCTGCTGACCTCCCTCTCCCGGCTCTCCCCTCAGTTATTGCTGTGATGGTGAAGGAGTCGGAGGAGGCGGGCAGCCACCACTGGTACATAGACCGAAAATTCACCATCAGCCTCACTGCCTTTTTATTCATCCTTCCCCTCTCCATCCCCAGGGAGATCGGCTTCCAGAAGTATGCTAGGTGTGTTTTTCCTGAACCCAAGGTGAAGAGGGTGCTCTCAGGGGTCGTGGACCTCTTCTCTCCCAAGCCCAAGCACTCACCTCCTCCCTTCTTGCCTGCCTACTTTCTGGGAATGTGACCCAAAGACTAGAGAAAGAATTGGGAAAGGATCAAATCATGCTTTGCTCAATCACAGCCCTTCTCATAAAGAACATGATCAGGAGCATCTAGGTGGCATAGTGGATAGAGCACTGGTCCTGGAGTCAGAAGGACCCAAGTTCAAATCTGACTTCAGACACTTAATAATTACCTAGCTGTGTGACCTTGGGCAAGTCACTTAACCCTATTGTCTCACCACCACCCCCCAAAAAAATAGGGCAGTCTCAGCACCCACCAAAGAGTTAAACTCAGAGTCTCTTTTCCCCACTTTTCTCTAAGTACTTTCTCCCCTGAATGTCTCCTTCTATAAGTGGAGTTGTATTGTTCTTGGCCTGGCAGGAGACCCTTGTGCCAGCTTCTTCCTGGCCTTGTGCCCTCTTGGATGGAATCCACAAGCTTTGTTCTCTGGGCCTGTCTCCTTCACACCCTTTCAGATAAACTTTCATCTTTTATTAGAAGAATCTCCACCTGGTGGTCAGTAATTTCCCTCCATCTCAAAAATGGCATTTTTTGGCACAATGGACCTCTCACCATTGGTCCTATCCAAAGACTGGGGGAAGATGGGGAGGGGAGGAAATGGATCCAGGGTTCTCATGATTCCAAATAAAATCTCTCTAGTTTCAACTTCCTCCAGCAGAGCCAGACCCATCCCTGGTAATACAACAGGCAGGAGGACATGCCAGGGGGCTGGGATGGGCACAGCCATGGCTCATCATAGCCCATATCTTTTCTCCCTGGCAGCTCCCTGAGTGTCCTTGGCACCTGGTATGTCACAGCCATCATCATCATCAAATACATCTGGCCAGATGAGGAGATGTCCCCTGGGGACATACCCACTAGGTAGGTGAAAGGGTTGAGCATCCTGAAGCACCAGTCCCCTCCATGGCATTGTCTCAACCCACCTTGTCAGGGAGGTCACTTTCTTCCAAAACAAACCGTTCCATTGGACATCATAGCTTTTAGGATTCAGTTCAGCAGGTATTGGGATGAGACCTGGGGGTAACGTTGACTCCACTTGAGGAGAAAAAAAAATCTTTCTTGTGACTGCAAGGGCCGTAATTCTACCCTCCTTTTGATGGTTCTGCTAATGGTATTCCTTGTGTGGGTCCTGTGCCTTCCTGCTAGGGAAAGGACTCTGTATATAGAAAGCTCATTAGTCCTCATAAAGATAAACACTTATTCTTTTTCCATGGAATCTTATGACGCATCTGTGATTTTCTTGGCAGAGATATCTTGAGTGGTTTGCCATTCCTTCTCCAGCTCATTTTACAGATGAAGAAACTGAGGCAAATCAAGTTAGACCAGGGTCACACAGCTTGTAAGGGTCTAAGGCCAGATTTTGCAGAACAAAACTTGTGCAGCACCATCACCAGAACTAGATGAAGGCAGAACCCAGCTCCTGCCTACCAACCTGGAGCTATCTATAGGGTCATCCCTCTCTGCCCTGGTCAGAGTGAAGTCAGGATGGCCAGTTTCACTGATTCCCCCAGGATCCATTGTGAGCCCTGGACAGTGGAAGGTAGAGGAAGAAGCTTGGGGGAGGGGGTCCAGGAGAACCAGAAGCCTGTGGCCATCCTTGGCAAATCCCAGTGCTTCTTGGGCCCTCTGATTTCTCATCTGCACTGTGGAGGTTCCTCATTTTTCTCCATGAAGATTAAGTGAGAAAATGGATGTGAAGACACTTTGTAAAGGATGAAGTTGTCTATCATGGGGGCCCATTACCATATCATGAGAAAATCATTTCATTTGGACCATGGAAAGGGGCTTAGTAAGAAACTATACTTTTCCAAATCTGACTTCTGTAAAGCCTAAATTGTAGCCTATAATAATATTCTTTTTTTTAACTTATTTTTATCCTCTCTACTCTCTTCTTGGTGACTACATCCTGAAAAATGAGTAATACATCTTAAATGAAAGATCTCATCTCAAAAAAACCACCCAAAAGCCTTCCATGTTATGCATTTGTATTAGGATGGTAATGTTTTAGGGTCCATCAGCTCCATTTCCAGAGCAGGGGCAGGGCAGAATTGGGGGAGATAGATGGTGGTCCCCATTTGAGTTTGGCCTCCCAACTCCAGTGTAGCCACAATTTGAATTCAGGCAAACACTCCCACCTCAAAGCTGGGGACTGTGGTCTCCTGCCCCTCATCCTGAGGTCCTGTGTGACTGTACTTTCCTTGCAGGCCAACCTCCTGGATGGCTGTGTTCAATGCCATGCCCACAATCTGCTTTGGATTCCAGGTACTGGCTATGAAATGGGGTCCATGAGAGCTGGGATCTCTCTATTGTGGGTTGAGTGTAGGGCTTAAAGGAGCCATCACTTGGGCAGTACTTGTAACCCATTTTCCCGGCTCTTTTCTCCTTGGCAGTGCCACGTGAGCAGTGTGCCCGTCTTCAACAGCATGAAGCAGCCGAAGGTGCAGACCTGGGGTGGGGTGGTGACAGCCGCCATGGTCATAGCCCTGTTTGTCTACATGGGCACAGGTGAGGCAGCCTCAGCAAGGCCGAGGTGGGTAGTGAAGGAAAGGGTTAGGGTAGATGGTCAGGGCTCTTTCTTGCACCTTCTTCATTTTCTTGGGCAGGGCTGGGCAGTGCTCAGGGCTTGACCCTTCTGCTTCCTCAGTGGCTCCTGCTAGCAGCAGCTATAATTCAGGCATTCGTGACCTCCCTCCTCCCCCTGCCCTTGAACCTTCTCCAAGAAGAGAGTTCAAGTGATCACCTCTCCCCCCTACCCCTTGTCCTCAGATCCAGATCCATCAACTCTTCTGTGTCCTGACCCAAGCAGATTTGAAAGATTCCTTCCCCTCATCCCAAGAGCCTTTCCATTTTAATCTGCCTTTCCCACTTTGACCCAACCTACTGGGCTTTCTTCTCCCCATCGGGGCCCTCAGGTATCTGTGGCTTCCTAACCTTCGGAGTCAATGTGAACCCCGACGTGCTCCTCTCCTACCCCTCGAATGATGTGCTTGTCGCCATTGCCCGTGTCTTTATCATCATCAGTGTACTGACCTCCTACCCCATTCTGCACTTCTGTGGACGGTGAGATACCGGGAGGAGGGGGGCCTGTGTCCCTCAGCATGGAGGGGAGCTCCATGTGTAGCTGAGTGATGCCTCATAGGAGTCTGTCACAGGGGTGCTGAGTCTCTCTCACCCCCATCATGCTCCTCAAGTTACTGCTCTGTTCCCCCTTTGCTCCACCCTCCCCTTTCCTGAATTTGGCCATACATGCTTTGTATGTCCAACCTCTCATCCACTTCATTTTGGGGGACTCTGAGACATGGCCGATAACTTTCTCCCCCTCAGGCTGCAGTGATCCTGGAAAAGTGTGGCTGGGATGGGCTGAGGCTTCCTCTGTGCTCCCCATTCTTAATCTGTGAACTTCTGTGCAGGGCGGTCCTGGAGGGCTTGTGGCTGCGCTACAAGGGTGAGACGGTAGAAGAAGACGTGGCCAGGGAGAGACGAAGGAGGGTACTGCAGACGGTCACCTGGTTCTTACTGACCCTGCTGCTGGCCCTCTTCATCCCAGACATTGGCAAAGTCATCTCTATCATCGGTGGTCTTGCCGCCTGCTTCATCTTTGTTTTCCCAGGTAAGGGCACCCCCTTTTGCCAATCTCCACCATGGGTGCAGAGGCCTGCTAAGTATCATGGACTAGGGATGCCCCTCTCTTCTTGTCCTCTTTAATCTCCAGTTGAAAAATCCCAGTTGTTCAGGTGCCCCCTCCAGGAGCACAGGCAGAATGTGCCAGCCCCTTGGAAGAAATGACAGATGATGTCTAAGATTCCTCATGTGTCGTTCTTGGCAAGGGAAACATTTTCTGACTTACTGGAGAGAGAGAGAGTGTATGTGTGTGTGTGTGTGTGTGTGAGTGAGTGTGAGAGTGAGGCGTGTATGTGTGTGTGTGTGTGTGTGTGTGTGTGTTGGGGGGATACATAGCCAGAGAATGGAGTCAATGATGAAAGGAGCCAGGTTCTTGGCCTGCTTTTGCTTGGCTTGGGCTGGCCATTTGCTTGATCAAAAATGTGGTTTCTTCTAGGACTGTGCCTGATTGAAGCCAAACTTTCTGAAATTGAAGAAGTCAAACCATGCAGGTAAAGCTCCAAATTATCTCCTGCCCCCTTGTCTTCAGGACTCTTTGGGAGATGCTACATGGGGCGGTGGGAAGGGAGAAGAAAGCCAGGGTGCAAACCCAGCTCTGCCCTAAGTCACTTACCTTCTGGAGCCTGGCTACCTGACATAGACTTGTTCTTTTGCATTTTGGAACAACATGAGTGTTTCAAAAAGTACAAGGGTGAAAACAGCAGAAGGAAGTATTTTCCTTCTAGACTCATCTATGGGATCAGATGACAGGGTACTTTCCCTTTTTCGATCACCTCATATTGTTGAACCTCATGATGAGTCCTGACCCCTCCTCTTTGTTTACAGCTGGTGGGCACTGGTCAGTTATGGAGTCCTCTTGGTCACCCTCGGAGCCTTCATCTTTGGCCAAACCACAACCAATGCCATCTTCATGAATCTCGCAGCCTAACCTTTCCATTTGGAACTGGACAGCCAAAGGGAAAAAGTGACCTTTTCTGTTGATCCATGTACCAGCCCTTGGCTGTTGCCAGGGGGGACCCTACCATATTGCTTGTTTGATCATGTCCTGTCACCAGTGCCCTCATGAAGCAGGGAGCCTCCTCTACAAAGCGGACTCCTCTGGTCAGAGGACGGTCCCAGGGACTTCCCCAGTCACCTGCAGTGTTGTGGCTTGTGGGAAGGAATCATCTCCCACCACTGAATCTTCCCAAGGATCTCCTCTCCAGATCAAAAATTAAAAACCTGTTTCTTTTATCCATTGGTGAAGAGCAGAGAAAACTCTGAAGAAAGAACCTAGTCTTACTTGGGTGAAGAGAAAATTCTTCCTCTGCCAGAAGGCTGGTCCAAGCAAGGGGCAGAACCCAGCCTTCTGGGGAAGCCTTCATTCTGGGGACACCTTGTGCAATGTCTAAGGCCACCTGTTGACTCCACATGTGCAGTTCATATATGAAGAAAGTAGTTCAGACATGGCAGGTCCCCCAAAATCATACAAATGACCATCACAAAATGGAGGATTTTTCCCTGCCCAAAGAGCAAGAGATCAATCGTGTTGGACCAAGCTCTGGCCAGCAAGGGCAGGGATCAGACCCAAGCCAGATTCCAGATTCCTTCGGCCCCATTTGGTCCCACTTGGTTTTGGTAAATGTTTTTCCACTAATCATTAGTTCTACCTTGAGTCATTTGGAACTTGGTCTCTTCCTCCCAGCATCCTATTGGCTGGGACCAAGGAAGAGTAAAGACCACTATTCCATGGCCCCTGAGACACCGCCATCTCACTACATTCCAGTGGGGCTTGGCCAGCCTTCTTGGTTTTCTCCAGCCCCAAAATCTCACTAAGTCTAATGTTTACAGAGACTGTTGGTCTTCCCTATATGCAAGAGGGGACCAACATGTGTTATGGTGCTTTGTGTATCCTTCTGTTACCTCCAGATTAGGAGTTCTCTTCCCTCTCAGATTCCAAATTGGCACCTCCTTTAAGAATGGGAAAGAATAGAGGATGGCAAGACAGCTGTTTTGTCTTCCTTTGAATGTTCTCAGGAGCTCTCAGCCGGTGCTTGCTGTTTTCTGTTCTAATTTCCATTTGCTGTCGTTTAGGATTGAGAAAGACCCATCCAACATTGGACTGTTGATGGAAACTTAACACTAGAGATGAGAGGATTGAACTCCATCACTCTGCAGTCCAGTAGATGACAAGCCAGTTGTGATTTTCTATGCCTAGAGATAATATTCTGTGCCATGATGCCCTTCCGTTCCTCATTTGAGTTCCTCTTGTATCTAGGGAAAAGGGGCAGGCTTTAGCTTTTGAGGCACTGCCCTGCCCTTCATCAAGGCCCATGGGCAAACAGATCCTGGTCTGACACCCCCATGCCATGATCACAAGGTCGAGTCTGTCAAGAACACTATTTTTTATTTGTTTAGGATGAGAGATGGAGAATGAGGCTTCCCAGAGGGTCAGAGTCAGGATCAGGCACCAGATCATAGAATTTCAAGTCTTTCCATCTCTGTCAACCCATACTATCCATTTGTCCTCCCTTGTCACAGGGTCCCTACCTCCATTAAGCCGTGTGACTCTTGGGCCCCTTGGCAGCCCCTGCTCACTTTGAACAATCTCAGGAAGACCAAGGATAATAAACTAGAACTGTAGATCTGTCTTTTTGCTTCTTCCAGACCAAGACCTCCACCCTTAGAAAGGAGAGAGGCCAACCCACTCTAGCTCTCTCGCTGGTTTCTCCATAGTAATAGATACCAAAGGAGCCTCTGGTTTCTAGGAAGTAGGCTTCTTTACTCAAGGATACTATGACCTTGAAGGTCCAACTAGGGACCTGATCTGCCCTCTTCCTACATAAACAATCAGGGCCTAGAAGTTGTGTGGGAAGCTGAGATTGGGTAACAAGCCTAGATCTCTCCCCATTGTTTCCTCCTCTCCCAACCAGTAAGACAGGGCCAGCTTCTTACCAAGGTCTGGGCTTCTATCTTCACCTGTCTGTAGTCATCCCCATGATTCAGGAAGTGTCTGCCCCTTCAGAGAGAGTTAAGATGAGGGCAGGGCAGTTGTTTGCGAGGGGATTCCAAACCCAGATTAGGTGTGTGAAGCCAGAAAAGGGGTGTGGACTCCATTTCACACCTCCCAGTGTTCTCCCTCTGCCTCCCTCCCCATCTGTGATTTTTAATGTTTTTTCCCTACCCCTGTACCTTAGGCCATAAAAAATGTATAATTAAAGGGAATTTTGCTGCTGAGTTGTGTTTGTGTTATTCTAACCTTGTGGGCAAAGAGAGACAGTTCCTGTTTGAATTGGAAAGGTGAGAAGGAAGGGACAGTTCTTCAAGGTGATGAGTATTTCAACTTTGGCTGTCAGCCAGGTCCTCAGCCAAATCCTGAGAATACAAAGAAAGGTTAAAAAAAATAGCCCTGGTTCTTCACAAGCTTGCAGTCTAATAGGTAAGACAACATGCAGACGACTACATGTGTACAAAAAGAGAATAGATAGATATGTATATAGATAATATATTAGAGGTTTCTCAGAAGGAAGACACTGGGGAAGTCTTGTAGAAGGTGGAGCTCGAGCTGATCCCCGCAAGAAGCCAGGAATTGGAGCAGGAGAGGATGGTGACACCTTCAGAACTCGAGGGAGATTATTTGACAGCTAAGTGGAAGACAAACTGGTGCGGGGAGAGACAAGACAGGGAGACCTACTAACAGCTCTTGTTATGGTACAGATGTGAAGTGATGAGAACCAGTATCAGGACAGCATCAGTGTTAGGAAAGGACAGGTGGAGAGAGCGTGCAGGTTAAGAACCTGGGTAACTGGGAGGTTAGGGTATGGCTGGACTATTACAGGGAAATTTAGAAGGAAAATAAATTAGCGAAAGATTAGTTCAATTTTGGACGTGTTGGTTTTTCCATGTAACTCAACTTGGGAAGCATTGGAATACCTTCATGTATTCAGCAGTCTGCTTTTTAGCAGAAACAAAAAAAAAATCTAGGGGTTGCTAAGTGGCACAGTGGATAGAGCACTGGTCCTTGAGTCAGGAGTACCTGAGTTCAAATTTGGCCTCGGATATGTAATAATTACCTAGCTGTGTGGCCTTGGGCAAGCCACTTAACCCCATTTGCCTTGGGGGAAAAAAAATCTAACAATAGCTCCCAGAATTTCAGCAAATTGTGTAAACGAGTTAACTGGATTCTCCCAGCCTAGGAGGTCTGGCCTACAGGTATTATCCCCCATTTTATATCTGGGAAAACTAAAGATCAGATCATGAAGGGATCCACTTGCTGGAGAAGGGATTTTAATGTTTTTCTCCCTCTGAGAGAAGCACTGGGAAAGGAGAGTTTACATGGGGCTTTGTCTAATTCCAACTGGACCATTGGAAATACCACCATCACCCCAGCCAACATCCTCTGGGAATTATCACCTCCCTGCTTCTTATTTCTGGGCAGATCTCATCCTTCCCAGAGTTAACTGAGGGCTACCAATTACTATGGAGGGGATGTTTCGGGATCTTTCTGAACCTAAGCTTTCTCTTTTGCAAAAGGGAACATAGTTCCTGTCCTATTTATTTCAACCCATTTATCAATTGGGTTCCCACTCTATATTGAGCACTATATTTTAGGTGTTGGGAATACAAAGACAAACATGGGGGCAGCTAGGTGACATAGGGGCGGCTAGGTGGCTCAGTGGATAAAGCACTGGCCCTGGAGTCAGGAGACCCTGAGTTCAAATCCGGTCTCAGACACTTAATAATGACCTAGCTGTGTGGCCTTGGGCAAGCCACTTAACCCCATTTGCCTTGCAAAAACCTAAAAAAAAAGACACATGAAATAGCTTTTGATTTCTGGTGAGCATACATTCTATCACAGAGTTGTTATAAGCATCAAATAGTCTTAATGAGGGCAATGGAATTTCAAATTGAGAAGGGCATCAGAGGCAGCCCATCCAACTTAAAATAAAATTTCTCCATTAATAATACAAACTGACAATAACTCACCCAAATTTTGACCAAAAGCCCTCTCTAGGGAGGGATATTCCACTACCACCCTAAGACAACCCATTCTATTTTAGGATCAGGTGTGATTATTCCACTCACCTGCTCAACAAACTTCATGAGCTTCTCATTAACTCTTGATTATTAACATTTAGAGTTCTCCACCACCTACCTCCAACCTGCCTTTTCATATTACTTCATTTTCTCAGGTCCCCACTGAGTCTGGCACCATCTGTAGTTGTCTTGGATTATGCTGACTTTGGAGGAGAGAGTGAGGTGGATAACTCGGCACAGCTCTGCCTCACTTAAATCCAGTTCTCTTACAAGTCATCATCCTCCTAATGTCATTAGTCCTCTTCAAGAATGAAGGATGGGGGGGGGGGGGCAGCTAGGTGACACAGTGGATAACGCACCGGCCCTGGAGTCAGGAGGACCTGAGTTCAAATCTGACCTCAAACATTTAATAATTACCTACCTGTGTGACCTTGAGCAAGCCACTTAACCCCATTGCCTTGCAAAAACCTAAAAAAAAAAAAAGTAAAGGATGAACAACAATTTTACCCATTCTATGTTCAAACCAAAGAAGTCTATGTTCCTCCATAAGCCATTTCATTTCCATCCTGTGTCTTTGCAGAGGTTATCCCCCATACATGTATGCCATCCCTTCTCAATTCTGCCTCTTAGGATCCCTAAGTTCTTTCAAAACTCAATTTCAAAGACATGAAAATACCAAAAATATCTTTCCTGATCCACCCAAGTGGTGGTTAGTGTCTCCCTTTCCACCTCCCTTTCCACGTCCTTTGTTTACTTTTGTACATAGTCCTTAGTAGGGAATAAACTCTTTGAGAAGAGGGAGAGAGAGAGAGAGCATCACATTTTAACTTTGGACTGAGTTGACGGATTGTTTAACTCCAATGATAAGAAAGCATTTCCTTCCATCAAGCCACCATTTCTACTTCCCACCCATTACTGCTAGTTCTTTTTCTTTTCAGTTTTTGCAAGGCAATGGGGTTAAGTGGCTTGCCCAGGGCCACACAGCTAGGTAATGACTAAGTGTCTGAGGCCAAATTTGAACTCAGGTCCTCCTGACTCCAGGGCCGGTGCTCTATCCACTGTGCCACCTAGCCGCCCCCATTACTGCTAGTTCTAACCAAGCAGAGTACACCTAATTGCTGATCCCCATGACATCCTTTCTTCCTAATACTGGAAGACAGTCATCCTTCCCCAGTTCACAGACCTACCAAAAGAAAAAAATTTCCTAAACATCTCCAGCTCCTTCAGTTGAGTGTCCTATGACACGATTACAAACCATCCAGCATAATAGTGGAAATATGAAGTAAAGTTTAAGGGGAAAAAACATGAATTTAGTGTACCCGCTATGTAAGACCTGCAGATTTGATGATTAATCAACCCACAGTTGGATTGAACAGAAAATCAGTTCGATTGACAATTGCTTTTCCCCTCTGGGCCACTAGGGGTCGCCTTTGCTTTGTATTGGGCCGGCTTCCACCTGAATCTGACCATGGTACCAGGGTACCAAGGTATATCATTTACCTCGAGAATCTGGTCTCAGTTCTCTTGCTCCATCACTGGTCATTCCCGCTCTGCTTAAAAGTCGTGTCTTCCACTATTACCTTTAATTTAAAAAAAAAAAAACTTATGTAATTCTGCTATCTCTTATACTTTATTTTTCTTCCTTAAGGCTATGATTTCTCTCTCATCACATTTAACTTTGATCAATGCATACCATGGAAACAACGTAAAGACTAACAGACTGTCTTCTGTGGGGGGTGGGGGGAGGGAAGCAAGAATGGGGGGGGGAATTGTAAAATTCAAAATAAATAAAATTTTTCTTTTAGTTAATAGAAAAGTAGTGCCTTCCCCCTGAGAGCTGGGATAACCTCAGAGGGAAGACATATATAGATAAATAGAAAAAGATAAAGAGATAGAAGTGTAGGTATAGCTAGTTATAGGGTTAGCTATATAGATATAGTTATATACACATATATACACACATATGCAAAAAACTTGTTTTTATATACTTGTTTGTTTGTTATCTCTCTCTCTAGTCTGTGAGTTCCTTGGGAGCAAGAACCATATTTCTGCCTTTCTTTGTATCTCCATACATAGTAGGCACTTAATAAATACTTGTTGACTATCTCCTTGATTATCTGGTTGGGTTACAGGAGAGATTTGAGTTACAACAAAGAAATTCTTTCTTTTTCTCTTTCCTCCCATTCTACCACATTTACCATTTATACAAGGCACCATGGAGAGTGATGGATTTTAGTGTCAGAGGACCTCAGTTCACATCTACACTTACACCTGTGTAATCCTGGTCAAATCATTTTATCTCCCTGGATCTCAGTTTCCTTATTTGTAAAATGGGGGGTGGGGTGGGAGGATGAGCTGGATCACAGATGTCAAATACAGATTCTGGCAACCCTTCCCAGTATAATAAATTGATTTAAATTGTAATTAGGAATACTTCACAAAATAAATAAAAGCAATAGAACATAGATAATATCAATATATGGTTTTCTAAGCCAATATGCCAATGCTGGGATCTTTATATAAGGTTTATTGGCCACCCATTTCTATTTGGATTTGACCCAATTGGACTTAAGATGACTTCTTAGGTCCTTTCCAGTTCCAACACCAATGATCATATCATCTTTAAGGGATAAGGTTGGGGTTGTTTTACCTACTGGCTTTTAACACTACCAAAACCTCCCCTTAAAAATTGTATACCAACCTTTGAATTAACACCAAGAATTAGTAAAACAATAAGTATTTATGCAAGAATTTTACTGTGACAGACACTGGACAAAGACCTGGGGATACAAAGGAAGACAAAGAGGAAATCGCTACCCTCAAGGAAATCACATTCTTTTTTTTTTTAATATATTTATTGGGGCAGCTATGTGCACAGAAAATTAGAGCATCAGTCCTGGAGTCAAGAGGACTTGAATTCAAATCAAGCCTTAAATATGTAATAATTGCCTAACTGTAACCTTGGCAAGTCACTTAATCCTATTTCCTTAAATAAATAAAAAAATTTTCTTAGGTTTTTGCAAGGCAAACAGGGTTAAGTGGCTTACCCAAGGCCACACAGCTAGGTAATTATTAAGTGTCTGAGACCGGATTTGAACCCAGGTCCTCCTGACTCCAGGGCCAGCACTTTATCCACTGCACCACCTGGCCGCCCCAATAAATAAAATTTTTAAAAAATAAAATGTATTTCTTTATTTTCCCAATTACATGCAAAGACAGTTTTCAACATTCATTTTTGGTAAGATTTTGAATTCCACATTTTTCTCCCTCCCTTCTCTCCCCACCTTGATATGTGAAATCTGATATAGATTTCACATGTACAATTATGTTAAACACATTTCCATATTAGTCACATTGTGAAAGAAGAATCAGAACAAAAGAAGTAAAAAATCATAAGAGAGGGAAAAAATAAAGCATAAAGGAAATTTTTAAAATGGTATGTTTTGGTCTGCATTTGACTCCAAAGTTAGAAACTCAAATTCTGATGGCAGAGATAACAGAAACAACTTTGGAGGGAGGGAAGGGGAGAGAGGGAGAGGGAGGGGGAGGGAGGGATAATCTTAGAGAGAAGGCACTGGCAATTCCTGGGACTGGGAAATGACTCTTGCTAAAGGTAGTGCTTAAGCTGAGTGTTGAAGATGACAAGGCAAGCCAGGAAGCAGATGTAAGAAGGGAGAGTATTTCTGGCCCAGGGGATGACAGTCAAAAGAATATATATCATGAACAAAGAACAAGAAAGCCAATATCACTGGATTAGAGAGTATTGAAAGGAGAACAAAGTGAAAACTAAGCCTAGGAAGCAAATGTGAAAGATTTTAAAAACCAAAAAGAGCATTTTATATTTGATACTGGAGGTTAAGAGGGAGCCACTATGGTTTATAGAGTAGTAGGAGGCTGACCCGGTCAGGGTTATGTCTTGGGAAGATCACTTTGATTCCTCAGTGCAGCGTGAACTAGAATAAGGGGAGACTTAAGAAATAGAAGACAAGGTACTTCATCATCTGAATGGGAGGAACATTTCACTCTGCATCAGTTCATATAAGATTTCTCCAGTTTTTCTAAATCTATCATATTTATCATTTCTTAAATATAGATATAGTGAGAGTATAATTATGAGATGTTTATACTTTCTAGAATACTCTTATATGTTGAATTGCCTGAGATGAATCCAAATTCATTTTCAAAATGATTCACTTAAGAAGTATTTAAAATGTTTAAATTGATAGACTTCTTATTAAAATTAAACAAATCTTGTACAATATACCACCTAAGCAATTTTCACAAGTTATACAAATTTCCAACCTCTGCTTCTCATAGCTTGAAAGGATTGGAGATTCACATCCCAGCCTTAGGATCCTCTAAAAAAGGAGGGTTTGATGCATTCATGACAGTTTTGACATGACCCCACAACAAAAGGCCAAATGGAGATAGCCTCTGACAGAGGTGGCCAAGCAGGAGGACCACTGATCCAATAGTCCAGGAGAATGTCATCCAGAAATTATCACACATTCATTGCACAATAAAGGGCCCTGTCTTATTCAAATAAAAATAAAAATTTTATTATTCAAAATTTACAAAACTGAGTATAAATCTAAATAATGAAACTTTCAAATGATATTTTTGGTAAGTTTGTAGCACTCTTTTTGGGAGAGCCATTATCAGCATTACAAAGTATACTTTAACAGTGAGCCACTGAATTATTTTATCTCTATGTGTCTCAGACAACTCCTATATTTCTCTAAATCATTGACAGAATATATCTTTATTGGTGGACAATTCTCCATACTTTCCTATATTCCTGTTTCATAAATCAGATTTGTAGCTCTCTTCTCCACAAATTATTTCATATGTATATGTTTAGTTTTCACAACTGAATTAAAAGGGTTTTTTAAATGAAATTTAAAAATAGTGACCCACAGAGTTTATCATATTGCTCCTCTTTCCAAAGTTTTTTAGACCCGCACTTGTCACCCTCCCTCCTTCTTGAAGCGTCTAGAGCCCATCCAGAAGAGGGGAGCCATTGAGCTAGTGAGGAGACTAGAAACTATACCACAAAAGTCTTCATTAAGGAAACTGGGGATAGTCAGTCTTGGTTGGTTCTTCTGAATTGTATAGCTGCACATAGCAAAGGGACATATTCTTCAGAAAGGTTCCTTGTTGTAACAGTGAGCCCTTAATTCTGGAGTCATAAAGCCTGGGTTCCATTCTTGGTTCCTCTTGCTGTATAACACAAGGCAAGTCACTTAAACTGTCATTGCATATCATTCATTTTCACATCCTAATATTTCTCTGGTGTGTCTAATCCTACATCCTACCTGGCTATTAGCATAAACTAGAAATGTGACTGAGTCATGGAAGGAATTAATGAGACAATCATTTATGCAAGCATTTTATTGTGTGTCACTGAGCTAAGCTCTAGGATACAAAAAGAAGCTGAAACAACAGGCCCTGCCTTCAAGAGGTTCATATTTTAATGGAAAGGAAGATAGCAGCTATAGACAGAAAGCCCAAGAAGGGCACCAGATTTTATCCCACTGAGACTTCCTGAAGGCCACAAATTAACTCCAAATCTTGATTCTCCACTCAATGCCAGTTTCATGAACACACGTAGCAAATTACAAAGAAATCCATTTCTAACAGGTTTGTAGCAAGTAGAAATCAATGAAAGATAATACAGATAAGACTATATTCCATAAAACACACAGAGTGAATAAGTTCTCTTATTGGAAGAGAAATATCTTAACTTGATCAAAAGAAAGTCCCATTTCACCCAAGAGGAAATTCCCTGAAGTATCTGCTATACCAACCTAAGATAAGGAACTTGACTGAGGTGCCAGCTTCTCTTCATGTTGGTTTTTTCCCAGAGTCTTTCTCTCCCTCCGGGGACCTGAAAAGGATCTGAAACTATGTCTTCTCTCTAAAATGGAAGTCTAAAGATCAGGATATGTTCCTTCAAGCTCTTACCAATTCCATTCTTCTTACAGGAATGGAGCACCAATCTCCACAAATTAGTAGAGACCTTTGCAAATACATTTTGAGGGAAAATTAAATTTATGTAGGGGTGGATCAAGTTTTAAGAACAAAAACCTGGACAGAAATGATGAGCTTCTTTGTTGAGTCATTGCAAATATCTGTCCTTGGACCTATAGTATTCAACATATTTCTCAGAGAATTAGATGAAGACATCAAATTGATAGATGGCACAAAGCTAAGAGATAGCTGAATTAGTGAGTAACAATCAAGATTCAAAAATATCTTGATAAGTAAAAATGACGGTGTCTTTAGGCTTTTTCTTGTTTTGGGTTTTTTTTTTTTTTGCAAGGCAAATGGGGTAAAGTGGCTTGCCCAAGGCCACACAGCTAGGTAATTATTAAGTGTCTGAGGCCGGATTTGAATCCAGGTACTCCATCATAAAAATGATGGTTTCAATCTGAGAAGATAAAATATAGTAGTGGAAAGGCTTTTAAAAAGATCAAAAATGGGGCGGCTAGGTGGCACTGGCCCTGGAGTCAGGAGTACCTGAGTTCAAATCTGACCTCAGACACTTCATAATTACCTAGCTGTGTGGCCTTGGGCAAGCCACTTAACCCCATTGCCTTGCAAAAATAAAAAAAAAAAGGGGTGGCTAGGTGGCACAGTGCATAAAGCACCGGCCCTGGAGTCAGGAGTCCCTGAGTTCAAATCTGACCTCAGACACTTAATAATTAGCTAACTGTGTGGCCTTGGGCAAGCTACTCAACCCCATTGCCTTGAAAAATCTAAAAAAAAAAAAAAAAAGATAAAAAAAAAACCTGTTTTGAGGTGAGGCTAGATAACATTTGGTCCAAAAAAAGATTTGGGAATTTTGATTCAATATTTATTAAGTACCTATCATACCCAGTACTAGAGGTACATTGAAATCACTCTCTTTTCCCAGAGAATTGACATTCTAATGAAATACAAGTAAAAAAATACTAGGTCATTTGAGGATGAAGAAAGTACTAGAAATCTCTATGGAATGGTCAGAAAAGTCTTTTCAGAAGATGTAGCATCTGAACTGAGCTCTGATTCTAATCCTAAACTAAGAATTCTAAGAAGGGGACAAAGGAAGTGAAGTCCAAGCACCAGGGACAGATTGTGCTATAGAGATGGAAGATAGAACCAAGTTCAGAGAACAGCTAGTAATCCTGTTTCTCTTTCCTTAAATTCCTCCTTTTTCCCCCATGACTGGATACAATGAGAAACAAGATAAAAAGACCAAGAGTCATTTCTTAAACACAAATAGTTTTTATTTACAAAGAGTTGAACTGCAGGCTTGGTATGGGTCAACAGTGTGACACCTTGGCCTAGTCCAGAATATAAACTTAATACTGAGGTGACTTTGAGATGCTTTTGTTCTCCTCATGTCAAATGATTTATTTTATTTAAATTTCCATGAATAATCATTTAAATTTGTCTTAGTGGCACATCATATATCCATTGTTCATTTTCATTATGAATAATTTGTTTAGGTGAGAATTGAGTTGTTTCAACTGGATTATATATGTTCTTGCAGCATTTTTTCCCTTATAGATATACCTTAATTCTAATCTTTACTTCATAAATGTATTGACATGACTGTATACAGAAAGATGGTTCAGGGATTACCCCCACAAAATAATGAAACTTTCTTGTCCATTAAAAAATAGTGAATAATTGTACTTTAAATTATTTGCCATTTTCAGTGCTAAAGAAAGCTGAGTATAACTATAAGAAAGTTATATTTATTTCTTATTCCTCATCCATGCTTTTTTTTTTTTTTTTTTTTTTTTTAGTTTTTGCTAGGCAGTGGGGTTAAGTGGCTTGCCCAAGGCCGCACAGCTAGGTAATTATTAAGTGTCTGAGGCCAGATTTGAACTCAGGTACTCTTGACTCCAGGGCCATCTAGCCACCACTGCGCCATCTAGCCACCCCCATCCATGCTTTTCCATCGTATCTCTCAATATTCTCAATTATTCCCACTTTTTCATTTAAGTGTAAGTGCATAAATAAATGAATGAAAGATAAAGAATATAGGATAAGGCTACATCAAGAATGATATGTCTGAAAAAAATGATGTATCTGAGCAAGGGAGCTAGGTAAGAGTCTCCTCCATCTTTTCTCTCATCAGAAAACTTGTAAAATTTTCTGGGTGGTTCTATTCATCAGATTTTAGGAAGAGTAATTAATGGAAACTACAGAGAGTCACTAAATAATTAGTACCTGTTGACTTAAGGATGGATGGGTAGATTTAGGTGAATTTAAGGAAAAACTTTCTACCAATTATAGCTTTTCCCAAACTGGGTTGGTGGCAGGTTCTTCCCCACTGAAGGACTTTGAGAAGAAACTTTTTAGGAGTGATGAATAAGGGATTCCTATTTAGGTATGAACTGGATGACCTCAGTACAGCTAGGTGGTACACTAGATAGAGCACCAGCCCTGGAGTCAGAAGGACCTGAGTTCAAATCCAGATTCAGATACCTAATTATCTAGCTGTGTGGACTTGGGCAAGCCACTTAACCCTTTTTGCCTTGCAAAAAAAAAAAAAACCTAAAAAAAATTACCTAGCTCTATGACATTGGGCAAGTCACTT
Source organism: Macrotis lagotis (assembly GCF_037893015.1). NCBI lineage: Eukaryota > Metazoa > Chordata > Mammalia > Peramelemorphia > Peramelidae > Macrotis > Macrotis lagotis. The sequence continues at coordinate 42,092,751 of NC_133658.1, read as the reverse complement.
AATCCCTTTGATTTGCAAAAACCAAAATCAAATGAATAAGTGAGCTGGATGACCTCTAATATCCCTCGAAAATGTGGGAGTTTATAATTCTTACTGGCTTTGACTGCAAATTCCCTTAAGTCAAAAAAGGAACTCTTTACTAACAAATGTTAACAATGTCTTCATGATGGTGCTTGAGAAGAACACTGAAAATCGGAAAGGAAAAGATTATTGGCAGTGGGATACAGACACAAGTAGACTCCTTGAACAATGAAAGATCAAGAGAAAAGAGTTGTCTTTGCCCCCTAAGCAGGGGGTGGACATCTGGACCAACCAGGTTTCTCCTCCCTGCTATTAGGCAAGGAGAACCATTAACCTGTTGAGTCTTACTTCCCACCTTCAAACCAGTATGGTTTCCTGCTACTGCTGGTTTCCCTCTCTTGACTGATGAGACAGTGTTGGCCAAAATTTCTGCCCCCAAACCAAAGAACAGCCCTGAGCTTTTGAGGATGGAGCAACATTGGTGGAGACACTCTGGGATTGTAACCTTAATATGTCCTTGAGGAGAAAAAAAAATTCTGTTAACACCACAAATATTGATTTTTTTGTTATCTTCTACAAAGATGTTGACCAAGGATGTGAGAGGCTGGCAGTGCCTGTGGGGACCAAGAAGTCCTGATCTCCAGATTCTGAGAATTCTAAGGGCAGTAAGTTTAAGTTTCTCACATAATGGAATAAATGATCCATGGACCATCATGGATAGAACAGTCCTCAAAGAAGCTTTCTTTCTTTTCCCTTATATGTAAAACACTCTGTCTCAGTCAATGGATAAACATTTAACATCAGGCACTAAACTAAAGTCTGAAGATACGAAAAGAATCAGCTCTCAGTGAGCTCACAATGGAGGAGACAACAAGAAAACAAATATATACAAGCAAGCTAATGATCTTCTTTGAAGAGCATGACAGCAGGGAGGTGATATGATATGCAAAAGATTAGATCTGAGTGAGGGGGACTGTGCTAAGTCACCAGCCTTACTTTTCTCCTCCAGAGCCATCTGGGTCCAGTGGCCAGATATGGATCAGGATCACTGGAGATGGCCCTGGATGCCAGGCAATCAGGGTTAAATGACTTGACCAAGGTCACACAGGTAGTGTCAAGTGTTTGAAGTCAGATTTGATTAAACTACATACTGAATAAAAAGGAAGGAAATAAGAGAAGGAAGGCACAAAAATTAAGGGGGAGAGAAAAAAATCTTCCTTCTTCATATTTTTGGACTGGCCATTTTCTATTCTATGTCTTCATCTTTGCCCTCACAGAGTCTCTTTCTTCCTTATAGACTCAGTTAAGGACCAAGTTCTAAAGGAAACCTTTCCTGACCACCCCTTATTGCTATTGCCTGCCCTCCCTATGATTCTGTACTTGTATGTATTTATTCTCTTTTTATTTTCATGCAAATACATTTATCATAATGATAGCTGGCATTTATATGCTAGAAACTGGCTAAGCCCTTGACAATTAATTTTTTTTAATTTTTGCAAGGCAATGGAATTAAGTGAATTGCCCAAGCCCACACAGCTAGGTAATTAAGTGTCTGAGGTCAAATTTGAACTCAGGTCCTCCTGACTCCAAGGCTAGTACTCTATCCATTGAGCCACCTGCCCACTCTGCCCTTTACAATTATTATCTCATTTTTATTTTTAGCTTTTTGTAAGGCAAATGGAGTTAAGTGGCTTGCCCAAGGCCACACAGCTAGGTAATTAATAAGTGTCTGAGGTCACATTTGAACTCAGGTCCTCCTGACTCCAGGGCCAGTGCCCAATCCACTGCGCCACCTAGCTGCCCCAATTATTATCTCATTTGATCTTCACAACAACCCTATAATTAGATGCTTTTATTATCCTCATTTTCCAGTTAAGGAAACCGAGGCAAACAAAGATGAAGTGACTTGCTCTGAGTCACACAACTAGTAAGTGTCATAGGCTCGTAGAGGAAGCCCCTGGTGAAATCACAAGTCTAGACCCCTTTTTGTGACCCCAGCATCTAGGACAGTGACTTGCACACAGTAGGCAATTTGATAAATGTTTGCCGTTTGAGCTTTGATTTAACATGTGCAATAGTCCTCTAATGAATGCTGGGGAGAAAAGGGGAGCCTCAGGAGGATCTAGATGACAACAATCTTAGGTGTTTGAGAGAAGAGGGGAGAGGTGTAGAGACAAGGCTCTTAAAAAAGACCAGATCCCCTTAAAAGAAAGCAATGGGGGAGAGGGAGGCACAACTTGGTGGTACAGTGATAGAACACCAGCCCTGGAATCAGGAGGATGGACCTGAGTTCAAATCCAGCCTCTGATACTTATTAGCTGTATGATACTGGGCGAGTCTCTTAACCCTAATTGTCTGCAAAAAGAAAGAAAGGGAGAGAGAGGGAGAGAGAGAGAGAGAGAGAGAGAGAGAGAGAGAGAGAGAGAGAGAAGTGATGGGTTTAGTCTTAGAAAACTCAAGTTATATTCTCAGTTCTGTCATTAAATCATTTGTATGACCCTGAGCAAGTCCTTTAACCCTAATTGCCTCCAAAACAAGCAAATAATATTTTTTTAAAAAGCAAGGAGTTTAATCTTAGAAGACCTAAATTTTATTATTCCCAATTCTGCCACTAAATCTCTTTATAATCTTTGACAATTCCAGGGTTCAGTTTCCTCTTCTGTACAGTAAAGGAGGAGCTCAAAGTGATTGCTAAGACATTCTTTATCTCCACCAACCCATTGTAGTCAAAGATCTACCAGTTCAGCTCTAACATTCTATAGTCTATGTTCCAACATCCTATTATTCTAGTAACAAGATAATAACACTACTAATAATAGCTAATACTTATGGAGTGCCTGAAGCTTTGCAGGTTCTCTCATCTTCATAAAATCCCTGAGAGAGAGGCACTATGATTAACCCTCATTTTACAATGAGGAAACCAAGGCTGAGATGGGTGAAATGTGCCTGGGGTTGCACAACTAAGAAAATGTCAGAGTCTGATTCCAAATCCAGAGTGGTTTTTGTGCAAAACATCAGCCCAAATCCCTGACCTCTGAAATCTTACAATTTCCCAGTAAATGAGATATTGGGGGCAGCTAGGTGGTGCAGTGGATAGATCACCGGATAGAGCACTGACCCTGGAGTCATGAGGACCTGAGTTCAAATCCAGCCTCAGACACTTAATAATTTACCTAGGTGTATGGCCTTGGGCAAGCCACTTAACCCTTTGCCTTAGGGGAAACAAATCTAAAAACCTAAAGAAAAAAAAGGAGATATTGGTAAGATGCTTAGGATAATACCTGGCCCATAGTAGGTATTTCATAAATTCTTTTTTCCCCCTTCCTCCCTAAACCTAAGAAAGAATAAAAATTGCTCTTTCCCCTCATCAAATCATTAATCCATAAGTATTTCTCCATTTCTCACCTGTACTCAGATCTAGAGAGGGAGAACAGAGACAAGGCTGATACTGAGTATCACTAGTCCAGAAAAACCCCTTTTTGGTGACTAGAGAGAGAACCAGGCTTGTAGTCAAGGAAATATTTGCCCAGCCTTGAGTGCTTTTCCCTTAGTAGGTCACTTGACCCCGCCTCGGAGTGAATGGATGAGGCAGATACATTCATCCAGTTTCCTCCCTACCACTCCTAGCATCTGCAAGGACTTCCCTGCCTTCCTCCCCCTCAGGCTAACTATGCCCAAGAAACACATCTTCCTTGGGAAACTTTGCTGGTTTTATCTGTTATCTCCCCCTTTAGCCTGGGCTGGGTGCCCAAGGACCAAAACTGTATCCCCCAACATCGACATTCTGTTCCCTTGGGCTCCTCCCTTAGAGTCGACCTTGGAATTCTGAGGGAAACAGATGCTCACCATGTTTCCTGACAACAGAGGGGGAGGGAGGTGACCCTGTCAAAGTGGCAAAACAACTCTGTCATCCACTGGGCAGATCAAGGGACTTAGAATCATCTTGGGCTGATGATAGCCAAAAGGGAGTTAGCTCAAGAGTGGGTCCTGGGTCTGAAGTCATCAAGGGCTTTGGTGACATCTGTGATCCACCCTCAATTAAAGATGGGGAAACTGAGGCATGAGCTACTTAGCTAGCTAAGTCTTTGAGTCATAGTATGCCAGAACAGGAAGCAGGCAGAGATCTTTTGAGTCAGATCCCTGTTTTTCAAAGGGGGGATCCCTGGGGTTCATTGCTGAAGTAACTTAGACAGGTGGTGCCTTGGCTGAGAGTTCAAGTCAGGTCTGGTATAACCTTGGGCTAGTTGCTTCCAAGTGAATGGATAAGGCCAACACACTGGAGGTACGCAGTGTAGATCATGAGGTCAGGTGGATCTGGTTATTGGCTTCCTATGGGACTCAGCTGGTATCTCCCCTTCTGCCAGGGGCTTCTTTCAGAAGCTAGCACTGTCCCTTTGGCATTCCCTCCCATTTTTCCTTCACACATAGGTCATTGGCATGGGGTCTCCTTCATTAGATTATAAACTCCTTAAGAGGGCAGGGGCTGTCTTTTTGTCTTTCTTTGTATCTTCATCATTTAGTATAAAGCCTGCCATACAAGAGGTATGCCTCTTGATTGACTGACGCCCCCTCCTCAGGCCTCAACTTCCACATTGGTCAAACAAGAGTGATAGATCGCATAATCCCTAAAGACCCTCCAAGTTAAAACAAATCCAAGACTCTCCTTTTTCCTCCTGTTCCCAGAACGACTCTCCACTCTACGCTCTCTAGAAGACTAGGGACTGTGACTCTGTGTATATCTTGATGAATGACATTCAAGGTGAATAACCCCCCAAGTGAGCAGCCCAATGGCTGGTACCAAGCCGGCCTATGGGTCATGTCTATCAGTAGTTATCAATGGAACAAACAACCCCAGGACTATAAAGGTAGGAGAGGCTGGTGGGGCCCTCTGATGCAAGAGGTCAGTCACCATGCAACTGTGGCACAGCTTCCTGACCCTCTCCAGCCTCTGCTGGGGACTCGGCTCCAGTCAATATGCTCCAGACCTTATCACCTCATTGCCTGGTCTGGCTGAACTGCCCAGCTTCAGGCAGTGGTCTGGCTACCTCCAGGTGGACTCTGACAAATACTTCCATTACTGGTGAGTTCCTGGATTGGAGAGGGATTGTTCCATGGCCCCAGTAAGACTGAGTAAGTTGCCCAGGCCATATAGTTTTAGTACCTGGGGAAAAATAGGGGAGTCTCAATCTCTTGGATCAGGCTCTTTTATCATCCCAGTGGCTAAGCCTATAGAATAGAACTTTTTTTGTATCATGGATCCCTTAGGATAGGCTTGTGAACTCCCTTCTAAGAATCATATTTTTAAATGCATGAAATAAAATACATAGGTTTAGAAGGAAATCAAAGATGAGTGAATAGTGATCAGGTTAAGAACCCTGTGAGAGGTTGAGATTCCAAGGACAACAACACTAGATAAAGTTCCATGGGATATCACTGGAAACTTAGAAAATTGTAAAGGAAGAGAATGAGACCAGAGCTGCTTAGGGGAGTAGCACTGGACAATGGATTCTGGCTCTGCCATTTAATAACTATGTGACCTTGGAAAAGTCATTTAACTTCCCTAAATCTATGTGCTTCATATGGAATGAGGAAATTGGACAAGATGATCTCTAAAGTCCCTCCCAGTTAAACATGCCATAGTTTTATGACCCTAACTCAACCACTCAACCCCCTTCCCTATAAAAAGAAAAACTTCCTGATCCTATTCCCAATTAGTTAACAAAGAACAGGACATGGGGGCTGGGAATGAGGTAAAGGAATAGGCAGGAAGGAAAACGATGAAGAGTTAATACCCTCCAAAGAAAGAATCCTACCTAGGAGGCAAGTTCCATCCTTGAAGCACTGGGAGAAGACCTGTCGAGATCCTGGAACTCTTCCAGTTTCACAGGTCTCAAACCAAGCCCTGCAGGATGTTATATTGTGTTAGAGGAGATTGCGGGGGGGAGGCATCCTAAGTTATTTTCTAATATTTACCTGGTCCATGCAAAAATTCATGGTTAGCTCTTAAGGTCCCATTCCCTCCCCCGATATTCTCAGGAACAAAGCACCCTCTCTGTGACCCTGTCTTCTTTAAAGAAGCTGCCTATCTCACTGAAGGAGAGGGATTTTTCCTCTTCCTGGCCTTATAGGTTTGTGGAGTCCCAGGGAAACCCTGAATCGGACCCCGTGGTACTGTGGTTGAATGGAGGCCCTGGCTGTAGCTCCATGGAAGGCTTGTTGGAAGAGAATGGCCCCTATAGGGTGAGTCTGGGGAAATTTCAAGGCCTCGGGGAGGGTTGGAGAGAGAATGAAAGTTGGGCTTCCCTTTCTCTCCTGGCCTCAAACCTGAAACAGTAAGCAATGACTTTGCGCAGGTCAAGCCATCTGTCTGTCTTTCTGTGCAGATACATGATGATGGCTCCCTCAATAAGAACCCGTATAGCTGGAACCTCGTGGCTAATATGCTATACCTGGAGTCCCCAGCAGGAGTGGGTTATTCCTATTCTTCTCGCCAGAACTACAAAACTAGTGATCAGCAGGTAAGCCAGAACACGGAAAGAGACAGGATCTCTGTATGTGTGGGGGGAGGGAAGAACAAAAGGGCAACATCCTAAATCAGAAAAGGGGTAGATTAGGAGATCTGAGGTTTCTTTTGACTCCTAGCACTCTATGATTTTAAATCCATCCATCTGGAGCTCCATGTTCTAATGGTCTTTTCTTGGGTCCTTCCCAGCTCCAACATTCCCATCAATGTGCTCACATTCATCTTCCAAGGTCCCTTTCTAAGTCCGTGTTCTAAGAAATATTCTAAGACCGTTCTAGTTTTCTTAGCTTTCTTCCAGTTCCAACATTCACAGCCATGTCCTCCTTTTCTGTCTTCCAAGTTGGTTTTCAGCTGTCATTCCATGTTCTAAGAAATATTCTACTCTAAGTTCTTAGCTCCCTTCCAACTCCAACATTCATAGCAATGTGCTCACATTCTGATTTCTAAAGTTCCTTCAGCTGTCAGTTCATGTACTAGTATTTTATTTTCTAAAGCTCCTTTTATCTGTTATTCTTTCTTCTAATATTCAATTTCTTTCCAGCTCTAAAAGTCAATGCTCTAAGTCAGTTCTCTTTTAGTTTTGATATTCCATCTTCCAAGTTCCCTTACATGACTGACATTCTATGATTCTGTGACAATTTGATTTTGATTTGTAGGTGGCAGCTGATAATTACCAGGCTTTACAGAGTTTCTTCACCAAGTTCCCCAGCTTCACCAGCAATGACTTCTATGTATTCGGAGAGAGCTATGCTGGGGTCTATGTACCTTCTCTTAGTGCTAAGATTGTTAATGGCCCAGCCTCCATCAACTTCAAGGTAAATGCCTTCAGGATGGTGGTGTTGTTTGCCCTTTGTTTTTGAAGAGGACCAATGATAGTCATGGATAATGTCTTGACTTTAGCATGATTTAAGTGAGGCAGAGTTGCACGAGGTTGTCATCAAAATCCAATGATAAGAGAAAAGTCAGCATGACGGGCAATGACTTGCGATACAGTGGATGACCTTGGCATCTTTGATGTTTGACTAAATTCTATGCACTCCCCAGTGTCTGCTTTAGATGCCTTCATGGCCATTGGAACAACAACAACGAATTGTTCTCATCTGTCCATTCCACTGTGGAATTGGGTGAATTAGGTGAACACCAAAGGTGGATAAGAAACCCTGAAAAGGCCTTGGCAAGAGCCCTCACGCCAATTAATTAGGTGGTACAGTGGACAGAATCCTGGCCCTGGAGTCAGGATGTCATGGGTTCAAATTGGGCATCAGACATTCACTGTGTGACCTGGGTAAGTCACTTAATCTGTTTGCCACCATTTCCTCATCTGGAAAAGAAAATGGCAAACCACTCTAGTATCTTTGCCAAGAGAACCTTAAAAGGGAGTCAGATATGACTAAAATGACTCAACCACAAAGGCTGCCACTAGAGTGGCTAGTCCTCCTGACATCTCATAGACCCCACTAATTACAAGTCCCACTTCTGCCGCAGTCCAAGGTGTGTAGCAGCTAGTCTTCCAATCCCAGATGTTACATGAAGGAATCTGTCTCCTTTTGTTTCCAAACCTTTTCTCTAATGCTTTTCTGTCACAGATGATCTGGGATGGAAAAGCAGTGTAACCTGTACTGGCATTACTGAACTTACATGGCGATGTTTTCAATCTAGGGTTTTGGTGTTGGGAATGGAATGAACAACTACCAGTTCAATGATGAGACCCTTATTGAGTTCAGTTACTACCATGGTATCTTTGGAAACAAGTAAGTTCAGAGGGAGGTTTATGAGTGAGTATCTGTCTCTCCCTCCTCATCCTGCCCTTCTCCTCTCCAAACTTCAGCAAGTTTGGAAGGTTCCCCCCCCCAATCTCATGTAGCCCCCAGCTACAACACTTGATTGGGATTCAGTCAGATATATTTATAAAAGAAGTAAGAAGGCAACAGGTAACACAATTGTGAGGAGAATAAACCAAGATGGACCAATTGGGTAAATTGCCTGCATCCCAAGCATCAATAAAAAAGGAAGTGTGAATTAGTGGGAAAAGTTCTTATATCCCTAAAGCCTGAAGGACCTGGCATAGTAGGTGCATAATCAGTGCTTGCTAATTGATTGACTGGTAGACAGAAGGTCTCCCTTGGAATTCTTGAGTTGACACTATCTATATGGCCTTGAGCAACCTGCTTCTCTGGGACTCAATTTTTTCTTCTGTGAAATGGAGATTATTTTTCCTTGAGCTCTACCTTATAGTTTTTATGAGAATTCAAGGAGATCTTGAATATAGTTGGCACCATAGCTTTTTCCAAAAATAAACCATTGTTACCATGGCCATCACAGTCACATCTGCCTTATTTTCCCTACTGGATTATAAATTCCATTAGAGCTGGGACTATTTTCTTCATTTTTGTATAACTCAGCACAGTGTATTTGTATGATGTAGACATTTAAACCCTTTTTAATGTCTCCTGACTTTTACGTCTCCTTTCTAAGAACTTTAGCCTTAATAGAAAGCTTTAAAGTTAGTAAAGCGCTTGACAAATATTTTCTCATTTGGTCCTCATAACAATCCTGGGAGTGAGTGTTGCTATTATTCTCATTTTACAGATGAGGAAACTGAGGTCAACAAAAGGTAAAGACCTTGCCCAGGGATAAAAAAGCAAACAAACAAACTAGAAACCAAAAATCTAATAAGCAAGTGTAGGTGACTTTGAACTCGGTCTTCCTGGCTCCAGGTCCAGTACTCTATCTCTTGCTCTAGAATTAAAAATAAAGAGGGGAGAAAATGCTGTTCTTCAAAACTAATCAATTATATATGTTCAGTTTCACCTACAGAGTCCTCTGCAAAGGAAGAAGAGAAGTGCCTTCTCTCATTTCTTTCTTTCCTCCCTCCTTCCCTCCCTTCTTCCTTCCTTCCTCCCTTCCTCCTTCCTTTCTTTCTTTCTTCCCTCCCTCCTTCCCTCCTTTCTTTCTTTCTTTCTTTTTCTTTCTTTCTTTCTTTCTTTCTGTCTGTCTTTCTTTCTGTCTTTCTTTCTTTCTCTCTTCCTTTCTTCCTGTCTTGTTTTTTGGAACTAAGCTGATCATTGTAACTAGAGATTATTCTGTTTTGATTGTTTTTGTTGTTTTTATTGTTGCCCTTGTTTTTTCCCATTTGTAACACTGAGGTTCAATTGCCCATCGTGTTCTTGGGCCTTACTTAGGTTGCTTTGTATTTCTGCATTAAAGATTGCCCATGTCTCCCTGCATTCTCCACATTCATCATTTTAACAGCCCATTGTTGCCCTTTGCATTCAAGTGCCCAATTTATGTTCAGCCATACCCCAGTGGATGGCACTTGCTTTGTTTCCTGTTCTTCCTACAAAAAAAGGTGCCTCTTAATGGGTTGATTCAAAGTTTAAATTCTCAGCAGGCTGCTTGGGCATCATAGTGAGGGCTTAACAAAAGTTTGTTGCCTGATGGATTGACTGACTGGACGATCTCCCCAACAGCCCTAGTCCCCAAAATGATACTTATCTCCTAGTTCAAACCCAATGATCACGTACTTTGAGAGATGAAAGGGGTCTTAGAGATTATAGAGTCCAGTCCCGCATATTTTACAGGTGAAGAAACTGAGGCTCGAAGGGCTTGAGTGAGTTGCCCAATGCCAATTAGTCTGAGTAATAACTCCCTTGAAGTGGTCTGGCATATTACCCTTAGAAATTATAATAATGCTAAATAGGGTCTCTGCTTGCAGCCCTTTGGAACTAGGCGGTGTGGGTGCCCATGGGGATGGGTTAGTGTCAGAAATGAGTTTGCAACGGATCAGCCACCGAACAGTGGAAAGGAGGGGGTGGAAGGGGACAGGTCGGTCCTCTGCTGCGCCCCTCCCCTTGGGATGCGAGGCTGCCTGGGGTTGGCCCTGGCACGGCAAGCCCCTGTGCCCTCCCCCGGCTCCTCACTCCCCCCCGCGCTCTGCCCACAGACTCTGGGACTCCTTGAACACCCACTGCTGCTCGGAGGACGCCTGCAACTATTTTAACAACACCCAAGAGGACTGCTTCGATTCCGTAAGCCCCATCTTCGCCCCGGGGGTCCGGCACACTACTGAGGCGGGCCCCGAAGTCCTGGGCTCTTAGTTTCCCCGTCTTTGTAGGACTCCTGGACTACGGGGGCTGGGTTTCAGGGGAAGAAGGGGGGGAGCTCCTCCAAGTCCAAGACCCCCCCACACACACACACACATACCCCAGCGCAGAGGCTCAGGTTTGACCCTCCGGCACAAATCCGCAGATTTGGGAGCCTTTTGCGCTTGGGCATCCTGCAGTCTCTCATCTGGCCAGCCCTTCTTGGGAAGCTCCGCAGACTGGGCCCGAGGGTCCCAATGCCTCTACACTCGGTCCTAAGGGACCCTGACCTTGGGTGTGTCTTCCTTAAGGGGGTCACCAGGATGAGGGGGTGGGCGGTGGGGAAAGGCAGGAAAGGACCCTCGTCGGTGACATGACCTTCCCCCTGGCCTCCCCGCAGATCCTGGAGGCTTACAGAATGATCCTGGGCGTGGGCCTCAACGTCTACAACCTCTACGCCCCGTGTTGGGGGGCTTCGGGCTACCAGGACCGCTACGTGGCTGACATGAGCAACCTCTATCGCAAATACCAGTTCAATGTGTCAGTGCTGGTAAGAGAGGGGGCAGATTGGGGCGGGGGCGGCGAATCCTGCCGGGCTGCTCTTCCGAGCAGGGAGAGGAGATCTGGGTGGGATGGACGAAGGAAGAAATTTAGGGTTGGGAGACCCGAGATCGGCCCTTCCGACTTCTCACTCTCCTCATCTGCAAAATGAGGAACTCGGGTGAGATAACTTTTCAAATTTCTTTTCCTGGTAATTCTGATGTGAGGTGAGGAGAGTCTCTGGAAGCAGGAAAGGAGGGATTCCAGTGTAAGTCAACCAACAGCGCTGATCTGTTAGGAATGAAAGGCATTGGCCTCAAAAGAGGCGTAGGATCTCAAGATGCTAATTAGATCAGTAGAGGGATTCTTAGTCTTTCTTGTAGAGTTTTTGGGCAGTCTAGTGGAACCTCTGAAACCCTTCTTAGAATTGTGTTTTTAAATGCAAAAAATAAATATAGAATTTTAAAGGAAACCAATTAATTTGAAATATAATTATCCAAAAAAAAAAAAAAAGCAAGTTCATGGACTCCAGGGTAAAAATTCTTAATCTAATAGGATGAAAAAAATATAAGTAGCAATTTAGAGGAAACTAATTTTTTTTAGGTTTTTTTTTTTTTACAAGGCAATGGGGTTAAGTGGCTTGCCCAAGGCTACACAGCTAGGTAATTATTAAGTGTCTGAGGCAGCATTTGAACTCAGGTACTCCTGACTCCAGGGCCGGTGCTTTATCCACTGCACCACTTAGCCACCCCAAAACTATTTTTTTAAGTAGATACAGTTTCTTTTATTTTGTTTTTTAAATTTTCCCACCCCCAGCTACATGCTAAAGCAATGTACAACATTTGCTTCCAGAACCTTGAGTTCCAAATTCTCTTCTTTTCTCCCACCCCACTCCCCCTCAATGAGAAAGCAAGTTACTTGGTACAGGTTAAAAATGTGTAGCCATGAAAAACATTACTGTAATAGTCATGTTGTAAAAGAAAACATAACTTCCCCCCAAAAAACAGAGAAACCTCAAGAAAAATAAAAGAAAGAAAAAATTATGCTTTGTTCTATATTCAGACATCACAAGCTGTGTCTTTGGGATGGATAGCATTCTTTATCATAATCCTTTTAGAGTTTTCTTGGGTCGCAACATTGCTGAGAAAAGGTGTAGATCATTCACAGCTAATCATCCTGCAGTATTGTGATTACTTTGTATAAGGTACATTTTCCCATTGCATCTGCTCTTGTAAGTTTTTTACTGAGAGCATCCTGTTCATCATTTTCCATAATAGAATAACATTTCATCTCAATCACTACAATTTGTTCAGCTATTCCCTATCCTCTGGGCATCTCTCAGTCTCCAGCTCCCCACCACCAGAAGAAAGCTGCTATAAATATCCCTATACATAAAGATTCTTTTATTGGAGGGGGATCATTTTGTCCTAAGAAAACTATGGCCTTAATAGGGGTGGAGATTGAGGGAGGGAAATAAAAAAGGAGGGAGAGGGATGTGAGTGCTGAATAGACTAAACCTAAAAGTTGTGCAAGACTCAGAGACCAAAAGAAAAGTCAATAAGGAAGATAGTCACACATTATAAAGTTTTTGCCTGAAATGCTTTCTTCTCCCCCTCCACATATTAAATTTCTATCTACTTCTTTAAAGCCTAATTCATATTCTATCTCCCTTAAAAAGCTTACCCTGGGGCAGCTAGATGGCACAGTGTATAGAGCACCAGCCCTGGATTCAGGAGCACCTGAGCTCAAATGCAGCTTTAGACACTTAAAAATTACTTAGCGGTGTGACCTTGGGCAAGTCACTTAACTCCATTGCCTTGCAAGTATTTATTTTTTCAACTTACTTTCAAGTATTTTATTTTTTTAGGTTTTTTGCAAGGCAAATGGGGTAAGTGACTTGCCCAAGGCCACACAGCTAGGTCATTATTAAGTGTCTGAGACCAGATTTGAACCCGGGTACTCCTGACTCCAAGGCTGGTGCTCTATCCACTATGCCACCTAGCCGCCCCTATTGCCTTGCCAAAAAACCAAACAACAACAACAAAAAGCTTTCCCTGACCTTCCCAGGACGTCACAGAGAACTTTGTAGTTGGCTCTCTTTAACATATATTTTTATGTTTTTTTATTCTTGTATTCTAGCTATTTGCTTGTGTCCTAATTCCCTATTCTTAGAGTCAGCTCATGCCTTACTTTTCTGTTTTACTTTCCAGAGCTCAATAGTTTTTGCACATAGTAAGCAACTTAATGAATGCTATATTCATTCATTCACACATGTATGGTCCTTTTCTCATCTAACTTTTGAATCTTTCTCTGGGCTTAGCCCAGGAACTCCCCAGAAGGATCGCTCAGAAATGGTTTGAGGTTTTAAAATGGCCAGTTACCTGTCTTGGTCCACTCCCTTACCATCTGTTTCATTCTTGAGGTTGCCTCTACTTTCTCCTCCCTCTGGAGTCATGCCCTGGATTTATGGGAACAGCGTGATGTAGTGGAAAGAGTCTTGGTCTTATAACTTACCTGAGTCTCACTTTTCTTATTTCTAAAATGGACAATAATAATTATACTACTTAACTTACAGAATTCTGAAGATGAAATGAAATGTTGAAGCAGTATATGCATGAATTATTACCACGATGGGAGCAGAGTTGGGAAGGAAGAGATGAGGGTTAAAAAGGAAACTTGGTGGCAGTAGCTAGGTGGCATAGTGGATAAAGCATCAGCCCTGAAGTCAGGAGTACCCGAGTTTAAATCTGGCCTCAGACACTTCATAATGACCTAGCTGTGTGGCCTTGGGCAAGCCACTTAACCCCATTGCCTTGCAAAAACTTAAAAAAAAAAGAAAAGAAAAAGGAAACTTGGGTGTTGTTGGGTAAGGGGGAGCACCCTGAAAGGGAAATTGGAATAAATCTAAAATAGAATTTTGTGAAGGTTCAGTCATAGGGTAGAGGGAGTGGGAGGGAGCAACTCAGGAATCAATTCTATGGGTTTCTGGCTTTTAAACCTTTCATCATTATCCTTGTTTGCCATTAGCCCCCAGAAAATCCCATCCCTGCAATGGTCAATTGCATCAATGCCACAGCTATGTCTGTGTGGCTGAACCAGGACAATGTGAGGCAGGCCCTCCACATTCCTGTATTCCTCCCCAGTTGGGAACTTTGCAGGTAAGATGATCTTTTCTGTTCTGTTCTATGAAATGGGAAAGAAGTCTCTCTTGGTCCTTTAAGTGACTGGATAGTCCTTGCTTAGGAGAGAAAAGAGAATAGTAATCATGGTTGGGGAAGCTCCCAATGGGGCTTTAGGAGTTTCCTTTGGGCATTACCAACAAACACAATTAAGTGTGGTGGGGGAAGAAGACTAAATCAGAAGATCGGTTTGCAATGGAGAAAACTTGAAGTCAGATTAAGAAACTGATGAGAACTGATTGGATGGATGAGTTTAATGAAAAAGTTTTTATCTAAGCATCTAATCTGTACAAAGTACTATTCAATGTTGTGATTACAAATAAAAATGGAGACAATCTCTTTTCAAGGAGCTCACATTCCAATGGAAACATGCCATCCATAGGAGATTTCAGCTTTAAGTCAAATGGAAAGGTTCCTTGGACTTTAAGATGATGGCCATTTAAATCCCCATTTTCTATTTATATCCCCACTATTTAGAATATAGTAATCAATTAATAAATGCTCATTCAATCAATCACATTATCTTATTTACTGTCAGTTTCACTAATAAAACCATATCCATTTCTGATGTTGCACCATTTGACAAGCTAAAGACTTGGGTGGTGAGAACTTTTTCCTTGTTTTCTTTATTTTCAGTAACTGGGGCATCTATCTCAACTCTGGACTAGAGGCAGAGCCAATAAAGAAATTGGTCATACAATTCTCAGAGTTCTAATCCTCAGGCTCCTGAGCTATGGAAAATGGGATGAGGGTTAAGGGAAGGATCCTAGGGATTAAAGACACATAATTGTGTTCAAATACTTGAATGGGTATACCTGTGATTGTAAGTTTAGATTCATATGTACTCATATCTCTAGACTCCAGTCATTTTTACTCACTGTCCTGCTTGCCTGGGACACTCTCCCTCCTCTGCTCTGACTACTGACCTCCCTGGCTTCCTTTAAGTCCTAACTAAAATCCCCTTTTCTGTAAGAAGCCTTCCCTAATCACTCTTAATTCTAGTGCCTTCCATCTGTGAGTTGCTTCCTATTCATTCTGTACATAGTTTGCTTTTTAAATTTTTTTTAGGGTTTTTTTTTTTGCGAGGCAAATGGGGTTAAGTGGCTTGCCCAAGACCACACAGCTAGGTCATTATTAAGTGTCTGAAACCGGATTTGAACCCAGGTACTCCTGACTCCAGGGCCGGTGCTTTATCCACTGAGCCACCTAGCCGCCCTTAAATTTTGATTTTCATGTTTTCTCATTGCTCCTTAAAGATAAGGACTATTGGGTGGCTAGGTGGCGCAGTGGATAAATAAAGTCACTTGACCCCATTACTTTGCAAAAACCAAAAAAAAAAAAGATAAGGACTATCCTTCCCCCCCCCTTTTTTTTGGCATTCTCAGCCAGTGTCTAGCATGGGGGTAGACACTTAATAAAAGGTTTATTGATTTTGGTTTGCTATTGATATTGGTTTAACTCCCAGCTCCCTCTACTACAGTTTTTTTATCTGCTCATCCTCTTCCTCTTCCTCCCTCCAGCACCCAGGTGACTTCTCAATACCAGAGGCAATACATGGATATGACTCCCTTCTACCATGAGTTATTGCAGAACAACATCCGTATCTTAGTGTACAATGGGGACACTGACATGGCCTGCAACTTCCTGGGAGCTGAGAAGTTTGTGGTGCTCCTGAACCAGCCTGTGAGAAGGGAAGAGGGTAGGGGAGTTGGGGGGAGGATAGGGGAAGGCTTGAAGGAGGTGTAGGAAGCTCCTGCTTAGAACATATTTGTATCTAGGAAGATTAGATTTCTAAAAGGAGTTACAAAAGGACAGCCTGCCTTCTGGTGGGGGAGATGGAGAGAACAGCTTTGAAAAGATGGTTGGAAGGCAATTGATGTTCCTATTGATTGCTGAAGAGTTAACTCCTCCTCCCTAGTAGCAACAGTTCCTGGAGCGAGCTGGGGCAACTACTCTGAGGGTAGCTTTGAGGGAGTGAGGAGAATACTGGGGGCTTTTTTTTTGTATCATCTCCTGTCTAATGTAGAACCCAGTATAGCAGGTACTTAATAAGTGCTAGTGAAATTTGCTGTTGATAGGCCAGTAGCTGAGACTGTCCCCCTTTCTGTGGTTTCACAGGTAATGAACCCCTATCAGCCCTGGTACTATAAAAAACAGGTTGCTGGATTCTTCAAAGAATATGAGCAAATCACCTTCCTCACTGTCAAGGTAAGCTCCCCTCTCAAAGCTCATCAGTATTCTACAGATCATGGGGCAGCTCTTGGAGAAAGTGAACCCAGGCTTGGTCTCCTGGGGACTGCTCAAAGGCAGAGAGGAATCTTTCCAAACTTTTGAAGAGTTTTGAGAGACTGAAGGGATCCCTAATGAAAACATCAGAACTAGATGTGAGTGGACAGAGGCAGCTTGGTAGAATGAGGAGATTCTCCTTATGCTTATTGGTTGTGTGACGTTGGGTATATCACCTAGATTCTCTGATGGCTCTGGGTTTTTATTTCTGTAAAAATTGGGGATTAGAATAGATAAGTAGTTTTCAGGTTTTTTGGTCTCAGGACTCCTTTACACTCTTTAGATTTTTTGCAAATTGATTTTATTATTTATTAAAGAGCAAAATAGAGACTGAAACATTTACTTCCCTTCTTTTGCTGTTGTTTTAAGAATTCCTTTTGTAACAAGTTTCTTTGGGGGTTTTTTTGGTAACATAATCATTTTCAAATAATTATCCCACACCAGAAGACAACGAATTGAACTTGCTTTTAAGAAATAGAAAGATGGGGCGGCTAGGTGGCGCAGTGGATAGAGCACTGGCCCTGGAATCAGGAGGACCTGAGTTCGAGTCGGGCCTCAGACACTTAATAATTACCTAACTGTGTGGCCTTGGGCAAGCCACTTAACTCTATTTACCTTGGAAAAACATGAATGAATAGATAGATAGATAGATAGATGGATAGATAGATAGAGTTTCTCACCCTCACCTCCAGGGCAACACATCAAGTATCTGTCTTAGGCATTATGCTATTGAAAACTTTTATTAAAGACTAGGATAAAGAGATGTTATACTTATCAAATTTACAGATGGGGATGGGAGAAAATCAGCTAACACCATGCATGCTATGATTAAAAATTAAATAATAAGAGTTTTTAAAAATATAGAATATAATATAGCATAGGACACCTTAAAATTATTGAGGACTCCCAACCAAAGAACTTTTGTTCATGTGGGTTATCTCTATCCATTTGTTTGCATGGTGTCTCCGCCATTAAATTGTAATCTCCTCAAGGAAGAGAGAATTGTCTCTTGTCTTTTTTTGTATCCCTGGTCCTTAGCACAGTGCCTACCTACACATATAGCCACTCAGTAAGTATTTATTGATTGATTATTCTAGAGATTTTTACTGCATTAGAATGAAAACATCTTAGCATTATATAATGGACCTCCAGGATCCCAAATGGTCCTTGGACTATACTTACAGAATCAGGAACAAGGTGAACTTTTGTTTCTTCTGGGTATGTACCTTATGATCTAATAGGGATGGAAGTATTGTTGAGAAGGATCAGAGTCAAGAAAAATAGTCTTCCTACAGGCCATGTACTTAAAGGTTCTTAAGAAGGCAAATGGGAAACTGAAGTCCAAGAAAAGTCAAGGTCAAGAAGACTCAAAAGCCACTATTGGTCAAGATGAATTAAAATTAATTCAATGAACATTTGTTAAATACCTACAGGTAATGAAAATATAAATATATAGACAAATAGATATACCTATGACAAAGTCTCTGTTCTCAGGCATCTTACAGTTTTTGTTGACTTGCCTCTAGAGAAAATAGCATGTTACCTAGGTAGCTTCCTCACTATACCATCCATCTCTTCATGGGGTAGATAGTATTTGGAGTATTCGGAGGGGGACTAGTTCAATCTGACTGGAACAGAGAGTTCATATTGGTCTGTATACTTTTCATTACATCTAGGGCCTGTGATTTCAACTGTATAAAATAATCATAACTGGCTTTTATTTAGTCTTTTAAGGTTGACAAGGCATTTTACTCATTTTTATCCTAACATCTCTGGAAGAGGTAGGTGCTATTATTATCACTATCATTATTATCATCTCCCTTTAACAGATAAGTACACTGAAACTAGTGAAAATTCACTGACTTGCCTAGAGTAACAAGTGTCTGAAGCAAGATTTGAACTCGGATCTCCCCAGGGAACCTTAAATCACTCTAGCCACTGACTACAAATTGCCTTTCTATAACTTAAAGTCTTGAAAAGTTGTCTGAGATTCAGAAAATGGAAATGACTTACCCATGGTCACACAGCTAGAAAGTATAATTTGAACCAATCTTCTTATTCTAAGGTTTAGTACTCTAGCTTCTCTTCTGTACATTGTAGAATGGAATTGAAGAGATATAGGAGAGTATCTAGTAAGGTTTTGGGGGGGGGTATTTTTGGCTGGTAGCTTTCTGGGGTGTTACTGGCATACCCTGGATAGCCTTAACCAAGCCAAGAGATATCACTTAGCCTCACCTCTTCTCATTTTCCAGGCATGACTTCAGATCCTAATACCTGGTGTTGATTTATTCCTGTTACAGCAGTCATAATTTCCAGCAATCAGTCTACATTCTAAGAGCTTGTAGATTTATTCCCATTTGGATTCCTATTTACTTCCTCCTTGGGCTCCTTTTCACCTTTCTCTGTGTCTGACCTACAGGGATCTGGACACATGGTCCCCCAGGACCGCCCAGCTCAGGCTCTGAAGATGTTTGAGTCTTTTCTCAGGAATACCACGTACCTGTGATTTTCCTTTGCTGCTGGTAAGAGCTCACCAGGATGCCCTTTCCCTCTTTTATATCCTGGGTGTAGACTTTTGATGATTCCTGAACCATCACTAGTATTGTGGCCTCAGGGACCAAAAAAAGAAGAAAAAGAAATGGGAAAGGATGAATAATAGCATGGTTGTTGGTGGAAAAAGGGAGAGGATAGGGTTTTGGGGGGGAGGTTTGCAAGGCAATGGAGGTAAGTGGCTTGCCCAAGGCCACACAGCTAGGTAATTATTAAGTGTCTGAAGTCAAATTTGAACTCAGGTGCTCCTAACTCCAGGGTTGGTGCTCTATCCACTGCACCACCTAGCCACCCCTAGATGAAGGGAGGTACTCATAGGGAGAGGGACAGGTAAGAGAGAGAGAGTGTGTTTGTGTGTCTGTCTGTCTGTCTCAATGCTGAGATTACTTGTTGAGATGTAGGTTCTAATTCTCCCACAAAGCTGCCAGGGAATATGTTGAATGGGTGATTTAATTTTTCTAGGTCTTAGTTTCTCCATCTGTAGAAAGGAGACCCATAGGAGAGAGGAATCCATGTGTGTGGGGGAATGAGGGGTCTCAATGCTGCGATTACTTGTTGAGATAAAGGTTCCAATTCTCTCACAAATCTGCCAGGGGATGTTGAATAGGTCACTTATTTTTCTGGGTCTTAGTTTCTTCATCTGCAAAATGGAGATAGAGCCCCAGACCTGGATTCAGGAAGAACTGAGTGCAGCTCTGTCCATAGACACTTATACACCTGTATGACTATGTGCAAGTCACATAACACTTCTGTCTGCCTCAGTTTCTTCAGCTGTAAAATTGGGATAATAGCATCCACCTCCCAGGGTTATTATATGAAGATCAAATAAGATAATATTTGTAAAGCACCCTACGAACCTTAAAGTGTTAGAGAAATGATGACTCACATTTATTGAAGGATTAGGGTTTATAGCATTGTTTCTCCCAACTTCTCTGTGAGGTAGGTTCTGAGAACCTGGCTATTCCTCTTTGTTTCAGATTCATAAAGGGCAAGTCATTGTGAAAGTCAAGGATGGGAGAAATGCTTAGAAAGTATACATTTCCATTCTAAAGTATCATGTTAGAAACCTCCCCTCAGCCTTTTTCTTTCTCTTTTTTTAAACTTCTTTCTCTTTTTTCCCACATAGATACAACTCAGGCTGCCCATTACTAATCTTGAGATAGCAGGCCTGGGTCCTTGAAAAGCTCCCCTGATTGGCAGCCAACCCAGCAATCCCAGCTCAACAATCCTTTGCAAGATTTCAAGGACTAGAAAAGATTTCAATTTCAGCAATAAAAAGAATGAAGCTCACAAATGTTTTCTTGGTCTTTCTCTATCTGCTGGCATGTTAGGGAGAATTAGTCTCTCTGACAACTTCTGTCCCCTTTTCCCCCAAAACCTCTCCCTCAACCCCACATCTATAGAGGTGTGCCTTGGATTGTGTACTTCCTGGGACAGGAGATAGAATTAAGACATAATCATAGACTCTGGAGATCTTAGAAACAGAAGGAAATTTGAGAGATAATGATAGCCAACCCCATCACAGCGACTCACATCTATGTAACACTTCACAGTTTGCCAAGTGTCTTCCTCCCAATAACCTTCTGTGATAGGCAGCACAGATACCATTATTCTCATTTTGTGGTTGAGGAAGCAGAATTAGAAAGGCCCAAGGACTTAAGTGTCTGCTACTTCCTCTGCAACCCAACGCTGCTTCTGAGACCATCTTATCCAGTCTTCTGCCTTCAGGCAGATAAAGTATTTATTTATAAGGCACCTCAGTAGAATGATAGGCTCAGTCATTGATGTGCACTCCTCATTGTTTTGGGGGAGGTCTTGTAATCTCATTTGGTGTATGGTACTTCCCCCAGAGATGCTTATCGCAGCCCCCCCCATGCCCTCTCCTCCACCAGGATTCTTAGAAACTTATTTTATCTACCCAGCATACTAGAGGGCTTCCTTTGGTTCCATTGATATTTGAGGACACCTGTACAATACAGAAGCTGTATGTGTATCTTTCCCTTTTGCTACATTCACAACCAGCCAGACCCCTTTCTTCTGGTCACGGATGTCCCTGATAATATCTTTTATACCTTCTCTCTCCCACAAATCATTGTATAGGCCATAATGATGTCATTTTGGTGTTTTCCCATAATGAAGGACAAGAACCATATAGGTTATATAGCCTGTTGATGCCCATTGTCCACCTTTTCATTGCCCTTTGGTTTACTCAGCAGCTGTGATCCCTCTGAGAGTACAGAGTTAAGTGAATTGAAGCCATATAGAACTGAAGGGAAAATGATGGTATGGGATACCGATTTGATTGTTGGGGGAAGGAGATCAAAGATCATCACCTATACTGAGTCCTTATCTTTTCATAAAGATGATTTGCATAGGTGATTTGCAGTCTCTAAGATCAGATTATGATTGAAAGGAATCTTTATCATTGTTCCATGCAATCTTTATAATTTTGCTGAGAACTCTGGAATGATTTTCAGGGACCCGGGTGGGCAACCAGGGCATCAGTTAAAAGAATTTTTGTCAAATAAGAGTTTAGAATGGGTCAATTCAAGTGGCAGCAGAGGAGTTTAGTTCAAAAGACTTAAATGAGTAAGGCTTCTCTAGCTAGTTAGCAGGCAGGTTGGCTCCTATTTGTCTAGGTACTGTTGGCAGAGGTCTTCTTCTCCAAAGGACTAACAAAGCCCCTGGGGCTATCATACAAAAGCACTGATAGACCCTTCTCCCAGAGAAGGGAAAGAGACTACAACATAACTGGAGAGCAGCAGCACTTCAACAGAGACAACCAGCTGTGAGCAGCAACAACAGCAGAAATTCTCTGATTAGCTTACCAAAAGAAACCAGTGCCACTTCAGGAAAGCTACCAGGAAAAGGAGTTGCCCTGACTAGTGGGATGTTCTGGCCACATCTTCCCTATGTGTGTATTCTCTGTGCAGGAGTATTCCTGATTTTGTGATGACCAAATAGAAAAGTGTATCCTTGTAGAGGAAATATTGTTAGTTACTGATTAAATGTCTTTTTGCTTTGAATTGCTATTTCCTCTGTTTGGGTGTTAAAGAAACAGATTAGTGTATTTATAGTGGGTTTTTTAGGATTATTTTACTTTTTCCAATTATATATATATATATATATATATATATATATATATATATAGTTGTCAACATTCATCTTTTTATAAGTTTTTGAATTCCACATTTTTTCCCCACCCTCCTTTCTCCCCATGGCAGTGAGCAATCTGATATAGGTTGTACATGTCCAATCATAAAGGGGGAAAAAACCCCATCTCGGCATGATCTTTGAATGGATGCTGCCCTCCAATATTCCTTGAATCTGGTGTAGCTTTCAGGAAATCACATGCAAAGGGGAAATCCAAATACTTCACTGGCATTGAAAGGGACTTTGTAGAATGAAGGAGCTTAGAAACTTAGACTGGTTTCCCTTTTCTTGTGTCTGCCAAGCTCATTTATACTTCTCTAACCTACTCATTCAACAAACCTTATAGGTTATCGTACAGAATTTATATTCCAGTAATTTCAGAGGTATAAGCCTTTCTTTCCTCCACTGGGAAGACTGCAAACTGCCCTGTTTTCTGGGCAGTCCAACAATCTATTATGCAGAAAAGTCTCTCAAATAGTCACAGCTTGATCTTTCAAATAGTGAAAGACCTTGGGGAGGAAGCTGATGTTCTGAACCTATTATTGACCAACAAGGAAGAACTGGAATTTCTGGGGAAAGTGGCCACTCTGTTTCTGAATTTGTGACAAAAGAGAAAATCTAGGGATTAATCAGATATCAAAGGGCAGATCAAATCTCATGGTCAAAAGTTATTTAAAGGAAACCAACTGGAGAGGGATTAGAGGTAAAAGGATGATAGGAACATAGGTTTAGAAATAATTCCAGTGAGGAGGAAGAAGGTCAGCTGTTCAAAGACAGAGATTAGCAGAGTAGTCACTTAATATTTGTTGAATTGAACTAAATTAAAAAGACCTGCTTATTTGTACAGAAAATTCATCAACTAACTTGGTTTTTTTTAGGTTTTTGCAAGGCAATGAGGAGTTAAGTGACTTGTCCAAGGTCACCCAGCTGGGTACTGCTTAAGTGTCTGAAGCTAGATTTGAACTCAGGTCCTCCTGACTCCACTATCTACCCACTGTGCCACCTAGCTGCTCCTAACTTTTTTTTTTTTTTTTTTAGTATTTTTGCAAGGCAAATGGGGTTAAGTGGCTTGCCCAAGGCCACACAGCTAGGTAATTATTAAGTGTCTGAGACCGGATTTGAACTCAGGTACTCCTGACTCCAGGGCCGGTGCTTTATCCACTACGCCACCTAGCTGCCCCCTTGCTAACTTATTTTTTAAAGAGACAAAAATACAATATGGAAATGAAAACGAGAGGAGGCATGCAAAAGTTTGTCACTTTATCTGCTGTGAACTGCCCCTGTTCCCCAATTCCATCCTTCAAATCATCTCAATAGGTCACCTATTTATTCTCTCCTTAGTTGAAGCTTGGAAGATTAGACTTCTGGTCCATACCAATCAATCAACATTTATTGAGCACCCAGTGTTCCAGACATTGTTCTAATCACAGGGAAAGCAAAAAGAAATCACCATCTTTTGGATGAAGAGAGACACGGAGAGAACAAATTTATACAAAGCAAACTCTATATAGGATAAATAGGGGAATAATTAAGTCTTTATCCTTAGGAAGTTTACAATTTAATGAGGTAGACTACATGAAAACAAATATAAAAAAGAATTCCATACACAGAATAAATAGAAAATATTAACAGAGGGAAGGCACTGAATAAGAGGGGTGGGGGCAGATTTCCTGTAGATGTAGATAGGATTCTAGTTGGAACTTGAAGGAAGCAAGGGAGGCCAGTAAATTGCAGTGGAAAAGGGAGAACCTTCCAGGAGTGGGGAATAGCCAGAGAGAATGCCCAGAGATGGAATGTCTAGGTGATGGAATAAACTGGAAGCCAATGTCACAGAATCCAAGAAAATATGTGATAGAGTTAAGGTAAAAGAAGACTGGAAAGTTATGTATGGAAGGAGTTAGTTATAAAGGTCTTTGAATGTTAAACAGAGAATATTATATTTAATCTTGGAGGGGGAAAGGAGCCACTGAAGTTTATTGAAGAAGGAGGGAGAGGGTGGCATGATCAGTTGTTAGTGGGTAAATGGAGATTTGATTGACATGGAGAGAGACATGAGGCAGGCAGACCCATCAGCAGTTATTGTAATAGTCTAGGTGTGAGGTGATGAGGGTCTGTACTAGAGAGAGCTTAGTGTCAGAGGAGAGAGGGGGACATAGAGAAGAGATATTGCAACAGTCAATTTAAGGGATTAAATATGTGTGATGACAGATAGTAAGGAGTCCAGGCTGATTCCTAGGTCTTGAACCTTAGGGACTGGAGGGATGGTGATGCCTTCTGCAATAATAAGGAAACTAGCAGGGTTGAGGATTTAGACAGAAAGATAATAAGTTCTGATTTGGACTTATGGAGCTTCAGATGTCCATCAGACAGCCAGTTTGAGGTGTTGGAAAGGCAGGTAGAGATTTGAGATTGGAGGTCACCAAGGAGTTTGTCCAGGAAAGGTAGTTTTGAGAGCTCCAGGATAGCTGATGAGATCATCTAGGGAAGTATTAAGTGGGGGGGTGAAAAGAAGAGGGACCAGGACAGAGCTCTGAAGACCTATAGTTAAAAGGTGTGATCTGGATTAAGGTCCAGCAAAGGAGACAGAAGGAATAGTAAGAGAGGGAAGAGGACCAGCGGAGAAGGGTATACTAAAAACCTAGAAAAACAGAGGAAAGAGTGATCAATTGTGACAATGAGTGAGAAAAAGCTATTGCATTTCATATGAAGAAATCAATGATAACTTTGGAGAGTGTAATGATAGTGTGATATTAAGGTTAGACTCTCTCTATTTGTATCCTTGATCCTGTTTCCTTTAGGAATTTGCCCCATCAGCCATCCTCTGTCTCTCTACTTGAATAGGCATCTTAAATGCACCAAAACCAAGTTCGTTATCTTTCCTCCCAAGGCCACTCTTCCTCTGCACTTTCCTATTTTTGACAAGGGCAAAACAATTTTTAAAAAAATCGTTTTGTTGTTCAATCTCTTTAAATCATGCCTGACCTTTCCTGACTGTATTTGGAGTTTACTTGACTAAATTCCTAGAATAGTTTATCATTTTCTTTTCCAGCTCATTTTACAGATGAGGAAACTGAGGCATACAGGGTGAAGTGACTTGCCCCGGGTCACACAGCCAGTAAATGTCTCAAACCAGATTTGAATTCACGGAAGTGAGTCTTCTTGTCTCTAGGCCCAGTACTTTATGTTTTAAAGTGCCTACTAGCATCCCAAAACATTTATCTAGTAAGCATCTACTGCTTACAAGGTAGACTGAGACAGTTTAGCCCAGTGAAAAGAGTAATGAGCTAAGTCTGGAAGGCCTGGGTTGAGATCTTACCTCTGACACTTATTATCTGTGTGGCCCCTATGTGTCTTAGGCATCTCCCTGGGACTATCAACTAAGTCAACAAAGACTGGTTATGGTCAACCATTGGTAGAGAGTTAATATTTGCAGAGCCTTTTACATTGTGCTATGTAGCCATCAGGTATCAGAGTGGATAGAACATTGGACCTGAGTTTAGGAAGACAAATTCAAATAGAGATGTGTGACCTTGGGCAAGTCACTTAATATGTGCTCCCATTAATCCACTGGAGAAGGAAATGACAAAGTACTCTAAAATCTTTACCTAGAAAACCCCAAATAGCAAAGAGTTGTACAGGACTAAACAACAATATTTGTTTAGTTTGATGGCCCCATAATAGAGAGAACAATGGGTCTGGAGTCAGGAAGACTCATTTTCATGAGTTCAAATCCAGCCTTTGACAGTAGCTGTTTGACCTTGGACAAGTCACTTCACCCTGTTTGCCTCAGTTTCCTCATCTGTAAAATAAACTGGACAAGGAATGGTAAACCACACCAGCGTCTTTGCCAAAAAAAGTCCAAATGGAGTCAGGAAGAGTCAGACAAGGGAACAACAGCAAAGTCTGGTCTCAGATACTAGCAGCAAGACACTTCACTTCTGGGGCATTTGCCTTGCAAAAACCTAAAAAAAAAGCATCTACCTCACAAGGTTGTTGTGACAATCAAGGAGATGATATTTGTAAAACATTTAGCACAGTCCTAGAACATAGTTGGTGCTAAATAAATAATGAGTAGGTGCTTCTTTCCAACTCACTTTAGACTCATCTGTCCTCAGTTGCCAGATATTACTGAATCTACCTCTCACTTCCTCAGAGGCTTACCTTTTCCTCTAAGATATTAGAATAACTCCAAAGAAAAGGAGAGAGATAGATAGTCTGTTGCCTGGTTTTCCTGAAGTCTTTGACCCAGAGATATTTTTATTTCCCTGGGGACCTGTGATCCTGTGTCCTATCAGGTAAGGTCCTTGAAGCTAAAGAAGGGCCAGAGCCTTTCCTTCTTAGGTAGTTCAAGGAGTGCCCTTTCCTCCATTCCTCTGATCTATAATGGAGCCCTGGCACCAGGCTCCCACTTACTCCAAAAAGCCAATTGTAAAATTTTTCAGTGTGAACATTTATACTTCAGAAATTAGCAAAATACAGATTAGAGTTTGATTTATTGTTTTGTTGATTGGCTAGATTTAAGAGACTGAGAATAAATGCAGATTAAATTTAAAAGTATATCTTCTTTCCTCACCCCCCCAACAAACTGTTAACATTTACCCGCATATCCTAGGCCCCACACCCTCTTCTCTATTCCTACCTATCAGATCTTTACTTTTGCCTCCATACTACAGTCACCCTGCCTCAGATCTCTCCTCTCCACTACCAGATTGACATTCCTAAAGCACAAAGCTGATCAAGTCAATGCTCTATGTGGTTCCCTATTACCTCTAGGTTTACATACAAAATCCTCTGTTGGCATTTAGAGCCCTTCAAAATCTGATTCCAGCTGGTAGAGAGATAGATTGAGTTGTGATCCTATGGAAAAACTTCCTAGGGGGTGGCTAGGTGGTTTCAGGAGTACCTGAGTTCAAATCTGGCCTCAGACACTTAATAATTACCTAGCTGTGTGGCCTTGGGCAAACCACTTAACCCCATTGTCTTGCAAAAATTTAAAAAAAAGAAAAAAAAAAAGAAAAACTTCCTAACAAAAACTCTCCAAAACCAGAATTTGTCTCCTGGGGATGTAGTTGGTCTTCAGTTGAAGGTAGGATTCTACCTTTCTTGGCCAAACAGTAGTATTTTAGACTAAAGTGGGACCAGATTGCCTCTTCCACATCTGGGTTGGTTCCTTTCAACTCTGAGGTCCCTCCCAACTCTTCTGACTCTTTGGAAGGTGAGACCTGCTTCCTATGGAATGAACAAAACTCTAGTCATTCCATGACGGAACTTAAAACCAGTTGGGTAGTTGACTTGGGATATGAATAATAAACGAATGCCACCCTAACAACTACTCATCAAAATGCAATGTCTATGTATGGTCACAAAAATACTGGTATAATTACTCCTAATACCTTGAGTTTATCAAAATTTTTTCTAAATAATCTGATCCAGATGTTTGACCAATAATCCATTTGCTCTCAGTAAATATGTGATCCAGTTTTAGACAGTATTACTTCTCATACTGCTAATCAGAGGAGGCTTCCTAAGGACATCAATGAATTAGGGTGCTGACTGAGACAAAGGCACCTGAGTCAGTGTAGAAAAGAGGGAAGGGCCATCTAATTAAGTCAACAAGAAGGTAGTGTGCTAAGCATTTGGGATACAGAGAAAGGCAAAAGCACAATTCCTAGGGGCGGCTAGGTGTTGAAATGGATGAGGCACCAGCCCTGGAGTCAGGAGGACCTGAGTTTTCAAATCTGGCCTCAGACACTTAATAATTACCTAGCTGTGTGACCTTGGCTAAGTCACTTAACCCCACTGCCTTGCAAAAACTTAAAAAAAAAGCATAATTCCTGCCTTCAAGGAGGTCACAATCTAGTGAGAAAAATAACATGGAAACAAAGTAAAAGTAAATAAAGAATATTCAGGATAAATTACAGATAATTATAGAAGGGTGTAAATAGCATTAAGGGGAAGAGGAAAAGGTTGCCCCAAAGCTGAAATGAGGAGGGAGAGAATTCCAGATATGGAAAAGACTACACTTGAGAAGACTACAATCTGGGAAAGGAATGACAGTTCAAGGAAAAATCAAGTCTGTCAGTGTTTGGATAAATAGTGGATGGGAATAGTATGTGTCATAAGGTACTGGGAAGGTAGAAAGGAGTCAGATTATAGAAGATTGTTTTTCTAATAAATAATATTTTAATTTTTCCAATTACATATATAGTTTTCCACATTCATTTTTATAATATTTTAAGTTCCAAATATTTCTCTCTCCCTCTCTTCCCTCCCCTTCCCTAAGACAGTAAGTAAAGTAATAAAGGTTATACATGTACGACCATGTTAAACATATTTCCACATTAGTCATATTGTGAAAGAAGAAACAGAACAAAAGGAAAACCAAAAGAAAAAAAAGAAGTGAAAATAATTTGTTTTCCATTGCATTCAGACTTCACAGTTCTTTCTTTGGATGTGGTTAGCATTTTCCATCATGACTCTTTTGGAATTGACTTGGATGATTATATAGCAGAGAAGAGCTAAGTCTAACATTGCTGATCATGGAATAATGTTGCTGTTAATGTTAATGTGTACAATGCTCTACTGGTGCTGTTCACTTCACTCAGAATCAGTTCACATAAGTCCTTCCAAGTTTTTTTGGAATTCTACTGCTCATCATTTCTTATAGCACAATAGTATCCCATCACATTCATATACCATCATCAATCATCCCCCAATTGATGGGCATCCCCTCAATTTCAATTTATAGAAGGCTTTAATAGCCCAAATGAGGTAATAGGGAGCCACTGAAGTTTATTGAAAAGTGGTGACATGATCAGACCTATAGAAAATGGAATGATAAAAGAGAGACTGGTGTGTGTGTGTGGGGGTGGGGAATAAGCATTTATTGAACACTATATGCCAAGGAACTGAGTTACTGGCTTTATTAAGGTTAGCCACTGCTCTCCCTCCCTCCTCTCCCTTTTACATATAGGGAATCAGACCCTTACTTGTCAGTGCTCTGCCCAAAGCAATATAAATTTTGATCACTGGATATCTTGGGGTTTACCTGCTAGATTTCTTTTAAGGGCCATACCTTAAACCTAAATTGCTCTTGCTTTCATTGATTGACCCACAATAAATTCCAGGACAAGCCCCTGACAAACAAAATTATTATTTGGGACCTGATTGGCTCAGAGTGAATGAAATTTTCAATTCTGATCCCAGATTGATTTTTTTTTTTTTTAGAATATAAAGAGTCCTTTTTCTGCTTCATTTCTTTGTCACTGAATGAGCATTGGCTCAGTCAATCTGACACTATTAAAGACCCCTATTTGAAAAGACCAAGGTCTTCCACTGCATCAGGGCCACCTCTAATGGTCTTGATCTATATCCCTGCCACAGGACACAAAGAACTGTGAAGGAGAGCCAGAGCCTGGTGACTTTGCACGGTTCTGCCTCACTTAAATCCAGTTCACTTAAGTGTCATGGCATCACCTCTTTGATGTCAGGGTGGTCTTCTAGAATTAAGGACAAACCACTGCAGGTTATTACAGTAGTCCAGATATGAGATGATAAGGTGATGGCAATATCAGAAGAGAAAAGGGTACATAATAGAAAGATGTTACAAAGGTAAAATCAATAGGCCTTGATAAGGGATTGGATCTGGGAGGTAAGAGAGTGAGAAATTGAGGATGACACCTAGATTGCAAGCTTGGGTGACTGTGAAGATGACAGTGCCCTTGACAAAGATAGTTTCCTTAGGAAGAGGGAATAGTTTTGGGGGAAAGTTAATGAATTCTGCTTTGACCATGTAGTCAGGCATGCCTTAGTAGTTATAGCTGAGATGGAAATCCAAGTGTCTTGCTAGCAAGGGAGTTTTGTAACTAACATTTCCTCCTAGGTTACTATAATAGGCTGTTTTCCCTTTCTACATCTCATAGGATTTAGAACTAGAAAGAACCTTAGAGATCATCTAGGGCTCCAAGAGGCTAATACTTTCATTTGAGAAACTGAGATTAGACTAAGGGAGGGGCTTTGCCCAAAGTCAAAGGGTTAGGACCATAGAATAGTAAAATGGTGGTGACTTTGAGGGTCATTTATCCTCTCTAGGTCCCTCATTTTACAGAGGCGGTAGCAAGAGCTCCAAGAAATTGAATGACTTACACAAGGCAGTGGTCAAAAAAAAAAAAAGCAGGATCCAAACTAGCTCTTCTGATTCTAAATCTTGACCTCGCTTCTTTTGCAGCCCCCCTACTCCCATCTGCAAAGGAGATTAGTAATAATAATAATAATGAAACGCCACAACAAGGATTTTTCCTTCTCCCACTTGTATTCCCAGGATTTTTATGGCTTAGCTCCTGATCTAAGGATTCTGCTGTTAGTGCTGTACCTCACAACTTATCTCCCCTCTCAGCTGTTTCTAAGTAACCATTAGTGAGGTTGGAGGCACTTCTAGATCCTTGGATGCAAAACTAATTATTAAAAGAGAGACCTGGTGAGTAATTAACAGCTGGCTGACACATCCCAGCTGTTAGTGAATACCTTTGAACCTCAGGGCATATAATAGGTGAGTTATCAAGTATATAAGCCTTGGGAAGAATGGTTGTCTCTAGGGGTTCAGGGTAAGGGAAATTTTCTGCTACTTCCCTCTTTCCCCCATTTTCCCTAGAAGTGACAGACCTAATTCCTAAAGGTTAATTGCAACATTCTCCCCCCTGGTTTTTGGACCCGGAAGAAGTCTGAGTGTTTAACTAGTGGGCCCAGCTGAAAGAGTTCAAAGGGGTGGGTGTTGGGGCAGCTGGGGGAGAGACTGCTAATGTCTTTAATCTGGTTCCATGGACGTGTTGGGGTAGTATATTGAGCAAATCAAGCAATGAGAATTAAGATGGGAATTCCTTTTGCTTCAGATACCAAACAATAGAGACATTACTTCTTGCAAAAATTAGGTTTTGAGTAAAGTCACATGTTTATATTTAAAGGTTCCTGGGTTTAAGACCTATCTTCTTTGCTGACCTTTTAGAGTAATTTTTAAATCACTTCAATTTTCCCTCTCTGTATGGTGGAGGATGGAGAAGGAAAGGACTAGAAAAACTCTAAGATTCCCGTGGGGTTATATGATGATTCAGTTACTCCCCTTCTCTGGCCCACAGTTTGGGAGATGGGAAGAGAAAGAACCGAGAATTATCCCAATTGGCCACATAGCTCCTATTCATTAAAAGGAGTCCTTAATCATTTTTTGGTATCCTGGACCCCTCTGACAATCTGAGAAAGCTTAGGTACTCCCCAGAATCATGTTTTTAAATGCATAAAGTGAAATACTTAGGATTGCAAAGGAAACCAAAGGTTAGGGAAAATAAAGATGTAATTTCTTTTTTTCCCTTCCCTCTAAAATCAGGGTCCATGATCCCCAAGTTTAGAAAAAAGAACAGAGTCAAAGCAACATCTCACAACCTGTGGTGGAATCAAATGATGTAACATTGCTCTTGGAGATCACATATTGAATAAAATCCAGCCTAGACTGAGAACCATCTTTAAAACAATGTTGAGGTGGCTCTGGGAAAGAATAATGGCCAAAGTAAAAGAGTAGCTGAACTCAGGATATAATAATAACATTACCATTGGCTTTGACTACTTTCAACTCAGGACCTCAAAGCTCTTAAGGTGATTTTTTTAACTCATTCATCTCCATTCTGAGTTAAAATATGAATTCTGAAAATTTGATTCAACAAAAATGTTTTCACTGAATACTTACTATATACAAAATATGGGTTAAGGTGCTGCTGAGGATACACTTTTGTCCCTTTTTTTGTTTTAGAGGCTAGAGGGCTTAAGTGACTTGCCCCTGGTCACAACAGCTAGTTAAGTATCTGAGATCAAATTTGATTTCAGGTCCTCCCGACTCCAGGGTTGGTGCTTTAAGCATTGTGCCACCTAGCTCCCAAGAGTAAGCTTTTGAAAAGCATGTTTGCTTTCTCAGAGCTTGTAATTTGATTGGGGAATAAGATATTTACCCTAAGAAATATGGTATGTCTACTACAATGAGAAGCATATGAGTATGACCAGAGGAGTAAGAGAGATTTTGAGATAGCCCTTTTCAGCTGACAGAGTAGGGAAGACTTTATGGAAAGGTGGCCTCTGAGCTGGATCTTGAAGGGATTGATCCCTTTTCTTCCCTTCTTTTTGTTTCTTTCCTTTCTTTTCCTTTTTTTTTTTTAGGTTTTTGCAAGGCAAACGGGGTTAAGTGGCTTGCCCAAGGCCACACAGCTAGGTAATTATTAAGTGTCTGAGACCGGTGTTTCTTTCCTTTCTTATAAATATTTTGTTTTTAAATTATATTCATTTTTGGTTATACTCACCCAGTCCTTAAAGGGAAGTCTTCTGACCTCTAATCCTGTTCTTTCTTCTCACTGTGAACTCCAATCATTCTCTCCATCTACTTGTGCTTTCCCTGCTACCTACAAATACTTCTCCATCTTTAAAAATATTCTAGCTTGTTCCAACCACCACTACTAGCTATTATCCTCTACCCTTCTTCCTTATCTAGTCTAACAATCTTGGGAAAGCCATCTACGTTGAATATTTTCTTTGCCCTCTGGTTTCTGGGCTTATTTTAAAGGAAACTACCTTTTCAATAGTTTTGAATGATCTCTTAATTGCCAGATCTATTGGCTTTTTCCTCCTTCATGATCTTTCGGTAATCTCTTAAACTTCTGATCATCATCTTCTCCTGGATACTCTCTCCTATAAGTTTTTATCATAGTTATCTCCTGGTGTTCCTCCTACCAGGATCATGACCATTAACTGAGTATACCCAGAGTTTCTGCTTTGGGTCCCCTTCTCATTTCCTTCCTCTGATTCAATTATTATCTCTTTGCTGATGATTCACAGATCAGTATATACAGCTATAACCATTCTCCTTAGCATCATCCTACCAATCAATTACCTTTTAGACATCTTAATTTGTATGTGCCTAATGTATCTCAGACTCAACATGTGCCAAACTCTCCATTCTTCTCAAATTTCTTATTTTCAAGGGTACCACTATTGTCCATCTCCTAATGTGAGTGTTAACTTTGACTCTTCACTCCTCACTTATATGCAATCTATTGTATAATTTTATGTTTCCATTTTTTCCAACTTCTCTTATATATACACCTCTTCTCCAGTTAATCTAGCAATCACCTTAGTACAGCCCCTCAATAACTCTCACCTGGAAAATGGACTTTTAATTGATTTTTCTGCCACAGGATTTTCTTGCTTCTAGTCTGTCCTCCACTCAACTGCTAATATGCTTTTCCTAAAGTACAGAACTGACCAGATCACCTCTTCCTCTTCATAAGTTTCAGTGGTTCCCTATTATTTTCAGGATCAAATATAAAAATCTCTACTTTGCTTTTAAAGAAACTTGTTCCAGTTTCTTTCTTGCTTTTCTAGGTTTTTTTTCTTTCTTTTTACATTTTACTCCTCTTCATGACCTCTCCACTTTTGCTTTGCTGGTTTATTTTCTGGTCCTCCAACAGTCCTGTGTGCCCCATGCCTTATAGCTTCCTTGGACTTTTGCAAGAGTGAGCTCCATTCTCACTTTCTACAAGAATGCTGCTATCTCTTCCCACCTACTCCTCCTCATTGTGGGGGAAGCAAATCCTTATAAGACATATTCGTAGCCAAGCAAAACAAATAACTTTTTTCATGTCAAAAATGTATGTTTTGGGGCGGCTAGGTGGCGCAGTGGATAAAGCACCGGCCTTGGAGTCAGGAGTACCTGAGTTCAAAATCCGGTCACAGACACACCTAGCTGTGTGGCCTTGGGCAAGCCACTTAACCCCGTTTGCCTTGCAAAAAAAAAAAAGATTTATAAAAAAAATGTATGTTTCATTTTATATCTTGAGTCTGGGGAGCATACAGTTTTATGTTTACAGTATAAATTGTTCCTTCTGATTCTGCTCACTTCACTCTTCACTAACTCATGCCAATCTTCCCCAGGTTTCTCTCTCATTAATTTTTACATTACATAAGTTGTTGTTTTCCTTCTTCTCAAGGAAGACCACGACATCTGGGAGGTGATGCCATGACATGCAAGTGAGTTGGATTTAAGTGAGAGAGGGGTGGTGCAAAGCCAACAGCTTCACTTTCTCCTCTATAGCCATCTAAGCCCAGTGGCCAGATATGGATCACATAGACTGGGAATGACTTTGGAAGCAGTGGGAGATTTTGGCTTTTTAAAGCTTGAGATTCCATGAAGTGTCTGTTTTCATAGAGTTCACACTCTACCAGTAAGGGCTTACTATTGGATAGTACTGGTATACCACAGTCAAAGAATTCATCATTTAACTGGTTATCACCTAACTTGGTGATGAACCTATACTATTCAACTAGGCTGGTCCCTGGACAACAGATACTGTCTGTCCCTCAGGGCTCCAACTGGAAGCCTCTGTCTATTGGTAGAACTTTCCACAACTTGTGTTCCACTGGTCTAGCTCTTGGGGGAATGGAGGGTGTCACATTCTGCCATTTAAAGTCCTTTACAAACTGGCATCTAGGTGGCACAATGGAGGCAATTTGTCCTTTTTAAATTTTTTTTAATTTTTAGGTTTTTTTTAAAATTTCTTTTTGCAAGGCAATGGGGTAAGTGGCTTGCCCAAGGTCACACAGCTAGGTAATTAAGTGTCTGAGGTCAGATTTGAACTCAGGTACTCCTGACTCCAGGGACGGTGCTCCATCCAGTGCGCTACCTAGTCACCCCTGTCCTTTGTTTTTGAAGAAGGTTGAGTGTAAGGTTGGAGAGAATGTGTGAACAGGTTCATGGAAATATGGATTCTAGACTCAGAAATATTAGGGACAAAAAGGTTTATTCATATAATACTGTGGTTAGACCTGTAAAGAAATTCAGTGTTAATATGGGCTAGGTTTCTTAGGGAAATCTTGAAAAGCTAAGAGATACAGTAAGTAATAGCAGCTACAAGGTTATTGCAACCAGGCTGATCCCCTGAGGAATAAGCAGTATCTAGAGAAATTTAACCAAGTAATTAGGAATAGTTAGAACAGTTTGGTGATCAGCTATAGCAGCCATCTGGGATAAGCAACAATGGTAATAGTAATTTAGTAAACTAAAGAAGCAAAGTAAGTACAGTTGCTAGATTGTTGCACGTCCTGAGGGGTCAATTTAGCATGTTCAACTGGTAACTGTAAGGCAGACAATGGGATGTGAGTAGGACTCAGTTTCAAGTTCTGAAAAATGGAATGGGCTTCAAGTTTGAAATTTTGAACAAATGGAATGGGAGTAGGTGGGTAGCTTAAAGACTACCTAGCTAGAAGGCCTAGGGCAGGGATCTATTTATTATTTTGTTGATAGTCTTTGCCAGAGGGCAAAGAGCATCTCTGAAGTTCATTGACCTTATCAAAAAGATCTTACATCAGGAAGGTGATTCTTCTGAGTGAGGGGATCCAGTGCAAAGTCACTTTCCTTCTCTCAAACCATCTGGGTCTAGTGACCAGCTAATAATCAGGACATCTGGGATGGCCCTGGTTTTAAATCTAGGTCTTTCCAGGTCAAGGTTTAGACTGAGGCAACTGCCCAAAACAATTACTGTTTGAATTCACTCTCAACCAATCAGGGCCTAAACTATGGCTAAATGGGCTTAGCCTGAGACCTATTGTTGCTAATCAGAGACCCTGTGTGATTTGAGGCTTGTAAACTCCAAGAAATTTTACTAGGCTTTCGGGCAGAGTACCCACAAGAATGAGAATAAAGGAGGGAGGGAGGAAGGGAGACCAGCTGTGAGGCTGCTTACAGAGGTTGTTTGTCCTTCCTGGGTCTTACAGAGGTTGTTTGTCCTTCCTGGGTTTTTTGTTTTTTTTTAGGTTTTTGCTAGGCAATGGGGTTAAGTGGCTTGCCCAAGGCCACACACCTAGGTGTCTGAGACCAGGTTTGAACCCAGGTACTCCTGACTCCAAGGCTGGTGCTTTATCCACTGCACCACATAGACGCCCCTCTCATTCCTTCTTGAAGAAAACCATGACATGTGAATCGGATTCAGTTGAGAGGGTACTGCAGCCTCCCAAGTTCAATTCACTAGATAGTACACTGACCCTGGAGTCAGGACCCGAGTTCATATCTAGCCTCGATAAACAGTTTACCTCAGTATTCTCATCTATAAAAATGGGGTAGAGAAGAAAATAACAAAGCACTCCACTATTTTTTGCCAAGAGAACCCTAAATTGAGTCAAACCTAGCTAATCAATTAAACAAAAACCACAACCTTGTTATTTTTGAAGGCTTCTTGCAGCTGATGAGTTAGCTCCACTAAGCTACTTGCTGTCCCTTATAGAGGACAGTCCATCCTTTTTTTCTCTGTACCTCTGAGCCAATTCTTGCCTGAGTCTGAAATGCCTTTTCCAGACAGTTCAGATTCCACCTTCAGCAGGAAGCTTTCCCCAGCCCTCTAAGGTACTGGAGTCTGCCCCTCAAGAGATTTCATCCATTTCCTCTCTACTTGCATTTTATTCTCTAGCTATAGTCTTTACTTTGGAGAGGAAGCGCCTTGGGGGTAGGGACAGTTTCTACCTTTGTTTGAATTCTCAGTCACTTAGCATAATGCCTAGAGCCTAGGAGTCGTTTGAGAAATGCCTAATGAATGACTCTTGAGTCTCTGACCCTAGAGGAGGCATCCAAGAGTCATAGTAAACACTTGATAAATATTTGTAGAAGCTGAGATTGTGTACCTTAGCACTCCCAACTGTTGTCTTGCCTACTTCTGAAATGTCTGTATGTCTTTGTATGAAGTGCTGGATCCGCAGTTGGAAAGAACTAAGTTCAAATCTAGCCTCTGGAAAAACCCAGCTGTGTGACCCTTATTCAAATCCCGTCCCTCCGCTATAAAACGGAGATAACAGCATCTACTCCCCAGGGTTGTTGGGAGAAGCAAATAAGATAATATTTTTCAAACCCCAAAGCACTGTGATTAAATGTTATCCATTATTGTTTTCAGGGTTGCAAGCAAGTTTCAAGAATTCTCCCCAATGAGAAAATGTAATGTTGGGAGTTGGGGCAGCGTGTTCCCAAGGCAGAACAGTCCGTCCTCAGTCCAGTTCCTCGTATACATGGTTTGGGAATGGGTGACTGCGGTGACCCCAGGGTCTCCTCTTAGTGAGGTCAGGGGTCACCCTTCTTGGGGGTCTTGCAGAGCTGACTAGGACCGAGGGGCCTCTAAAGTTCTTTGCAGTTGCAGCATTCCATCTTGCATGGTCCAACTCCAAGGACTCTGTGAACCTCAGTTTCTCCTTTAGGAAAACAAGAGGCTTTGACCGACCCACCGGCAAGGCCCCTCCTGTCTCCCTCAGTCGGTGTTCCCGAAGATGCTTAGGGCTAGGCTACAAGGAGAACATCCTCCTTCATCCCACTCAGAGCCCACATTAAGGCAGCTGCGAACCTTTCTCTTTAAAGGCCAGGTGTAAAGCACAACAGACTACAACTCCCAGCATGCTTCAGTCCGAGGCCTCCCCTCCCCCTCCAACTTTTAGTCTCGGAGGATACTACGCGTCCCAGAATGCACCGCACAGGCACTCAATCCTGCCTCACCCGAGATGGCATTGCACTATGGGAATTGTAGTCCGGAGGAGGGGGTACTCAAAAGAAGGTATTTTGTAATGGGGTTGCTCGGGAGTGGGGATGATTCTCATCCCGCTAAGAGGAAAAGAGGAAGAGAGGAAATCCAGACTGTCTCCCTGGTCCCCTGAGCCGTGTCACTCTTAAAAGAAGGGAGGAGAGGAAAGGGCTGTTGGGTATAGAAGAAATTCCCGCCTGTGGTCATTTTATCCTCCTCCTATCCCGCCCGCTCCCCCCCCCCCTTCATTTATTGTTGCTCAGGGATGCAGCGCCGCGATCTTATTGGTCGAAGCTTTCGAGAGCAGGCGGGCTGTCCGAGAAGCCTCCAATGGAAGCCTAGGTAGCCTCTCATTGGACTGCTTCGCGAGCGCAGGCGCGAGCGGCCCGACTCCGGCTCTCGAGGGACGGGTGAGCGGCCATTGGCCGAGGCCCGCGGAAGATTAGTTTGGATTGGTGGTTGATAGAAAGAGCCGGGCCTCTTCCTTACTTTCCTCGAGTGACGGCGTGTGATTGGTTTAAATCCGCGGTCCGGAGACGCTGATTGGATAGCCGTCCCAGGTCTGGAGCCGTGATTGGTCCCGGTCCGGGCCCTCCCGCCCCTTGCGGGCAGCGAATGGTGAAATGGAAACGGGGAGGGGAAAGGCCGCGACGTGAGCGCGCGACCTCCGGCGCCATTTTGTCGAGAAACAAGCGGAGTTAACCGAAGAAGAGAGAGGGAGGGAGAGAGAGTGAGCGAGCGGCGAGCAGCGAGCGAGCGGGAGGAGGAGCGAGCGGCGGGGAGCGAGCGAGCGCAGGGCAGCAGGGACGGAGAGCGGGACCGCCCGGGAGCCAGGAGCCCGCCCGCGTCCAGCGCCCCCGGAGCCGCTGAGGTGAGCCCGGCCGGAGCGGGGCCCGGCGAGGCGCCCGCCGCGTCAGCTCCGGAACGCCGCCGCGGGCGGGGGGAGGGGAGCGGGCGGGGGAGGGGGCGCCGGGCCCGGGCCGGGGGCCGCACGTGCCGCCGCCTCCGCCCCCGGGGCCCGGGCGCTGCAGGCCTCGCCCGCTGGCGGCTCCCCGCGAGCGAGGGCCCCCTCGGGGGACTCGGGGGGCCTCGCACCCCGCAGCCTGGGCTCCCCGAGGAATCCGACCCCGGAGCGCGGCCGCCGGGCCTCGGGCCTCCCCGGAGCCGGACGAGGCTGCGCCCGGGCCCCGGGGATGAGGAGCCGCGGGACGTCCGGCCGGAAGGCGCCCCAAATCGCCTCAGATCGGGTTTTTTGACACTGCGAAAATGCCACATCTCGTTGTGGACGACCTGCTGTAGGTGAAGGGACCCTTCAGCCCCGTCTGCCCCCGGGCCCTGGGGTGCTTTTCCACGCACAGCCCCTGAGTGCTGGGGCTCCTTGCTCAGTTACGCTCTTAGCAAAATTTGGGATCTCCCAGAATTTAGATAAGGCGTGAACCTGGAAGGAAATCAGGGAATTGGTTGCATGCTTCCCCAAACGGTGATTTATTTGGCATAATTACTAGCATCATCGTTTCGGGCATCTTCTTTTAGATGCCTAAGACAGTATTTAAAAATATTTGCACTTTTGGAAAACAAGTGATAGGCTGCCATTTTGAAATGGCACACTTACTTCTGGAACTTGGTAGGTTTCTTTATGATAACAGACCAAATCGTGATTTTCAGGAATCTTCTTATCAAACGCATTAACTAACATACTGGTATTCTAAATTTCTCCATTTACTACCATTCCTAATCCTGTTCTAAGTCCTCCAGCCAATCTGAATTTTTTGCTTGGAAAACTTTAAAATGGCATCCTACTGATAACTTGCATCAATCTCAGTTGAAGATAGAAAATCCAGTAATGCTATTTCTGCTTAAATCTTGAATCAGCATGCAAATTGGTAGAGGTGATTTTTTTTCTGATAGGCCATTAAAATCAGCTAAATTTTCATTTGTATAGACTCTCATGTGTGCATCATAATTTAAAGTAAAACCAAATAAAGCTAAACTTGATCTTTGAACCTTGTCTTATGAAGTTGGCTTGTAAGGATTTTTTTTTAACAGGCTACTACAATTGAAGCAAAGCAGAAATCTTAGTTCTGTTGTGTCCATATTAAAGTTACTGGTTGTAGTGTAGTTACTGGTTAAAACTAGAGTAAATACTTCTGGGTTCTATCAATGATGGTCATAGATGGATCGGAGGATCTATAACTATAACAAATTGCAGGGAAGTTTTATTATCTATCTCCAGCTGAAATTTACCCATCTAGCCTCAGTTTTTAGTTCTGCCATGTTCACCATTTTGCACAGATGTATTTATGAGGCCTCAAATTAAAGAGCTAAACATTTTCTCACCCAGACAACTAATTTAGTTGTAAGTTAGTAATGTGAAGGTGGTATGGAGAAAGGTTTTTGAAAGGCTTATGCCAATAGAGAGGAGGTGTGGGTTTTAGATCAAGATAAACAGGTGGTAGTTTTGAGATGCTTTGCCACCTTAAGTTTACTTAATTCTAACTTTTTGGTTTTAAACTGCTTTTAAATTTGCTGTAATCTTTAATATATATTGGCACCTGAGACAATAGGAAACTTTACAGTGAAAGGTGACTATTCTATATAGGTTATATTGATACTTTGTACTTAAAATAATTTTTCCTAGGTACTTTTGGGGAATCTTAATTCACCTGTGACTTTTACATTGCTTTATAAATGTGTCACTCAGAAAAATATTTCCACCCCAGAGTCTATAATTTTCTTAGGAGCAGATTGGTATTAAATTGTATTGCTCTCAGCCTTTATTACTGAACATGTATCCATGAAGTTATCCATGTCAGTACTTCCTTTTGTAGTGAAGATTAAAACTTCTTCCCGCCTCCATCTTCTCAGATTGTAACTCTTGTCCCCTTGCTCTGGTAAATTCTTCAAGACAGGCTGACTTGATATGCTGGGGGTGGGGTGGGGGGGGTGTCTTCCTGGAGCTCCCTTGACACTCTTGGAGCTTCCCTTGATTATTCCTTAGTTCTTGCTTCTCAGAACCCCCAGCTCTTGGCACAGTGTCTGCTACCTCACTAAAGTGCTTCATGACTTAGTGTTTGATTGACCTACCTTTTCCTTTCCAAGCCAATGCTGTGACACCCTTTACAATTTACTTTAATGCTCCCCTAGGATTCTTTGTTAATGTGCTGCCATCTCCATCACATACCTGTAACTTGAATCATTCTTAGTGATCTAAAGTCATAGAATTGTATAGCATCATTGAAAGACTGTTGATTAAAAAGATGGGAGAAATTTGGACTCCTTGAAGTTGTTTGCAGTTTCCCAATTGCATTCCTGTTTATCTTTTTAATTCTGGGCCCAGATGCTTCATGGTCCATATGGAATGTTTCTCCCAGAGGTTTATAAAGCTGGACCTGCTCTATGGGATGCTCACTATAATCTGGACAGTGGGATGTCCTTCATCTACTTGTCTTTTTTTTTGGTAATCAGAACTCTGAGCATTTTGACTTTGAAATGTTCTGGATCTCAGCATAACCAGTATAATGTGATTTTTGTAGACAACCTATTGTATCCTTTCATTATATAGAATTTACTTCAATTTGGATTCCACCAGGTTTTCTCTATTGATCTCTTTGCCATTTTTTCTGGAAATGCTAATTTCTCACCTTATCCCTCTCCTAAGGACTTTTCACTCTAGAACAGTTTCTTCATTTGTAAAGGGAGAGTGGTTATTCAGGATAACCTCTGCCTAATCCTGCTTTAGTTCTGCCTGATGTTGTTTGTCCTTCATTCTTTTTGTTTTGTTTTTTGGCAAGGTAATGGGGTTAAGTAACTTGCCCAAGGTGTCACACAGCTAGGTAATTATTGTTTGAGGCCCCATTTGAGCTCAGGTCCTCCTGACTCCAGGGCCAGTGCTCTATCCATTATGCTGCCTAACCACCCCATTGTCCTTCATTCTTGAAGAAAACCAATGACATCACAAGGATGTTTAGACTTGGGTGTGAACTGGGTTTAAAGGAGTCAGAGCTTCCCAAAACCCTTAGAAATCACTCTTCCAGAGTCATTCCACTGAGTTCAGTAGTCATGGTCCAGTATGAAGTGGTGTTGCTGTGGTCCTTCTTCCCAGTGTATTGTCCAAAACTGACATCATTCATTGTTCTTTCCACTTCTCTTGCTTTCTCCATCCTAAAAGCCTTCTAACTAGTCCTTGTACAGAAAAGAACAACTAGATGGTGCAATGCATAGTCAGGAAGCCCTGAGTTCAAACTAGACTCAGGGGTTTAGTAATTCATTAATCCTGGGCAAGTCACTTAAGCTTTGCCTCAGTTTCCTCTAACATAAATTGTGGGTGAAAATAGAAATGACTAGGTAAAGGTGAGAACCCTAGGGTGGATCAATAATTTAAAGCATCAGGCTCCATGTCTGGATAAGGGCTAACTGTTTTGGCATCTCATTAAAATGAGGTCAAATGCTTTGGTTTCATTAAACTAAGTCCTAGTTACTCTTGTCCTTGTCTTTTTCTGCTTAGATAATTTTTTCTTTTCTTTTTTTTTAGGTTTTTGCAAGGCAAATGGGGGTTTAAGTGGCTTGCCCAAGGCCATACAGCTAGGTAAATTAAGTGTCTGAGGTCAGATTTGAACTCAGGGACTCCTGACACCAGGGCCAGTGCTCTATCCACTGTGCCACCTAGCTGCCCCCTGCTTAGATAATTTCTAGGGGCTCTTTATTGCTTAGCTCATAAGCCCAGATTCTAGCTCGGGAGTGTTTTGGAGTCACTTGGCTGTCTGGTGAAGTCTATGAACCCCCTTCTCAGAATAAATGTTTTTAGATAAAATACATAGGATTAAAAAGGAAACTAATTATATTGAAATGAAATATTTAAAAAAAAGTTCATGAACTGAGTTTAAGAACTCCTGCATTTACACTCCTCCAAATTCTGGCTGATCCGAATTCTTGTTTACATTGTTCTTTTCCCCCAGCATGTTCTGCCCAACTGTTGAAAGCTTTTGATTTTTTCAAGGACCAGCTCAAATACAACTTCCTCAAACAACTTTCCTTGTCTCTTTCAAACCAGAAATCAGCTCTCTCTCTATGTTCTTGAATTATGCTTTTTTCTGTTGAACCAATCTAGGCTCCATTGTATTGATAACAGTTCATATCTCCTCTCGTTGACCTAGTGGAAGATAGGGTATCTTCCTTTTTCTATGCTTATAGAGACAATATAAAAATGATGGAGTTAAATCATCTTGGTAATCATGTGTAACCTTACCTCCCGTGAACATTTCAAACTGACTGTAGATACCTTATTCCCCCCCCCCCCCCACTAGATAGTGACTTCCAGTGGTAAACTCTGTGATGGCAGGTGACTTGCAAAGAGTTGAAATGTTTGTTTATTGGATAGTATTTTGTTTTGGTGAGGATGGTGTTTTCTAGTAGGATTTAGTATTAGCTGTTTTTGAATGACTTCTTTTCCTCCTTTTGTGCAGGTGTAAGTTTGATTTTTTTTTAAAGGTTTTTGCAAGGCAAATGGGGTTAAGTGGCTTGCCCAAGGCCACACAGCTAGGTAATTATTAAGTGTCTGAGACCGGATTTGAACCCAGGTACTACTGACTCCAGGGCTGGTGCTTCTGGTGCTTTATCCACTACGCCACCTAGCCGTCCTATTGATGACTTTTTGAAAGTCTGACTCTGGAAATTAAAAGTGGGAGCAGTGACATAGGAGTTGAGTTATAATGAGTTGTTGAATGGTCAAAAAAGCTGATTATAAGGCAGTTTGCCTAGAGATCATTTATCATTAAACTAAAACATTTGGAGTATAGTGAAATGGGACTGTTGTGTGTCCAAAGCAAGTTTTAAAGATGATACCTTATGTTACTGTGCACCATAATGCCTGGTATTGTAACACATGCAGCTAACCACACAGTGAATCCTTCCATATACCATGGAGAGTAGAATTATCTGTTATTGACATTGTGTGCATTCTTAAAATGAGAATTCTCTGTCATTATTTTTCTTGAATTCTACCTTGGCTGCTGATCTAGTTCTATCCCAAATCCTGACTTGATAGAGAAGTTCACAAACATGCTAATGTCTGAAAAGGCAGTCTCTTAGATGAGTATGAGCATTTAATGCTGAATTTTAATTGTGACTGCCCTAAGAAAGGATAAAGGCTAAGGTAGAAAAGTTATTTAAGGGAGAAAGGATTGCATTAAAATATTAAGAGTAATATAATAATTTAACAGATAAGCCCTCTTTGAGGTTATGTTACTAGTGTTTACTTGGCATGAATTCTAATTCAAGACTCCTGACTAGGTGTTATTTTTCTACTGTTCTGCTCTGCTTCTTTGTCTCTAGGTGAATTTCTAGGTTGATCACTTTTTAAAAATTAACTTTGTTGAAGAATGCTCTATAGTTTGACATATATTCTTAAATGATGGAAAATATGCTGCTTAGATATCCATTTGCTTACTTTAGTGAGGTCTTAGTGTTGAGAATTGTTTTGCTCCCCCTGCCCCCCCAATCTTAGAGGCAGGCTTTCTTAACCTTTCTGGTTTTCTCATTTCTTTTTTTGTTTTTGTTTTTTTTTATTTTTTAAAAAAATTTAAGGCATTGGGGTTAAGTGATTTGTTCAAGGTCTCACACAGCTCACTAACTCAGGTCCCTCTGACTCCAGTGCTGAAGCTCTATCCACTGCACCATCTAGTATAGCCCC
Source organism: Macrotis lagotis (assembly GCF_037893015.1). NCBI lineage: Eukaryota > Metazoa > Chordata > Mammalia > Peramelemorphia > Peramelidae > Macrotis > Macrotis lagotis. The sequence goes on along the minus strand of NC_133658.1, from coordinate 42,048,145 downwards.
CCCCCTTTAAAGTATGGGGGAGCATTTTATCTATTAAGTTAAATAAAATTGATTTCATTTATTTTTGCAGGTACACTGATTGACCTTTTAATCTTAGTTGTTTTGCCCAACTGAAAGGTTATTTCACTTGTTGACTCACTTAAGCATATAGGTATGAGGCAGAACTTGAACCTCAGGTCTTAACTCTGAGGCCAGTTGGGTCATCTTGGTCACCTCTCTCATCCTGCCATGGATTGTGCAAAATATCTTGAGAGTCAAAAAGTACCAGTAGAGTGAATAATTTTCCATCCAATTGTATAATGTAGTTTGGTGTTAGTACACTTGAAATTTAAAAAAAATGCTTTGTATTAGTCAAGCAAAGCAATCCTTGCTATAGAGCCATTCTTTGATTATTCACTTTAATGGCATATTCCTGACAAATTCTAAATTTTCGAACTAAGATTCTTTCAACTTAGCATGTCTAATCTTTATAGCTCCTTCCCCCAACTGGAAAAAAAATATAAGATATTTAGTGCTGTTGACCCATGAACATAAATTATTTTGGCCAACCATGTTTGAGTTATTCATAGTTATCCCCCATTAGTAATGGAAAATTAAATATAAGAACCACTTTGATAGCCAGTTTGCATTTAAAAGAAAAACAAAGGAGTGGAAACTGAAGGTTGTAGTGAGTTTTCTAAAAGTTTTATGTAGGTGCTAAAAAGAAAATTGAAGTCACAATTAGACTGTTATGATAACTATTTTTTTTTTTAGATTTTTCAAGGCAATGGGGGTTAAGTGGCTTGCCCAAGGCCACACAGCTAGGTAATTATTAAGTGTCTGAGGTCGGATTTGAACCCAGGTCCTCCTGACTCCAGGGCCTGTGCTTTATCCACTGCACCACCTAGCCCTCCCTTTCCTGGTGTTTAAAGTCTGTCACAGTCTGACCTCTAGCCTCTTTTTCAGATTGACTGCACATTTATATCACCCTTCAATCTTCCCCCCCTCCTTCAAACTTTCTCTCTTTTTCTCTCTGTCTCTCTGTTTCTCTCTGTCTCTTTCTCTCTGTTCCGGATAAGCTAGCTTGTTTGATATTTCTTGTATATGGTATTCTTTTTTTCTTGGCACTGTCTGTCCCCCATGCCTGGAATACTTTACTTATGTTCAATTGTAGTTCCTACAAAGCTTAACTCAAATATCATCCTATTTTAAGTGTTCTTCTCACCACTTTGTATTTATTTTGTATCTGAATGTGTATCTCACCAATTGATGGACTATTTTCATTTTTGATCTTGGCAGATTGGTATTTAGAAAATGCTCATTTATTGGTATTTAGAAAATGCTCATTTATTGGTGCTTTTTTAAAATGAGATCAGACTTTAGTGGTGATTGGGAATGAATGAATGGACTAAGAAACATTTTGAAGAAAATGGTGTATGGAAAGGTTTAATGATCACTTAACAGACATACTAGATCAGGCATTGTTAGAAGCTGGTGATACAAATTCAAAAGTGAACTGTGTTCACACTGTCTTTCAAGGAGATTTCCATTCTACTAAGGATGCTAGGGCAGGTTGGAAGTTGGAGACATAAAGGATGTATAAAAATTGAATGCAAAGTGATTGGGGTGGCCTCCATTTACATTTGGGGAAATCAGTAAATGATATTCAAAGGAGTCAGTATTAAGAATTATTTGAATCTGGAAGAAGAGGGGGCAGCAATTGTAAGTGGAACAGCTGCACTCAAGGCAGTGATGAGGAAGGAGCTAGCATGTTGCAGCCGTGGAGCAGCTGGTGAAGCTGCCTCAAGACACAGGAGATGAAGTGTTAAGTGCAAAGATGAGAGAAATGGCTAAGAAGACTAGAAGAGACCCTTAGAAGAAATTGGGAGCTCCGGGAATTCATGGGGTGAGGAGATGGTTTACCTTGTGCAGGAATGGACCTTGTGGAGTGGGTACACACCAGATTAATATTTTTGTTTTCAGGAATAAGGAGAATGGCCGTCTACCTACTGAACAAGGTTAAGACATTGAGAGGTGGGAGAGATATTGGAAATGATTTTTCTTTTTAAGTTGAAATATTTATCTTTGACTTTCTGTGCTTATTGACATTAGGAATTGTCCTGTTGGAGTGCCTCCCCCTACCCCCACCTCCATTTTTGGATACATAAAAACTAGGACTTTAGACTAAATGAAATAGCATAGCACAATGGATATGGCTTCTGACCTTTGAGTCTTCCTCCAGCTGAGTGGTCCTGGGCAAGTCAACCTTGTGCTTCAGTCTTTAATAAAATAGTCCTTTTCAACTTGAAAGTGATGATCCTATGGCCAAACTTAAAGGATTTAAAACCTAGATCTTTTTCTACCCCAGCTCCAAAAGTGAGGGAAGGAAGGAGAAATCCATTTCTATGGATGGTAAATTTCTTCTTAGCACATGGAATTTGCTTTATGAACTTTGTGTACTCTTACGAAACTTGTGATTAAAAATGAGGAAAAAAATTGGACATTTAGACTAAAGGTGATATGTGAATATGATGGTCTGGGTAGTTAGAGAATTAAAATAAAACTAAGGCCAGCTAGATTTTGACCTGACCAAGAGAGCAAACACAATTTACTGATACCTGTTCTAATGATAATGTATAATCCCTGAGGTTTTTCTCTATCAGAAAAAATTTATGACAATTTGACACATACAACCAAAACCTGTTCTTTTAAGTAGTGTAGTTTGTTTCTTCTGATTAAGGAAATAGTTTTCAGAGTTTTGACTAGTTTCAGACATGTCTTATTCCTTATGTGACCTCATTTAGGGTTTTCCTGGCAAAAGGTAATGGAGTGGTTTGTCATTTTCTTCAGTTTTCATTAGACAGATGAGTAAACTGAGGCCAACAGGGTGACTAGGGTCCCAGAGCTAGTATGCCTCTGAGGTCAGATTTGACCCCAGGTCTTTCTGACTTCCAGCAAAATGGGTAGTGACTAGAATGTGTGCCATCTAGCTTCCATTTTCAGAGGTTACAGCCATTTTTTTTTTGAGTACATACAAGTGTAGGTTGAGAAGGTCTAAGATGCAGTTTGCAACTATTCCTTTAATAAAATAATTTGTTAAAGTGTGTTGATATTCCTTAATCTGACATGATATAAATTTTAGGATCCATAACACTTGGGTGTTCTTGTTGTAGGAGACACGTTTTTCAGGTGGTTCTATATCAAATCAGTTCTAAAACTATAATGTCCTGTTGAATGATAATGATCAGTATCTTAAAAGGGTTATTTATTATTTTTTTAATGCCTGTACTTACTAGATGACTGAGTAAGGGAATCTCTTTAGAAATAGATGAGGCTTCTTGAAAAGCTTGTCTCAGATTGACTAGTGTCATGCCCACCTACTTTTGTTTACTGTTTGGCTTCTCTGACCCTACAATATGCTGAAACATATTGTAGACAGCACCAGTGATTTCCTGATCCTTAAAATCTAAGGAATGTCTTCATTGTTGATTATCCCCTTCTCTGAGCAGTCTCCTTTTCTCTCCTTCCTTGCCTTCTGCTACATTGCCTTTTGTTTTTTTCCTCTTGTCTTTATCTACTTCTCATCTTGAGGCTTTTTTATTTCCTTGGTCTTGTATATTTTCTCCATTGCCATGTCAATAACTTTTGTGGCTTACTTATCATTGATAAAATTTTGGCTTCAGCTTAACCTTAATATGATACATTAATACTTTTAACCTTACTATTTCTGTTACTGACAACACCATTCACTCATTTTCTTGTGTTTAGAATTTTGGTGTGATTCTTTTCATAACCAACCTGGACCTTATTTCTTTTCATTCTGTTAGCTCCATAAATGTCCATCTTTTTTTCTATTCCTAATCCTTCCTTATTTATTGTACTAGGCTTTTAATAGGTCCTCCTGCCTCTTCTCCATCTAAATTTGTTCCTCACACTCCCACTGTACTAATCTTCCAAATGTAATTTGTAGTTATTCTGTTGAAATATCTTCAGTGTTTCCCTTTTGCTTTATGAGTAAAATTTTCATTCATGTTAAGGCTCGAGTCAACTTGAAACAACTCTAATACATTTATGAATTGTGGTTATATATGTCATTCTTTCAGACTAAGCTTCATTAGGGTAGGGATTGTGTTATTGAAACTTGGCATTTCTACAGTATAATATACCTTTGTACACTGTAGGTATTTAATATACATCCTTTCATTAAATTGAATAATAGCTAAAAATTAGCTCTTCTATATAATAATTGTACCTGTATAGTGGATGTCTTAAGAAAATAATATTGCATTCAAAATCTTGAACTGGTGATTTAAAAAAAAATCTTTTCTAAAAATACTCCTTATCTGTGGTTAAACTATCAAAGCAATTGGACTGGGAATTGTTTTGTTAGGAGCATTGAGATGGGGAATTGGAGAGACCCAGGGAACCTGTGACCATTTTTAATTTGTCAGAGATGGCAAGATGGTTTGACTGGGTAGGATCTGATTTTAATAATGTTGGACACTGTTACAGAAATCTTGACCAGGTAGTTTCTTTTGGTCTGTCATAGTCTTTGCTTTGACTTGCAGCTTGAGGCGTCATTAGGCTGAAATTTCATGGCTCTAAAAAAGAGTCCCTTCTAGGCAATATAGGTACTAAAATAGAAATGCATTAATTTGAAATAAGTTTATCTTCATATAGATGTAACAATTTACAAAGAAAGCATACTACAGTGCACTTTCATTGTCTACTCATATCCTTGTGAATTCAAGAATCTGAAATATATTGCTTCTAATTATTTTAAATAATTTGATATGAAATTCTAAGTGTAATTTCCCATAGTGTGTGGTACAAAGTTTTACTGGTATAATGCTCTATCCAGACTTTGGATTGCTCTGAGAATTTAATCGATATATAATGTTTCTAGAGATGTATGTTTTTGATGTTTCACAGTGGACCTAAAACCAATTTCTGAGCATAGTCTGTATTATAACGATATTTCTATATTAGGATAGCGTATTGTATTCCAGTTAAGAGGGAACTAGAAGCACAGCAGGAGTATTTATTCCCTAAGGCTGCAGTGCTTTGTACATAGACTTGTATATCTCTTCCCCCCTCCCCCCATTTCCACCCTTTACCCTGTGTAAACAAACATTTGCTTTGTGTTCTGAACAATGTACTCTTTCTAATATCACTGTAGGCTTCTATTATGAAACTCTGGGTTGCTTCAGAATTAGTTTGAAGGGATTTTTTTAAAGTAACCATCTACTCCCTTCCAACTCCTCATCTTACAGATAAGAAAACTGAGGCCCAGAATGTTGAATTGACTTGTTCAAGGTTAAACTAGTTAGTGACAGAGAACTAGGTCTAAAAGGCAAGTTCTGCCCTCTATTTCATTTTCATTTCACACTGAATAAGACCAATTCTAGCAAAGTTATTAAAACTGGATTCTACCTTTTAGTCTTTGAGTTAATTATGCAAAATAGTGTATAAAACAAAAGATTGCCAAGTTCCAGGGGAATAGAGGGATGGGGACTAGTGCATTCTCTTAGAACTTGGGCAATTCTGGTGATTTTTCTGGTTTCTGGAATTAGACTGATGAGCTTCCTTTCATTTTGACTGTTTTACTCAGTAATTTTACTAAATTATTTCTACATAGCCAGAAGGAATGTGATTCTTTTTTATTTTTATTTTTTGGTTTTTGTAAGGCAATGGGGTTAAAGTGACTTGCCCAAGGTCACACAAATCAGATTTGTGTGGTCACATTTGAACTCAGGTCCTCCTGACTCCAGGGCTGGTGCTCTATCTACCTAGATGCCCCAAGGAATGTGATTCTAATGGTCCTGCCTTGCTTTTCACTTTTCTTTTTTTCGCAAGGCAATGGTTAAGGTTAAGTGACTTGCCCAAGGTCACATAGCTAGGTCATTAAGTGTCTGAGGCACATAGCCATATGAAAAATTGCTCTAAATCATTAATTATTAGAGAAATGCAAATTAAAGCATCTCTGAGGTACCACCTCACACCTCTCAGATTGGCCAATGTAACCAGAAAGGATAATGATCATTGTTGGAAGGGTTGTGGGATATCTGGGACACTATTACACTGTTGGTGGAGCTGTGAACTCATCCAACCTTTCTGGAGAGCTATTTGGAACTATGCCCAAAGGGCAACAAAAATGAGCATACCCTTTGACCCAGCAATACCACTACTGGGTCTATATCCTGAAGAAATGATGAAAAAGAGTAAAAAAGATAGATCACTTGTACAAAAATATTTATAGCAGCCCTGTTTGTGGTGGCAAAGAATTGGAAATCAAGTAAATGTCCTTCAATTGGGGAATGGCTTAGCAAACTGTGGTATATGTTTGTCATGGAATACTACTGTTCTATTAGAAACCAGGAGGTTCAGGATTTCAGAGAAACCTGGAGGGATTTGCATGAACTGATGCTGAGTGAGATGAGCAGAACCAGAAAAACACTGTACACCTTAACAGCAACATGGGGGTGATGATCAACCTCGATGGACTCGCTCATTCAATCCGTGCAACAATTTTGGGCTGTCTTTGCTGTCTGCAAAGGAGAAAGCCATCTGTAGCCAGATAAGGAGATGTGGAGTTTGAACAAAGTTCAAGGAATATTCCCTTTAATTTAGAAAAAAACAGATATCTTATTGTCTGATCTTGTTATTTCTTAGGCTTCTTGTCTCTTCTTTAGGATATGATTTCTCTCTCATCACACTCAATTTGGATCAATGTACAACATGGAAACAAAGGAAAGACTGACAGATTGCTTTCTGTGGGGGGTGGGGTGGGGAGGGATGGAAGATGGGGGGAAAATTGTAAAACTCAAATGACATCTTTAATAAAAATAAATTTAAAAGAAAAAAAAATTAGGAAAAAATAGTGTCTGAGGCAGCATTTGAACTCCAGTACTACTGACTCCAGGGCCAGTTCTCTGCCCCCAGCCGCCCCCTGCCTTGCTTTTCAAATAGGTATTTTGCTGTTCTACATAGAACTTTGAATTAAATGACAACCAGAACTATGTTGGGTAGCCAAGTGAATTAAATTGTGTATTCTTTGCTTTGTAAGCTATTAATTTTGTAAGGTTGAAAAGAGATTTAAGAAAAAGTGAAATAAATGGGTCTCTGGTTTTCTAAAATTTCCAAGAGATTGTTATATTTTCCTTTTATGTGTGACTTTGTAACAACAATGAGTTTACTTGTTTAACATAAAGGAAAACAATCTTTGTGAATAGTGGGATATTTAGTAGAACACTGGAATTATTATCATTGTTCAATGTTATTTCTAATTACTTATCTCAGCTGAGTCTGAAATACTTAATGCTAGTAAAATTAGGCTCTGGTGACTTTCAGAAATTTAAATTTTTGTCAAGTTTTGAAAAGAAAAGCTAATCTGGTCTCATCTCTATTTTCTTTCCTTGTACTTAGCCCATCTTTGTACCTTTTATCTATGTATATGAATTCAAATGTCACTTAAGTGTCAAGGACAGGATACAAATACAAAGAAAAGCATTCTTTACAGAGTTTAAATTTTATCTGTGGGATTCTACCTATAAAGGGGGAAAAGGTGATTTTTTTTTTAGGGGAAATGTAAAGTTTCTTTTTTTTTTTAAAGAAAGAGTTTGAGTTTTACAATTTTCCCCCCATCTTCCTTCCCTCCAACCCCCACAGAAGGCATTCTGTTAAGTGTTTTCATTGGTTCCATGTTATACATTGATCTCAGTTGAATATGATGACAGAAATCATATCCTTAAGGAAGAAAAATAAAGTATGAGATAGTAAAATTACATAATAATACGCTTTTTTTTTTTCTAATTTGACCATAATAGTCTTTGGTCTTTGTTCAAAGTCATAATTCTTTCTCTGGATATCCAGGGATGGTATTCTCCATTGCAGGTAGCTCATAATTGTTCCTGCTTGTTGCACTGAAGGGGTGAGCAAGTCCATCAGGTTGTTGCTTTGGGTGTACAGTGTTTTTCTGGTTCTGCTCATCTAAATGTAAAGTTTCAATAAGGCAATCCTTAATACTCTTAGGAAGCTTAGTCTAATAGAATGTCATATACAACCATGATGTCAGTACAGTTTACAGGGCTGGGGAAATAGTACTCTTATAAGGAAAAATTTAGGAACAGTAATTTGATCTTGATACTAGAACTGGAAATGAGGTTGGGGAAACAGTTTGGTAGCTTGCTTTTGAGGAGATGACCAGGAAGTAAAATGTGCTCTCATTTTTTTTAAAAAGTGATTTTTTTTGTGGGCTACTTTTATTTCTAAAAAATTAAATATCATTTGGAATTTTACATCTCTTTCAGGTGCCATGTTTCAGAACACAAGAAGATCCTTGGTAAAGAAGAACTGAAGAAATTTTACAGAAATCAGATATAGGCTAATTACAAGAAAGAATTAACCTGTCTCTGAGGTGACTAAAGGGGAATAATGGTGATTTTGCGCCGGGCTCGGCCGCCTGCTTCCGCCCCAACCAGCAATGAATCTTGACTCGCTCTCGCTGGCCTTGTCTCAAATCAGCTACCTGGTGGACAATTTAACCAAGAAAAACTACCGAGCCAGCCAGCAGGAAATACAACATGTAAGTAAACCAACAGGAGAGTGTGCCAACTGATAATAAGGGGGAAGCTAAAAATCTCTTTGAGTCTGCTTGCCTTACTAGCCTTAATGTATACTTGCAATTCATATTGAGAATTCAGTCATTGAAATAAAGCCTTTCCTACTTTAATATGCTTAGTGTATTGCTAATTTTTCTGTATCTTTTGGTTCCATAACTTGGAGTTTTCATAATTATCCATAAACTATTCTAGATTGTAGTGATACTTTTTGGACCTGTTGATATAATTAGAAATATATGTTCATAAGAATTTCAGTATGCATGGTTGGAAGGATCATTCAGTCCAGCCTATACTTGAATAAGTATTGCCTTTCTTTCTTACCTGACAAGTGATAATTTAGCCTTTGCTGTAAGACTGCACGTATTTGTATCTGTATGCCTGTATTTATGTATATATGAGACCCTTCTAATTGTTAGGAAACTTTTTTTAGCATTAAACTGAAGTCTACCTCTTTATTGTAATTGATTTAGCTCTCTGGGCTAGCAGAACATAATCACTAGCTCAACCCATTTTATGAAAAGAATCTCTATTTATAATATAACCAAAGAGAACTATCACCTCTTGGCAGCTCTTCTACTTATGGATGGTAGTTCTAATCCTTGTTTTTGAACTACTTCAAGACTACTTTCACATGTCCTAGGAGTCTTCCATTCCATATCCATAGACCTTTCAACAGATCTTGATAACCTAAGGCCTTTTTGACTTCTTGATGTCTAGCTTAGTAATAGACTTCCTAACATGTAGTCTGACTACAGACCAAAAGAATGGTGAGATGTGGCTCTCCTTATTTCTGTACCTTGTCTCTTCATGCATAGACAATATTTGGTTTTTTTTTTGACTATTCTACCTCACAGTTGGTTCATTTTGAGCTGGTAATCAATTAAATCCTTGGTGTTTTTCAGTTAAGCTGATCCTTGCTAGATCCTCCATTTTGAACTTGTGAATTTGTATTTTATTTTATTTTTTTTTAGATATTTTTCAAGGCAGTGGGGTTAAGTGGCTTACCCAAGGCTGCACGGCTAGGTAATTAAGTGTCTGAGGTTGGATTACAACTCAGGTACTCCTGACTCCCAAGGCTGGTGCTCTATCCAGTTGCCCCCATTGTATTTTATTTTGAATGAAAGTATAAAGATTTGTTCCTATTAAATTTTTTTCATACTAGTATTTTATTCCTAATATGTTTCTGGGCTCTATCATCAAACATGTGAGGTATCATGGTACAAGGGGGGAGCTAGGTTCAGATTCTGCCATAATTGTGAGGTCTTTTTCTTTTAGAAAGATTTTATTTATTTTGAGTATTACAATTTTTTCTCCCATTCTTGCTTCCCTCCCCCCACCCCCACAGAAGGCATTCTGTTGTTCGTCTTTACATTGTTTCCCTAACGTACATTAATCTAAGTTCAATGTGATGAGAGAGAAATCATAGAGGACATACAAGTCATAGTGTTATAGAATCATCCCTTCTAGTATTCTCTGCAATTTTGAGAAGCATATACTTCCATGCCTTTATCCAATTTGGCCCTGAACTATTACTTAATGATAAACTAGTATTGATAAGTATTCTTTGGATTTGATTATCTAATCAATGGCCCATCTGCCTACTTCTACTAGCCCTATAGAATGGGATGAAAGACTTTGTCAATTGCTTTGCTGTAATCTAGGCAATTCAGCATCTTAGAGTAGAAGGATGACTGGAGCTGCAGAGCTCAGGGGATTGTTTACCTAATTATTAGCTGTGACATTGAATAAATTTTTACCTGTTTGAAATTCAGTTTCCTCACCAGTATAATGAGAATGTTGCACAAGAGGACTTCTGAGGCTCCTTCCAGTTCTAAACCTATAGTCTTTTACCTATAGGGTTCCTTTGATTTACCAGTCACAAGTACCTTATCACAAAGGAAATGAAGTTAGTTTGGCCTAACATTTTCTTGATTCTGATCATTTTTTCCTTTTGTATGTGTTCACCAATAGTCCCTTTATATATGCTAGAATTAAGTCATGGTTATCAGTCTAGTTCAAGACCCTATATTTCATATTTCCCTAGTCCTCACATGTCTTCTATCTAGTTCTACATGGTCATTGACAAGCAGTCATGCTTGTGACGTTGAATTCATTAAGGACACCTGGACACTCTCTTCTGTGTAATGAGATGATCTTGAAGGTCATCTGCCAGTGAACCATGTTGTTGAGTTCTTCCCAGACCAGAGTAAGGGTTGAGCATTTGAGAGCTTTCATTTGTTTTAATTGCCCTGTCTGCTCTGAGCAAGATAGCTTTTAAAACTTGTTTATTGTCATTTGCCACCCTTGGTTTGTTTTGAGCTTTGGTGCTTTTGACTTTCCTAGACTTAGTAATTCTATGTTCTCTTGTGGCTTTTCTGGCCTATCTTAGACTCAGGTTTTTTTATGTTAATTTAAATAATTTAAGTAAATAAAAATTACACTGGTTAATATTAAATTACAGTAATGAAACTAAGATTCTAAAACTTTGGGAACACAGCTAAAGCAGTTCTCAGAGGAAATTGAACATATCTGAACATTTGTTACCAAAGTACAAAAAAAGGAATAATTAGCTAAAGAATGTAATTTAAAAGATTAGACTAGGGGCAGCCCCATCCTGAAAGTTTATGAATGCTGTCTTTGCTCTTGATTGTCACTTATTGCTGGGAGATACAGTGGGGGTGGGGACTGAGGTGGGGTTCAATGGAATGGGTTCAAATCCCATCTCTAATAGCTTTACTTGTATGGCTCTGGGAAGCTTCTGGATCTGACTGTCTTTATCTGAAAAATGAGTGATTTGAACTAAGTGGCTTCTGAACTTTCCTAGTTGGAAATCTGCAGTCCTTTGATTTAAAAGTGAAGTGGATAGGAATCTTAGCTGTCTTGTTCAGTTTTCTTACATACAGATAAGGAAATAGGCTTAGAAAAGGGCAAGGGTTTTGCTTGAAGTCACCCAGGTAATAAATATGAGAGAATATCAAGGTCCTCTCCATCCAAAACTAGTCTTTTGTATTTGGCATTGACCTCAATAAATTTTTTGACATTTAATTTTTCATCATGAAACTGCTTATAGTGTATTTGAGATTAAGCATAGTAGTCCATTTTCCCCAAGTTTGGCCTTGATTATGTAATCTGTAAGGTTTTCATTGGTGTTTGAACAAGTTCAGTTTCCTTTGAAATCTTTATTCAGATGAAAAATCCTCAATCCCTTTATTTACTTATTTATTTTTGTACAAATGATTTTTTTTATACATTACTAAAATATTCTTGTTTAAGAGTAACCATAATAACCCTCCCCCAAAAAATAATAGACCCTCATGAACAATAAAGTAAAGGAAAGAGGAAAAAAATTAAAATTAAAAAATAATAATAGGGGCAGCCAGGTGGTGCAGTGGATGGAGCACTGGCCCTGGAGCTAAGAGCACCCGAGCCTGAATCTGGACCCAGACACCCTACAGTTACCCAGCTGTGTGACCCTGGGCAAGCCACCCTAACCCCATTGCCCTGCAAAAAACAACCCCCCCCCCCCCAAATAAAATGATGATGATGATAGGGGCAGCCAGCCCCATCCTGGCATCCAGGGTATGTTTATTGCCCTGGGCAAGCCACCCAAACCCATTTGACCCCATTTACTGTGCAATCCCTCCGATGATGATGATGATGATGATGATGATGATGATGATGAAGAAGATGAAGAAAAATGTGTTTCAGTCTGTTCCAACACCTCCAGCTCTGTCTTGGGTGGATCACATTCTTTATAAGTCCATCACAAAAGCTACTTCCATATCTTTACACTGTTGCCATTGTTGATCCCAGCTCCCTCCATTCATACTTGCCAACTACCATATACTATATTTTTCTCTCTCCTTACACTCTATCCCTCTTCTTAAATGTTTGTAGGGTAGCTGAGTGGCACAGCAGATAGATCACTGGCTCTGGGGCCAAGAGGTTCCGAGCCCACATACCACCCCTTAGGCCCAGCAACCACCCAGCCCTGTGGTCCCAGACAGGCCATCCAATCCCAGCCCCTTGCAAGAAGTAAAAAAAGAAAATGTGTTATATCTGACCACTCTCCCCAATGATCCACCCTCTCCTCCATCACTCACATCCTCCTCTTCCCCTATCCCCCTTCTCCTTACTCCAGATGTCTATACCCTATTGAGTATATATGCTGTTTCCTCTCCTAGCCACCTCTGATGAGAGCAAAGGTTCCCTCATTCCCCTTCACCTTCCCCCCCTTCCATATCATTTCAGTAGCTCATTGTAATAAAAATCTTATTATATGAAATATCTTAGCCTATTCTACCTCTCCTTTTTCTTACTCCCATTACATTTCCCTTTTAGTCATTGACTCCATTTTTACAATATTTTTATCTTCAAATTCAGCTCTCTCCTGTGTTTCATCTATAAAAGTTCCTTTTAGCTGCTCTATTAAATGAGAAGTTTCTTTTGAGTGTTATCAGTATCATTTTTCTGTGCAGGAATACATGTAGTTCATCATCATTAAGTCCCTCATATGCTTCACCTGAGTCCTGTATTTGAAGATCAAACTTGCTGTTCAGCTCTGGCCATTTCAACAGGAACATCTGAAATTCTCCTGGTTCATTGAAAGTCCATCTTTTTCCCTGGAAGAGGACATTCAGTTTTGCTGGGTAGTCGATTCTTGATTGCATTCCGAGCTCTTTTGCAGCCCTGTGAGCCCTTAATGTAGTTGCTGCTAAGTCCTGTGTGATCCTGACTGCAGCTCAATGGTATTTGAATTGTGTCCTGGCTGCTTGTAATATTTTCTCTTTGACCTGGGAGTTCTGGAACTTGGCTATAATATTCCTGGGGTTTTTTTTTTTTGAATCTCTTTCTGGGGGAGATGGGTAGATTCTCTCAATTTCTATTTTGCTCTCTGCTTCTAGGATATCTGGGTAATTTTCCTGTAGGAATTCTTTAAAAATGATGTCAAGGCTCTTTTCCTGATCATGACTTGCAGGTATCCCAATAATTTTAAAATTATCTTTTCCTGAATCTGTTTTCCAGATCAATTGTTTTTTCAATGAGATGTTTCACATTTTCTTCTAATTTATTGTTCTTTTGGTTTTGAAGTATTGTATCTTGATTTCTCATAAAGTCAGCAGCTTCCCTCAGTTCCATTCTACATCTGAAGGATTTGTTTTCCTCAGAGAGCTTTCTTATTTCTTTTTTCATCTGGCTAATTTGGATTTTTTTCTTTAGATTTTTGCAAGGCAAATGGGGGTTAAGTGGCTTACCCAAGGCCACACAACTAGGTTATTAAGTGTCTGAGGTTGAATTTGAACCCGGGTCCTCCTGACTCCAGGGCTGGTGCTCTATCTACTGTGCCACCTAGCCGCCCCCCAACACATTATTTTCTTCAGCATTTTTTTTTTTGGATCTCTGACTAAGCTGCTAACTTCTTTTTCATGTTTTCCCTGCTTCTCTCTCTCGTTTTTTTCCCCCAACTTTCCTTCCATCTCCCTCACTTATTTTCAAAATCTTTTTTTGAGCTCTGTCCTAGCCTGAGCCCAATTTCCATTTTTCTTGCAGTCTTTAGATGCAGGAGCTTGTACTTCCTCATCTTCAGATTGAGTATTTTGATCTTTCTTGGGATTGTGGATAATGTATTTCTCAATGGTGTTCCTCTTTTTTCTTTGTTTACTCATTTCCTGAGCCTGTGCTTGGTTTTGGGGTGCTTCCTGAGCTTTTGAGTATTATTGGGACTCCACCCCCCAAAGATCTCTGTGTGAAGCTCTATCTTCCCTCCTGGTCTGTGAATGACCACAAGCACCCCCTTCTGCCATGGGGCTGAGGTGGGGGGTTTCCTGCTGTTCTCTTGGGGGGGGGGTCCTAGACTGATCAGGATCTGAATGTGGTCAGAGCCCTAGAGTCCTGTTCCAGGGACAGACCTTGGAAGTCTGTATCCACTCCCCTACCTAGGCTGAGCGCTCACGCCTGGGGGCTCCTGCTTACCAGCTCTGCCTGGATCTGGGCTGCCACGGCCAGGCTGCTCACTGAGTTGCCCTGAGGGCTGGGCTTCACAGCCTCTCTCTTCCAAGTTGTGCCTGGTACTCCCTGGGGTGCAGGTCAGGAAACTGCCCCTGCTGCCATGAGCCGTGGCTCCCAGGTGCCCTGGGGCTGCCTCTGGGAGGCTGAAGTTCTTTCGCTCTGGCGGCCCCCCTTCTAACTCCGTGGAGCAGAGACTTTCCACTATTTTCCAGGTTACCTTGGGCTGGAGAACTGCCTCACTGGATCTTTCTGTGAGTTCTGTCTCTCAAAAGTTTAACTAAACTCTAACTAGAGGCCTTATTTTATGAGTTTTAAGAGAGCACCCAAGAGAATCTCTCCTCCTGTTGCCATCTTGGCCCAGCCTCCTGAACAAGTTAAGTTTCCCCTGGCTTTTGAAGCATGTTTTTGCTCTGTCTCTTGGCTAACTTTCTTAACCATTTTATAACTTGTCACTATATTACGTTGCCACATTTCTCCGCTATTTGGAGAGGTTCCCATTTGGAAACTTTTGTAATTCTGGAACTGTTTTGCTTTACAGAATATTGGTAGATTTTTTTCAGGTGTTTTTTTTTTCCAAGGCAGTGGGGTTAAGTGGCTTGCCCAAGGCCACACAGCTAGGTAATTAAGTGTCTGAGTTCTGATTTGAACTCAGGTCCTCCTGACTCTGGGACCCTTGCTCTGTCCACAGTGCCACCTAGCTGCCCTATATTGGTAGATTTTTCAGGGTTTATCAGTCCCTCAGTGGATATAAGATTTCCAGGCCAATGAAAGTTAAAAAAAAAATCCCCTAAACTTCTTTTTACATTCTCACTATTCCTAGATCTTATGGACACACCATTTCTGATAAGACTTTGAATGAAAAGCTGAGTTTCATCAATAAGAATTACTTTTCAATCTTCAGAATTCTAGTTGTTAGTTTTTAAATATAAGAAGCCTTCACTGCATTGTAGAAGCATCAGTAACAATGACTCAAGAGACTAGAGCCCTCTGAAGGACTTTGCTTGTTTTCTGAGGATTAATTAGGCTATTTGCAACAATTGTTCTTGGCACATTTTTTCATTTTCAGCAGTACTTTGTGCTTTGGTGTGACTGATCCTGTTTCATTATGAACTTGAATGATCCTTGAAACTCTTGGCTTCTCCATCCAGTGGGCTGTGTAAACCCCTTCAAGTCATAGAGGTGCACTCTCGAAGAGACAGTTGCCCCCAAGTAAAAATATAAAAATTTAGAGTCAAAATCACAGAATTTTAAATGCACTGCAAAAAGAGAACAGCAGAATACATGTGCATTGCATTATATTCAGCTTTCAACTGACAATTACTGAAAAGTGGGGATATTGGTTCATTTTAGTTTCATGCCATCAAGTTCAAGCTGGTGTTTATCAGCCTGTGAGCTGGTATCATCTGATACAAGGTACAGATCAATAGCTAGGTGGGTCCAGTGTGGAACAGGAGGGCCAGTGGGCTTAGGAAAAGTGCAGGACTTCTTCACTTGACAGCAAGCTTCTCATAAAGTGAAGACACATTTTTACTTTATTATTATTATCTTTTAAAAATATTGGCAACCAACCACTTGCTCTATGGAAATAAGATATCGAATACAGCTGCTTCTGAAGAATTAACAGGGTGTCATGCTGAGGGCAATTGAGAAGTGGGTGTGAGCAGGCTAGATGATAAGTAATGAGGAACTCAGAAAAACTATAATAAAAGATATCAAAAATTCTATTAGAGAAAAAGAAAATGGGTTGATAACATGGTCAAGAATAAGTTGCGGGTAGATAGTCTAGGGCCTCATCAGACCTCCCAATATTGGGAGAAAAGAATAAAGACCTCCTCCAGCCTGTTGGGTCAACCCTCTCTGTGAAATTTAGTAGGAATCCTGCAAGAGTCTTGTAGAATTGGCAGTGCAATCTTTTTTTTTTTAAGATTAAATTGTAAAACTCTAGCAAAATAATGAATTTAAAATAATAATAATAACAACAATAATAGCATTTTCATATTTCACATACAAACTTTAACAGGGCTAATTTTAAACTTAAAATTATTTAGAGGATTTGTACTGGGTATGAGTATATAAATTAGTGATTTATTTTGTGGTTGTGGTAGTAAACAATAGCTTTTAAAAAATATTTTCCAAAGGAAATTGAAGTGCATATCATTGGGAATGGAATCATTTCCTATTTAGCAACTAAACTGTGAATATTGGAATACTATATTTAAATCAATCATCAAAGTACAACCTCTATAAATAATGCTATCTGGGCCTTCAAGACAGCTTCTTCCTCTTGTTGAGGGTGGTTGGGTAGTATTTTAAATATGACAAGGGTCTTTAACTCAAGTCTCTCTTGTCTTCTAAAAGAGGAAGAATGTCATACTGGATAGAAGGCTGGCTCTGGGAGTCCAGAAGATTTGGGTGCCAGTCTTAATATAATCTAGATATATGTCTATATGTGTATTGTACACAGTTTCTTTTATTTTCAGTCGTGTTTCCTAGTAGGCATTAATGGAGTTTCCATATTAAGCATTCTTAGATTGATTAAATCAAAAAGTCAGCCTAAATACCTCTCTTCACATATGTATAGACTTTAAAAACTGCAAATATATATGTGTATCTCTAACGACTTGTTAAAATCTATTATTTGTTGTAAAAATGTCCAGGATGTAAAGAGTGCTAAATTACTAAAAAATTACATACTTATTCAGAGAATAAGAGGTATCTAAAATTTGCAAATTATTTCCAGTTTTAGAATGAATGAGTTCATTTCTTCTGTGAACTTTTTTCTCAATTACATGCAAAATATTTTAGCATTCATTTTTTAAAATGAGTTCCAAATTCTCCCCTTCCCTTATCCTTCTTGATATAGCAAATGATTTTTTCTTTTTTTCTTTAAGAAAGATTTTATTTTAAGTTTTATAATTTTTCCTCTTTGTTCTTCCCTTCCCCCACTCCCCACAGAAGGTAGTCTGCTAGTCTTTACATTGTTTTATGGTATGCATTGATCTAATTGAATGTGATGAGAGAAATCATATCCTTAAGGAAGAAAAACAAAGTATACGAAAAAGCAAAATTATGTAATAAGATAACGGTTTTTGTACCCGATTGAAGGTACAAAGGTCTTTGGTCTTTGTTCAACCTCCACAATTCTTTCTCTGGATACAGATGTCATTCTCCATCGAAGATAGCCCAAAATTGTCCTGATTGTTGCACTGAAGGAATGAGCAAGTCCATCAAAGTTGATCATCACCCCCATGTTGCTGTTAGGGTGTACAATGATCTTCTTTTGAATGTGTTGAGAAAAAAATCATATCCTTGTGGAAAAAATGAAATGTTAAGTGATATCAAAATTATGTTGTACATAAGAGAACTTTTTTTTTAAACATTGATCTTTGGTCTTTGTTTAAATTCCACAGTTCTTTTTCTGGATACAGATGGTATTCTCTAATACAGATCCCTTAAAATTATCCCTAATTATTGCACTGATGGAGTAAGCAAATCCATCAAGGTTGATCCATCACCCCATGTTGTTGTTAAGAGTGTATAATGTTTTTCCTGGTTCTGCTAATCTCGCTCAGAATCAATTCATATAAGTCTTTTCAAGCCTCTCTGAAATTCCAGCCTTCCTGATTTTTAATAGAACAGTAGTGTTCCATCACATTCATATGCCACAATTTATTGATTAATGGATTTCCCCTTGATTTCTAATTCTTTGTCACCACAAACAGGGCTGCTATGAATGTTTTTGTACAAATGTTTTTTCCCTTTTTCATGAATACTTCAGGGTATAGACCCAGTAGTGGTATTGCTGGATCAAAGGGTATGCACATTTTTGTTGCCCTTTGGGCGTAATTCCAACTTGCTCTCCGAAAAGGTTGGATGAGTTCACAGCTCCACCAGCAATTCATTAATATCCCAGATTTCCCACATCCCCTCCAACATTGATCATTGGATGGATCAAATTCTTTTCACAGTTGCTCTTGCTAGCTGTATTTCTCACCATCCTATTCCCTCCCACCCCTATGTATTCTATTGTCTCTCTCCTTTTACCATGTGCTTCCTCAAAAGTATGTTTTATCTGATCACCCTGTCCCATGATGATCTTCACTCTTTTCTGTCACCTATGCCCCCTGTCTCTTTTTTCCCCATCCCTATCTTCTCCAGTAAGATAGAGGTCTATACCCCATTGAGTGTCTGTGTTGGTTCCTCTCTGAACTACTTCTGATGAGATGAAGGCTCACTCATTCCCCCCTCCTTCCACTTCATTGCAAAAGCTTTTTCTTATCTATTT
Organism: Macrotis lagotis; assembly: GCF_037893015.1. Taxonomy (NCBI): domain Eukaryota; kingdom Metazoa; phylum Chordata; class Mammalia; order Peramelemorphia; family Peramelidae; genus Macrotis; species Macrotis lagotis. Next base: position 42,029,251 of record NC_133658.1, on the reverse strand, counting down.
TATGTGAAATATCTTAGCCCATTCTACCTTTCCTTTCTCTTTCTCCCAGTACATTCTTTTCTCACCGTTAACTCCATCTTTATAATATATTATACTTCAGCTCTCTCCTGTGCCTTGTCTAAATATGCTATTTCCAGCAGCTCTATTAATTGAGATGGTTTATATGAATCATCAATATCATCTTCCCATGGAAGAATATATGCAGTTCAACATCATTAAATTCCTCATAATTAGTCCTTCCTGTCCTCCCTGTCTTTGCTGCACCTATGTCATGTACTTGAAGATAAAAGTTTATGTTCAGGTCTGGTCATTTCAGCAGAAAAGCTTGAAAATCTTCTGTTTCACTGAATGTTCATCTTTTCCCCTGAAAGAGCATGCTTAATTTTGCTGCGTAGTTGATTCTTGGTTGTAATCCAAGGTCTTTTGCTTTTCGGAATACCATGTAGAAGCTCCTAAGTTCTGTGTGATCCTGACTGTAGCTTCATATGATAGTTGAATTCTTTCCTGTCTGCTTAGGAAGCCAGTTGTTATAGGATGTACATATGCAGTTGTGCAAAACGTTTCCATATTAGTCATTAGAACCCAAGGAAATAAAAAATGCCATAAAAAATAGTGAAAAATAATATGCTTTGATCTGCATTTCAACTCCATCAGTTACTTCTCTGGAAGCATTTTTCATCTTGAATCCTTCAGAATTGTCTTAGATCCTTGCATTACTGAGAAGTTAAATCATTCACAGTTGATCATCATATAGTATTGCTGCTGGTGTGTACTATGTTCTCCTGTTTCTGCTCCTTTCACTTTGCATCAGTTTGTGTAAGTCTCCCCAAGTATTTCAGAAAGAATCCCTTTTGTCATTTTTTTATTATTTTTTTATTTTTTATTTTTTATTTTAGGTTTTTGCAAGGCAAATGGGGTTAAGTGGCTTGCCCAAGGCCACACAATTAGGTAATTATTAAGTGTCTGAGACCAGATTTGAACCCAGGTACTCCTGACTCCAGGGCCAGTGCTTTATCCACTGTGCCACCTAGCCGCCCCTATTTTTCTTTTTTGATATTTTTGTAATTTGGTTCTGGTTGACAGATGAAAAATTTATGGATATGTGATATTTTTTGTATGTTGAATATGATCTAGATCTCCTGTCATTGCATATTAGGTTAGATTTCTTTGGAGGAAAGACTAAAATGAGAAAGTCATTTAATGTTAGTGAGTAAAGCACTAAGATAAGTGATCATTTCAAAGTGACATGGGGGAAATGACCACTTAAATAATTTGCCTGCATGCAGCTTGTCCTGTTTTAACCAATTGACAATCTAGCTTTTCTTCTTGACTTTGATCTCTTTTCATTCCAAATTCTTGGAAATAGATAAATCTCTTTCTCTCTCCCAACCAGACCTTGGTTACTAGTTGAATTGGTATCTTTCTGAATATTAAAGGTGAATTAAGATTTCCTTGAACTTGGGTCAGAACAACTGAAAACTAGGAACAATATTTTTTTTCTTGTTTTTATGAATTTTATAATTTTTTTCCCACAATCTCGCTCCCACCCCCCCAACAGAAGGCAGTCTGCCAGTCTCTACATTGTTTCCATGGCATACATTGATCCAAATTGAATGTGATGAGAGAGAAATCATATCCTTAAGGAAGAGACATAAAGTCTAAGAGATAACAAAATCAGACAATAAGATACCAGTTTTTTTTTTCTAAATTAAAGTTAATAGTCCTTGGTCTTTGTTCAAATGCCACAGTTCTTTCTCTGGATACAGATGGTATTCTCCATTGCAGATACCCCCAAATTGTGCCTGATTGTTGCACTGATGGAAATGAGCAAGTCCATCAGGGTTGATCGTCACCCCATGTTGCTGTTAGGGTGTACAATGTTCTTTTGGTTCTGCTCATCTCACTCAGCATCAGTTCATGCCCTCCAGGCTTCCCTGAATTCCCATCCCTGCTGGTTTCTAATAGAACAGTAGTGTTCCATGACATACATATACCACAGTTTGTTAGGTTATTCTCCAATTGAAGGATATTCAGTTATTTCCAATTCTTTCCCACTACAAACAGGGCTGCTATGAATATTTTTGTACAAATGATCTTTTTACCCTTTTTCATGATCTCTTAAGGGTATAGACCCAGTAGTGATGTTGCTGGATCAAAGGGAATTCACATTTTTATTGCCCTTTGGGCGAAATCCAAATTGCTTTCTAGAAGGTTGGATGAGTTCACAGCTCCACCAGCATTGTATTAGTGTCCCAGATTTCCCACATAGGAACGATATTTTGAACTGTCTAGGCACTAGGGGAAGTAGACATGCCCCTTATCCTTTTCCCTTCCCCCCTCCCCCCAAATATATCCATTCAGGGACTCTTGGAGCTCCTTGACCTCTGGGATCACTGAGCTGAGATGGGAATCCACCTGGTAATGGTGAACCCCCAAGACTCTTCCCGGCTTCTCTAGTCATTCCAGACCCTGAATGCTGTCACCTGATTTTACTGGTGCAGGCCCAGTGCCCTTAGGAGCGGAACCAAGTCTCAGATGAACTTCCTGAGAGCTGAGTGTGTGGCCCTAAGTCAGTGCTTCAATGCTGTTTAAAAATCCATTCAAATGGACTCTTTGGACCAGTGGCTTCTTTTTTGAGGTTTTTTGATTGATTGTTTTTTCAGTGTGCCTGACTTTCTGATCATGCCATTTGGAATTTTTTTCAGCAAAGATACTTGAGGGCTCTTCCATTTCCTTCTCTAGCTTTTTTACAGATGAAGGAAACTGATTCAGATAAGATTGAATGACTTGTCCAAAATCACATAACATCAAGACTGGATTTGACTTTCTGATCCTAGGATCTATCCACTGCACCATCTACCCCCCCTCCCCTTTTTTTAGATTTTTACAAGGCAAATGGGGTTAAGTGGTTTGCTCAAGGCCACACAGATAATTATTAAGTTGTCTGAGGCCACATTTGAATTAAGGGACTCCTGACTCCAGGGCCAGTGCTCTATCCTTCCCTTTTTTTGAGATAGACAAGTTTAAAAATTAGGACAGGTTATAGAGTTGGGAAGATGTCTAATTTAGCCAAATTTAGAAAAAAATTATGATACCATTTTAATATGAATAGTCCATATGAAATGTTATTGGTTTAAGGTTTTCTGTCTTCAAGTTGAGAGAAATTGTGCTATGCTGTTGTTCAAATGATTTTAAGATTGCATGATAATTATTAGCTTATTTTCCTCTTATTAGTGATAACTGAATGATTTAAATCCTGACTTTATTATAGCTGCAATAAGACATGTATTTCAGCTTTTCTATAATTGGGCATCATAAATTGAGAATTGTTTGTGACTTGAGTTTTTAAGCAAAGAAACATTTATTGGTTTCTTCAGATTGTGAATCAGCATCAGTTCATGCAAATCCCTCCAGGCTTCCCTGAATTCCCATCCCTGCTGGTTTCTAATAGAACAGTAGTGTTCCATGACATACATATTACCACATAAATTGAGAATTGTTTGTGACTTGAGTTTTTAAGCAAAGAAACATATTTATTGGTTTCTTCAGATTGTGAATCGACACGGCCCGGAGGCAGATAGGCATTTATTACGCTGCCTATTTTCTCATGTGGATTTCAGTGGCGATGGTAAAAGTAGCGGCAAAGATTTTCATCAGGTATTTTTTTCATATTTTCAAATTGTGTAATTTCGTTTAAACACACTTTTTCAGTTTCTTAAAAATTATATTCAATAAGTGACATAAATTAAATCCTTTGAAGGTAATTCTCTTTACTAATTGGGAGGGGAATTGGTAGAGAATTTTCATGTAGCTTTAAGATAGTGACTAAAAAATAGGCAGTGATGCTGCCTTGGGTACAGAACTTTTGAGGGTCCTGGATCTAATTCAGGGAAAGTATGTTCTCTTGGGGCTTTTCTCAGCTGAAAGTAGGTGCTGATTGTGTGGGATTATCCTAAGGGAGGGAGGGAGGACACCCCCCCCCCCCAATCAGAATTTAGGAAGTAGTAACTCCTCTTGTTGAGGTCAGAAAGAAGGAGAGACTCTACCTCCTTGAGGGCAAAGACCTTCCTCCCAGTCTACTTATGCCTTTGGTGAGGAGTGTGAAGTGTTGGAAATATCTTTTACTTAATAAAAATATTAATATGTGGGCATAGTGGCATTTGTACTGGTTGTAAACATTACATTGAAATAAAGATTTTTCCTTCATCTCTCAATTAAGAGAAGTGCTTATCTCCTTAGGACTAATATTGACCATTGTACTTATTTAGATGTCTTTATAGTTTTGTTTTTTAATGAAGAATTTTATTTTAAAGTTACTTTTATTAATGATTGAGAAGTGTTCTAATAGATTTATGTGCACTTTATTTTTTTTTGCAAGGCAATGGTAAGTGGCTTGCCGAAGGCCACTTAAGTAATTATTAAGTGTTTGAGGTGGGATTTGAACTTGGGTACTCCTGATTCCAGGGCCAGTGCTCTAAACACTACGCCACCTAGCTTCCCCATGTACACTTATCAAGGGCTTATCCTATTAAGCATTTGAATAATAATTTAAATAATTTGAATAGTTACTAATTGTTCTATTTTTTTAGACTCAGTTTCTGATTCAGGAGTGTGCATCACTGATTACAAAGCCAAATTTTATCTCGACGCTGTCCTATGCCATTGATAATCCATTGCACTATCAGAAGGTTTGTATTACTTGTAATTTTTATCCTGTGAACTGGATATTAGATTTTTCAGAATTTTCTGTTTTTAGACCTCCTAGCAATACATAGAATTTTGTTCTTAATCAGTCTTGGGACATCTGGACAACCCTAGTTTTATAGATTAGGAAATTTTATTTTTGGACAAAGAGTGATGTTTCCATAGTCACACAAATACTTAAAAGATCTGAGATTTAAACCCAGTTTTCTTATTCTACATTCAATGTTTTTTTTTCCCCCCACAGCTTTCATAATAGTTAGCTTTTGGCATCATGATCTTCTCTAATGAAATGCAGGCAGTTTATTTGATAAAATAAGCCTTCTATTAAGTTTTTAAATATGTTCTGCAGTTGTCTCCTACTGTAAAGAGAAGAGGAAACATGACCGACTTTGAAGAGTTTTGTGCTTATTGCCAGAAGACCTGGACTCTGGCACTTTTTAAAGTTTGTGATACCCAGGCCATATGTACTACCTTCCTCATAGTTTTTTTTTTTTTTTTTTTTTTTTTTGCAGAAGAAATGCAATTGATTGAAAATTAAGGTGATAGATACTAGTTTTCATATTATGGGTTCTTGTGTATAGTCCCTCTATAGATTTGTTTTACTTCTCTTCACTGATATCTAGATCAAGGAATAGATAGAAGTTTTAGAAAACTTAATAAAGTCATTCATACATTATAATTTTATTGGTTTCAGAGTCTAAAGCCTTCACCCCACTTATTTGCCCAGCTGAGTAAAGTTCTCAAGTTAAGCAAGGTTCAAGAGGTAGGTGGTTTTGGATTGTGAAGGTGAGTTAAGTTAGAATGAGCAGATCAAGATTTTTACCTTAATCCCATCTTGTTTCAGGTCATTTTTGGTCTTGCTCTCTTGAATTCTTCCAGCTCTGATCTACGAGGTTTTGGTAAGTTGACTAAGATCTTCAAAATTTCATTGTAGGTAGAAATCCCACTCTTATTATTTTTTTAAAATTTTATTTACTTAAGGCAATGAGGTTAAGTGACTTGCCCACACAGCTAACAGCTAGACAGTGATTAAGTATTTGAGGCCACATTTGAACGCAGGAACTCCTGACTCCAGGGCCAGAGCTCTATCCACTGGGCAACCTAGCTGTTCTGAATTGCTATTATTTAAAAGTAAAATGAATTTTTATAGGTCCAGGTGACCAATGCTTCCTTTATTTATTCTAAGCTAAGTTGCCTATTGGACACTGGAACAACAAGTAGTTCCCTACTTGTCCCAGATCACCTTGTGAGAACTCTAGTTGTTCTCAGCAGCTCTTTGAAAGGAAGTCAGGCTATAGGAAATCTGGAAACATGATTTTGTAAACACGTTTCCACATGTCGCTGCTGATGAATTGGAGTTAAGGTACTTTGAAACTTTCCTTTACACTTTATAGATTGCTGCTTCTGTTTTGTCCTTGTACCCTTTGAGAACCCACAGCCAGGTCTTCTGACAACAGTTGGAACCTTTATGCCAGGTGTCACCTCTCCCCACCCTCCAATAAACTGTCTCTTACTATAGCTAATATTTACAGAGTGCTCATTCTGGTAGAAACTGTTGGTCCAAGGGCTATATAATGATTATCTAATTTGATCCTCACAGCTCCCTCCCTGGGAGGTAGGTGCTCTTGTTATTCTATTTTACAGAGGAGGAAATGGATGTTAAGAGACTTGTGTAGGGCTATATGACCAGAAAGTCTCAAATTCAAGTTTTCCTGATCCTAGACCCAGACCTCTATCTACAGTGCCATTCAGCTGTCTCAGAGAAAAACAATTCAGCACAGCCTACCAACACAGTGACCTTGTCTCATAATAAACTGTCTTTTCTTTTCATGTGTTAGCTTATGATATTTGTGTCTGTGTGTGGGAATGGAGTTCAAGGAGCATTTTAAAAAAGCAATTACTAGGACCAGGCTATTGGTGGCCATATTCACTTAGCTTCATTTTAGAGTGGGCTGCCAGTATAAAAAGGAAACAAAGGGAAGGATTTTTTTGAAGCAAAAGGGAAGCACTGGATTTTTAGAGGATTTTTAAAAAATAGTATAGAAATAATAACTTATTGTTGGTTTCTCTTCTAGCTGCCCAATTTGTCAAACAGAAACTTCCAGATCTTCTGCGCTCTTACATTGACGCAGACGTCAGTGGAAATCAAGAAGGTGGCTTCCAAGATATTGCCATAGAGGTCCTGCACCTCCTCCTCTCCCATCTCCTTTTTGGGCAGAAGGGAGCTTTTGGGGTTGGACAGGAGCAGATAGACGCTTTTCTTAAGACACTGCGTAGAGGTAAGAGACTTCTCTGGTTGTTGAACTGCTATGAATGGCAGTCCATAGGCACCTTTAGTTTAGCTGATGAAAAAATATTTTCATTTAGTAGATGGGTTCTATAAAGAAAATTATTTGCCTTGCTGCTCTTGTTAAACTCTTTACTAAATATATTATAGAACCATTTTGTGCTGGAAATTTTTTATATTTTTTAAACAATTAACATGTAAAAAAATAATTTTTTTCATTTTTGCCATGTTTTCTCCCTTTTTCTCAACCCAGGATAGCAAGAAATCTGCTATAGATTGTTATATAATCATGTTACACATTTCCATTTTAGTCTATGAAAGAAGAATGAACAAAAGGGAAAAAGCTACAAGACAGACAAACAAAATGCAAATTTAAAAGGGACCCCATAGTATGCTTTGATCTGCATTCAGACTCCATAGTTGTTTCGCTGGATGTGGATGCCATATTCCATCAGTTCCTTCTTTGAGAATTGTCTTTGATTACTGTTTGTTGAGAAGAGCTAAGTTTGTCATAGTTGATCATCACACAATGTTGCTATTGCTGTGTACGATGTTCTCCTAGTTATTGTGCTGTGAATTCTTATTCGTGTTCTTTCACCTAGCTTGTGATTCCCCTTCCTGGGTCTTTTACTTAGATAGAAGGTCAAGTGATGTAATAAACCTTGTGGTGATCCTGGAATTTATGCTTTATTTGGATGAATATGGTAAGAGCAACAAAAATCTTTGAATAGGTATAAGTGCTTGACATAGTGTGCATATTGGAAATAGCTCTGGTTAAGTTCAAATAGATCTACCCTGGAAGCTGAACTTGAGAACAGTTGAGAAGTTGTCATCAGTTCTAAGAATTTTCTCATTTGTTTTTCTCTTAGTTGTTTGGTATAATTAAAGCATAATGTACTAGTTTTGAGTCTCAGAATATGACCCTGAATGCTTCTGTTTTGGAAAGGGGCCTGTTGGTGATGGAAGATAGCTGCTGTTATCATTGACATTGGCCTTTATTGTATTTCCATTGCTTATGGGCTCCATTGTAAGTTGCTTTATTTTATCTTAGTTAAAGGGAAGCACATAGGAGCATTCTTAATTTCTTGGCAGCTCTGGAATTGAAAATGGATTGGCACTTCTTATAGGGACAAATCAAGTGTATCTTGTAAATATTATCAAACTATCATCAACTAGTCATTTTTATTCTAATTAATATGTAAGCTATGAAGAAATACTGTTAGGCAAAAGTACTACAAACCATAGTTATCTTTCTTTCCGAAAGCACGTCCTCTCTGAACTTTCGTTGTCTTGTCAAGGATACCCCCCCCCCCCCCCCCCATTAATTCAGATTTACAATTTAGGGTCAGCCTTAGCTCCTTGCTGTCAGCTCTACATAAACAGTGTGGTCCTGATCTTCTTACACAGTCATTTCTTTATTCAGATCTACCTCCTCAGTTTAAGCTGTTACCATCTCTCATCTGTGACATTGAAATAGTAACTGGTCTACTCTCTACCCAGTCAACCTCTAAAATCATTTTCTTACAGCCCGTCTTCCTATTAACTCCAGGATCAAATTGAGATGTTTTTATTTGGCATTTGACAGTCCAGCGTTTTCTTACCTTTCTAGTCTTCTTATATATACTGTTGATCTCCCCAGGCTGCTTCATTGTCCATTTCAAGGCCAGTTGTCCCTATTCCTGATAGGCTCTCCCTCCTCACCTTGACTTATTTTCCCTGGCTTCTTCTTCCAGACTTGTTTCATTCAGGTCTTGCCTCCTTCATGTAGTCTTTCCCAGTTCCCTAGCTTCTGATGCCTTCTCATATTTACCCCATTAGAATATCAGTGTACAGTGGCAAGGCCTGGATTCCCTGTCTTTCTACTTTTGATCCCACCTCCAAGAGTTGACTTTCCCAAAGGAAAACCAAGAGGAGGAGGAGGATCTGTCTATGCTTAACAGGCTTCCTAAATGCTTCATGACTGACAGGATGCATGGAGAGGGGAGAAGGTGTTTAAATGAGCTCAGGAACTCTTCCTAGTTGTCATCCTTAGATTGATAAGATGGAGCCTTGCTTTGATTTTGAACTTATAAAGGATAGGAGCTAAATGTTAATTGGAAGTGGAAAATGACATGCTTAATATTTGACTAGTAGAGGAATGGGGAAAGCTTTGGACCTGAAGTCCAGAAGATGCAACTTCTGGGAGCTCTGACTGGGCCTCAGATACTTCCTAGTGATGCTGGGAAACTCATAGGGCTCCAAGTCTTGTACCCAACTAACAAATGACTGTACAGCAAAAACAAAGCAATTAGTTAGGCATGGTAGCTAGGTGGCCCCTTCATGGAGCTCTAGGCTTGGAGTCAGAAAAAACCTGCCTTCAATCCTGGCCAGATTCTAACCAATGCTTGCCTCAATTTCCTCATCTATAAAATAGAGATAATACTGCCATCTATCTCAGGGTTGGTTTTTTTTTTTAGTATTTTTTTCTTTTTTGTTTTGCAAGGCAAATGGGGCTTGCCTAAGGCCACACAGCCAGGTAACTATTATGTGTCTGAGGCTGGATTTGAACTCAGGTACTCCTGACTCTAAGGCTGGTGCTCTATCCACTGCATGACCTAGCTGCCCCTCTCAGGGTTGTTTTGAGGATCAAATGAGAGAATATTTGTGAAATACTTAGACCAGTATTGGTCATATGATAGGTGTTAAATAAACATTCTTTCTCGTTATTACCAGCTTTTAACCATCCCTCTTCTTGAACAGATTTTCCCCAGGAACGTTGTCCTGTGGTGCTTGCACCACTACTTTACTCTGAAAAACGGGACATTCTAATGGACAGGATCCTGCCTGATTCTGGAGGGATAGCTAAAACCATGATGGAGAGCTCTCTGGCAGACTTCATGCAAGAAGTAGGCTATGGCTTCTGTGCAAGGTTGGTAGTCATGGTATTACTTTAAAAAATTATGAACGAATTCCAGTTTGGATTTCTGAAACTTGTTCATGGACGTAAAGATATTTTGCCACCTTTGTATTTTAAAAAACCAAAAACAAACCACTGAAACTTTTTTATATTTCTGAATATAGATCTGTCTATTCCAGAGAGTTACCCTTCATGATAGGATAAAAGGGGGAAATTTTAGCAAAAGCAACCAGTCTTGAAAAAGTCTGACATTATTTGTGTTCTCTACTCATAGTCTAACTCCCTCTCTGCCAAGAAGGCAGTGTTTTTTGCTTTCTCTTCTCTCTCTGCTTTGGTGTCATTGGTTATTAGTTCCCAGCATTCATTTGTAAATACTTTGTTATTGTAGTTTGTTTGCATTGTTTAGTTTGCATTTTTTTTCATACTTCCACTTCTCTTTATTTTTGTTTTTATAGGTATTCCCTTTTTTGTGTTCATGAGTCATTGTTTATCGCTAATAATGATAATGGATAATAATCATAATAGTAAAAAAAATAGCTAACATTTATATAGTGCCTACTGTGCTGCAGGTACTTGCTAAGTGCTTTACAATTATTACCTCATTTGATCCTCACCACAACCCAGGTAGGTAGGTGATGTTCTTATCCTCTTTTGAAAATGAGGAGGCAGACAGACATTAGGTGACTTATCCAGGTTTATAAAACTAGGAAGGATGGAGGGCTGCAATTGAGCTTATATCTTCTTGGCTCCAGCCGGGTGTTTTCTCCACCATCTAGTTAGAGTAAGATGGCATGATATTCATGTATCTATCATAGCTTGTTTAGTCATTCTGGAGTCTGGGCATTTACCTTTTTTGCTTGCCCCTTTCTGTTTTTAATGTACATTCACAGCAATGAAACCTTTGGATCAGAGGTTATGAACTTGTTAAACAACTTGCCATGCTTTCCACCAACAGTACAGCAGTAATCCTGCCTATCCATAATAATTCCCTATGTTGTTCCCATTTGAAGTTTTTATTTTTTCCTCATGATTAGTGAAGTAGATTTTGTACTCCCATTCTAGTGGTATTAAAATAATACAGAGTGCCAAATTAGCTAGTATCTAATGTATGCAAACATGCTTCAAAAATTGTGGGTCATATTTTTCCATTCATCCATTTGACTATTAAGTTAACTGAAAAGTTTCATTATTCAACTGCTGGACTGTCTTTGATCTGTCTGTCCTTAGCACTTAGCATGCTTTGCACACAGTAAGCAGTTAATAAGTGTTTATTGACTGGTTCACTTTTTCATTTAATGTTAATGTTTTTCTTTCGTCTTTTCTTCAGTATTGAAGAATGTCGCAATATAATCATGCAGTTTGGTGTTCGAGAGGTCACAGCTGCTCAGGTTGCCAGGGTTTTGGGAATGATGGCTCGGACTCATTCAGGATTGACAGATGGCATACCATTACAAGTGAGTGTCAGAGAGGAAGCATTTTACCAAATGTATTCATAATAGTCTAGTTTCTTCATTGTAATTGAATTCTTCTGTGATTATTATTGCCAATTATTGATTATGTTTTCATTGTTAATGAAAAGTTTTGCTTTTTTAGTCTATCTCAGCTCCTGGAAGTGGTATATGGAGTGATGGAAAAGATAAAAGTGATGGAGCACAGGCCCATACCTGGAATGTTGAAGTCTTGATTGATGTTCTCAAAGAGTTGGTGAGTTTGTTGCCACTCTGTTTTTGGAGGATACCAGTTATATTCATTCCCAAGACATATTTTCCCTTTCACATTTCCTAGCAAATGATAGGAAAAAAAGTTAGGTGATAGAACAGAAGGGGGAGTGTTAATAATAGTTTATGAAAAGGTGATATCAAAGGTAATTGAATACCACTGAACATTCCTTCAGAATTTCTGACCCTTACAGACTTATTTTGGGCACTAGAAGACAATGCCAGGAAAAGAGGATGAGGAAGAAACAGAAGGTTTCACTCAGAAAGGCCTTCAGAGATATCTGAAGCAAAGATTGAGGGTTAGAGATGCTGAAATTAAATCAAAGTTCTAGTGTGTCAATGCAATAAAAATTCGTTTGAGTATAGTTGAGGATGTTAATGGAATTTTCTCAAGGATAATTTCCAAAGTTATAAAGTCAGTGCTTCAGTTTCCCTTGCCATTTAGTTAGCCCTGACTATATTACTATACTTTGAATAGTCAAACTATTTTGGAATGTCAAAATTCTGTTTAAGAACTAAACTAAATGAATAAATGGCATTTTAAGTATAGGAAGGATTGAAATGTGGTTTTGGAATTCTTGGCACCAAAAAAGATGAGAATTTTAGATTGTATCTTAATTTAGAAGTATTGTTCACTTTGTTTCTTCACTCTGTCGCTTTTGCCTCCATTATGGTATATACTTGTTGACCAGCTTTTAAGCTTATTTCTTTTTTAGTTTTTGGAAGGCAACAGGGTTAGGTGACTTGCTCAAGGCCATACAGCTAGGCAATTAAGTGTCTGAGGTGGGATTTGAACTCAAGTACTCCTGACTGCAGTGCCAGCGCCACCTAGCTGCCCCTTGTAGTAGTAGTTTTCTTGCAAACTGAGATGAAGAAAAATAGTGATCTGAAAAGGCCAGTTTCACTTGAAGGGTTTGTACTTGAACTTTTTTAAAAAAGGAATTAGTTATTGGACAGATTATATTGTAGCCTTAATCTTCTATTTCATATTGGGTGAATATCATTTAATTCACCTACTTATTTACTTGTCATAGTCTTTTAGAAGATTATGTAATATAACAGAATATTGACTGGATCATCAGCATCATCATTTTATCTATTTGTCTGTTTTGAGCCTTTTGATATGGTCAGTTTGTGATATGTCTTGAACTTTTTCATTTTTTATCTTTTTATTTAGGATAAAAGTGGTAGAATTTTGACACAGGAAATGGAGAATGCTACAGTGCATAGGAATGGGAACTATGAATTGGATAGTCACAGCTTTCCTATAGCCTGGTCCAGTAATTTAAAAAATATCTCCAATTAAAGTTGAGAGTTCTCTCCTTTTAGCTTCTTTTTAGATTGAATTTGCTTGGTCTGGTAATACTGTTTTAATATTACTACTCTAAGGAAAAAAACAACCTGCAAACCTACCCCATCTCTAATTTCAGATGGTGGCAAGTTGTGCTGTAGGCTTATTTGTTTATATCTTTCCCTCCTGGCTTTAGAATCCAAGTTTAAATTTCAAGGAAGTAACTTATGAACTGGACCACCCTGGATTTCAAATTCGAGACAGCAAAGGACTTCAGAATGTGGTATATGGCATTCAGAGAGGTTTAGGCCTGGAAGGCTTCCCGGTGGACCTTATTTATAGACCTTGGAAACATGCAGAGGGCCAGGTAAGCGTCTATTATATAACTTGACTGATAAAGCTCAAAGTACCTCTTTTACTATATTTCTTCTTGTAAACTAGAAATTAAACTCTACTTTAAAAGAATCTAGTAGCACTTATTGTATGTACCTTCAGTTTAAATGCAAGGCAGGAACTGGATGTGCTTTTCTTTGGATTCTGAGTGATTTGTAGGAATGAGAAGACTATCTGGAGAGATTAATTTTTTCCATAATGTTGTATGTGATATTGTGGGACTTCATTTATGTAAAAGACATTCAAAATTTCCAGGAGTTCAATCAGCATGTTCTAACTGAGGTACATTAAAGCTTGTATTTTTTTGGTTTTAGCTCTCCTTCATTCAGCATTCATTGATAAATCCAGAGATCTTCTGTTTTGCTGACTATCCCTGTCACACAGTTGCCACTGATATCCTCAAAGCACCACCAGAGGATGACAATCGAGAAATTGCCACATGGTAAATCATGTCTCTTATTTTCTTACGATGGATATTGGATTAATCTCTCATGAAGTGGATGACTTTCAATAGCCAATAAATTCAGTATATTTTGTATTTGCAATGTCTTCTGTTAGGCATCCTTTGTAAAATGGGCTATGGGAAGAGACTTGGTGTTTCCTTTGGGTACAAAGAGATAGGTTGTGTGGCAATCTTTTCTTCAAACTCTTTTAAAAGCATCGTAGTTCTCGAGTGACCTGATGTTAGACTTGATCCGTAGTTGGGAATTTGAGAATGTTAACAAGTGGTTATTGAATTTGAGGTCAGAATTGCTCATTTCCTGAAATAAAATGTTAACTCTTTTCTTTTCTCCTTTCCCTCTTTATTTACTCTCTCTTCCCCATTTTCTTCCCTTTCTTTTTTGAGGTTAAGAGAAAATAGCCCATGTATATAGGTTCACTTCAACTAAGAAGGTGTAACTCCTGATTTATCTTCTATGGGGCTTTGAGATGTATTTTTTTTCCTGGTAAAATAGGGATTATTTCTTTTGTCCCTGCTACTTAATTATTTTTTAACTTAGAAAAATAGTTAAGGGTTATTTAAATTCTAATATGTGAATTATTTGGATTGAATTTCATGTTCGGGGCCACCTTGTTGTACGTTTTGATATACAGCTTTGAATGTGAATAATTATTGTAAACTATATTTTACAACTTTTTTTCTGGTTTTATTATATAAACTTTCTATTCGGTCAATGATTTGATCATATCTCATAATTTAATGAATCTGTTTATTCTCTTTCCAGATATTTGTGCTTTAGTCTTGTAATAACAAAAGCATGTAGGGCTCTAAAAAAAAAAAAAGAGAAAAATAGTTAAGGGGCAGCTAGGTGGCACAGTGATAGAGCACCTGCCCTGGAGTCAGGAGGACCCGAGTTCAAATGTGGCCCCAGACATTCCTATCTGTGCGTAACCTTGAGCAAGTCACTTAACCCCATTGCCTTAAATAAAATTAAAAAAATAAATAAAATGAAAAAAAAAGTTATATTTTCTAACTTTGTTTAGGAAGGTAACTTTTGTCTGTTCTCTCCCCTTTGCATCCTATCCCCTATATAAAAAAAAGGGAAAAAGCATTTATCTTAAAAGATGTATATAAAATCAACATTTTAGGATAGATACACTAAAATCATCTTAAGTTACAGGGATTTTAAAACCTAAATCATTATTCATTTTATATACTGGATGAGTGAGAAAATAACTTCCTTTTTCTCTCTTTGATGGAGTGCTTCAATGTTTAAAGTTGGCTTTTGGGAGAGAGTTCAGCTTCTGTGTGTAGTCTTGCATTCTCCTTCCATTTCCCTATAAAGTTAAAAATCAATTGAGGGTCATGCAAATAAGAAGCAGCATTTAACCTACAATTGTGAAAATATAGCAACCCTTTTTTTTAAAAAAGCAATTGCAATTTTAATCATTTGAGGATGAGAATACTTACTCCCTCATAACCCTTTCCCCTCACCCCAAGAAAACAATTTTAATATTTCTTTGTAAAAAAAATATAGGAATTGAAATTGAAGAAATGGATAAATTTTGCAGTTTTTCCCCATAAAATTATTAATTTCAGTTAGAGAACATATTTTTTTTTGATATCCTCTCTCCAATTTTAGCAGATATGCTTTGGAAAGTTGGAATTGTCATATTTTACATGGGGGAAAAAGTGGTTTCACAGACTCATATTTCCATCTTGAAGTTGTTAGGATACTAATCTTGAAGACTTTAGCTCTGTTATGGGTATAAGCTGGTGTCATTCCTTTTGACAATTAAACCTGTGAGATAATGTGGGTAAGCCAAAAAATTGCTCACCTTTGATTTTTACTTTTTTTGATTAGTCTGTTTCTTGACTTTTTCCTATCACTCTGATTGATTTTAAATCTGAGAAAGTCATTTGGATTTTAATATACTTTCTCAATAAATTAGTCTTAAAATCATTGGGGCTTTTAAATCATAGTTTTAGATAGAGGTTTAGAAGCTGTAGAAACTTACAATTTTGATTAAATGGGGTCCATATCAATCCTCATGCACAATTCACAACTCTTAGCCAAAATCTGAAGTGATATTTTCTTAATCCCAAGATTTGCTGAATGTGTCTAGATCTTTCTTTGAATCAACCTTCAAAATTGAATTTCCTTTGTTTCATTTTCTATGCTTTCCCTGTCCCCTGCTCCTCCTACCTAACACATTTAAGACTTCCCATTGCTTTTATATATTGTATTTTCACCTTTTGCTGTAATTTTTCACTCTGTAAGAGTTCTGTAATTAAACATTATGCAGCCAAAATGTTTACAGCTAGAAGCATAGGTTTGTTGAATTGCTAAGACGCTAATCTTTCCATATTTATTCGGTGATATATTAAATTTTAAAAATTCCATATTTAATAGATAATTAGAATGAATTCTGGATTAAACCATGTGGGGTTTTTTGTTCCTAATCTCATATCTCCAGAAGTGAAAGAACAAACTTGATTTTCTTATGCAGCAATAAATTTAATAATCTTAATAGGGCATTACTGCAGCTAAACCCTTCTAATTTAGAAATTTATCACTTTTTTATAGAATAGCTTATAAACTTAATCCTGATGAAGGGATTTACTCTCCAAATTGTTTTAAAAAATGGTATCCCTACTCTTAAACATATAAAGTCATTCTCATAACTTGTTAGTTTAGGTGCATATTGGTATAGGTGCATACAGGTTTAGGTATTTAAAAGTTTCTTGTCCCTTCCTAGTGATGAGAAGCGCCATGATATAAAGAGAGCTCGGGGCTTAGAGAAAGGAGCCCTGCCTTCCTAACAGGTCTTTGCTGATAACTGTCTGACACTCCATTTCCTCTTTGGTCTAATTGGGGGAGGGGGAATCTCAAATCTTCTACCACTATGGTCCTGTAATTCTGTCATAACTTGTCCTTGATTATCAGTAACTAAAGACAAGCAAAACAAATGTACACAGTCAGATAGTCAAGAAATGCCTGCTTGGTGCCTGACCTTGGCCTTGTAACTATCCATAAAATTAAACATTCCTTCCTTGTAATTATCCACATGTATATCCATGTGTGTACATGGATTAAATTTAAGAAAAGCATATGCATGACCTGAAAGTCATTAAGCATCAGGTAGTTTGGCAGAATGGGTGAAAGTAGTTGAGGAAAGGCTTCACGCAGAAGGGTGTGTTTGAGGAAGAGAGAGAAAGAGGTGAGGCTGACATCTGCCCAAATGCAGATGAAGAGAGCAAGTGCAGCATTGAGTTTGAAGGGCCATTCTGACCAAAGTGCAGTTTGTGGACTGCTGGAGGTGGGCTTGGACTAGCTTTAGTAGCTGAATAAGGCACTTATTTTTTCCTAGGTGCCCTAGGCGGCCTCTGGAGTTTGTTGAACAAAGTTTGCTTGGTCATTTGTGCTAACAAAGTCACATTGCTAGTGGTGTGTGGGATGGACTGAGAACAGTTGGGAAGTTTCTGCAGGAATGTAGGTGAGCAGGATGGTAGCTCTGGGAGTGGAAGAATGGGCTGGATTTGAGAAATACTTTGGAGGTATGGGTGGCAAGCTATGGGGCAACTGAGACAGGAGTTGAATGATGTCAAAACTGGAAGATGGGAAGGATACTAGTACTTTTGTTTGGGGTTTTTTTACATTTTTCAAGGCAATGGGCATAAGTGGCTTGCCCAAGGCCACAGGGCTAGGTAATTATTAAGTGTCTGAGGTCGGATTTGAACCCAGGTGCTCCTAAGGATACTAGTACTTTTGAAGGAAATAGGAAAACTTGGAAGAGGGAAGGATATTGAATTTGGAAATTTCTGACAGGATACTGAAGCTGAAGAGAAATAGTTTTCAGGGATCTGGGGATCATTGGTGTTTAGATGATCATTATGCCCCTTTCAGTGGAATTAGTACAGATTTAACCAAAAAAGTTGCTTAATAAAGGATTTTGATTTCCTTTTGAATGTTTAGACTTTAAAGGAGAGTAACATTTTTTGCCATATAATCTTGGTCTGAATAGCTAGAAAATGGTAGTTTTAATTTGGGTGTAGCTAATTTTTTGTATGTGAATTCTTATATGCTATCTATCTTTTGTTTTGGTAGGAAGAGCCTGGACTTGATTGAATCTCTCTTGCGACTGGCAGAGGTGGGGCAGTATGAACAGGTCAAACAACTCTTCAGCTTTCCCATCAAGCACTGCCCAGATATGTTGGTTTTGGCCTTACTACAGATCAACACTTCTTGGCATACACTGCGCCATGAACTCATCTCCACCCTAATGCCAATCTTTCTTGGAAATCATCCAAACTCGGCCATTATTTTGCACTATGCCTGGCATGGGCAGGTAAGATGCAACCATTTTGCCAATCAATTTCAATTAATTACTTTTTCCCTAGGAAAAATCCTCCTCTTTAAACAGATTCTCCATCATGTCATGAATTTTATGGTACAAAATGACTTAGGAAAGACTTGTGTTGAAGATGTAGATTTCTGGCTATTATCCTGGGTTAGGCGCCCCTCTCTTTGCCTCAGTTTCATCAGCTGAGGTCCCTAGCAGTTCTGTCTCTTCTCTGATGATGGAGTACTTTTCATTATGTGTGTGAAAGGCAGAGCATTTTCTTGATCATTTCCTTCTAATTTCCTTCTAATTCACCCTTAATATCCATGTTTCTTACTTTCAAAAAGCTTGAACTTTTTTCTTCTTAACTATATTGGGCTAGCTCATTGCCTAATAGGACCACATAGTTCTAAAACATTTATTGTTTCTGCTTGCTACACATGTGTGCTCATTGATAATCTTTGAGGGCATTTCTCAAAACAAGATTGTGGAATATGGAAATCATGTATGCATTAGAATGTTTCTCAAAGCAGCTGGGAAATCTTTTCACGTAATAGTCCAAATATCTAGTAAGCTATTTTTTTGGTATGACCTATCTATTTTGAGACACTTAAAGATGACAGTCATTTTAAAAATGCTTTTTTTCCCCATATGTGCAATTGAGTATATGTCTTTTAAGACACTATAAATAATTGTGTAAACTTTAGTTTGCTTTTTAGTCAGGAATATTTTACTCTTAATGTATTGCATTCTGGTGAATAAGAAGTACAACACTTTCTTTTGAAAGTTGTTTTTACAGTAATTGTCATTGTATACATTTTTATCATGTTCTGTTCACTCCATTCTGCATCAGTTCATGTAAAGTCTTTTCAGTTTCCTCTAAAGCTGTGCCCATCATTTATTGCAGTATAGTATTTATTTGTTCATCTGTTCCTTGATTTATAGGCTCCCTATAATACTTAGCTACCACCAAAAAAATTATACCATAAATATTTTTTTTACATGCAGGTTGTTTTCCTTTGATCTCTTTGGGGTATAGCTCTAATAGGAGGGTACCTAGGTTAAAGGATATGCACAATTTAATATTTTTATGGGCCCAGTTCCAAATTGCTTATCAGAATGAATGAACCAGTTCCATCCAGAATACATTAATTTACCTGTTTTTCCCACAGCCTCTCCAGAATGTGTAGTTGTCTCTTTTTGTCAGCTTAGTCTGATGGGGGTAAGGTAGAGCCTCCTCACAGTTATATCAATTTGTATTTCTACTCTAAGTGATTTGGAAAATGTTTTATATGACTTTTAATAATTTTCCTCTAAAAATTGCATCTTTGTAACTTTTTGACCATATATTCTCTTATTCTTTAACATCTGAATTAGTACCCTATTATCTTAGAAATGAGACCTTTATCAGAGGTCAGTTTAATCAGATTAACAAAGTTTCAATATGAATAATGTATTTTTATAATTTATGACAAACTATTTAAAACCATATTACGAAATAATATAGTTGCTATTATTGCATGCTTGAACCAGTCTTTTTCAACCTTTAATTTTAAAAAATTTTTAAATTTTAGGATGTATTTTTTTGATCCTTGTGAATTAGAAGTTTGAAACTTCTGAGATTTGTGATGCTTGAATGAATTTATCACAGGTCTCAGAGATTCTTTGCCTTAAAATTGCTTCTGTTTTACTGTTCTAGTAGACTTCCTTTAATTGAATTGAAACTTCTAAACAGAGACTCAATTAACATGACAGAATTTGTTGTATTAACTAGGTTTGTACCAGTTTCTTATGATTCTCCTTAGTTTCTGGTTTTTACCAGAATGCTTGTATGAATTCTATACTCTTTTGGTCTGAATTACTTTTTGTGCTCATTTTTTTAAGGTAGTAAAAATTAAAGTGAAACTTTAATTTTAACTCTTGATAAAATGGCCTTTGCTCCTGTGCCTCTTCCCCCCCCCTTTAGGGACAGTCTCCCTCAATTCGCCAGCTTATCATGCACGCCATGGCAGAATGGTATATGCGAGGGGAACAGTATGACCAGGCCAAATTATCACGGATTCTTGATGTGGCCCAGGACTTGAAGGTGAGTTGGAGAGGATACTTTGTCATTGCTTTTTTTAGCTTACTTTGATTCATTTGCTATTCAACTACAAATAATAATAGACAATATAACAAGCTTTGACCATATCAGGATTTAGATTTTTTTCCTTGTTAGTAGGTCACTCAGCTTGTTAATTTTACTCAGCAGATACTGCACACATAGTTTAGCAAACTTTTGCCTTAATTGTTTTCAGAAGGTGATGTTAGTGTGCTTCTAGAAAGTCTAAAGTTTTTTTTAAACCATTCATTGTATTAATAGCTTCTGTGGTCTTTAAGCCATCTGAAGGTTTTCGATTCTTGGAATTTTTATGTGTGATGTTTTTGTTACTATTTCTTTGAGGTATCTATTGCCATTCTATGGATTCTCATTTATTTGGGATGTAGCTTTTGGTAGTATAGTTGGTTTGATAGGACCAATAGGGCCTTCTGTTGTTGCATCATTATTGTTCTCTGGGTGTGCTTTATACTTGTTTCAGTTGAGCTTTTCTTAGAATAAGCTTGTGCAGAGATGGTTTAGATGGGATATAGATTATGGCTTCACTTTATCATTTGAGTAAAAGTCGTTTGTCTTATTTTATGCTGTCACTTAGCTGCAGGTTTTCAGGTATTTTGGAAAGCACAAGGTCAAGTTTAGTTGGAAGATGGTGTCATGCTTTCACATTTAGAACATTAGTTCTTATTGTAAGCAAGACATAATGTCATGTCACTAAATAGTACCAAACTTTTTGTTGTTGCCAAGAAAATAGTAGCAGCATGCTTTAGACTTGTTTGTGAAAATGAGAGGGATTAGAAAGAATAAGACAGAGAGGGAAAGTTACTGATCTTTTGACTAGTAGTCTCTAATTTTTTTTCTTTAGGCCTTGTCAATGCTGCTAAATGGTACTCCATTTGCCTTTGTTATTGACCTTGCTGCACTTGCCTCTCGTCGGGAATACCTCAAACTTGACAAATGGCTCACAGATAAAATTCGGGAGCATGGGGTAAAGCAGGATTTTTCCTTTCATTTCTGAATTTTAATTTTGGTGATGAAAAATTGCTTAAGAAGTGATCTAGTTATGTAGCATTGAAGATGTGGAAAATGTTTTTGGTTGATAGTTCAGTTCCCCATCCCTTGTCCCCCTAAAAAAACTATTAAACTAGTTGTTGAGTGTGTTATTTTTTTGACCGATAATAACTGAGATGAAATTCAAATGGATTGAGACTTTCTCTTCCTCAGGAGCCCTTCATCCAGGCGTGCATGACTTTCTTAAAGAGACGGTGCCCTTCCATCTTGGGCGGCCTTGCCCCAGAAAAAGATCAGCCAAAAAGTGCTCAACTTCCTCCAGAAACACTAGCAACGATGTTGGCTTGTCTTCAAGCTTGTGCAGGGTAAGAGTTTTTGTCGAAAATGTCTTTAGAATGTGGGCATGGAACAGATTGTAATAGTAGTTGCTTTTTACGCCGATCAGTCCTGAATACATTCCTTCCTTCCTGGTATAGCCCTGTAAACCATTTCTTGTAATCTAGACTAAAAATGAAAAATTCTGCCACGCAACGCACCGCTGCTTTCTGGGTATAAAAAGTTTTAAAAAGTGAACATAGTGTGCTTTGCTGCATTCAGACTCCGTGGTTTTATCCCTCAGAATCTGGATGACATTTGTCCATAGTAGGGCTCCCAGGGTTGTTCTAGCTTTCTGAACTGCTGGGAGGAACTGTTAGCATCATATTCGGTTATCATACAATGTTAGTACTATGTATAATGTTGTCTTGGTTCTGCTCACTTCGTTCAGCATCATTTCATGCAAGTCTTTCCAGTCTTTCTGAAGTCTGCCTGCTCATTTTCATTAGACAGACTTTTTTGAGAACTTTAACCAAATCTTTTGAAAATGATGATTATCAATTCTCATTGTAGTGGGAGTTACAAAACTGATCAATTCTTTTTATTTAGTTTGTTTGAAAATAATTAGATTTTTTTTTAAACAATCTGTAACCTTCACATGTTATCAACTTCTGAATAGCTGGTGTCCAGTTATTCTAATTTTATACGGGCTTCACTGTTTAAACTCTTTATGTCTCAAAGGATCTTGCATCTTATCCTTCTCTCCAGTCAGAGCATCCCCTTGGTTTGGGCCCTCATCTGCTCTCATTGAGAGTTTCGACCTGTCTTTCTCTGTTGGTTTATTGTCTTTCCTGGCTTATTTTTTCCAGCCTTGTTGGATATTATTCTCCCTCCCACAGGCTGCAGTTGTTTCTTTCCCCCCCATTTGCTGTCTGCATTTGCAGTGGCTTTTGCTATGGCTGGAACGCAGGTCCTTCTCTTTCTTAGACACAGCTCATGCATCACCTTCTGCATGAAGCCTTTACTCATTGCTCAACTGCTAACGCCCTTCTTACAAAGCTACCTTTAATTTAACTACTTGCAGTTTATTTGTATTTTTTCTCTTTATTTTATACTCACCCTGTATGTGTACTTGTCTCTTCCATTTGATTATAAGATACTTATAAATAGGGAATGTTTTATTTTGTGTATTTATATATCACCATCTCTCAGCACGTAGATGTATTTTAGAAATGCTTGCATGGGTCAGACTCGTAGAACTTTGAAGGGACCTAAAAGTCATTGAGTCCAGCTGTGTTGCAGTCATTCAAATCTGCTTGTGATCCTGCTGGCATTAAGTGGTCAAGTTAGTATTCACACCCTGATCTCTGCCTTCAAATTGGACACTGTTTTCAGCAAATGGTCATAATTACTACTTAAGTGTTTATGTTGTGGTTTGTAGTTCTGGGGACATTTGGACGTTTGGATGATAGAATCATAGATTGAATTGTAGGGGACCTTAGATGCCATTTGTCAAAGTCGTAACTCTCAGGTTTAGGAGACTCCAAGCAATTTACTTAAGCTTCTCACCCCTTACTAGATGGTAAAGCCAAGATTCAGACTTGGGCAGGGTCTTCACCAAATCTTGCTTTTTATTTTCTCATGCTGCTTCCTGTTTTAAGTGATGTTTCTCATTTTGACATTGTGATTTGCTAGAAAGTATTTCTATTAATGGTATTTGACCAGTCATTGTTAGTTTTTATCCTTTCCAAAACCACTGGGGACTATCAAATCCTTAGATTTAGCTTAAGTACATTTATTCAGCAATTCAACCTGAATTGTAAAGGTTTTGGGAATTATCAACCTTGATAGGAAATGCTTTACATTAGGGACAGGTGATGATAGCCATTTTCATTAACTTTACAGTTTTACTGAAGCTTAGTTCCTGTTCTTTACTTGATTCATATTCACATTCAAATCATATTCATTGGATGAAAGAACTAGTAATCAGTCCCTGAAATTCAGACAGTCAATATAGTAAGTGGGACAGTGTATCTGGCCAGGCAGTTCCCAGAGAGAATCACCTCTTGAGGCATAGATTTACTTTCCTTCAACCTTCTCTGATGCTACAGTGCCACCTCCTGGACAGTGTAAGAAGTTTTCTTGCCTCTTCAAGTCTTGTAAAAACTGTTCCCATTTTTATTTTTTATTTTTTAGGTTTTTGCAAGGCAATGGGGGGGGGTTAAGTGGCATGCCCAAGGCCACATAGCTAGGTAATTATTAAGTGTCTGAGGCTGGATTTGAACTCAGGCGCTCTATCCCTGCGCCACCTAGCTGTTCCCCCCCCCCCCCCCCCCCCATTTTTATTTTAAGACCACAATTCATTCATCACTCTTGGCAGACTTTTCTCAGGAAAGTTGATGAAATAAGGAGAGTTGGGAAAGTATCTCAGTGACTACCTAGTCAAATCTGTGTATGAAAAATATGCTAAGATATCTGTCAAATGGTCATTGTCAGCTTGAAGACCTCCAAGGAGGCGTAGTCCTAGGTAACCAGTCCCACTCTTGGTTGGCTCTAATTGTTAGTAAATTTTTCCTTTTCCTTAAGTTTCAAACTTAAATTTACCTTTTTTTTTTTAAAGTGTCCAACCATTCTTGCTCATTTGTGCCGAGGCAAACATAACAAGTTTAGTCCACCCATATCAAATTACCTCCTCTTCTCCCCCCCCCCCCCCCCCATCTCCTCTATACTAATCATTCCCAGTTCCAGTTCCTTTGATTTCGAGACATGGAATTCTGGGCTCTTCAGCAACCTGTTTAAACCACCATTCCCAGTTCCTTCCTCTTCATATTTTTTGTTTTTAAGAATCAAAAAAACTAATGCTTATAATTATGAAAAAAGTAATTTTTGAAGTGATGTTAAATATCAGGAATGAGGACTCTAAAGCTTATGAAAGCTTATACCACAAAATTTGGTTTTCTCTCCTTGAAGACATTCTGCATTTTCATTGTCAAGGTGCAGTGTTTCACTTTAAGTATGGATTAACCTAGAACTTACGGGATCATTTCCTCATGATTCTACATGTGGTCTTCCCTCACTGAGATCCGAGCTCGTGAGCTCATGGCCAGGCTGGCCCTAGTGTTGATTAATGATGACAGCACCTTATTTCCAGGGTAATTTATTGTAAGGCTCCTGAGCTAATATTGGAAGTACTGCAAGGGGTGGGAGTGGGGGGGGGAGGGAAGGACTATCTTCTTGGGCTTGATTGGCACGGAGTCAGACACACAGGCAGTGGAAAGTGCTTGTAGGCTTGTCTTGAAACAACCATCTGCAAAAGGTTTGAAGACATAACCAAGTCTGAGAGGGTCTGATTCTCCTCCGCTTACATTCTTTTGTTCTCCAGTGTATGTTCCTGGATAGCGAAAGTAGACTAGCTCTAGAGCATGGAGGCCAGACGTCATTTTTATCTACAAGGCTTCACTACTGTACTCTTGAATATTATTGCTTAAACATGCTAAATGATTGATTCGTTGGTCAGATTTCCTTAGGAAAGAAATACATTGAGCTTATTGATGTATCAAAGAAATCAAGAATGCATTTTTCTCTTCCTGTCTGTTCCTGAATCTATCCTCCTCCTTAACTGTTCTGCTGTGGAGAGTAAGAGCAGTAACTCACTGTGGAGCGTTCATTCTTTTGGACTTCAAAACCCCCAAACAGTTGAGGTAGATGAGTTCTAGCTTGTGTACCATAAAACCTCATCCACTTTCAAACATTTACTAGGCCTGATGTTTTTAACTCCCTATACAGGATCTGAAGAATAGTCTGCAAGCAGTTTCTAGAATAGTTTTTGATAAAGATATAAAGGGGGGGATTACCTAAATTTTATAATCTTTAAGAATTTTGGTATTCAACATTTAAGTGATTTTTTTTTTTTAATTTTTGCTAGGCAAATGGGGTTAAGTGGCTTGCCCATGGCCACGCAGCTAGGTAATGATTAAGTGTCTGAGACCGGATTTGAACCCAGGTACTCCTGGCTGGTGCTTTGTACACTACACCACCTAGCTGTCCCTCAATTAACTTTAACATTTAAAAATTTTTCTAAAACTTTCAAAATTCTCTTGTTTAGTCATTGAGTCTTTTCATTTAATTGTTATATATTTCAAACAAATTTCTCAACCCTTTGGTTAGTGAAATCAGTTCATTTCTTTTAATTTTTTCAGTATAATCTTAATTTTTTCTTTTCCCTTAAAAAAATCAAATAAGTTATAATCAGAATTATCCTCCCCTCCTTTCCTGTTAAGAAAACAAAAAAGAAAAAGAAAAGCCTTGCTGGAAAATTATAATATTAAGCAAAACAAATTTCCAAATTAAACATTAATCCAAAAAGAATAGGTCTCATTTTGTATTCGCGTCATTTTCCCCCTCTTTTAGGAGAAGGGTAGCACATTTTATCACTAATTCTCTGCAGTTCTAGTGGTCTATTAAAGCCAAAGTTCCAAAGTCTTAAAGCAATAATGATTTCAAGCAGAATATTTTTTATCAGTTCTTGTGTTTTTGATTCCTTCATTTTATATTAGTTTACACAAGTCTTCTAAGTTTCTCTGAAATATCATTTTTTCTCATTTCTTAGAATATGGTATATTTTAATACATTTATATGACTTAAATTCTTCAGCTATTCTTTAATTGATGGAGATTGACCCCAGGTTTTTGCTTCTACCAAAAACAATCCATAAATATTTTTGAATACTTTGTACAAAATTTGACTAGTTTAGGACTAACCCCCTCTCCCTTAAACTTTGCCTTTAATTCTTGTTTGTCCCCCTTTCCCCTCTTAATTTCCATGCAGAGTGAAATTCTGTGCCCCACTGGATGTATTTTTGTGCTTTTTCCTCTTTTTGACCAGTTCAGTTTAGAGTGAACTTCTTACTACTTCTTTTTTTATAGACTTTTTATGTACCCCAAGTATATGAAATAATTTTCCTTAACTTAAATCCCCTTCTCCTGATTGTATTCTTTTTTCTCTTCTCATTGCACTTAATATATTCTTAGGATTTCTAATTATACTACTACTATGTCCTTATGAAAATTGGTATCAGAGGGGACATATGTGTCATCCCTTTCTATCATAATATAAGCAAGTTATGCATGTTTAATTCCTCAGGACCATTAATCCATGTTTCCTTTTTAAGATTTTCTCCTGACTGTCTTTCGTAGTTTCTACTTAACTCTTTTTTATCAGGAATGTTTGGGAATCCTTTTTCTTAAAGGTCTAATTTTTTTTTTTAAGTATTTTCTATTCTGTTTCTTGATGAGTTATTTTTGGCTGAAAGCTTTGCCTTGTAGAATTGTCTATGGAGCTCTCCACTCTTTCTCTCACACTCTCACCCCCCACCCCCCATCACACAGCTAAGTAAATGGTAAGTGCCTGAGGCTGAGTTTGTACTCAGGTCTTCCTGATTCCAGGACTGTATCCTGTGCTCTATCCACTTCTGCCACCAAGCTTTCCCCTCTCCACTCCTTTTAGATGATGACTGCTAAATTGTGTGTGACTTCTTGTTTTCCAGGCTGCTTGCAGAATTTTTTTCTTTGACCCTGGGAATTCTGATTTTTGACTGATATTCCTAGAAGTCTTGATTTTAGTGTTTTTGGGAGGTTCCCAGTTTACTTACTTATTTTTGTTTTTCAAGGCAATGGGTTTAAGTGGCTTGCCCAAGGTCACACGGCTAGGTAATTATTAAGCCTCTGAGGTCGGATTTGAACCCAGGTACTCCTGACTCCAAGACCAGTGCTCTATTCACTGTGCCACCTAGCCGCCCTTCCCAGTTTATTTTATTTTTTTTTTTAGGTTTTTGCAAGGCTAATGGGGTAAGTGGCTTGCCCAAGGCCACACAGCTAGGTAACTATTAAGTGTCTGAGACCGGATTTGAACCCAGGTACTCCTGACTCCAGGGACATTGCTTTATCCACTGCGCCACCTAACTGCCCCCCAGTTTACTTTCAAGAGATCTTGTCAGTTTTCTTTTGTGGTTTCATGAAACAGGATATTCAGTGCATGATTTTTTTAAAATGTCCTCTCCTTGATGTTTTCTGTCCTTACATTTTCTTACATATTTTTAAAGTCTTTTGAATTTAATACTTTTTTTAGTTCTAGCTTTGTCTCTTCCAGGAATTTTAGTTGAATTTGTACCCAAGCTATATATATATATATATATATATATATATATATATATATATATATATATATATATATATA
Source organism: Macrotis lagotis (assembly GCF_037893015.1). Lineage (NCBI taxonomy): Eukaryota > Metazoa > Chordata > Mammalia > Peramelemorphia > Peramelidae > Macrotis > Macrotis lagotis. The sequence continues at coordinate 42,001,522 of NC_133658.1, read as the reverse complement.
TATTTGTTTTGTTTTTGCAAGGCAAGTGGGGTTATGTGGCTTGCTCAAGGCCACACAGCTAGGTAATTAAGTGTCTGAGGTCCAGGTCCTTCTGACTCTAGGGCTGGTGCTGTATCTACTGAACCACCTAATTGCGCCTCGACACCCCCCCCCCCCCCCCAATATTTTTCCTTTGAAACTTTGTAGGTGTTTTGGAGTCATTCTTTTCTTTGAGGTTAATGTCTTGAGTGTCCCTCTTCATAGTAAATAGCTGTTTATGGTGGAGTTCTTGTTTGTTGAGTTCAAATTTGTCTGAGCCAGGGTTTTGCACATTTCTGGAGGGAATATTTGAGCTGGTATTGCTGCTGCAAGTTCAGTGACTTCAGCTTTTGGTTTGGAATTCCCACCCTGGATATTCCACTGCAGAATTGAGAGTGGACTGGAAACTGGAGTTGAGACAGCCCTTCATCCCCTTGTTGAATGAGCCCATGCCCACGACCAACTGGCTTCTGGACTTCCTCCCTTTCTTAGCCCATCACAGCTACTATAGCCTATAATGGGTCATGAGTCCAACAACTGGAAGCCATTCCCACCAGGCTATGCTCCCATACATAGCCTGGGTCTTTATTTAGGCTCTGTGCTAGGACTCTTACTCAGTATGGCTTGTTCTTGGAATTCTCCTTTAGATGAGGCCTAGTGCATTTTTAGAAATCTCTGGGAGGGGTTTTGTGGAGGGAGGTGTGCTCAACATTTTCTTGATACTTCGACATCTTTGCTCCATCTGCATTTAAAAAATGTTTGGGGTCCCTTTTCATGGTTAACGTTGCATTTGGAAATGAAAGCATCCCAAAAATTCATGTAGTTTTAAGTTTTAATTGCCATTAAAGCTATTTTATTTAAGTTACTTAAACTAATAAAGCTTTTGGGTCTCCACTGTATTTCTCCCCACGCCCTCAGTAACCTTTCCTACTAAGGGAGCTTCCATCTTTTGTTAAGAATTGAGTAGAAGGTGAAAAAAAGCAAAATTGTGCAAATTCCCAGGGCATAGCTAATAAATAGTTCTAGTTCTCCAGGAATATGGGGCATTGTATTTTTTAGAATTATGACAATGTGTTCTTCAGTTTATTTTTATTTATGTTCTCATGATTGTTTATGTTGTTACTAAACCAGGCCTTAGAGATTCAGATGACTAGTATGTATCAACCAGACTGAATCTCAGTTATTGAGATAGTTATTTTAGTCATATAACAATTGCTTACTTTGCTACATGATAGACATTAAGTTCTTTAGGCTCACCTGAAAGATGAGGCTTAAGGTACAATAGCTGTAAATTACCTCAATGGAATGCTATTTCTGCGTGTCTTCTTAAACTTTTTCAGGAGTAACGAATGGTTTTCAAGGTTGATCATAGCCGCATGTATTATGGTGTGCAATGTCCATTTCTTCTGATTTTGCTCATCTCCCAGCATAAGTTCATGCCAGTCCTTCCAGGTTTCTCTGAATTCCCATCGCTTCTGATTTCTGTTAGAACAATAGTGGCCAATAATTTACCATTGTGTTCAGCCATTCCTCAATTTGATGGGCATTTTTGCCACTACAGAAAGAGCTGCTATGGATAGTTTTGTACATGTGGGATTTTTACCTTTTTTTTCCCTCTGATCTCTTCAGGGTATAGACCCAGGAGTAGTATTGCTGAGTCAAAGGGGTTGTACATTTTCACTGCCCTTTGGGCATAGTCCCAAATTGCCCTCCACGGAGGTTGGATCAGTTCGCAGTTTGTGGCTTAATATTATTAAGACAGAGAAGAAAAATAAATGCACAAAATATGAGAGTTTTGTATTTGTGGAAGGGGAAAAAAGGGGGAAAAATCCTTTAACCTAAGTGAATTTTTTTTTTTTAGGTTTTTGCAAGGCAAATGGGGTTAAGTGGCTTGCCCAAGGCCACACAGCTAGGATTTGTACCCAGGTACTCCTGACTCCAGGGCCGGTGCTTTATCCACTGTGCTACCTAGCCACCCCTAACCTAACTGAATTTAACAAACTAGTTTTTTAGTCCATTTCAGCGATTACCTTTAAGTTCTCAGTGTAAAATAAGTCTTGTAAGGGGTAGTTTCTTGTCCCTTTGGGCATTAAATCTCTCCAATTATTAAATAGCTGAAGGTTGAGATAATTTATGAAATAGTTGTAGACTTTTTGTTCCTCTAAAAATAGGTAGAAATTTTTTGTTGCCTGTATTCTGCTCTATCATTATTATATAGCTATATAGATCTTTTCTGTTTATTATTATAAATTGGATCTAAGACAATTGTGATCTTGGACTTAAGTTTATATCTTTTTTTTTTTTTTAGGTTTTTGCTAGGCAGTGGGGTTAAGTGGCTTGCCCAGGGCCACACGACTGGGTAATTATTAAGTATCTGAGACCGGATTTGAAACCAGGTACTCCTGACTCCAATGCCGGTACTTTATCCACTACGCTACCTAGCTGCCCTGAATTTATATCTTATAAGAAATAGTTTTTGGGTTTTTTTTTCTCATTTTTGTAGTCATTGTTTGGTTCATTTTCCTTCCATTTGGTATTCTATTATCATTTAACTCAATAGCTGATTTTGTTAACCAGTGTTTTGTAAGAAAAGGACCGTTTTTAAATCCTTTGAATAGTTTCCAACTACTTGCCTTTAAACATATGGGAATTCAACTTTTTCATTGACATAATGGAAAACAGCTAAACTCATAAAGCCAATAATCTCATTGTTACTGTTACTAAGAATTTGTCAGTTATTGTTGCCTAGGTACTGATTATATTTTTCCATCAGCCAATGCTTTGATCACATATCTCTTTAGAAAGCATGGGCTTTGTAAATGGAGTTGATAGCCTATTTTTTTTCTCTTTGTGCTTCATTCTCATTCAAAATAAGTTTTTTTAGGTTTACCAGTTCATTTTCTTCTTTTGCACTTTACTTTGAATTACCTACTTGTTAACCTGTTCTGTTTTTAGCTGAAAGGGATAACTGTCATTTCTCAGTGTTATAAGGAGCACCATTTCATAGACTCAATTATATTTGTTATTGAAATTTAGAGCTGAGGGGCAGCTAGGTGATGAAGTGGATAGAGTACTGGCCTTGGAGTCAGGAGGACCTGAGCTCAAATTTGTCCTCAGACACTTCATAATTACCTAGCTGTGTGACCTTGGGCAAATCACTTAACCCTGTTGCCTTGCAAAAAAAATTCCAAACAAACCCTAAAAAGGAAATTTAGAGCTGGACAAAGTTTGGAGGTTAAACCTGTAAGTCAGTTTTATGATAATCTCTGCAGCACTACCATTCTAAGACTTAGGAACAAGAGGATAGGATAAAAAATAAGGAATGATTTCGTATAAGTGTTTAAAGAACAAATTGAATAGAAAAGAGTGATAAACATTTATTTTATTTTATTTTTAAGGTTTTTGCAAGGCACATGGGGTTAAGTGGCTTTGCCAAGGCCACACAGCTAGGTAATTATGAAGTGTCTGAGACCAGATTTGAACCCAGGTATTCCTGACTCCAGGGCTGGTGCTTTATCCACTACGCCACCTAGCCACCCTGAGAGGTAAACTTTTAAAGTACAGAGATAGCTTTTTGGGTTTGGGAGCATAGCTCCAAGTATAGGTGACTTTCAACTTTCTTCTGCTGTTCTGTTATCACACACACACACACACACACACACACAGAAAATACTATAATACCTTCAGTATTTGGATGGCCTTTGCTCTGGTGTCTGCATAGATGTACAGTGTGCTTGTCTTTTGTGGCAGAGGTTATATGTTTTGGTGAAACCGGAACTATATAAGATTACTTCAGATTGTTTAGATCCATTGGTTTTATACTTAATTTATGAAGGGTGGTGATTTATTGATACCTCATGTATAGCTATGACTTGTTTCTTATAACTCCCAGGTGCCTGTAATTTGATCTTCTTATTTTCATTGTTTTATGAAACTAAAGTAGCATAGAATTGTGCTAGAAATGCTATATGGTAAATTTGATTTATTTCCTCTCTTTTTTAGGAGTGTTTCTCAAGAATTGTCAGAGACCATCCTAACCATGGTTGCCAATTGTAGTAATGTTATGAATAAAGCTCGACAGCCCCCTCCTGGAGTTATGCCAAAAGGACGTCCCCCTAGTGCAAGCAGCTTAGATGCCATTTCTCCGGTACAGGTAGATAAATTTTGTTAACTTGCAACTGTCAATGAAGGTACTCTTCTTTGCCATTCATATTGATTAGTGTATTTTTATTGCAATAAATAATAATCAAAGTGAAGGAAAATTCAATTATAGTAAATTCAATTGTATGTCATATATATTTAAAAGTTGATCTATATGGCATATAGTTAAGCATTTTTTTAATTCTTTGTAATATGACTGCAAACCTTGAGGTTATTTTTTAGATGAGTTGAAAGTTTTTTCTTTAGGGACCTTGATTAGACTCTTGAGTAATAAGCACTGCCTTTGAACCTGATATGTCTTGTTTGTAGCTTCTCAGGCTAAGCAACAGTGCTAGAGCATAAGGACTTGTTATAACTGGGGCTCTTCAGGTTTCAAACTGAACTGCTCTTTTAAAAACAAGGTATATTTAAGTTACTCCCTGCCACTGATCACCCTTCTCTGAGAGCAGTATGCTTCTCCCCCTCTGCATCGGGAAGTGGTAGAATAATGTGATAATCAAAAACCTCTGAGTTGGAAAATTTACCTCTTAGACACTAATACACATTGGTACTTTGTTAATCAAAGCCTCTGATTTTTTGCTAGATCTGTTATTTTTTTGGATGAGATTCTTGAATGATCTTTACTTTTATCAGTAACAGTATCTGTTATTGCAAAATCTACCTTCTGGCTTGTAAGGACTAAGGTATTTTAAAAATTCCTTGTTACTAAATATAACAGACATCAACAAAGTAATAGATGAAATTGCCTTGATTTGGTCAGCTTGGTATTCTGTACGCTTTATGATTCTTATGCCTCATAGTCTTTACTTTTGAAAAATTAGACATATTTAGTGATAAAATTTCTGACTTGTATTTTTGGGATATTTAAAAACAATTTCTTAAAAATTCTATTAAGTTTGCTTTAATTTGCACTAATCAATTTGCTAGCTCTCTTAGTCTGAAACACCTGGTGATATTCTTTTGTCTTCTTTAGATTGACCCCCTTGCTGGGATGGCATCTCTTAGTATAGGAGGTTCAGCTGCCCCCCATACCCAGAGTATGCAGGGTTTTCCTCCAAATTTGGGTTCTGCTTTCAGTACCCCTCAGTCACCAGCAAAAGCCTTTCCACCCCTTTCCACTCCAAATCAGACTACAGCTTTCAGTGGCATTGGAGGACTCTCTTCACAGCTTCCAGGTAAGGAAATATCTATAGAAAACATGTATTTCTTATTGCTGCATGATGGAGCGACATGTCCATCAGGAGTCATTGGGTGAAATTACAAGTGTTTTTCTTAATAGGGAATAGAAAGAGGAAAAAAGTAATTCAAATTAGTCTGTGGAGAATCAGTACAGTTATGTTTTCATATCAGAGTTATAGTTAGTGTAATTTTTAGTTGATATGTCATTTGAGTAGTTGTTTACCTTGAAGGTTGATTAAAACAAAAATTTCATGTTAACTTGGAGAGGAATACAATTAAAGCAGATGTTAATCTTTTTATTAACCCATTAGTCTAGATAGAGATACTTAATGAGATTCTGTCACTTGCGCATAATTAATTCTCTTCCTAGTATGTGCTTTGGCATTTGAATTTCATGTGTGTTTGTATGAGTCAAAGCAAAAAAGTTTAGACTTATCTCAAGGTAAAAAATGAGAAAGGAATGAAGGGGAAAGACATTTGAGTTGTCAAGTTACCCTATAAAGTAATAATTGTCAGAACTGCTGGGTACTTTTTTAAAAAATGAAACATATTAGATGAGAAAGAATCCAAAAAAAATTCAAGAACATACTTTTGTATAAGTCTGAGAACATAAATTACTTGAGGAGCAGCAACTCTACCAAAAATGCCAACTGGAAAGCTGTTTGGCAGAAATTGGAGGTTAGATGAACAAACCTCTCTCTCTCTCTCTCTCTCTCTCTCTCTCTCTCTCTCTCTCTCTCAGTGTACACACATACACACATGCGTGCGCGCAAACTCTAAATGCCTTCATAAAAACTTTACCAGACTTTTTGGTCTTCCATGTTGTGCTAAGTAAGATAACACTAATTTTTAAACTTGCTTACACCTAAATTTTAAGGAAAAATGCAGACACTTGTGTATTAAGAATGTGATGTAACTTTAAATTTGGGAACAGTTGAATATAGGCATAAAAAACAATTGTTCTTCTGACCATTTGCCTACTTTTTAGTAGGTGGCCTTGGCACAGGTAGCTTGACTGGTATTGGAACTGCGGCTCTGGGACTCCCTGCAGTGAATAATGATCCTTTTGTTCAGAGGAAGCTGGGCACCTCCGGACTGAACCAGCCTACATTCCAGCAGAGTAAGATGAAACCTCGTAAGTGGTAGTGTTGTCTGTGGTTGTGAATGTGACTGGATCCAAGTACATTTGTGCTTGGGAGGTTGGGTCAGTTTTATTGGGCTGAGATAGTTGGTTACACAATTATTGTTCATTGAATGTGCTTCAGAGGGAGGATGTTCCTGCCGAGTTCAGTAGGGGTACAAGTTGCTAAAGTCACCTTCTGTTATATTCTTCATCTTGTTTTTAAAAGGAAAAATTTGTAGACTTATGTTAATGAATTAGGATGTAACTACTATAAAAGTAAATTTTAGGCATAGAAGAGAAAAGGCTAGGGATGGGATTTTGCTTTTCCAAGTCAGAATTCAGACTGTTAAATGGCCTAGTGAAGAGTTAGGAAGACCTGAGTTCAGATCCCACCTCAGACAAGGACTTACAGACAGGGTGTCTCTGGCCAGTTTCAAAATCTCTCAGCCCCCTTTCTCCATCTGTAAGATTGTGATAATAATGGCAGTTTTCTCTGAGGAGTGTGTTAAATGAGATTAACAGCATAAAGGAAATGAGGAATAAATAAAGGAAATTGCTAATACTAGCTCTTATATCGACTTACTTGGAAAAATTTAATAGATTTGGTTACAAATTAAGGAGTAAAAAGTAATCTTTAAGATTTTTAACTAAATCTTTCTACTGCTTGAGAATCTAGTATAATTGTACCTGATTCTAATTGGATTTGAGATGTTTAATAAAGTGGAATGCATTTTTTCCTTTTATCTTGGTCCTCCTTTCCTGGCACTAAATATTCCCAAAGGTAGGGCAATAATTTCTTGACACTTTAGCCCAAAACCTTTGCCTCTTTAGGCTGAACAATAGTAGTGATTTTGTGAGAAGTGTTTGCATCAGCCAGGCCTCTGGAGGCTGGTGTGAAAGAGGTCTGCATGTCTATGTTGTGTGGCATCTACTCTGTCTGGCCTAGGGAGTAGATCATTCGGATTGTCCTACTTTAAGGCATTAGAGGGAAACCTTAACGTAAATTTGTAGTTTAGGTTTAAGGGTAAGTATCTTATGAGTGTGAACTTGGTATACAATGTGTTCCTGATAAAAGTTAAATGTGATAGGAATAGTATTTGAAATAGACCTTTTCTGGAGGAATCCTTGAACTTCCTCTTCAATAACATAGGGTTTTATATGAGTGTCAGTGTGATTACACTAACAAAACTTAATAATTCTTTAGTTACAATTTGGTCTGTTTATTTAAATTTTAACTCTCTTTGGTGTTTGAGGGTGGAGGGCTTGTGGGGAGAAGGCAAAATTAAGAGAATCACATGCCCAGGAATTGCTTTTCATTTCTCAATAGCGGACGTGTCTCAGGTATGGCCAGAGGCGAACCAGCACTTTAGTAAAGAGATTGATGATGAAGCAAACAGCTATTTTCAGCGCATTTATAATCATCCACCGCATCCAACCATGTCTGTTGATGAGGTGAGTGCATAAAATGACCTAGTCAGCTGATGGCATAAGATCAACATTAGCCCGAGTTCCTCTCCATTAGTATGGTGGACTTCATTTTTCTAATTCCAGCATGACCCACTTGATCCTTCAGCTATCTGTCTTAGGCATTTTCTTTGCTTGGTTCTCTTCTCTTGTCTCAAATTGTGTTTTAGAAATTTTGAGAAACTTTTGTTACTGCAGCACAAATTGTCACCAGATACTGTTTCTTGGTCTCAGTATTCCTTGATGAAAAAAAGGGTGATTTTGTTGACTAAACTTTCAGAGTAACCATTTGGTTCTTGTTTTTGCAGGTATTAGAAATGTTACAGAGGTTTAAAGACTCCAATATTAAAAGGGAACGAGAAGTGTTTAATTGTATGCTGAGGAACTTGTTTGAAGAATATCGGTTTTTCCCCCAGTACCCTGATAAAGAGCTGCACATCACAGCCTGCCTGTTTGGTGGCATCATAGAGAAAGGACTGGTGACTTACATGGCGCTTGGTCTGGCCTTGCGCTATGTTCTTGAAGCCTTACGCAAGCCTTATGAATCCAAAATGTATTTTTTTGGTATTGCTGCACTAGATAGATTTAAAAATAGGTGAGTGTTCTTATTGTGAAATTTTCTCCCTCCTCTTAAGATTGCTTTAGAGAGTACACCAAAATTTGTCAGGAAGCCCTGGATTCAAAGATCTGCCTTGAACAAATATTACTTGTAAATCATGAACAAATCACAGAATTTCTCAGTGTCTCTTCACAAGGAATTTTCACATGAAGATGGAAGCATAGACCTTTGTAAAAAAGCCAGGTTTTTCTGTCTTGAATCTTTCTTGAATATATTCATTTCAGTGACTATTGTTGACCAAAATAAAATAAGTGAAATGTGAAGATTAAAGTCTGTAGCCCGTTGAAGTTAAATATTAAATTTTACAATAGTCTTTAGCCAATTGAGGAACCATACCCCCAAAATTATTTATTTATTTAAGGCAATGGAATTAAGTGACTTGCCCAAGGTCACAATACTAGGCAATTAAATGTCTAAGGCTGCATTTGAACTCAGGTCCTCTTGACTCCAGGGCTGGTCCTAGTCTATCCACTGTGCCACCAAGCTGTCCCCAAAGTATTTCGTTTTAATAACATTCTTGGAAATTGTTACTTTATTATGATGATTAAGGGCCTGGGTATGTTACTTGTATCAAATAATGATGCCTTTTCTTCTCCTTGTGTCCTTTAATGAGGTAACTCTTTTCTTTGTCAGATTGAAGGACTATCCCCAGTACTGTCAGCACTTGGCTTCCATTAGTCACTTTATGCGGTTTCCTCATCATCTGCAGGAGGTAAGTATGTTTGAAGGTCAAACACTGATGAAGTTATCTTAAGTGCTTCAATTGTGAGAGCCGTTTTTAAAAAAATATAACTTGTTTTTCCAATTATATGCAATATTAAGTTCTTTCTATCTTTTTTCGTAAGGTTTTGAATTTTACAATCCCCCGCCCAAGGTGTGATAGTCTTTACAATGTTTACATCAATGTGCTGAGAGAAAAATTATATCCTTAAAAAATAAAATATAAGAGATAGCAACATTACATAATACATAATACTTTTTTCAAAAATTGAAGTTAATAGTCTTTGGTTTTTGTTTAAACTTCAGTTCTTTCTTTGGATACAGATGGTATTCTCCATTGCAGATACCCTAAAATTGTCCCTGATTATTGCATTGATATTAATGAGGAAGTCCGTCAAGATTGATCCTCAACCCCATGTTGCTGTTAAGGTGTACAATGTGCTTCTGGTTCTGCTCATCTCGTTGAGAGCAATTTTTAACTAATGATCTTTGTTAAATTACTCATGAATGTTTTCCTTAGCACCTAAACTTTTGAAAGATTGACCTAGTATTTCAGGTTGACATGATCTGTTGAACCCTTTGTGTAGAATTTCTGTTATTCACTTTGTAATTTGTTTCCAGAGATGTGTAAATTGTTTCAGGCCCCGCCCCCCCCCCCCCCATGGTATTTTCATGTTTTAAATAATGCAGTTTTATGATGGATCCTTAGCTTTGCTAGTTAAAACATAAACTTAGTATCTAATTAGTGCTTAGAGTTCAGTACTGAACTAATTTGCAAATGGATTATTCCACTTTAACACAATACTGTTGTGGAATAGAAAAAGTTTTCAAATGCTAAGTCTTTAATATATTTTATGTCAAAGTAAGTTTCAGATCAGATAAAATTTATTGTCTTTGTCATTTCTCTCTAGTCTTTTCCATTGTGATCTTATCTATTCCAGCCTCAATTAGTTAACTCCTCTGTACATCTGAATTTTCAAATGTTTGTCCTGAACCTTGATTCTCACAAAGTTTACATACACTTTTCTACCTGCCTGCTGTTCATTTTGCTAGCTTTGTCTAGATGGGGTTAATTCTCTTGGATTATCCTTCTACCTACTTAGGGCAATGCCAAACCTTGTCCCTTCTGTTTTCCCCATTAGAATCAGGAATTTGAGACCTCAGTACCATCTATTCGACCTCATTCAGTGAAAGGGCTCCCCTGAAAAGTGCACATTATGCTTCTGCATAATGTAAGATAGCCACTGAAGGGAGACTCACTGACTTTTGAAGCAACCCGTTCATCCCTCATCTGGAAGGCTTTCATTGTTAGGTTTTTCCTGATATCATAACTGAATTTGTTTCTTTGCAACTCATTTTTTCTGGTTGTGTCCTTTGGAGACTGCTCTTTAAATCCTTGAAAAGAGTCACCATGTGCTACATCTCTCTCCTCCCTCCCTCTTCCCCCCCTTCCCACTAGTTGCCTTTCCTTTTTAGTTTTTTTGCAAGGCAATGGGGTTAAGTGGCTTGCCCAAGGCCACACAGCTAGGTAATTGTTAAGTGTTTGAGACCAGATTTGAACCCAGGTACTCCTGACTCCAGGGCCGGTGCTTTATCCACTGCCCCACCTAGCCACCCCTAAGTTTCCTTTTCTTAAGGCTACACATCCTAACACATTAAACCAATTCACTGATGATAGAGGTTCAAAGACCTTGACCATTCCAGTTCACTTTTCTGAGTATTCTTCATCTTATCAGTGCCTTTGAGACAACTAGGGCCCCACAGTACCCTGGGTTCAAATCTAGCCTCAAACAATCACTAGATTCCTGACCCTGGATAATTCAGTGAACCTCTGTATTTCAGTAAGGATGATTGTTGCACCTACCTTTAGAAATGGTGATTATTTAGTGAAGTGACAGTTGTGAACTCTTAGTCTCCCTGTTCTATGAGTGCATCGCTGCACTCTCCTTGTACCAAAATATAGTGCAGAAAACTAAAAATAGCCCAAAAAGTGTGAGGACAAAGAGACCATTACCTTGGATTGATTTTGGTAATCCAGGCCTCTAGATTAGAGTATTTTTTTTGACTGCCATGTCAAAACCAGTCAATCTTGTTTTGATTTATTTTTTAACTTTCCTTTTCACTCTTATACTATTTGAAGTCTCTCCATTGTTATCCTCCAAATAGTATGAGATCCTTTTATCAAATGCTTTACCAAAATTGAGATACATTATTTGTTAGCATTCTCCTGACCTGGTTTCATTATGTGTCAGGGAAAAAGCCTAAGAAACTAGGTTACTTCGTCTTGATGTACTTTCAAGAAACCCATGCTGTCTTTTTGTATTCTCTCCTAACTTTTCCATATCCTTACTAAACATCTTTTAAATTATGTCTTAAAGAATTCTCCAAGAACTTGAAGTCACCAGCAAACTATCATCATCTATCCTGTGTGTATGTGTGTGTCTATCTCATTCCCACCCCCAATATCATTGATTTAGTGATTATAACCTGATCTTCAATACTCAAGGACCAGTGACTTGATTTCACTAAGGGCTGCAATTATTTATTTTGGTTGCTAACTCTTTGTTAGTCATTTTTTTTGGGGAATTTTCAGTGAAAGGTCATTCTTTTTTTTATTTTCATAGACAACTTCTTTATTTAATCTCAACTGCTTATACTATAAAAAGGCTCATACTGTAACAATCCCTAATCTGTTAACCTACTCTCCCATAAACTGTTCTAAACCTCTATTTCCCCCCTCTCATTTCCCCTACTATATATCTTCCTTCACCCTCTCAGCTGAATTCCTCATTTTATAATTTACAAGCCCTCCCTTCCAAAAAAGCAATTGTTTTCCCTCAAGCACCCTCTTCTCCCTATCCAATATTCCTTGTTTTACTTTTCATACCTAGGTGGTCATTCTCCTTTTCCTAAAGTTAAAATAATTATGCTGTTTTTGGCTTAATCTCCAGCCTCAGCTCCTCTGACAGTTTTTATAGGGCTATGCCAAGTTTTTATTCATTCTCTTATTTGATTTAATTCCATCTTGTTGGTACCTATCTTTAAAAAATAAGTGAGTTTCCTTTGTGTTTCCTTAAGTCTCTTTAGAAAATACCTGCTCTAGGGGTGGCTAGGTGGCATAGTGGATAAAGCACCGGCCCTGGAGTCAGGAGTTACCTGGGTTCAAATCTGGTCTGATACACTTAATAATTACCCAGCTGTGTGACCTTGGGCTTCAAGCCACTTAACCCTGTTTGCCTTGCAAAAAATCTAAAAAACAAAAACATACCCGCTTTTCTGGAATTCTGTTGTATTTCTTTTCCTTTTTTTTTAAAGGTTTTTGCTGGGCAGTGGGGTTAAGTGGCTTGCCCAAGGCCACACAGGTAATTCTTAATTGTCTGAGGCTGGATTTGAACTCAGGTACTGCTGACTCCAGGGCCAGTGCTCTATCTCCTGGGCCACCTAGCTGCCCCTCCTTTTTTTTAAAGTTGATCAAAACTTAATTATTCCTAGTCTCACTTGCTCAATTCTCTTTATGATTCTTGATGATTATATATATATATATACACACATATATATATACACACACACACACACACATATATTTTGTTTTGGGGCAACATTTGTACCTCTCTCAATAAGAATTTAAACATTTCAAATTCTTTTTTATTCTTTTATGAATACTTGTTTATATTTCCCTTTTTATGTTTTTCTTTTGAATACAGTGTTTGTATTTCAGTTTCAATTCAGTTCAGGTCTTTTTTCTCAGGAATTCATTGAAGTTACCATTTTCATTAAAGATCTAATATAATCTTCTCATCTCATACACCTTCCCCCAAAACAAAAACAAAAACAAAATTCCAACAATAAACAAAAGTCATACTGAGTTTTCCCGAGTCAGTTCTTTGAGATTGTAATTTTAAATTTTTTGCTTTTGGAATATTGTTTTACAAGTTCTCTGCTGCTTCATCGGGCTTGTGATCCTGACTAGTTCTTGGTTGTCGAATTTTTCATTTTGACTATTTTTCCTTTGACCTATAATTGTTAGAGTTTCATTGTTATTCATTTGGGGATTTCAGGAGGTGGCCAGTGGATTTTTTTCACTCTTTTCCCTTTGTCCTTTGGGTCTGAGAGAGTTGCTTTTATTGATTAATTAAAAGATGAAATTTGAATTAGGCCAGGTCATGAAAAGAATGGCTAACTTGTTTTTAGTGGAATGAGTTCAGCAACTGTTGGATAATAAAAATCACTATATCATTCCTTTTTTTACATTTGTGTGAACTATTTCCCAAACTCATAAATTTCCTTTCTGTTGATATTCTTTAATTGTCCTTTTTGAAGACCAGAAATATCAGTTAACTGGTTCATTTCATAGTTAGTAGCCTTGGAAGGAGCTTGAGGTCTTGGGATAGAGCCCTGAGCCTAGAATGGGGAAGACCTGAGTTCAAATGTGATCTCAGATTCTTATTGGCTGTGTGACCCTGGGGAAGACCCTTGATCATTTTCTTTGTTCCCTCGAATTGTAAAATGAGATGGAGAAGGAAATGGCACTCCAATATCTTTGCCAAGAAACTGCCATGGTCAGTGTGATTAAGATGGTGGTGCAACTATTCTTGGTTGATTTGCATGCATCCCAAGTATCTTTCTTTGTAGTTACGATCTGATATAAAGGAGATGTGTTAAACGATTAAAATGTTATTGATTGGGACGGCTAGGTGGCGTAGTGGATAAATAAAGCACTGGTCCTGGAGTCAGCAGCAGTACCTGGGTTCAAATCTGGTCTCAGACACTTAATAATTACCTAGCTGTGTGGCCTTGGGCAAGCCACTTAACCCCATTTGCCTTTCAAAAACCTCAAAAAAAAATGTTATTGATTACGTTGGTTTTTTTTATATTGACCTTCCAACTCCCAATACTACCTTCTCTTTTGTAACTAAGCAGTTAATTAAAGTCTAAGCAAGAGGATGGTGTGACAGTTTAGCACATATTCTGTACCTGTGATCCCCCACTTTGGGTGGTGTTTGTATTCTTCACTCTTCTCTAGAACCAAGGTTGCTTATTGTGATTAATCTCATTTTGCTGGATATCTGGTTTTTGAAAGAAATCTTAAAGACATCTTAATTAACCTTTGACTGGGTTGTCACTTGGCAGAAAGTTTTGTTGTTGAATTCTGTTTTATAAGCAAAAGGGATAACTGAATTTAAAGAGATAGTCCATTATATGTGATTACTCTATTAATACTGCATTATTACAGTTAACCTCAATAGATGGAAGGAAATTATAATGTGAAAGTAGAATCATGTTCTGAAGGGATTCAAGGGGCCCAGGAATGGAAGAAGTCAGAGAATTAAAAAAAATCTTAAAGGCAATTTGGTTCAGAAGATGTTTATTTAGTGCTCTATCTGGGTGTTAAATGCTGGGGATTCAAAGAAAGAAAAAGATGGTGCCTGCCTCGAAGGAAACCCTGCTCTAATCAGCGGAGGCAGTTTGCAAACAATTTTGTAGAAGCAAGATATATACAGGGTGAATTGGAAGTCAGTTCAGAGAAAAATCTGCATTCAGAAGAACTGGCAAAAGCAGGAGAAATTGGGATCTTAGCTTAGACTGGAAATAGCATCCAGGGAAGTTGGCAGAGAAAAGAAGAGGATTCTTGGCCTGGGAGACAGCCATTGAATCAGGAGATGAACCAGCCAGTGGAAGGGAATATCCAGGGCTTCCAGTGTCAATTGATGACTGCATAAAAGGGGAGGAATAAAGCAGTAGGAAGCTTGGAAAGGGAGAAGGAGCCAGGTTCTCTAGGGCTTTAACTTCTAGAGTCTTTTTTATTTGATCCTCCTGCTGATGGGGACTCAGTGTTCCTGATTGATTGTGTTGGGGAGGGGGGCATGATCAGACTTGGGTGACTGACTACTTAGTAGATGGATTGGAGTAGGAGCAGACCCCCTGATTAGGTGAGGATAACCTTCACCAGTTTGGGGTGGCAGTGCTAAAGGAGAAAAAAAATGCAAAAACTAACTCTTTCCTTATGTTCCCTCATGTTCCTCAACCTAATGAATATTTTTTTCTTTTAAATTAGTACATTGAATATGGGCAGCAATCTAGAGATCCTCCTGTGAAAATGCAGGGTTCAATTACTACCCCTGGAAGTATTGCACTTGCCCAGGCCCAGGCCCAGGCCCAGGCCCAGGTTCCAGCAAAGGCCCCTCTTGCTGGTCAAGTCAGCACTATTGTAACCACCTCAACAACCACCACTGTGGCTAAAACCATCACAATCACCAGGCCCACGGGTGTCAGCTTCAAGAAGGATGTGCCGGTAAATGAAAAGTGTTCTTTGGGAAGCTGAGAAATCATTCTGAGAGGTTGGGCCGTGAATTTCCGTGTCACTTTTATGTACTTTGCTACTTTCTTTTTTAGCCATCTATTAATACTACAAATATTGATACCCTGCTTGTGGCTACAGACCAAACTGAGAGAATTGTGGAGCCTCCAGAAAATGTCCAGGAAAAAATTGCTTTCATCTTCAACAATCTTTCTCAGTCTAACATGACACAAAAAGTAAGCATCCTCTGTTTTTCTAGGGTCCATAATGAACGTGAATAATAATATGTGTGTGTGTGTGTGTTTATATACATACATACATACAAATAAATGAAATATTACTTTAGCTCTTAGAGGGAAGTTGAAGATGCATGAATGCTTTTAGTTTCTGATACTGATGTCCTATTTTTAAATTTGTTTTTCAGGCTAAATAGTTAATAGAATAAGAGATGTGTATCTAGAATTTTAAGTAATAGAATCATAACTCTTAAACTGATTGGAACTTCAAAGATCCTGTAGTATTATTATATGTGGGTTAAATCCCAGGCTCAGGAGGGATGTAAGGTTATATAAGTAAGAGGTAGGGGAAATAGAATTTGAATTATACTCCAATTCCTTTTTTTTCCTTTAAGTCTGACATAGGTTTAAAACATTACCCAAAGTCTGTCATGGTTGAAATCAGATTACTATTTCAAAAATCCAATTTTTCATCTATAGATGTCATTAATTTCTTTATTCTCATTAAATACATTTATTGAATGTTGTATCACATTTTCATTTTTAAGTAAAATACATAGACTGTTTTACACAGTAGGGTTGACATTATTGAAATGTATTTTATACAAGCAGGGAGACCTATCTGAATTGTTTTTTTTTAGGACATTATATTAACATGTTAATCTACAATAAGTAGACTTCAGTTTTAAAAAAAAGATTTCTAGGATTTGGGAACTCAGGCTTTGTATTTCAGGTACAGAGCTTTTCTAGTCATCTGCAGCTGCTGTCCCCTTCTTTTCTGAGATTACTTTCCATCCAATGTCTACATAAGGACTGCCCAAAATTCTTAGAGTAGTAGGGTTAAACTACTAACACTTGGAGGTTTTAAATGGACTCAATTATTTGTCTCTGGATGGGGGATTGTGCTAGGTGCTTGGTTCACTGCTAGTACCCTCTAGTTAAGTTCTTATTGACTAATCTCCTCTAACTTTGGGTGCAGGTTAAAAGCTTTTTTCTGTTAGGTGCATTTTTGATCAATAGAAGTCACATGGCATATTCCTATCAAAAAATAGATTCATTGTTATTTAGTGGAGACAGTGGAGTTTTTGTTCTTTTGAGTCACATAATCCAGTTTTATTCCATTGTGTTTTAAACATTCTTCACAACAATATTCTTTGCCCAGGTTGAAGAGTTGAAGGAAACAGTTAAAGAGGAGTTTATGCCTTGGGTTTCACAATATCTTGTCATGAAGAGAGTCAGTATCGAGCCAAACTTTCACAGCCTTTATTCCAATTTTCTTGATACTCTTAAGAATCCTGAATTTAATAAGATGGTTCTGAATGAGACCTACAGAAATATTAAAGTGAGTAGTAAATCTTTTATAATTTCTAACATTCAGTAATAAATGCCTATTTTATATTGCTTTTCAATCAAGATAAACCTTTTTAATATACTTTGTGCTTTAAATGAATACATTGTTCTTTGCTTCAAGCTAAAATAATTGAAAAATAATAATTATTCAGTTTCTTAGAATTCTTTCTGAGGCAGCTAAGTGGCACAGTGGATAGAGTCAAGAGGACCTGAGTACAAATCTAGTCTTAAGACACTTAATACTTACATAGTTGTGTGACCTTGGGCAAGTCAGTTAACCCCATTGCCTTGCAAAAATCCACAAAGAAAAAAGAAGTCATCTTTCTTTTTTTGTATCTTTTCCCTGGTAGTCTCCCCCATGTCTTGCAGAATATATCATAACTTCTTAGGTATATTTCCTTAGTAAAATGAAAATGTTCAAGGGTATCTATTAATTTTCCTAGGTACTTTTTAAATCATAAAATTAATCTTTTGTTTGTTTGATAGGCATAATTTTTACAATTGGTCTCCTTTAGATTACTTGTATTTTTAATTCATTTTGCTGAATCGGACTGTACTTTCTTTCCTAAGATTGAAGTAGTGGAAAATTTCCACTTATTTTATTTTTCCCTACCCCAAAACTTATCCTGTTGATAAAAAAATTTTTAATTGTTTTTAAAAATTTGTATCTTTATAGTTATGATTTTAAAATCTCAAAATCAGATATTGGGTAGCTTGAGGGAAATTGCTCTTCATCATATTATGTGTCTTAGAACTTTTCTTGACTCAACTCTTATTACTAATGTTGGTCCTATTAGCCTAAGGTTTGCTTGTTGTGCTTCTGGGAATTGATTTGGAAAGTAAATAAATGATAGTTTAACAATTTAAATATCTGGTATAAATTCTTATTACTTTTAGCTTAACTTCACAATTGTTCATGACAGATGATGAAGGTTACCAACCTTACAAACTTACCTACATTCCTATTTTATTAAAGGATAAGTAGCAAGGTACTTTAATATATCTTGTATCTGTCTGAATCTGGAGGAAAATGATTGTAAAATTTCTAGTTGTAGTGAGGTATTTGATTGTTTATCAAGGTTTTACAGACAGGTTTGGAGTCACATATTGAATTGCCTTATTCCACTACTTTTCTGAGCATTATCAAGCCTTTCTTTTTATAGCTGCCTTAGTTTACTTGATGTTGTCTCAGAACTAAACCCCCTTTCCCTCCAAAGAATGTCAATGAAACTAGAGCACAGCTATATGTCTACCCAGGAGACCCTAAACACTCTGAGTAAGATTAGTCACAAGCAAGGTTCTTTTTAGACAATAGTGTGGGACGGCTGGGTGGTTGCTGGATACATCAGGACAACTGAACTTCTGACCACTGGATTCATATGACTTTGAAGGAGAAAGTGAGGTTGGTGACTGGGTACCGTACTGCCTCTCTTAATTCCAATTCATTTGCTTGTCAGCTGAAGTCATGGTTCTCTTCAAGAATGGATAAACAAGAAGATACAAGATAAACAGAAAATAATTGAGAGGGGAAAGATAGTAGAATTAAAAGGGATTTGTCTAGTCTTCCCAAAGAAGATAAAAACATGATGTTTAGTAAATTCATGTTTGAGTGCTTCATTAAAAATATTATTTTTAGAAAGATTTTATTGTTTTTGAATTTTACAATTTTTCCCCTAATCTTAATTCCCTCCCCCCCCCCAACTCCCACAGAAGGTAATCTGTTAGTCTTTATATTGTTTCCATGGTATACATTTAAGTTGAATGTGATGAGAGAGAATCCTTATGAAAGAAAAATAAAGTATAAGAGATAGCAAAAATAATAAGATAACATTTTTTTTTAATTAGAGTTTTGTTCAAACTCCACAATTCTTTCTCTGATTACAGATGGTATTCTCCATCTCAGTTATCCCAAAATTGTCCCTGATTGTTGCACTGATGGAATGAACAAGTCCATTAAGGTTGTTCATCACCCTCATGTTTCTGTTAGGTGTACAGTGTTTTTCTGGTTCTTCTCATCTCACTCAGCATCAGTTCATGCAAATCCTTCCTGGCTTCCCTGAATTCCCATCCTTCCTGGTTTCTAATAGAACAATAGTGTTCCATGATGTACATATACCACAGTTTGTTAAACCATTCCCCAATTGAAGGACATTCACTTAATTCACTTAAAAATATTTTTAAAAAGGAAATTAGCATGAGAGCTATTTAGCTTTGAAGTCTGTTTATTTCATTTCCTCTTTGAGGAACAAGGGAATACTTTGGAAAGTTCTGAATAAACCACCAGTCTCAAAGCACTATTTTTTAAACCTATTGATGGACATTTTCACCACCTTAGGTTACGCTGTAGTGCTAAAGTAAGAATCCCATAGCTCCTGTCCTAGCAGAGCTGCTTGCCTCTCCAGCTCATGCTCCAGCACTGGGGTTAAGGAACATACCTGCTGCATCTACAATTTTTAGAGCAAGTGGACTTGAACATATACATAAAGAACAATATAGCCAAGTCTGAAGCCACAGAGAGCTTTGACTGTGGCACAAACTTAAATGATTAGGAAAAGGATCAGCTGAGGCTAAACAGCTAGGCACTTTATTGTCTGAAATTCTCACTGTTGGAGGGAGATGGTGAAAAATCTCTGGAGAGCAGTAGAATGTCCTGGATAATTTGGAATGGTATTGTTCTAGTTAAAATTAAACACACACCCCCCCCCCCCCCCACATACACCCTCAGGCAGTTTTGTTGGCATCATTCTCTGTTCAGGAGACATGACTTTGGTTCTTCAAAATAGATTTGAAGTCAGGTCACTGTAATGATTTTGTGGAGTTTTCAGAGCATAGGATGTTGTCTTGTAAAAGAAGGGAATGTTTCCCTGATTGTGTGTAAAAATATTAAGAGAGAGAACTTGATTGGAGAAGAGTGGTTGTCTGAAATTGTAGGTCTTTCCATTGGAAAGTCATTGTATAAGTTCTGAACTTTTAGTCTTCTAGGGCAGAGAAATAGTTCTCATTACTCCATATTGCATTTTTCCAAGTCTCTCAATTTAAAAAAAAATGTTTTAGGTGCTTCTGACATCAGATAAAGCAGCAGCCAATTTCTCAGACCGCTCCTTGCTGAAGAACCTGGGCCACTGGCTGGGGATGATCACATTAGCCAAAAACAAACCCATCTTACACACGGTGAGTTTCCATTGAAAACTGTGTTAGAGCCCAGACTCTTCAAGCATGGACAAGAGAGTTTATCCTGGGAGTCCGGCCCTCTCTCTACTTCTGAGTGTAGTGTTTCAGGGGAATTTCCTTAGCCTTTCTGACCTCTTGAAAAGATGGAGTTGACTGAAATGAGTTGTCAGTGTCCTTCAGTGTTCTATCAACTGTATCTACTAGCTTGACTGCTGCCAATGACTTCTTAGTCTAAATTATTGGTGGGTGTCTGGGGCAAACACCCAGAATGTCAGGATCTGGGCATGTGCTAACAGCAATCTGTGCTCTATATTCCTTAGTTTTCTACATTATTGTAGATAACACTGAAATGCACTTTTATCTGAAGGTAATGTTCTTTTCTGGAAAGAAGACTAATAGGTTGTAATAGATGTTGGAAAAAGTTCACCCCAACCTATTTCCTAGAGTTTCTTATTAATATCTTTCAGCTATATGTGTTGCTGGAGGCATCTTAAAAATGACTTAAATGTGAGCTATTCTTAAACTTTTAAATATCATTTCCTTTTTGTTCAGGACTTAGATGTAAAATCTTTGCTGTTGGAAGCTTATGTTAAAGGACAGCAAGAATTGCTGTATGTGGTACCCTTTGTTGCCAAAGTCTTAGAATCCAGTGTTCGGAGTGTGGTAAGAACTACTTCACTTTTTTTTTTGTATGTTATTTTTTCAACTACATTAGTTTTCAACTTGCATCTTTTTGTAAAACTTTTGAGTTCCACGTTTTTCTCCCTTCCCTCACCCTTCCCCCACTACAGTGAGCTATTTATTGGTTATACATGTACAATCATGTTTGACTTATTTTCATATTTATAATGTTGTAAAAGAAGTATCAGAACTAAAGGGAAGAAAAACCATGAGAGTGAAGAAAACACAAAATAACTTTTAAAAAAAGTGAAAATGGTATGCCTTTGGTCTACAGTCAGACTATAATTTTTTCTCTGGATGTGATTTTCCACCACAAGACTTTTAGAATCGTCCTTAATCATTGAACCTAGAAGAACTGAGTCCATCATAGCTGAATCATCTCACAATGTTGCTATCAATGTGTACAATGTTTTCTTGGCTCTGCTCATTTCATTCAAGTCTTTCCAGACCTTTCTGAAGTCTGGATTTTTTACGGAACTATAGTATTTCATTACATTCATATACCGTATCTTGTTGTCCATTTCCCAGTTGATGTGCATCTCCTTATTCTTGCCACCAGAAAAAAATTTTTTTTGTTCTTGTAGGTCCTTTCCCCCTTTTCATGATCTCTTTGGGATACAAACCTTGTAGTGGTTTTGCTGGATCAAAGGGTCTTCACAGCTTTTATTGCTCTTTGGGTGTGGTTCCATATTGCTCTTCAGAATTGTTGGATCAAGAGCTTCACATTTGTAAATGGAACCCAGCTACTATCACAGTCATTACCACCTTGCAACTTTGGTGCTATTGAGATCAGAGTTGATTCTCTTCATACAAAGTCTTTTTATATAATTTCATTTTCATCATACAAAGAGATGAAAATAAAAATACTATGTAGATCCTCTTTTTTTAGTTTCTCAGTAAGCAAGTAAGAATTAGACCTGATGAGCAGGGGATTTCCATCTGATATGAGGTGACTTAAAGCAAATTACTTCCTTTTTTGCTTTTTGCAAGGCATTGGGGTTAAGTAACTTGCCCAAGGTCACCCATCTAGGTAATTATTAAGTGTCTGAGCCCAGATTTGAACTCAGGTCCTCCTCATTCCAGAGCTGGTGCTCTTATCTACTGTGCCACCTAACTGCCCCAAAGCAAATTACTTTTGATCTTGCTCTGGAGATGTCATGGAATCAAGAATTCACTCAGAGTAGGCTACAATAGTTTTCCTATTTTCATATTCTGTTCTTTCTGTGGTATAAATAACGAGTTGTGAACTTTATTATTATGGCTATTTGCACATGCATAATTGCTTAGATATTTAAAATAAGGGTTTTTTGTTTTTTTTCTTCAGGTTTTCAGACCACCAAATCCTTGGACAATGGCAATTATGAATGTATTAGCTGAGCTTCACCAAGAACACGATTTAAAGGTAAATATTTTCATCTTACTGTTAATTATTCTCTTGACGGTAGGCAAGAAACTGATGCTTTTATGTTTTGTTTACAAAAAGAAGTAAAATCAATTGTTTTGTAGTTGTAGTAGTAGTTTTTGTGTTTTGGTCATAACTCTGCCTTTTGATGGCAGTCTGCAAAGCTTTGTGGGTGGGAAGACAAATTAGCGGTATTGATTTAGTTATAATTTTGATATTTGAACTCTAATTCAACTGTAATGATGCAGTTAAACTTGAAGTTTGAGATTGAGGTTCTCTGCAAGAATCTTGCCCTGGACATCAATGAACTAAAACCTGGGAGTCTCCTGAAAGACAAAGACAGACTGAAGAACTTAGAAGAACAGCTTTCTGCTCCTAAAAAGGATGTCAAGCAACCAGAGACACTTCCTCCCATCACAACCACCAGTGAGTACCATCAGTAAAAACATATTTTTTCATGCTACTTATAGCAATTAGAATACTCTTCATATCTGAAGCTCCGTGAGCTGTCATATTGATAGTGATATTTAGGCTAACCCATAGTCCTGATGACCTTTTTGAATATTCATGAAAATATTCATAGATTTTATTAGTTTTTTCTTCATCAGTAGTTGAAAACCTATGCATGTGTACTTGAGCATGTATATCCATACTAAAACCACCTAAAATATTGGAATAACTCAAAACCCCAATACTCCTATTATTTTGAATTAGAGTTTACTGTAAAAGAATTTAAAAGTTATAGGTGGGTCTGTTATTCCTCAAATGGTATAGGTCCTTACCATATCCTTTAGTGAATAGAAATGGTTTATTTCTAGCAGCCTAGGTGGCCTGGGGATTATTTGGAGAGAGTATCATGATTTTCCAGTAGCTTCAGCTCCATGTCCTTGTCAGCTCCTTGTAAGGTCCTTGTAGTCCTCCGTCTAACCTTGTGGTATCACTTACTGTGACTCCAGGACCTCACACTCTTCTGGTGAATGGCTTATTAGGGTTCTTCCCTGATCATCTAGATCTGGGCACTTGTTTTGTGTGGAGGTGGCAGAATTCCTGAGAATGGATCAATGCCCTGGGGAGCAGTTGATTAAATTGAACCATATTTTATGACTTTTTTCAAGATTATCAGTTGAACTCTAATTCAGAGCTACTCAACTACTTTTGTAAAGCACTTGGTCTGTTTTCTAAGCAGTTCCAATTTTGATTTTTATCCTTTTTTCTATCAAGCTACTTCTACTACCCCAGCTACCAGTACCACTTGTACAGCTACTGTTCCTCCACAGCCTCAATACAGCTACCATGATATCAATGTCTATTCACTGGGAGGTCTGGCTCCACACATTACACTCAATCCTACGGTAAGTTGCCAGGATCACCCTTCTCTGCAATTTTAAAGATTGTTCTTCACTTTTTCACCTCCCTATGCATTTTTCTCTCTGTCGTCCCCCCCCCCCAAAAAAAAGAAAAATGAAAAAAGTCTTTGGAGTCATAC
Source organism: Macrotis lagotis (assembly GCF_037893015.1). Taxonomy (NCBI): domain Eukaryota; kingdom Metazoa; phylum Chordata; class Mammalia; order Peramelemorphia; family Peramelidae; genus Macrotis; species Macrotis lagotis. The sequence continues at coordinate 41,977,614 of NC_133658.1, read as the reverse complement.
AGTGTTATTCAGTACTTTCCTTCCTATCGTTTTCTTTCTTTTTTTTTTTTACTTTCCCTACCTGATTTCTCTGTTAATACTGTCTGCTGATAGGGTTTAAAAACCATAGAATGTAAAGAGATGCTCTAGATTTTGATAATGCTATTAGGAGACTGGGGATTAACTTATTTGGGGGGAGTGGGCATAGACCAGCCATTTTGTTTCCTTCATAGCCCATCTCCATTTCTTGTCAGTGTTAAAGGTACTTAGGACAACATAATTCATTTGCTCTATTTTTCCCTTTCCAGTCCTAACATTTACCAAGACATGTTTGTGGAAGTGAAGGAGAAAAGATGTAGAACTTAGGGATGGAAAAGGGAAATGGGGCAATAAAGGAAATGGAAGGTAGTCACTGAAATATTTATATTCTCTCATATTTCTTGTTACATTGGTGAGTACCCCCAAAGGATCAGAATGCTTGGGCATTGACCTCTGATTCAGGAAAAGGTCAGAGCCATTAAAGAGGAGTCCAAGGAGCAAGATGAAGGAGTAGGCTGTTTGGGGCAGAAAACTGGTGGGTAAGGTAGGCCTTGTTTTCTATGGCTCTCTCACCAGTGTGATTGTTGCATCTATTACACCTAAGGACTTTGAGAGTCACCAGCAGTTGTACTAATCTTCAGTGATCCTATCAAATCATCCCTTAAGGGAATTAAATTGATCACTATGAAAATTTCTTTAAAAAAAAAAGCAGCAACAACAAACAAAACCTAAAACCCCACTTTTTTTTCCCCCGATGTATTAAATAGCTCGGTAATATTATAAATTCAAATGCAATTTTCCTTTCCTTTTTTATCTTAATTCATAATTTGCTGTAATATTAAATAAACATCATTTTTTAAAAAGCTATTATAAATTTAAGACAATAAACTAAATCTGTTCTTTTTGTTTGTTTGGGTAACTAGCTTTTTAATAAATCTGGTTTCCATCTACTTTTCCATTTCCTTTACGCTATTCTACCAGAAGTATTTGGGCTCTTGGCACAGCCTGTGAATGTTCAATCAGCTTTACTTGAGTTTCATCAGCTAAAATTCATGTGCTGCTTTTGAGCACAGATTTTTTTTATATTTCTATATTTTAAAATTTAACAAGTAGTTAACATGGATTATGGCCTTTTAAATGCTTTTTGCAAAGGTGAGCCCCAGGATGAATTAAATTATTACTTAATGTTGGTTCTTAGGTTCTCCTCTCCCACTTGGCTCTTCTTGGCAAGCCAAATCAGAAGGTCTTCTGAGCCTGGTCTTAAGTCTCTACCTCTTCTGGCAGATACCTGGAACTGAGCTTATCTTTGTATATATTCACCTTAAAATTTTCATCCTCATTTTGAGGTAGGGGTTAGTGATTTCAGCTTCTAGCTGGAATCCTAAATGTAAAGTTTGTTTGGTAGGCAATCTATAGATTAGGACAGTCACACAGATTTACTGTCATGTTTTATTCACCCCTTTCCTCTTGCTCTGCTCATGTCTACGCGTATGTATATACACACATACAGCTGCTTCACAGATATTTCCATATTATGGTAAAAAAAATATTTTTCTGATTATATTATATGGAGTTATCCTAATCATGGACAATTAAAGATATTCCCAATGAAAGTAGCAATTTGAACAAGTTTTTTTTTTTTTTTTTTTTTTTTTTTTGCCCAAGGCCACATAGCTAGGTAATTATTAAGTGTCTGAAGCTGGATTTGAACTCAGGTACTCCTGACTCCAGGGCCAGTGTTCTATCCACTACACCACCTAGCTGCCCCAACAAGTTGTTCTTTAAAATATATCATTCCCTTTTTCCCCAGGGTCCTTACTTAGGGTTGTATATAGAACCTTTGAGATTAGCTCATTTAATTTCCTTTTACAGAGTTGGCAGTAGCCCCAGAAAGGTTAAGGAACTTCTCTACCATCCCATAGGTAGCTAGTAGCAACCAGGACAAGATATAGAGCTCAGGTCACCTGACATTGAATTGTAGTGCTCTTGACTGTCTCATAGGTTGAATTCTTCTACATCATTTCCAGAAGTGTGGGTATTTATATATTTGTTATAATACTAAATTGAAAATGGCTTTAATTAGCAAGAAAAAAAATTAATAAAGGGGGCCAAATTTGAATTATTATGATATAAGGAGTGAGCTTTTATAAGGTGATGATGGAAAAGGCTTAAAATAGACTCTTTGGTACATGGTACATTTGCTGTCTTAAAAGGATGGTCTTTCTGTTGTAAGACTAATGAAGTATGAAGGTCCCCAAAAGAAGAGACACCTTTTTCTGCTTTGCCTTTTTTAAAAAAATGCATTCTACTTGTCAATAAAACCAAGGTAGAAAACTTTTGCTTTATTTAAATTCAAATTAGTTGCATTATAATTGGAATTTGCTTTAAATGAAGACTTATTTCTATGCCATACCAAGGGAGAGTTGTTTTGAGTTTTTTGGTTACTAAAATCTCAAGTATTTTAATATATTTTTTAATGTTTATTGATAACAGAAATATACCAGTCATTTTAGTTACATGTGTTTTCAGTTGCTGTTTGGTATTAGTTTGACCAATTTAACTTTGAATATAATTTCAAGATTATGATTTCACAGTTATTCTTAAATGGGGTTTGGTTTTAGGTACTTAACTAGGAGTTGATTTAATATTTCTTCGTTCCAGATTCCATTGTTTCAGGCCCATCCACAATTGAAGCAATGTGTCCGTCAAGCAATTGAACGGGCTGTCCAAGAGCTTGTCCATCCAGTAGTGGATCGGTCAATTAAGATTGCCATGACTACTTGTGAACAGATTGTTAGGAAAGATTTTGCACTGGATTCTGAGGAGTCACGCATGCGCATAGCGGCTCATCACATGATGAGGAACCTGACTGCTGGCATGGCTATGATCACTTGCAGGGAACCATTACTCATGAGCATAGCTACCAACTTGAAAAACAGCTTTGCCACAGCACTACGAGTAAGTGTTGAAAAAAGATTATAATAACCAATGATGAGTAATCTTAGTGTTAGAAATAAAAAAATCTTCCCTCCAAAACTAAACAGAGATTCATTTTCTTTTTAAAAATGCTCTGATTTTTGTGTTTCACTTTTGGTTATGTGTAGCAACAGAAATGGGGGGTCATTTCTTCATTTCATGTAAACAGTTAACTTTCTTCAACTAATCTTAAAATTTATTGTTGGCAATTTCGACTTTGATACTAGATTACTTGAACGTTTTTTGTTTAAAGGATAGTTTAATTAACTGTCAGTAATTTTCATATAAAGTAACAGATAAATAGCATAAATGGTTTAACTCAAGGAATTTTTCTTTCAGTGGGAAAGCCATAATATTTTTATCCTTTTTTAGGCTGCATCCCCCCAGCAGAGGGAAATGATGGAGCAGGCAGCAGCACAGCTAGCTCAGGACAATTGTGAATTGGCATGCTGCTTCATCCAGAAGACTGCAGTGGAAAAAGCAGGTCCAGAAATGGACAAGAGGCTGGCAACTGTAAGGGCTTTGGCATCTGCCTTTTTAAGAGCTTTCTGTGAAGTAATATTTCCTAAAAAGAACCTTCTAACAAAACTAACCTAGCAAGACTTTTGTTTGTAGGAATTTGAGCTTCGAAAACATGCAAGGCAAGAGGGACGCAGGTACTGTGATCCTGTTGTTTTGACATACCAGGCTGAGCGGATGCCAGAGCAGATCAGACTGAAGGTTAGAATTCATAGCCATTGTCTCTTCCCCTCACAATATGTTCTGTAGAAGTAGAATGGTAATTTGGAATGGGAGAGGAGAGTTAAAATCTTTTTTTCCATTTAATTTAAATCACCTGTTGCTCTCATGTTATTTGTAAAGGATTTGACTTTTGGCAACTTTTGGTGGAATTGATAAGTTCTCTCATGAATTAGAAAGATTAGAAAATTTAAGTCACTCATTGTTTGCCATTTATTTAATGGTTTGTCACTACTTTTATCCCCCTCATGTTTTTAGTGCTAATTCCTTTCTAGTCCTTAATGGAAAGTGAGAATCAGATAACTTAAAGAAAAAATGATGACATTCACCAGAATAGATTTACTGTTCGTGTTCCTTTTTTTGTTTTTGCAAGGCAATAGGGCTAAGTGACTTGCCCAAAGTAACACAACTAAGTAAGTATTAAGTGTCTGAGATCAGATTTGAACTCAGGTCCTCCTGACTCCAGGATCAGACCTTTAATCACTGTGTGCCACCTAGCTGCCCTGCCCCACTTATATTCCTAAAAAAGATTTTTCTTTTGGGATTAACCATTTGTTAAATTTGTGGACAAGATAGGTTACCCAGATTGGTAAAGAGGTAGAATCTTGGCTGTTTTCAAATGTTAACTTTTTTAGATGTTCTGTATGTAATCATCTTGACCCAGAAGCTTTCTGTCTTTTGAAGCTCATGATTATCTTTATCTTCATTATTATTTTTTCTAAAAAGGTTGGTGGTGTAGACCCAAAACAGCTGGCTGTTTATGAAGAGTTTGCACGTAATGTTCCTGGCTTCTTGCCTACAAATGATTTAACTCAGCCGACAGGATTTTTAGCTCAGCCTATGAAGGTAAGTTGTGGACTTGAATGGAATCTGTTAGTTATTATTAGTATAGGAATTAGCTTGTCCTTCAATTATTTGGGTTTGGAACCTTAATTTTGATAGTGGAAAAAATCTGTTTCCTGAAAATTTGTTGTTCAGTTGTTTCATTAGTGTGGTTTTTTGGGTAGAGATATTGGAATGGTTCACCATTTCTTTCTCCAGCTCATTTTACAGATGAGGAAACTGAGACAGGGTTAAGTGACTTGCCCAGCTTGTATGTATCTGAGACCAGATTTGAATTCAGAAAAATGTCTTTCTGACTTCAAGCTGCCCTTTCTATCACAAGTTAAACTATGTAGATTTTCCTAGTTTTGGATTAAGATAAAGAAGTTAATGTTTCTAATCTGAAAATAAATAATAGATGAATAACTGAATTTGAAGTCATAATTTATACTTTCAAATGTTAGCCACCAGTTTTTTTATTGTAATTGTAATTTTTTTGTTGAAATATAGATGTTCTTTAAGAAGAAAATGAACAAATATTGATTTCTAAATTCTCTCTCTATCCCCTTATCCCCCAATTCTTGAAGCTATCAAGCAACTTGAGCTGGGTTATATATGTACAAATCACGCAAAACATTTCAATGTGAGTCATATTGTGAAAGAAACCACAGGCTTACCTTCTCTTCCCCCCCACCCCCCACAAAAATGTTTATTTTTGAATTGAATTCAGATGCCATCACTTCTTCTCTGTTGGATTAACTGTATTGCTGAGAACAGTTGGTCATTGTGCAATATTGCTGTTACTTTGGACAGTGGTCTCCTGGTTCTGCATATTTCACTTTGCACCAATTAATGGAAGTCTTCCCAAATTTTTCTGAAACCAACCTGCTCATCTTTTTTTCTTTTTTTTAGATTTTTCAAGGCAATGGGGTTAAGTGGCTTGCCCAAGGCCACACTGCTAGGTAATTAAGTATTTGAGGCTGGATTTGAACTTGGGTACTCCTGACTCCAGGGCCCATGCTCTATCCTCTGTGCCACCTAGCCGCCCCCCACTCTGTTTTCTGAGGAAAGTTCACGTCAGTGTAAACTGCTATGACTTCTCATCATAAAACAGTAAATTTCTTTCTAGTTAGATATTAAGAGTATGGTAGGCCACCTTTAAAAATCAATGGTAAGCTAAAAGAGGTGACAATACAAGTTAAGCCATTGTCATTCATGAAGATTTCCTGCTTTTCTTGTAACAGCAAGCTTGGGCTACCGATGATGTAGCACAGATCTATGAAAAATGTATCACGGAATTGGAACAGCACCTGCATGCCATTCCTCCAGCCTTAGGCATGAACCCCCAGTCTCAGACTCTCCGTAGCCTTCTGGATGCTGTTGTTATGTCACGCAACTCTCGGGATGCCATTGCCGCCCTGGGCTTGCTGCAGAAGGTCAGCTTCTTCATGTAGTCAGATGGGCTTTATCCTAATGAAAACTTACCCTTTTTATTTATTTAGTAGTGATCTTATATCTGGGGTTCTCAATGGTTTTTTTCCTATATAAAAGTCAAGCATTATGAATTCTGCATAGATTTTTTTAAAGTAGAGGTCAGCAATCGTGTTATACAGTTAGGGACTCATTAGATAATTATAAATTAGATAATAATTTGACCAGAACTTTAGGTATAAGAGAATTTATACGAAGAAAGAGAACAGATGGTTTTCCAACTGGAATGAAATCAATCTATAAGTTTTTATTGGGGCAGCTGCCGCACCAGATTCTAGATACTAGATACAAGCACAAAGAAATAAGCCTTATATTAAAGTGCTTATATTCTAATAGGCAAAAAATGCATCTCTACATGGATACAGCATATATAGAGAATAGGGATAGAGGGGGAGTGACTAGCAGTTGGGAGTTCAGGAAGAGGTTTTAAACTGGATCATTCTCAATCTTTGGTGGGGTGAAGGTGAAGAGAAATTTATTTCAGTGGAGCAGTTAGTGTAAAAGGCAAAAAAACAAAGGAGAGATATATGGCATGTTGTTTGTGAGGAACAAATAGGAGACTGAATCCACAAGGGAGCGAGAGGGGAAAGAGTATCTCTCCAATCTGGAAAGATAGATTTGGGTAAGGTGGTGAAGAACTTAAAAGTCAAATAGAGGAATTTGGACTTTTAGCCAAGTGGTAGGAGTGAACCAGTGACATGGTTAGATCTGCTCAAAAGGGAAACTACTTTGGCAGCAATGTTTCCCTTGGAGTGCACTAGGGAGAGACTTCAGGCAGACAACAGTCAGTGGAGAGACTGTTGCAGCAATTTGGGGGAGTGGGATTAAATTCAGGTGGTAGCTATGTGAGGGGAGAGTTAATAGAGGGGGAGAAACAACCAGATTTGATAACTCCTTGGATATGTGGAGAAAGATTCCAAGATTATGAACATGAGGGACTGGAAAGATGTTGGCACCTCTTGACAGAAAAAGATATGAGTTTGACTGAAAAATTCAGTTTATTTCTTTGATGAGGGAAGATGTAGTTTAAATAGATCAGGTGAAGAAGATAAGATTTAGAAGTAAAACAGAAGATATGCAGAAGGAAGTTAGGGAGAGGCAAAGCCTTGGGAATAAGTTGTGGTTTGAAGATAGGCTTTGTTTCTGACTGTAAGTATATGTTATATGATGATTTTATTTGTTCTGTAGGCTGTTGAGGGCTTGCTTGATGCCACAAGTGGGGCTGATGCTGACCTGCTGCTACGTTACCGGGAGTGTCACCTTCTTGTCCTGAAAGCTTTACAGGATGGTCGAGCCTATGGGTCTCCATGGTGTAACAAACAGATCACAAGGTCAGTAGTAGCCAGATGCAAGAGAAGACTTGGAACTGCATTCATCCTCTGTATTTTTTTTTAAGTTTTTTTTTTGCTAGGCAATGGGGTTAAGTGGCTTGCCCAAGGCCACACAGCTAGGTGATTATTAAGTGTCTGAGACCAGATTTGAACCCAGGTACTCCTGACTCCAGGGCTGGTGTTCTGTACACTGCGCCACCTAGCTGCCCCCATCCTCTGTATTTCTAAAGTTTAAATGGCCCTTTGTTGCCAGGTGAAGTGAGGTTGTGTACAGACTAATTATTGGCTTCTCTTTTAGAAATGCTGAAAAGTTGTTTAAATTGTTTAATTTTTTAAAATTCTTATGGAAAAGGGTAATAGATAAATATTTTTGCCCTGGGAGCAGATTGTAACATTTAAAAAAGCAAATGATTTGACCATGGCATTCTGTAATTAAATAATTTTATGCATAAACCTCTGTAGGACTTGTAAGGACCTCTACAGGACTTTGTTCTTTGAACAAAGATTCATTTTCTTGCTCTGGGTAGAGTTTTGTCAGGTGCTAAGAGTGGGAGGAGTGATACAAAGATTAATTGAGGGAACTCTTAACATAAAGGGGGGGGAGGTTTGCTCCCCAGGTAGAATCAGAGTTCATTAAGGAGATAACATTTGAGGTGGTCCTGAAAGGGTGAAGAAGAGCCCACTGGGTGAAGAACTCTGCCAGAGCATGGGCTGAATCTGTGCTGCTGCCACTCTTTGTTGACTTGTTTGGGGCCCACGTTTCTTAGTTCTGATAGAGGTCTTCACTTTGCCTGTTTGTTACCATCCATTTCAGTAAAAACAAATGTAACTTTTTTAGGTGCCTGATTGAGTGTAGAGATGAGTATAAATATAATGTGGAAGCCGTGGAGTTGTTGATCCGTAATCATCTAGTGAATATGCAGCAATATGATCTTCACCTGGCTCAGGTAAAGGTGAAGGGCTCTTCAGTGAATGGAGTTGGATACTGTCAGATCGCTGCCCTGCTGATTTTTGTCATTTCCTTCTTAACAGTCAATGGAGAATGGTTTGAACTACATGGCTGTGGCATTTGCTATGCAGTTGGTGAAGATCCTGCTGGTGGATGAAAGGAGTGTGGCCCATGTGACTGAGGCAGATCTGTTTCATACCATTGAGACCCTGATGAGAATCAATGCACATTCCCGTGGAAATGCCCCAGAAGGGTGAGGACCTCACCCCTGGAATTGAATTATGTTATGCTGTCTTCACAGATTTCACGGCAAGGGACCCATGTTTCAAGGGCAAGAACTTTGCTGGCAAAGTGCCTCTGTTCCTCATCTCAGTAGATAAGCCTCCGGGGGTTGGGGATGGTTTTGCCAACTCAGAGAACACAGCACAGAAAGTTATAGGGAGGAACTTTGATAACAAGGGATTTATTGGAAAACGATGCTACTGCGTTGGCAGCAGCATTTGGGATGTCCTTTGGGTCACTGCACTTATGGAATCAGAAATGCTTCATCCAACCCTCACTTTCCTATTTCTTACCCAGGTTGCCCCAGCTGATGGAAGTGGTGCGGTCAAACTATGAGGCCATGATCGACCGTGCACATGGGGGGCCCAACTTCATGATGCACTCTGGCATCTCACAGGCCTCTGAGTATGATGACCCCCCCGGCCTGCGGGAGAAGGCAGAATACCTGCTGCGGGAGTGGGTGAACCTCTACCACTCGGCAGCCGCTGGCCGTGATAGCACCAAAGCCTTCTCTGCTTTTGTTGGACAGGTAGAGCTTTTGGAGAGAAAGGTGCTTTTTATTCGGCATAAGTGGGGTGTGGCGCTTCACTGATAGTCAGGAAACTGCTAGTGTAGTTAAGGAATGTTATTTTTCTGTTTATTTGGATACTTTAAGCAGTTGTCCTAGTTTGCTAGGGATAGGGTATGATCAGTCCAATGAGATTGAGTAAGTCTAGCCACAGGCATGCTGTACTGTAATATCCTTTGCAGCTGTGAGCACATGAGGAAAATAGGGCACTTAATGGAGTTACAGGCTCATTTTATTTTCCTGGGTTAAAATTCTCCAAAGCAAAACCTTAACTTGTCAACTCAGTAAAACAAAGCCCCAAACATCCATGATTAAGAGTGCATTTTCTAGCATTAATTTACTAATTCCACACTAAATTTAAGCACATTGATTTTAGGAAATGATTTTTTACCATGTGGGTTAGATTTGTTTTAAATTGGAACTCTTAATTGGAAGTGTCAAGTTGAGGGCACTGCCCTGAGAGTCAGAATATTTGGATGATTGATTGACAAGGAGAAATGTAGTTTCATTTATTACCAGTATAACATAAGTTTTCATGCTGCTTATCCCTGTTGGGTACTTCTAACTTATTTTTTTTCCCAAGGGGCTTTAACTGCCAATTGTTCACAGCTTTCATGTTAATTATGTTGCCCAGTAACAGCTGGTCAGATAAGAAGGGACCCTTTCTGAAGAGAAACCTGCAAGTTCTAGAATAGAGCTGTTAGCTTCCTCTCTTTGGCTTCTTGTCCTATTTCCCAAGTTACCTAGTCACCCCATGAGGCCGAGATCATATCTTGATTACTGATAAGACATGTGGGAGTTTATTTAAAATGCAATTTATTTTGCAAACTTAAATACCAGTGCTACATTGTGGTAAACTTTATTCTTCAAACTCCAGAAAAGTCAGGTGTAAAATCTCCCTTACTTCAGGGGGATAAATAAAACGGATCCCGTGAGAAACTGGTTTTGGCAAGCTTTTCACTTTACATAAGGACAGAAGCACTAAAGATACATTACCTTTGTTATATTTTTCATGAATATGGCACTGTTACATATTTACACTGACCTGTCCTTTTTTCTTTTTTCAAAAAGAAAACATCTATTGCATTTTAAATTCTTTTAATGTCATTTCCCTTGTTCCCTTTGATTTTTAGCAATGTCATCTTTCAAAATATTCTACTTCCTCTACTTGCCTCCCACCTCCCCCCAATAAATACACACAAAAAACATTGCTTTTTATGTGAACTTGCCATCTTAGTTTGATTTAATTACAGTATGGCACTTTGACAAATGCCCTTGTGGCTTATCCACAAATTTATTAGATGTATTAAAACAAAAATCCAATCCTCATGGTTTACTTTGTTGTCATATTGCTTGGGGCAAGAGTTTTCATTTATTGGTTGAATTATTTAACTTGATGTGGCTTCACCTCTAGCCTGTGTGCAGTATCTTTTGCAAATAAATCCCTTTTCTAAGTTTGAGATAGATTTTTCTTTCTACCTTTTTTTGCTTATATTATGTGCTTATTATTGTTATAATTCATCTAGCTGTATTTATGCAGTCTTTAAAAAATGAACTCTTTACCATTGCTTTTACTAAAGTCATTTTGAAATTAATCTTAGTGGGTTTCCTAAAGATAGTTAATCAATTAAGGCATTTTGATTATAAATCAGTTGTAATCTATAAGAAGTTTATATTGTTAATCTGAAATTCATATTATCTTCCCAGGATAACAGGTCTTAACTTAATAAGCTATTAAATGTTGATTCTTGGTAATTCATATAACCCATTGGGCAGGTACACTATCACTTTAAAGTTGGCATATTTGCCCTTTTTATTAGTTTTATATTTTCTCTGCCCCATTAAGTTTGGGCTAGTAGCTGGAAGAGTTGGTAACTTGCTATTCCAGTGGAAAAAACCTTTCTCTTATAGCATCTGATACAAACTAAAGTTCGGGATTTTTATGTTAGAAGAAATGATGTTCCTAATTTTGAAAACTGTAAATCTGAATTCATTCCAGTGACTGGAATTATGGAACAAAGATGACCTTGGATTCTTGGAGGCTATGTCCATGGGGTTAAACTCTCTAGCCCATCCAGCCAGTTTGTTTAGGATCACAGTAAAATTGAAGTTTGTCAGAAGAATAACTTATCTTACCCTCAGGCTGGACTCCCCAGTGATTGGAGAGAGTTTATGGAGAGTTAGAGAAACTAGGATTGTCACCTGTGGATTATGAAGTCATCAGACTCTTTTGAAATGTTGAAGCAATCTAGAAAGCTGCTTTTTGGATTGTGAAGTCTCATATTTAGGTCTTGTTTCTTGTCCCCACCACAGATGCACCAGCAGGGAATTCTGAAGACTGATGACCTCATAACAAGGTTTTTTCGCCTGTGCACTGAAATGTGTGTTGAAATCAGCTACCGGGCCCAGGCTGAGCAGCAGCACAATCCTGCTGCCAACCCCACAATGATCCGGGCCAAGTGTTACCACAACCTGGATGCCTTTGTGCGTCTCATTGCATTGCTGGTCAAGCACTCAGGGGAGGCCACGAACACAGTCACCAAGATCAACCTCTTAAACAAGGTGGTCTGTCCTTCATGGCCTATCAACCCACATGTACTCTTTTTTTTCCTTTTTTGTGCTTTTCCTATTACTTTTTTAAATTTGTTTTCCAATTATAGACAGTAGTTGTTTCTACTTAACATTTTTTGTGAGGATTTGAATTTTACAATCCCCCCACCCAACGCTAGGCAGTCTGTAATCTTTACATTGTTTCCATGCTATACGTTGGTCAAAATTTAATGTGTTGAGAGAAAAAAATCATATCCTTGAGGAAAAAAATGAAACATTAGGGATAACAAAATTAAGTTGTACATAAGATAACTTTTATTTTTTTAACGTTGAAGGTAGTAGTCTTTGGTCTTTGTTTAAACTCCACAGTTCTTTCTCTAGATACAGGTGGTATTCTTCACCACAGATACCCTAAAATTGTCCCTGATTGTGGCACTGATGGAATGAGCAAGTCCATCAAGATTGATCATCACCCACATGTTGCTGTTAGGGTGTACAGTGTTCCGATTTTGCTCATCTCACTCCGCTTCAGTTCGTACAAGTCTTTCCAGGCTTCTCTGAATTCCCATCCCTCCTGGTTTCTAATAGAACAGTAGTATTCCATTACGTACATATGCTACAATTTGTTCAGCCTTTCTACAATTGATTCACTCCACTTTGCAATTCTTTGCTACTACAGACAGGGCTGCTATGAACATTTTTGTTCAAGTGATTTTTTTACAAAACCATTTTCATCATTGCTTCAGGGTATAGACCCGGTAGTGGCACTGCTGGATCAAAGGGTATGCACATTTTTTTTTTTCTTTTTGCCCTTTGGGCATAATTCCAAACTGCTTTCCAGAAAGATTGGATGAGTTCACTGCTCCATCAGCAATGTATTATTAGTGTCCCAGATTTCCCACATCTCTTCCAACTTTGATTATTGCTTTTTATATTGGTCAGTCTGAGAGGTATGAGGTGGTACCTCAGATGCTTTAATTAAGTGTCTGAGGCTGGATTTGAACTCAGGTACTCCTGCCTCCAGGAGCTGGTGCTCTATCTATTGCACCACTTAGCTGCACCCCGCAGGTACTCTTGATGTTCTTTACCCCTGACTAGTTAATGAGGAAAGGTTCCATCATTTACTAGCTCTGATAATTTCATTCATTTTTTTTTCCAGTAATAGTTGAGCAAATAAATATTCCTTAAAAATCCGGTATTTAGAATGGGGAAATTGATGTCTGAAAGTTCTAATTTCAGATTTTGCTTTTAGATAGAAAATTATTAGACTCAATATGTATCAGACTTTTGATTTCCTGTTTACAAAGGCCAGTTTTAGGAATCCTTACTGGTTATGTAATGAATAAATATAGTTTCATTAGCTCATACAGTATTGAGTGTGTTTAGATAGATAGGAATCTTTGTCTTTGTAGTAGAATTAATCCTGTTGCATTTAATTTCATGGGTTGTTACTAGTATATATAACCCAGGAAGTCAAGTGTCAGTGAACCAATGTTGTGGAATTGGGTATGGGGGTGAGGGGGTTGGGGAAGAGAGAATATCTATAGAAGAATTTAGGCAAAATCATTTTGTTTAATAGGTAGTCAGTATTGTTGAGGAATATATAGCAGACTTTTTTTTTCTGTGGAGTGTGAGTGGGACAAGAATTTAGGTTTTAAAAAATTGTAAGTAAAAAGTATATTTGGGAAACTTTCTATGATAATGTACTGACATGGTTTATTATCTTTAGGTTCTGGGTATAGTAGTGGGCGTCCTCCTACAGGATCATGATGTTCGACAAAATGAGTTTCAACAACTTCCCTATCACCGAATTTTCATCATGTTGCTCTTAGAACTAAATGCTCCAGAACATGTGTTGGAAACCATTAATTTCCAAACACTTACAGCTTTCTGGTAGGTGCTTGATCATACAGTAGATCCTTTTGGTTATGGCACTACTTTAGTACAATTTTTGGTAGTAGTTATTTTGGCGGTTTGTCAGAGGTGAAGCGATTTTTTCCTTGTTGACTGATCTCCTGAAATTACCTTTTTGGGGTACCACTGCAGTATGTATTTTGAACTTTTTGTGACCTGTGCTTATAATCAAGGAGTATTAATTATTTTTTTTTTTCCCCTTTTAGCAATACATTCCACATCTTGAGGCCTACTAAAGCCCCAGGCTTTGTCTATGCCTGGCTGGAACTGATCTCCCATCGGATATTTATTGCAAGAATGTTGGCACACACACCACAACAGAAGGTGTGGCTGTAGTCTGTCTCCTATAGATAAAGATAGTAATTAGTCATGTGGGGGCTTAGGGCCATAGTACAGTTGGCAGACTTTTCTTTGGAGGGTGGGGTGTAGGTAGTAGTATAGCTGTTAAGTGGTTTTCATTCATTCACTTAAAGTTAATGTGTTTTATGTAGGAGTAATATTTGTTTTTCATAGATGAGGAAATTGAGGTTTAACCTATACTTCCATAGCAATTAACAGATTTTGGAGCACACTGTCCTAAATTGTTTTTGAACAAAAGACTTTGTACTTCCTATTCAGCAAGACCTTTTTGGTAGATTTAAAGTAGTTTGGTAATTCAGATTCTGCTTTCAGAAAACTGCTAGTTGAGGAAACACAAAAACAGCTAAGTAAAACTAATAAGTAGAATGGGACTGAGTACTAAATCATCATTCATAAGATAGAAAAATTCATAGAAATTTGATTTTATGAGGAAGGATGAGGTTTTATCCTGGCTCGAGAGCTTTTTAGAATTAGAGTGGACTTTAGAGATCCATTGCCATTTTATGTTTGAGGAACCTGAGGCCTAGAGGAAAATGACTTCTCAAAGGCCACCTAGGTTAATAAGAAACAGTGAGGTCATTTATATATTGAGGGACTCCAAACTGAATGCTCTTTGGCTGGGACTTTCATATGACAGCAGAAATTTCCTCCAGAATATAGAAGTAGGCAGAGCTTCAAGAAACTCTTTGTATCTACCTTTGTTCTGTAGCATTTGTCACTATCTTTGTTTTGTTGTATTTAAGAATTTCAAAATTCATGAAAGTGAGGCCAAATATTGCACAGGAATCATTTTAGGAAGAAACATGAACAAAATTTTATTGAAATGGACTCTGCATGTCCATTATGTAAAAGGTAGTGTGACTTGAGTAAAGGAGTAGTGGGAGTCAAGAATTGGCAGTGACCAGGGGCAGGACAAGTTGGAGTCTGGAGCTGGTGGTGTCTGTTGAGAGAGAGTTTTACAGTGCTTTACAATGATCCAGGCCTGAATTAGGACTGGTTGTCTGGGTGAAACAGGAGCCTAAAGCTATGTTGTATAGTGTGAGGAAGAAGTCAGATTTAACTCTGGTTTATGAGACTTGTGTGACTGGGATAAGATTGATAGCATTGAAGGTTTTAGTATGTTTTATTTCTGCTTATAAGACAGCCAAGTGGAAGGAAATGCCTAATTAGATTGACATAGAATGTTAAGAGGCTGGTTGAGTTATTTGGGCTAAAAAGATTAGACTTGAGTAAGGTGAGTGAATGTGACAAAAGTTGTGACTGAATTAATCTTTTGAGGAAGGGAATTGAGGTCCATGGTTGAACCTTGAATGTCAATGGTAAGGTAACTGAGTTAGGCACTAATAATTAGTAGTAACTGAACTATCAATTTGCTCTTCTTATATTAATGCTAACTGCAAGCGCTGGAGATCATTAAATTTGATCTTGAAGGGCATTGACTTGGTCATTGCTTTGCTTGGGAATATCAACCTAGAAGTTGTGATGTTGAGAAGAGTAAGGCAATAAATGCAACTGAAAGTAAGAAGTAAGTCATTTCCTTTAACTGTAAACAGAAAAGAATAGATTATTAGCATAGTGTGGTAGATAATTGGCTCAAGTCAGGTTTCTTCATTTGTTTTGTTTTAAATGACTTCTGCACATGTAAAATAAAGGCAATAGTCCCATAATGAAATGGTGAGGGAGAGTGAAGTTTGCTGGGTCCTGGAAGTTGAGGAAAATAAAATGATATAAACAGTCTATATTGAGAGGTTAGAAGAGAGGGTGAGATTATTTGCCCAGTATTAAGAGAAAATGGAACTGAGATTGAAAAGTTGGTTAAGATAGTCTAAGTTTTGTTCTTTCGAAGTATTTTCACTCATTCTTAAAGGTCAGTCCCATTGCTTGACCGTGACTTTTAAATTATATGCTAGATTTTTTTTTTAAAAGAACCTGAATTCTTCTTGGAATTACCTTTTTATTTCTTTTTTTATTTTATTTTTTTTTTAGTTTTTTTTTTTAGTTTTTGCAAGGCAATGGGGTAAAGTGGCTTGCCCAAGGCCACACAGCTAGGTAATTATTAAGTGTCTGAGACCCGATCTGAACTTGGGTCCTCCTGACTCCAGGGCCAGTGCTCTATCGCTCCACTGCGCCACCTAGCTGCCCTGTTTCAGGTAGATTTTAACAAACAAATTAAATAATGATGTCTGGGTTAGCCTGTGAGTGACTTTATTATGTTAATGAAGCTGTTTTGACTTTACTTAGTTTATCACTCTTTTCTTTTTTTTCTCTCCTAGGGCTGGCCCATGTATGCACAGCTATTGATTGATTTATTCAAGTATTTAGCTCCTTTCCTTAGAAACGTGGAACTCAGCAAACCTATGCAAATCCTCTATAAGGTAATCTATTTTGATTTGTCAAATACTTTGAAATCCTCTAAAGACTCAGTTTAACCAGCAGAAGTAGAGCATTGTCAAAATGAAAGTGAAAGGGCAACATCTTTCTAAGATACTGGTTTGACCATGTTATTAGTTTGGTAACAAGCAACAACCTGCCTAAGTTATGATTCATCTGATTCTGAATACAAGCTCCTCCTTACTTCTGAATCCAGCTTGGAATAGGAATAATTGCTTCGCGTGTATATGTGTGTATATCTCCTGTGCATGCTTGGTGCTGAAGTAGCTGAACTTTTCCATTTTTTCTCTCCTAACACCTTTTCTAAATATACAGGGTACTTTAAGAGTGCTGCTGGTTCTCTTGCATGATTTCCCAGAGTTTCTTTGTGACTACCACTATGGTTTCTGTGATGTAATCCCGCCCAATTGCATCCAGTTACGGAATCTGATCCTGAGTGCCTTTCCACGAAACATGAGGCTCCCAGACCCATTCACTCCCAACCTGAAGGTAAAAAGCTTTGTGGAGGTGGTAGCTCACAAGTGGTAGGGAGGTGTGATGGCGTTTAACTTCTGCCATATTGGAGCCAGGTGCTCAATAAATGAAGGGGAGAAATGGTGGATTACAATTCAGTAAGACCCTCCCACTCTTGAGGGGTTGTGTGAGGGTGGAGGCTTTAAAAAGAAGGCTCTTTGTGCAGTCACTGCAGTTTAGTTGATGAAATGGGTATAGTTTAGAACTGCTTTGCTTTTTCTTTGTAGTTAAGATGTCAGTGTTTGGTCTTTTTGCCTTTTTCTTCAATAGGTGGACATGTTGAGTGAAATCAACATTGCTCCTCGGATCCTCACAAACTTCACAGGAGTGATGCCTCCTCAGTTCAAAAAGGATTTGGATTCCTATCTTAAAACTCGATCGCCAGTCACTTTCCTGTCTGATTTGCGCAGTAACCTACAGGTTAAATGATAAACTTTTTAGTGTATTCAATTCAATCCTCAGTATTATACATGAAGTAATTGGTGCTTTTTAGCTTTCTTCATTCCTCTGTTGCTTAGAAACTTGCTTTAAAATCAATACATTCATTGAATCATCAAATCTTGAGGCCACCTAATTCCAGTCAAATTGGTACCCAGTGCCCCTCTATAATAAGTGTTCATCCTAATTTTGCACTTAATTAGAAGGGAGGAATCCCCATGGTCCTCAACACAGTTCATTCCTATTTTGGCCTTGATTAATTTAGACTGATCAGATTTATTTTCATTATTGGTCTGATGAAATTTACATGGGCATAATGCCTAATTATTTGTATCAGTGGGATAGTGGAGGAGGCACTGTGGAGACACCCTTTTACCCACCTCTGGGCTCCGTTCACTTGGAGGCAGACATGGTGCGGCTCTTACTTGGATGGGGTGTACCTGCCTTCCAGGACACTCTGGTTTTCTTAATAGAATTCTTTGCCATTTGTATCCCATTTCCTCATGGAGCCCTTCCTCTGGGTTCTCTTGTATTGCTCTTTGGTGTGCGCCCCCCCCCCCCCCCCCCTTTGAATGTTAACATCAAATTAATTCTATTGTTGATCTTGGAGAAGGAAGGATAGTTAAGAGTTAGAGCTTTGATCAGATGACCCCTGCCTCAAAAATAAAGAGAAGGTTGGATATGCCTTAATGAGAATCCTTTTATTGAAGATTTAACTTGGGGCTTTGCTCACTAGGTTTCAAATGAGCCTGGCAATCGCTACAACATTCAGCTGATCAACGCACTGGTGCTCTATGTTGGTACTCAGGCCATTGCCCACATCCATAACAAAGGCAGTACGCCGTCCATGAGCACCATCACTCACTCGGCGCACATGGACATCTTCCAGAACTTGGCTGTGGATCTTGACACAGAAGGTGAGTAGGTGGTGGGTGAGGGGTGAGAAGGGTCAGTCACCTTCTAGTCACTGATGACCTTAGTCAGCATGGAAATGAGGAGGAAACAGAACTCTGTTGGAAATGGAGCATTGTGGGTTGTAGAAGATGCAAGAAAGGAGGTAGAAAAGAAACTTGAGCTTAGTGCTTGTGAATCATAACAGGTCTTTAGCACCTTCACATCTCAATCACTTAGCAAGTTTGAGAGAGTTCCTCACAACATTCTCTGACTGGAATCTGCACCGCTGGGAAATTATGTGACCTATGGTCACATAACTAGTAAATGGTGGACAGGCTTCTGCCCATCCAGGGCCTTTTTTTTTTTTTTAAGTTTTGCAAGGCAAATGGAGTTAAGTGGCTTGCCCAAGGCCACACAGCTAGGTAATGATTAAGAGTCTGAGACCAGATTTAAACCCAGGCACTCCTGACTCCAGGGCCGGTGCTTTATCCACTGGGTGACCTAGCCACCCCCAGGGCCTTTTTTTCATTTCCTGTCTTGAGTTCCCCTGTGGATTTCAATTTTAGCTGCTTTTGTTGAAAGTTTTCTATAATGAGAATTTAGAAAACCAAGCACTGGGCCTGCATCCCATCCTTAGTCCTTCAGCTTGCACACAGAACCTTTAAGTCTTGTCTTTTTCCCCCAGGTCGGTACCTCTTCTTGAATGCAATTGCCAATCAGCTGCGGTATCCAAACAGCCACACTCACTACTTCAGTTGTACCATGCTCTATCTTTTTGCAGAGGCCAACACTGAAGCTATCCAGGAACAGATCACCAGGTGAAACTCATGCAATCCTATAGATTGGGGTTTTTTACTTGGGGTCTATCAATATCCATGGAGAAATTTGAAGGAATCAGTAAACTCGAATGGGAGAAAAATTACATCTTTTATTTTCAGTAACCATTTAACTGTAGCCTTTTTTTTCAGTTCTTTAAAATTCTTTTATTTTGAAAGATCTGTAGACTTTACCAGACTGCTAGAAAATTCTCTAACACAAGGTTCAGAATCTTTATTCCAGACCTTCAGCCTTCCCCCCGCAACCTTGGTTCCACTGCTGAGTGAAAATATAAATTCAATCTTAAATGACCCAAGTTGTAGAAATGAGTTGAATAGAATCTATGTGATCTCTTTTAGTTCAGTAACATCCCCCCATCTTCTGTTACAGGGTTCTCTTGGAACGGTTGATTGTAAATAGGCCACATCCTTGGGGTCTCCTCATTACCTTCATTGAGCTGATTAAAAATCCAGCATTTAAGTTCTGGAACCATGAGTTTGTTCACTGTGCCCCAGAAATTGAAAAGTGAGTTGCATATGTTATATGATTTTTAAACTCAAAGGGGAGAACTTTGGAATTGGTGCAGAACAGTGTGTATTCTCTGGGTTGGGGGTTGTCAAGAAGAAAAGGATATACTTGGCTTAGAGCCAGGAAGTGAGATGGAAATAAAACAGGATTGAAATTTCTGTTAACACCACTTGCTTTCACATTGGGGCAGAAGTTTGCCACCCTGGACTTTAACCAGGCTCCTGACTCCTCCTGTCTTATTGCCCTTCCTTCAGGTTGTTCCAGTCAGTTGCGCAGTGCTGCATGGGACAGAAGCAGGCTCAGCAAGTGATGGAAGGGACTGGGGCCAGCTAAGCCAGTCCGCCTCTGGCAGTGTTAGTGGGACAGCCTGGAAGCCCCATGCTCCCAAGTTTCACCAACTGACCGAAGAATCCTTGGGCTCTTCCTGACCTTTCCAGCCCCCTTGGCTCTTGGGTTTCCACCCTTGCCTTGGGGAGAGTCTCCCATCTTTGTGGGCACGTTCCAAAGTTTAAACACTTTTTTTTTTTTGACTTTGGCCAAAATTTAGAAGATGCTGTGAATATCATTTTGAACTAGTGTAAATACATGGAACCGAAACCTTTGTGTGGACTTTTTGGGTTTGTGCAAATTGTGTTAAAGGCAGGTGGATAAACTGGCGCCTGTTCAGCTTGTAATAAAGGGGCAGCTGCTGATGCCAAGCACTTGTCTAGGGCAGATCTCCTTGTCCTGACATTCCCGGACTCCCAAAGAATATTGAAAAGCCAGTTGAATATTATGTAACTTATTTTTTCTTCATGTGGACAGGGGACCTTTAAAATCACTAAGTTGTTAAAAAAATGTGGATGTGTTGGAATATGGGGTGCTATGGAATGGGGGGAGGGTTAGGGTTTGGGATTAAGGTCTAGTTCCTCCCCCCTTTTAATTTCTCTTCCCACCCTTTTCTACCTATAGCTGACAGCAGGGAACACAACAGTTGGAATAGCTTCTCAGTTCTTCTGGAGAAGATACACTTTGGATCCTATGGGACAGGGTCAGCTCTTTATCAAGAGAAACTAGACCAGGTCTATAGCATTTCCCTCCTCTTTCCCAACACTATAAATTGTGGGGGAGGGGAAGGGAAATAAATCTATGAACTGCAACCCCCCCCTTCCACCCCCCACCGGCCACACAGTCTAAGTTTGTAAAAAGAACAAAGGACCAATACAGCCCATTTTTGTAAGGATTTTGAATGTTTTGTAAATGTATTGGTCCATGTGTTGTATTTTGTAGCCTTTATAGTTCCTGGGCTTTAGTTCTCCCACTTCTTGTATGTATATGCATACTGTAGTTATACATTAAAAGTCATGACATGCACTCTAGTCCACTGTGGCTTTCTCAGTAGTGGTCAGTGCTTGCAGCAAGGATTAAAAACCACAGTCCCTGCCCTGAGCAGCCACAAGGCACAGGACAGATTCAGATTAAGAATGTGGATTTCAGATATTTTAAGACTAATAACCTCAAATGAGCAATTTTTTCAAGTTCATTTCTTCCTGTATAGAGGTAATGAACAGCCTCCATGAAAGGGTGTCATGGTGAGAACACTTGTAACAACTTTTCCTTTGGCTAGGTTTCATTTGGCCTGCTTGGCTTCATTTAGAAGGCAGGTAGTACCAATGCCCATTGGGAGGGATTTAGCATCAATCTGGCACCTGCACATCTTTGCTCTTTAAGAGCCTTAGGGACAGATGAATTTATTGCAGGACACTGGAATCCATTGGGGGAAAGGTCTTATGTCTAGATGCTACCATCTAAATATCTACCCTTATAAATAGTTGAAAGCCCAAGTAGGGCAAATCATGCTATTAAAAAAAAAAAAAGCATTGCCATATTTCATTACTTGATTGGGAGATAAAGTTGGAAGTGATCTAGAGATGACATCAGGCTTGACTCCCTTGTTTCTGTTGGCAGGGGGTTGGACCAGATGGTCCCCAAGGCATGCTGGCACTGGGGCTAAGACCCTCCATTGGTCTGTTTCTCTTTGTGGAGGTGGAGCCAATATACCAATATACTCCCTGCAGGGGGTGGGGGGGCAGCTCTTAATTCCCAGCAGTCCTCTTGACTGGGCACCTTTTTGCATGCCCACTCTGTCAAGGTAGGTTATGACCCTATCCCCAGATGATTCCATTTTCTCGTTGCCCCAA
The DNA here is from genome assembly GCF_037893015.1 of Macrotis lagotis. Taxonomy (NCBI): domain Eukaryota; kingdom Metazoa; phylum Chordata; class Mammalia; order Peramelemorphia; family Peramelidae; genus Macrotis; species Macrotis lagotis. Next base: position 41,955,855 of record NC_133658.1, on the reverse strand, counting down.
GTAAGATTGAATTTACCACCTAAACTAAGGAATTTTATGTAGCATGAATAGAAACCCCACAGAAAATCCCAGTAGGAAAAGTCTAAACTTGGGGAACTGGACCCAGTAGACCCAATTCATCTGCTTCCCTGGTTTGAGGCAGGGAGGGGAGGTTAGGAGCTGGTCAGTTCCAACAACTGGTGTAAGATCCTCTTCTGTCCATAGCGCACCTGCAGGGCCTGCTCTTCCCTCCAGCTTAGTTTGATCCCAGCCTCCTTGAGGCCAAGTAAGTCTTGGTCACTCTTGAAGTCTGTGGCATAAGCCTGCAGGGTCAGCAGAACACTATCTCGGAGGAGTGTCTTCCAGGAAGCTTCAAGTTTCGGGATGGTCTTCTTTGTCAGGGTTAAGCTGTCCTCCTCACCATCATCTTCTTCCCAGCCATGTTGTTCCTTAAGTTCCCTGAATTCCTTAGCTGGCATGCAAAGCACCTGGGGTGGGAATGCAGAAAGTTAATCTGGATTCCTTCCAATTTGGTTTTCAGATTCCTAAAATGACCAGAAAGCAAATCTCATTCTAAACTGCCTCAGCCCCTTGGTTAGCAAGCTAGACCAGTTTGGCTTTCACCTTGAGGGTAGCAGACAGCTCCTCCTCAGTTAGCACCTCTTCTCTGCCTATCACAAAGGCACCCTCCTCTCCTACCATCTCCAGCTGGCACAAGAAGTCCCATCGCTCACACAGTTGGTGTCTCTCTGCCTCAGTTGTGGCTCCTATGGAGAGAACAAGCAGAGAAAGCACTTTGTAAGATGACTTTGTTCCCCTCACATCGGTGTTTAGGATGTGAGACAAGCCCCCTTTTACACATTGAGAAACAGACTGTTAAACCAAGAAAGAGCACCCAACCCTGTAGGGCTGCTGCCCGCAGTGTCGCCATCTGAATGTCGGCTGTGTCGTCCGTGTTCCCGGGATATGGTTCAGCAAAGCCGTACATGTGGACCAACTGCCAGTTAGCCAACTGACCATAGGTGTTAAAGATCTCTTGACCTTTGGGGATTGGCTGGGTAGCTACCATTCTCAAATATTCCTGCAGAAGAAGCAGAGAGCTGAGGGGCTGGTCCATCTATACCTGTTAGACCACCTCCCTCTCTGTGAACCAAATCAGATGATAGCCCCACTGATGTTAATCTAGAGGAAAATCAAGATTTGATAGCAAGAAGCAATAACGGGTAAGGGTAGAAATGGGAATTGGGACCTTCTGGTTTTGGATAAACCATTTCCCATCTGTAGAATGTGAGGAGGTACATCAGAGCAATGCAGTCACTGTGACCTAGCAGCAGGAGACCAGGCTTTCCCTGTAAGCTCACATTTTGCTTTGTGCCCACTGTGCCAAACCCTTTACTAACAGGCATCTGAATGTGGGTCTGGCTGGCTCCAGGGGGCACCCCAGCACTCAAAGTTTTGGCAAGAAGTAGCAATGGGACTGAGCCTCAGCATCACAGGATCCTGGTCTCACTGTTGGCATTTCCCTGGAAGCCTAAGACAACAGGATTCTACAGCCAGAACTGGAAGGAACAGGAGGCCTGGGAACGTTGTGATGTGTCCAAGGCTGCCTTTCCTGACCTCTGAAATCCCAGACAAGCCAGTGGGTGTGATGCTACACTTCAGCACCATTTTGTTCATTGCCCCAGAGGTGTCGATGCCTCCAATAAAATGGGCTGCCCTATTCCTTGGATTTCTGCTTCACAGAAATTCAGCCTGTGGGCTGCTAACATATTAGTATGCAAGTATGAGTTAAATATGCCAATACCATGCAACTAATTCACTGATGTATTTAGAGGGCAAAATTAAGTGTGCATAAACAAGAATCAGCCCCGGTGGCCTATCCAGTCTAACATGTACCCACTCACTGAAGAGTATTCCAGATTGGCATTGTGGTTGGCCACATGGTTCAGTATATCAGCAGCTGGTACCATCATAGGGGGATTGGGCTCCTTGTCATCATCATCATCCTCTTCAAGGGGCTCCTGAAAACTACCACAAAAAGGAAAGAGCAGAGAAAGTTGCCACAAAGGAAGGTGAGGTTCAAGTCTACTCCAAATGTCTCATGGGCTAGGGCTCCCATCACCTCCCGCTGGATCCACACTTCTGGGGCAGAAGACATCCCAGATCTTATCCTTATGAAGACCAGCTGGCCCTGGTCAACTTCTTGGCTTTTAGCAGACCAGGACGTTGTAGGCTTTTTATGACGGACCTTTGGGTAGTCAGTCTGGTCCAGTCTATCGCTCCCTTCTCAAATCTATAAGATGAGCAAGGGCTTCCATCTAGCCCCGAGACTCCAGGCCGTGCCCCCAGAGGTGAGCCCCCAGAGGTGAGCCCCCAGAGGTGAGCCCCCAGAGGTGAGCCCCCAGGCGCTGATCACCTGTAGGCCATGACCATGGCCACGAGCTGGCGGTAGAGCTCCGGGGACCGGGCCCGCGGGGGGAAGACGTCGGGGTGGGCCTCCAGGAAGGGCAGGACCACGGTCCGGTGTTCGCGGCCGATGTTGGCCAGGTCCCTGTCCACGGCTTCGGGCACGCCGGTCCCCTGCAGGAGCCGTTTCCGTTCTTCTTCAGACCTGCGGGGAGAAGGGGTCGCGGTCACGGGCCCTCGGGCCAAGGCCCCCACGGCCGGAGACCCCCGAGACAAGCCCCCTTTACCCGCCCAGAAACAGATGCGGAGGTGCAGGCGCCTTGGCAGGAGGCCTAGGGCCGGAGGTCCCGGGTTCAAATTCCGCTTCTGCCCTTAGTGCTTGTGTGTGCTCGGGAACACGGCGGCGCCTCCAAGCTTCGGCTCCTGGGTGTTGGAGGGCGCGCGCTTCCGCCCCGTGCCCGCCCGGCCGCAGTGCCAGCCCCCGGCCAGGGCCGAGGTGCCCCCGGCCCCCCCCCCCCCCCCCCCCCCCCGCCTCTGCTCAGGGAACACCACGACGGGGGGAGGGGGCGGGGGCAGGGGGCCGCGCTCACCAGAACATGGGGTGCTGCAGGCGGCCCAGGTCCGGCCAGAGGGCGAAGTAGGGGCGCCAGGGGGAGTCGTCGGCCAGGTACTCGTGCAGCAGCGCCAGCAGCAGCGGCACCCAGCCCGAGGGGCTCTGCAGGGCCGCGCGCTCTGCGGGAGGGGCGGGGCGGCCCGGGTCAGCCCCGCCCCGGAAGCCCCGCTCCGCCCCGCCCCGCCCCGGAAGCCCCGCCCCTACCTCGCTGCAGAAGGCCCCGGATGGCCGTGGTCTCGTGGGACAGCAGCGCCGCCCGGGGCACGGCGAACAGCAGCTCCCCGCGCTGCACGTCCTCCAGGGCCAGCATCCCGTAGCCCGACACCGTGCCCTCCCGGCTCACGGACACCTGAAGCCCGCGGCCCGGGCACCCCGCATCAGGAGCTCCGCCCCGGGCGCCCGGGGGGGCCCCCCCGGAGCCCGAGCCGCGTGGGCCGCCAGCCCCGCCCCCCCCACAGCCCGCCCCCCCGTGATGCCCAATGGCCGCTGGGGCCTGCGCCCCGCCCCCCGGAGCCCGCCAATGGGGGCCCGCGGCTCCGCCCGGAAGCCCCGCCCCTCGGGCTCACCTTGGGGCTCAGCTGCAGGCCGACGCGGGAGCACCAGCCGAGGAAGGCCGGGAGCGGCCCGTCCGCGCCGCCGGGGGTCCCCGCCACCTAGCAGAGGGCGCCCACGCTCAAGAGGCCCGGGGGCCCGCCGGCGCCCGCCGCCCTCCCCGCCGCCCCGCGCCCGCCGCCCCGCGCCTCACCTTGGGCCGCTTCGCCGCCGTCGCCATCGCGTTCCGGCTGCGCGTGGCCCCGCGCCCGCCGCTTCCGTCGCTTCCGCCCGCGGGGCCCGCCCCCGGCTACGGGGCCCGGAGAGGGCCAAGAGCCGCGTCGGGGCGCGCTCCGGAGGCCCGGCCTGGGCGGGGAGCCGTCCCCGGCCCCAGAGCGTCCCGGCGCGGCGGCCTTGAACTTGTCCGCGGCCGTGACCGTGGCCGTGGCCGCGCGCTGCTGGGCGGCGGGGCCCGCGGGGCGCGGCAGAAGCCCCGGCACCCCTCCCTTCTCCCCCGTCTGCTTGCTCTCAGCCTCCAGCGGTGTCACTTGTGCCTCTGTGTTCTTTCATTTGACCCTTAAAACGGGCCCGGGCGCAGCTGCAGCGCCTTCCCTCATCCTACAGATGAGGACACTGGAGCGACAGGTCCGGCCGGCGCCTGAGCATGGAGTGGCCTGGGGGCTCACCCCCCACAGCACATGGTGTCAGAAGGCTTTGCAGTGTGTGAGATGAGCAGGGCAAAAAAGGGTTTATTCTGGGCCGAGAGGGGGAGAAGGTGGGGACGAGATTTTACCCTCCCTTCTCCTGGAGGGGATGCCGTGACATCGCATGAGTTGGATTTGAGTGAGGGGAGCTGGGCCTCACCTTCTCCTCTAGAACCATCCGGGCCCGGTGGCCGGATGTGGATCCACGCAAGCCGAGGACTGCAGAACCTGGTGAGGCCAAAGGCTTAGGAGTCACAAGGCAGACGGAGAAACGGAACGGCAGTAGCTGTTTGGATTGTCAGACTTTGTTCCGGACGTGGCCAATAGCAAGATCAAGGATACACTCAGCAAAGGAGGAGAAGAGAAATTCATGAAAAATGTGTGTGTAAAAGGAGGAATTGGACAGGACCTTCAAGAAGCAGCTGGGGAAAGACCGCAGGCAGTCAGTCATTCATCTGCCATTGAGGAAGGAAGGAGATGGTCTCCAGGGTCAGGAACTAAGTTACCACCTTCTGCTTGCCAGTGATGTGATCTTTAGCAATTTCTGGTCCGTCTCATCAATTTTAACATTCCATGTTCCGTGGGACTCATGTCCACCAACTTCTGGAAAAGTGGGTGGTTTCCTGATAAGCCTGCCTAGGTGTCCCTCTTGATAGACTTCTTAAGGAGTCTAATTGAATCAATTGGTAAAATTTATTAAGTACCTACTACTACCAGGGACTGTCCCAAGTGTTCAGGTTACAAAAACACACAAATTGAAGAGGGTTCTCTGCTACCTATTATAGCAAATTATACTCAGGCTATTGGAAAGTTTTCCAGACGTAGGATCAGAAGCCAGCTCCTGAGTGTGATGGGAGTTCAATGTGTTGTAGGTTAATGCCTGTTAGTATAATTGTGTGTGTGTGTGTGTGTATGTGTTTGAGAGAGAGAGAGAGAGAATGAGAGAACGGGTTGTGTGGATCCTTGGGCATTTTTTAGAAACATGTTTAGGGATGTCGGCCAGGATGGACGTTGGGGCTAGGTGGAGGATGAGCATCCCCTGGGTCCAGACATTGAGTCAGCCTTGGCACCATCTTGAGCTTCAAGATGTTTCTGCACTAGTGTAGACTGTACAGGCTGAGTCTGTGTCACGCATGCCAGGGGACAAGCAGTTAACACTGCCTCATTGACTATCATCCTGGGAACAAGCCAAAAGATTTGGGGCACACAGGCACAACCACACACACATTCTTCTTAGTTTATTAGTTTTTCAACACAGTTAATTCTTTCTACAACAAGGGTTTGTATTCATTTTACATTTGTGGTCATCTCAAAGTCATGGCATCAATGCAAATTTTAGCATCAACCACCATAATGCACAAAAATAGGTTTTTTTTGTTTTTTTACCTTGTACAGAGAAGTGGGAAGTCCATTAAATTTTACCTCAACCAAAGAGGGTGGGAGGGAGAAGAAAGCAAACCAACAGATATAATCAGACCACCTCCAACAAAAAAGCCACACATAGAGACCCAATATATATATGTATATATAGTATGTATAGATATTTATAGATATCTCATCTTAAAGAACACACCAAAAACCCAGGAAAAATTGCAGCACTATCTACAGTAAAAAGGATTATTTCTATCAGCTTTTCAAACATTCACGTTTAATGTTCAAAGGAAGCACACGGGAGAAGAGAGTTGGGAACAAAGTGTTATACTTGTCATTTCTAGAGTGGTTATGAAGATGGCTTAACGTTATTTAAACCAGATTGTATGTAAAGTGGACCTAGATGTGTGCTCTCTCACACTCAAATCTGGACTCTAAAATTAGGCGAGAGACCAGGGATCCAAGGCCCTTGTATCGTCCCTACTGTCCCGTCTCCTCTAAGGGCTCATGGGATCTTCAAGGTGATTTCCTTAGGCTTCTAGTACAATGACCTAAAGTTGCTAGCTCCCCTTTCTGCTTGCCTCCTGTTAAGGGAGACCCCAGGGTCACCAGCTGCAAGAGCTGGTATAGAATCTACTCATGACCATCCCAAGGGATCCATCTCTCTCCTCCCCACTTGAGTTTCAACCCCCTTCTTTGATGTTCCCGTTTCTATGACACAAGCCATGGAGCTCCAGGAGTTTGGGATAAAATGTGGGGCCAGGTGGAGATGGATGTCTTCATCTATCCCTAGCCAGACATAGGATAAAAGGGTTTTGAGAAAAACTTTGGGCAAAGGGCTTTTGGTCAGCCTATCCTTCCTGATGCCTTTTTGTGAGAGGACAAACCATAGGATGACGAGAAAGTTTCTTTACCATACACTGATCCTGGCCTTCTTCCTTCCTGGACTCCATCTTCCACCCACCCCCATGAGTCTGGGTCAATGCCTTTTTCCAGATCATACTCAGCAAAGACAATGTCCCTGGGGACACCTGGGCAAGTGATGACTGTTCATGGAGAATTCTTCCCTCAAGCCTGTCTCTCTCCCTAATCATGGTATGTCCTGGGCAAAAGAATCATCTCTTCAGTTTGAATATCAGCTTGATGTTCTCTGGCATTACCACCTCTCTACAAAAGACCACATGCTCATTGCAACAAAGCCACTCCCATGGGAAGGAGCTACGTTCTACCAGCACTGAGGGGAATCAGATGTGATAATGCCATGGCACCAAAGCCTAGCCCAAAAGAAAACTAGGAGAAAGGGAAGGCAGGAAGCAGAGAAGGTTCAATCTAGTAAGAGGTAGCCTCTCGCTAAGAGGATCTGTCTAGTCTCTGCAGGTATGACTGACTCCAGCCCACTTCTCCTCCTCCAAGACCTGATGCTCTTTGGCATCCTTCCCACAGACAAGCCAGACATCTGAAGACTATCTGATTAGGGGCACCAGCTCTAATTGTTCCCAACCACCTTTTGGGAGCAGAAATGCAACTTCCAGATCCTATCCTGGGCTCCATCTGTCAACTATACAAGCCAAGAACAACTACCACGCTAGCATAGGCACCAGGTCCACAGTGGTGCCCACCAACAGCCATGCAGCCTCTAGGGATGGGGTCCTGGGGTCATCCTTTTGATGATACCTCCTATGTATAGTCTAGGGTGGAAAGAGGGTGCTGAGATGCAATTCAAACTGATGGCTGTTAATGATTGTCATATATTTCAACAAGACTTAAAAATACTTATATTTGGAAGTACACAGGAGGGAAGTAAAGGCTTCTGAGCTCTTTGCTAATGACTTTAGGTGATGGATCAACTATCTCCCAGAATGCTCTGCTTCTACGGATTTATTCCAGGCTCTTTGGATCAATGCCTTTCTCAACTAGTTCCAGATTTCCCCTTTTCTACTCAGCACCTTGGAGATCCCCTAAAACTGCCCTGAGGTGGGCTAATAGTTTAACAACCTCACTTCCTATCTGAGAAAATTGAGAGGGAACAAAGGGGCAAAGGGAAGTGACTTGCCAAGCTTTCTCCTACTTCTTACAGACGCTTTGTGGAAAATTTTTTTGATGTAGGCCCAGGATCTTAACATAGCTCAGCAGACTTGCCATGGGATGTTTCCCTGGGGTCCTGCATCCGATGGTCCAAGCAGATTTGGGAGGAAACCATTAGGTAGGAGTTGAAGATATTAAAGGTCTCCAATCTTGTGCATGACTTCCTCAGCTTGGGGAGAATATTTGTGGGCTGGGTAAAGGGGCCAAGTTTTAAGGTAGGATTGAGCTCCACCAGAAGAATAAGGCCCAGCTTCCCCCAGAGAGACCCAAATCCCTGTTGCTGAAACAAGGGGGAAGGAAGCAAAGGTCCCTGAACTGGGAGGTGATGGCTAAGAGGGTCACTAAACTCCCGAATGCTTCAAAGACTGTTGGGCTGTGGTTAAGGTGGTTCTCCTCCTTCTTGGAATAATTATCTTTTCTCTTTTTTTCCCTTTTTTTAAAAAAACAAAACAAAACAAAAGAAGTAAACCCCTCCTTCCCCCCCAAAAAACCAAGGAAATGTGTGGGCAGGTGATCAGGGGCGGCAGTTGGATGGTGGTTCGATGATGTGAGAAGCGAGAGGAATCTTCGGGGAGACAACAGGGACTTCAGCAGGACACCTCCATGGTATGGTTGATCTGCCCCAGAGCCTCGCTGCTCTCCGAGTGGGTGCAGGCCCGGGGTCGGGAGCCATCTACAGAGCTGGCGCTGGTGAGAGAGGCAGTGCGGGACCGGGCCAGCCGGGTCATGCTGGCTGATGGCACTGTAGAAAATGGAGAGGGAGAGGGAGGGAGGGAGGGGGAGAGAGAGAGAGAGAGAGAGAGAGAGAGAGAGAGAGAGAGAGAGGGAGGGAGGGAGGGAGGGAGGGAGGGAGAGAGAGAGAGAGAGAGAGAGAGAGAGAGAGAGAGAGAGAGAGAGAGAGAGAGAGAAAGAAGAAAGAGAGAGCATTAGGACTAGTAGGCAGGAGCCAGGAGCCCAGTGGGTGGGTGGACACAGGTGAGCAGTCACACAAGCAAAGCAGCCCAGCCAGTAACACCGTTCCTGCTTCATCCAGCTGTCTGAGGAGCCAGGTCCTTTTCCTGGCCCCGGGGTCCCATCGAGAACAATGTCATCGGCTCACTCACTTGAGGCTGGATACATGCGGTCATGGGGCGGGGGTCACTGCCAAGCTAATGGTAGCCAAGGGGGGCACAGTGCTTGGGCTCACTTCAGCCTTGATGTCGATGCCTTTCAAGGGTGACATCTGGGGTTGAGAAGGGTCTAGGAGGCAAATTGGGGGAGGAAGTCCAGTGTAGGGGGTCCAGGAGGGTCTAGGCATGCACTGATGAGCCCCAGTATACCAGGTTATCCTAAGAAAGTGTCTGTACAAGGAGGGGAAGTGGTGCTTTGTAGTACCCTCCCTCATCAAATGCCCCTGTTTGCAGTCTATAGGAGCAGAGACCTGATGGCCCACAGTGGAGGGAGTGGAGTGGGGAGACCTCCCCATACTTTTCAAAAGCCCAAAAGGGAGACCTTGAGATCTTGAGAATCCAAATTGCTGATGGCTAATCCATGCAAAGCTCAGAGACCTAGGGAGCATGAACAAATTCATGCCATCTTGTAACTCATTTGATCTTAGACAATTTCTGCTTAAACATCTTCTGGGCTGGACAGTGTGGACAGGGGCCAAGAGCCTCTGGACCCCACCAGTTGCAACCCTCCTGCCTTCTCTGACTGCTCCCTGGTTTTTAATTCTCCAGGCTCTAGAACAACAATTAGCCAAGAAGCAGAAGCCAGGTGACCAGGCGGAGGCTCTCCCTGGTTCCTGGCATCAGCAGTCCCTCCTCGGGGTGGGTGGGCAGCGAGCTACAAAGCAGCTAGGGATCCAAACCAGAGCCAATATGACTTTCCTGCAGTGATGCATATAGAAAGGGAACAAAGGAAATGGGGGGGGTCCATGCAGCAGGTAGGTGGGGGCAAGAACAGGTGACAAATGTGAAGGGGATACCTGCGCCTCCACTCAGCCTTCGGTCCTTCAAGTACGCAACTAAGAGAGAAGATAAGAGCAAGAGGAGGGGCGGGGGTGGGGTGGGGGGAGGATAGAAAACATGGGTTGAAGAATTGTGTCTCCCCAGGGCACGGGGAGTCAAATGTCACAGCAAAGACACAGAGACAGAAAGGAAGACACAGATGGAGAGCAGGTTGGGACGTGCAGAAAACTGCCCTTCTCCCCCAAGCCCATGGCAGCCCATGGGGGCCAGGGCCACTCAGACACAACTATCACCTGAAGAATGAGGCAGCAGGAAGAGCTCAGGCTATCGACGTCTATCCAGACAATGGGGCAGGGTACATGTCCTAGCCAGCCTCCCAAACCCTCCTTGCCCAGGCTCAATGGCGCTCCTTCATCCTCTCATTCCTTCAACAAACACTGCAAGAACCCCCTTGGCATCTGGCACATCTGGAGGGCTGGGCTTCTCCTTGCCCTGGCCTCATCTCTTGGCTTCTTTGTGACCAGTGCGACTGGTCTTGAGGCAGTCGGGTCGAGTAGATGGATGGGGAACCCAGAGACCTGAATTCTTGATCCCTTATCGGTGAGTTCCCTCTGCCCTCTGACTAGTCTCTGAGGGTGCCATGGGTGCCAAGGTCTTAGAAGAGAGCTAGCAGATTACTGGATCTGGTTTCAAGATGGGTGTGCTCCCGAGTGAAGATGTTTGAGCAAATCTCTGGGAAGGTGAGGGTGGACTGGAGCCCCTTGGAGGAGATGGGGAGTGGTGTGAATGCAGAGAGGCCCCCGCAGAAGGAACCCCTAGGGGGTGGAGGTGAGGGATTCCATGATTCTGAATTTCTGTCATAGTAAAATTGTGTGCGTGTGTGTGTGTGTGTGTGTGTGTGTGTGTGTGTTTTCTGTGAGCCAAGGGACACACTGATGATATGTGGTGGGGAGAGATGTTTGAGGGTAAAAAGCTGCATGTCACAGTGGGTGTGGTGACCAGGATCACACTTCTCTACATTGTAATGTGATAAGGGGACAGGACAGGATGAGGACAATGTAGGATCACTGCCTTCAAATCTGGACTTCTGGAAAAGCCAAACCACTGTCATGATTATTTCTCCAACAGGCACAAACCATTCCACTGCCTTTCCACTCACTTCTAGCCTTGCCCTCCTTAATAACTTTGGTCCCAGGTAACAAATCAGGTAAAGGTCAAGGATCTCTACAGTCTTTTTCCTGTTTTCTGAACAACCATTGACATCTTGGGTTTGGGGACTCACAATCCACTTAGGAATAGGACTTGGCTTCCAGGGTCTGATTCAGTCAATTTGCATTTTGTTCCCCAGAAAATGAATTCCTTAATGCCATTGGCATGGTCAAGACTATTGCATTAGAACTGCCTTTATTTCCTTCCCACCTGCTCTGGTCTCTTCCCCAGGACAGAAGGGAACAAACCTGGGACTGAACATCCTACAGAAAACAATCTCCTGGGGTCGCTAGGGTCAACCTGTGATTTCCAAGAGGTTGGGACCCAATCATTCCCAGTCCTCTACCCTGTAATCCAATGGACCAGGGTAAATGTTCCCCTCTGCTCTCTCCACCCCCAGGTCAGGGGATGCACACCTTCCTAGGGCTCTCAGCCTCTTGCTGCTATTGTCTCATGATGTACAAGTACATTCTGGGAAATTTTTTTTTTTTAGGTTTTTGTAAGGCAAATGGGGTTAAGTGGCTTGCCCAAGGCCACACAGCTAGGCAATCACCAAGTGTCTGAGACTGGATTTGAACCCAGGTACTCCTGACTCCAGGGCCGGTGCTTTATCCACTGCACCACCTAGCCGCCCTGATTTTTCTCCTAGTATTTAAAATTTTTTTATTTATATAAGACAGTGGGGTTAAGTGACTTGCTCAAGGCCACACAGCTAGGTAATTATTAAGTGTCTGAGACTGGATTTGAACCCAGGTACTCCTGACTCCAGGGCCGGTGCTCTATCCACTGCGCCACCTAGGCACCCCTTATTCTGGGAAATCTTGATGGGTTCTTTCAAGTCCAGGCTAATGGGGAAGCTGGTGAGGTTACCAAAGCCTGGCTTCCTCTCAGTGGACGGTCGGCAGGCTCACCTATACTCATCTGCCTATGGAGAGCTCTTCCCCACAGACTCTGCTAACATGGCCATGGGTGCACCCACAAGGATTCCTAGGCTCCCTGGCCCCAGCCCAGGTCCCAGTGTCACCATGGCCGGTTGAGGGGTGGGCACTTACTATAACCCATGCCTTGAAGGAAGTACTTAAAGGCTTCAGTCAGTTTCCCGGGCTGTAGGAGAGGAAGAGAGGAAGGCATCAGTCCAGAACCAGGTGTGACCCCTTCCCTGGGTCCCCAGGGTCCCTGCCCTGCCCCTTCCACCAAAGTTGGGGCAGACTCGTCACCCTAGGCTGGATCGGGAATCATACTTCTGTTTGAACTGACAACTCGTTGCCCTGGGAAGGGACCTGACCTACATTGGGGGGGGGGGGGGACCCTCATCTGTCTTCTGGAAGACTGAACTCACCTGTGTGACCTGGGGAAGTCCTCCAGAGTCGGCCATCTGCAGAGGGAAATGACAGAACCAGATAAGGGTCTCCTGCTCCAGAAAATCACCAAGGCTTGACTGTGCTTGTTTCAATAGTCAACTACTGTCTACCCCTCTATGAGAGGAAGAGCTGAATTTCATACACTTGGAAGTTTCAGAAGTCCTTTACATGCATTTATCTCGTTTGCTCCTAACCCCTTTGTGAAGTAGGTGGGACAAGGATTATAAGTCCCTCTTTTATAGGGAGAAACGGGGCCCTATTTTTATAGGATCCTCAAGGGCTGGGAGAGGCCTCAAGGGTCATGTGCTTTACCATTGAGTCTAAGCAAGGTTATCATGCTACTGGGAAACATCGGAGGCCAAATTTGAACTCAGGACTCCCTGACTTCAAGAATGGCTCTCTTGTCTCAAAGACGTGAACTTCAGTTCTGCTCTTTCTGCATAAATATAATAAGTGTACACACTAACAGTCCTCTGGTCTTATAGTCCTGTCGGTGGGCTAAGAGCAAGACCGGCCAAACCGTTCAGGTGAGATTCCCCTGTGGGAAGTGAGGGGGAGAGCAAGTGACCCTGAGACCTGAAAAGAAGTCTTACCTTCAGGAAGGTGGTGTTGGTTGGGTCCAGCTTGGAGTTACATTCAACCTGGGAAAAAGAGCAAAAGCTTCAGGTTGTCAGAAAGTCAGCTGAGATAGGCCACCTGGGATGGGGGGTGGGGGCGCAAGTCCCAAGATGCTGGCTCCTCTTCTCTAGGAAGGTTAATAATAATAGCCAGTTTTGTTTTGTTTTTTTAAGTTTTTGCAAGGCAGTGGGGTTCAGTGGCTTGCCCAAGGTCACACAGCTAGGTCAGTATTAAGTGCCTGAGACCAGATCTGAACCCAGGTACTCCTGACTCCAGGGCTGGTGCGCCACCTAGCCACCCCAATAGCCAGTTTTTAGATATGATTTTGCAAGAGACTTTCTTTACACATGTTAGTACATTTGATTGATTCTTCATCACATTTGATTCTTTAGCACATTGATATCTGTGAGACAGATGCTGGGATTATCCCCATTTTATTGATAGGGAAACTGAGGTAAAAACAGGGGTTGTCCAGGGTCATAGCTGGGGTGAGTTTCTGAGGGACATTTGAACTCAGGTGTTCTGGTTATCACTGTCACTTAGCTGCTTGGTTATCTATGCTCAAGCAGGTTTATTCCTGAAGCTAATTAAGGTGACTTCCTCCTGCAGAGGAGGGGTGAAAGAGTTTCCCTAGAGCTAGTTTCCTTTCAATGTGCCTCTGAAGGAGGCTGAGAAAGGTTCACCAAGCCGAGTTTTTCAGAAGAGGCAAGAGAGTCTCAGAGGCAGCAGCTGAACCCAGGTCTCTGCGCCACACACCACACCACTGCTCTGGGGGTGGGGAGCCCTTCTTCAGGATGGGAGCAAGGTCACTCCAATATGTCCTGCCAAGAAGCAGGTGGGAAAGGTGACCACTCAAGCATTGAGAGGAACTTAGTTAACATACCTTCACTTCCAGTTAGCCTATTTGCCAGGATTAGTCCGAAGCCAATTAGGAAAGAGAGCCTAGGTCTGAGGGAGGGAGGGAGGGAGGGAGGGAGGGAGGGAAGGAAGATCTGAGGCTGAGGGGACTGAGAAGGGGTGAGAAGGGCAGAAGCTTGCTATTTTTTTAAGTGACAAAGGTGCTGTTGACTGGGGAACCATGACCTAAGAAGGGGAGGTTGGGGAAGGGCTCTTGGAGCTTGGTTCCCAAGGGGGAACAGATAGAAACAATGGTCCAGGGTGTTGGGGTGCATGGTACTTGAGATAACAGAATATGTTCTCAGGGAAACCTCTGAAAATGTCTGTATTTTATTTTATTTTGTTTGCTTATTTATTTAATTTGGTTTTTGCAAGGCAAATGGGGTTAAGTGGCTTACCCATGGCTAGGTAAATTGTTAAGTGTCTGAGGTTGGATTTGAACTTAGGTACTCCTGACTCCAAGGCCAATGCTCTATCCACTGTGTCACCTAGCCGCCCCCTAAATGTCTGTATTTTAGATGGGTTGGCCTCTGTCCATGTGTCACAGAGAGGTGAGCTACAGACCACACCTGCACTACCCATGTTCAGAGGCAGCTGGTACACTTCCTCAGTTCACAATATCCCGAAAAGCCCACAGGGTTCATTCAGACCCTGGATACAGGAGATATAATCCTTGTTGGCCTTGTGCCAGGATTTGGTTTCCCTTTGATCCCTCTCATTAGGTGGGTTTGAGTAGCGTTGTACTCACCACCCCATCCTCTGCAGGTGCATTGTCCCCAACCACAAGCATCACTGGGCAGCTGCATCACAAAAGGGGGGAAAAAGAGTATTAGGAGGCCTTCGAGGATGGGGTCGGGGTTGGGGCTTGGACTGGGTGAGGCTCTGCAGAGGCAGAGCCAGGGCCACTCACCGAAGGGTCTTGGCATTGGGGACTGTCCCGGGCCGGTTTATGTCCAGATCTCTGCGGCTAGGCAAAGGGAAAATGAATGGAAGAAGAGGGTGAAAGGGATGCTCCCAAGGCCACATTAAGATCACTCCTGAACCTGCCTTAGAGTATTCCCAGAGCAATGGCACTCAGCACATGGCCATCTCTGTGGCTTTGGTTTGGGGAGGGGTCAGAATCCAACAGTTTAGAGCTAGGAGAGTTAAAAGGGAGCTCAAGGACTGTACCTGGTGTCCAGACTTCTATACATTAGCCAGGTCCTTCATTCAAAGCTCAACACAATCTTGAGGCCCTAGACCATCCTGCTTGAACCCTCCCTGCTCTTATCAATGTCCATCCTAAAATGCAGAGACTAGAACTAGCCACATTGTTCCATCTGGGGTCTGAAGGGCAGAATACTGGGGGTCCATTTCTGCCCTAGACTTGAACATCATACTTCTCTTGACACAGTTAAAGATAGTTCTAGTTTTGGGGGTCTGCTGCATGATTGTTGTGTTGAGTTTTACAGGTCACTAAACATTCTAAAATCCTTTTCTGTTTCTTATACTTGAGAAGTTGATTTCTTGAACCCAAGTGTAAAACTTTGCATTGCTCCAATTAAATTTCATCTTATTCAACTCAATTGCCATTCCAGCGTTTCTAGCTCTTTTTTGGATCCAGATTGTTATCAATATATTCACCATCTTCCTTAGCATTTTGCCTATAACTTGCAAATTTGATGAACATGCTCTCTATATTAGAGTCACTGATAGAAAATGTCAGAGTGAAGAGTCAATGAACAGATTCCTCGAGCACTCTACCGGGAGATTCCTTTTCCCAAGCTAACATTGAGCCATTAAATTATGACTACTCCTTGGCAGTTGGCACTCAGTCCCCAAACTGTGCCCTCCATCTTGCTTCCAAGTTCATCTACTCCAACTCCACCATTTCATAGAGAAGAAAAGTGACATCCTATGAACTGGCTCCAGGGCACTGTCCATTAAATTTCACTGCTTCTTATAGAGATGAGACAGCAGCAGATAATGAGGGCTAGCCACGTTTTAGACAACTTTCGACAGAGCCAAGGAAATCTCAGAAGTAACCCTTCAATATTTGCAAAACTCCAAACCTTTGGGGCCAGCATTCTTGTACCCAGTCAGGGGACACCGTCAAGCTGAACATATTTGCCCCATAGCTTAAGGTGTCAAAGGGGGGCAAGGCAGGGCAGGGGAAGACGAGTTCCAGGTTAAGATACAGGGCTAGCCCATGTATTTCTTCATCCTTCCACCTGGCAGGGGCAGCTCTGTTCTGTCCTTATATGAGGCCTGATTCTAGGGGGGTTCCTTCTGATTCCAAAGTAGTCAGGGGGAGAGTGCCCTCAGAGTCTGGCAGCAGCCCTGTTGGGGCTGCCACATGGCCAAGCTGAATCAACTCTATCTCCTCTTGGCATAACTGGCCTAAGAATAAGAAATGGAGCTCAAAGGGGGATGGGAGTAGAGAAGGATAGGCATGGGAATGAAGGTAGGGAAGGATGGATAGGGAAGGGATAGTGATAGAATGGAGTAGGAAGTGAGGAAAGGGCTGGTGGGGGGAGGGTAGTGAGTGGGAAAATCCCCAAATCCCACCTCAGTCCCACTCCCATCAAACCTGTTGTACATATTCCAGAAAAGCTGAAGGTTGAACTGATTCACCGTGTTGCTGATCTGCTGCCGATAGCTTTGCACCAACTCTGTATTGTTCACCAGCTCCTCCTGGTCCCACGAGAAATGGACAAGAGTGAATGGGGGGCTGGGGTGGCCTGAGGCTGAGCCCTCTGCATATACCCAAAGGTTCCCAAATGGAGAGCTACGGCCCTAGCATTCGGAACTGCTTGTATATGTGTATGGGTATTATTGGCTCTTATAGTAGCCCCAAAGGGGTTTTTAAATTAACAATAAAGCTCTGGTCTTCCTCCAAATATCTCCTGATTGTTCCTAGGTTTGTAGCAAAGTGGCTTAGGTCGAGGATGAGAGGGAGGAACAGAAGAGACATCAGAGAAGTGACGGTTGAGGACTCTTTAATGACCTTCCCAAGTCTGTCCATCCTTTATCCTGCCCCTTCCATGGTCCACTGAGTAGGACAGTTGAGTGCCCCCTAGCAGAACCTGGCCTTACCCAAGGTCTGCGAAATTGCATCTGCGGCTTCCAGGCTCATTCCTGGCAGATTCCCACTTGTCCTCTTCACCTCTGCCTCTACTTCCCTGACTTCAGAAAGTTCTTCCTTCCCCCAGAAGCCTTTAGTGCCTTCCCTCTGACATTCTCTTTGGTTTAGCCTCTATTTGTTTCCTTTGGGCAGGATTGTCTGTAGGCTGTCTTTCCCGTCAGAATGTGACCTTCTCAAGACCAGGCATTGTATGTTATGTTTATTGTCTTTATTTTTTTGGAGGGGGGACCCCAGCACTTACCTAGTGCCGAGTATACAGTAGGCACTTCATAAATGCTTGCTGAACTTAGAGCCCTGTTTCTAACTCCTCACAAAAGAATGGGGCCTAATGGTTCTTCGCTCATTCATTTCATTCATTCATTCATTCATTCATTCATTCATTCATTGTAAGGCAAATGACTTGCCCAAGGTCATAAGGTTGGATCTGAACTCAGGTCCTCCTGACTCCAGGGCTGGTGCTCTGCCTCACCTGGCTGCTCTGGGACCTAACCTTCTCTTGGGTGATGTGGTCTTACTAGGGTTGGAAAAAAATTTGGCCTCAGAAGGATCTGAGGGTAAGACTTGGGGGCCCTGACTCACAGTCAAATGGAAGGTTTGCCAGTCAGTGGGGCAACAAGGTGGTGCTGTGATAAGAGTGCAGGGCCTGGAGTCAGGAAGACCTGAGTTCAGATCCAGTTGCAGACACTCATTAGCTGTGAGACTGGGCAAGTCACTTAGTGTCTGTGTGCCTCAGTTTTCCTTGGCTGTAAAATGAGGATAATTAGAACCTTGACCTTCCAAGGTTGTAGGGAGGAACAAATGAGTCAAGAGTAAATGTAAATGTAAACTGTTAAGAAATACTTATTTCTTTTCTTTCCTTCCTTTGCCCCTCCCTTCCCTTTGAGGATGTTGGGTGCAGGTACAAGCCCTGTTCTCAGGGGAATGACTGGGATTTTCAGACCCCCCCCCAAACCCCAAAGTCCCCTCCCCATTCCTACAAAAGCCTACTTCCAAGCCCAAGGGGAGCAAACAGACAGAAAACCTGTCCCTTACCTGGCTGAACAGGTGAGAAAGAACTGTATCTGGTAAAGAGCTTGTCAGACCGGAGAGCTGCAAGAGAGAGAGCCGCGTGTGAGTAGCCAAGGGAGGGCAGGTCTGCTTCCTCCTCCTTCGCCCCACCCCACTTCTCACCTTGGTGGCTGCCCAGTCAATCCATCCTTTGCCATTGGGGTCAATGTTCATGAGCACCAGACCCTCTACCAGGTCAGGGAAGATCAACTGTAGACAGAGAAAGGAGGGAGAGGTGGGGATGAGTGGGGGCTCCTCTGGGACTGAGGTGCCCAGGTCCCTCATGAAGCCCTGGGGGTGAATGTAAGGGAATGCTCAGTTTTAATCTCTTCTCAGTCAATAGTCATTGTGGAGGGACCAAGGTTAGGAGATCCAAGTTGGATCTTGCTACTGCCTGGCTGGGGCTGACTTCTCTAGACTCAGTTTCCCCATTTGTAAAATGGGGTTGAATTTTTTTCTCTCTCCCACTGCAGGCTGTGAAGATAAGGTAAAATAACTGCTGTGAAAGGTGTAGTGCAAATAGGAGGTGTGGGGCGTGTGAAGAGGAAGGGGGTGCTAAGGATGATGGGAGGAGGCAGAAGGCTCTGGCGCCCACCCTGTCCCCTCCTTCCCGGGGCCACAGACACTCACAGCAAACTTGGCCAGGACATAGGCTCCTGCTCCAACCCCAATGCCAATCACGTACTTGAACCTGAGGGAGGTCACAGTGTTAAGTGCCCCGAAGAGACCAGGGAGCCCTCCCACAGAACCCCTGGAATGAGGGGCTCCTAGGGCTGCTCCCCATCCATCAGGGACTGAGGTGAAGGCTCAAGTGAAAGGCAGAATCGCTAGCACCCCCCAGGGGTACGAGACAGCAGAGGCTGCCCAGGGCTGAGAGACTCACCCAAAGTGTTGGATCACGCTGGGGATCATGGCGGCCAGCTGCTCCATCGAGGGAAATTGATACCTGTGGAATACGTGGCAAGGAGCCCGTATCAGTGGGGAGAGTGGGGAGGGGTCTGCGATGGAGGGTGGGGTCTGGTTCGTCAGGGTCCTCACCCCCAAGGTGGAGGTCACCCAATTTATACACATTGGGAGAGGAAGAGAAGGGAGGTGCTCCTGGAATATGCCCTGAGAGTGCAGGGTGGGGGTGGGGGATCATCTTCTTAAAACTTCTGCTGTCTGTCTGGGCAGCATAAAGCAGAGAGGCTGAAGGGGGATGAGCCTGCCGAGCTCCCCCCCCCCCATCCCAGAGGGGTGCTCACCTCTACCTTGGACCAGACAGAAAGGGAGGTGCCACTCACATTGGGGAGTAGGGTGGGGTGAGCAGATGGAGTACGTACCCCTGAGGGAACTGTGACGCCCCAGCCTGCTGCCCAGGGGCATCCACGTGGCACACCACAAAGTGCTTGGTGATCTCCTGCATGTCTTCAAAGTTGAAGAAAGCGTTGAAGCAGAGCTTATCTGGAAAGAGGCAGGTGAGCTCTTGATGGGATGAAGTGGGAGGCTCTAGGAGGCTCCTGAGCCCTCCTCCCTGTCCCATGCCCCATTTTTCCCCCTGGTTTTGGCAAGGCAATGGGTTTAAGTGACTTGTCCAAGGCCACACAGCTAGGGAATTATTAAGTGTCTGAGGCCGGATTTGAACCCAGGTCCTCCTGGCTCCAGGGCCGGGGCTCTATCCCCTGTTCTGCTTAGCTGTCCCCAGCTCAATCAACATTTATTAAATATGTATTCAGTGCCGAGGGTCACAGCCACACTGTGGTGGATGATCACAAAGTCATCCCAGCCCACGGTCCTGGTCCTGGCCTCCCCTTCCCAATCCTCCTTCATCCTTTCTAACTTGACCTGCCAAACCTGATCCCCTTCCCCACTCCAACTCCCAGTCTCATACCCAGGGCCAACCCTCTCACTTTTGTTACAGATGATGAAACTGAGTCAAGGATGTGACTTCTCCAAGGCCCCACTGGTAGTGTCAGTGATCGGAGCACAGGCCCCTGCCTCGAAGAGCTGGAAGTGACTTGGAGGGGGCAGCGGTCAGCCAACCCACCTGCCTCCAGCCTGAATCAACAAGCCTTCTAGAACATCCTCAGTGAGTGGTCATTCAGTTTCCCCTTGAAGATCTCCAGTGGAAGGGAGCCACTCCCTCGAAAGGCGGCTGAGTCCACTCAAGGACCGGGCAGACTGTGGCTTTGGGTGGGGGAAGAGCTGCCCTGCCACCTCCCAGCTTCCCTCCTGGTCCCTCTCAACGTGCTCTTGTCTCCTCCCATTGATTACTTTCTCACTTCCTCTAAAGACTACCCCCACCTCACACCTTAGTCTCAGCAGAATTCTATCCGGGTCTAAACTTTGAATGTGAGGAAATGACAACAAAACCATATAACTACTAACATTTTATGTTGTTGCTGTTTAGTCATATCCAGTGCCCCAGGAATCCATTTGGGGTTTTCTTGGCAGAGATATTGGAGTAGTTTGCTATTTCCTTCTCTAGCTCATTTTACAGATGAGGAAACTGAGGCAAACAGGGTGAAGTGACTTGCCCGGGGTCACACTTCTCGTAAGTATCTGAGGCTAGATTTGAACTCAGATCTTCCTTAAGTCTAGCACTAACCACTAAACCCCATCTAGCTGCCAGATTCCTTTACCAAGACTATCAGGGGCAAGGAGCAGGACCCAGAGAGGGTCCAGAAGCTTGGGAGAAGCGCTCAATGCTGCGTTGGGGGATGGGGTTAGGGAAGGAGAGGAGACGGGCTATGGAAAGGCTCAGAAGAGCATGAAGAAAGGGTGTTGGGGAGTAGAGAAGGAAAAACTGAGGCATCTGGTAGAGAAGACATGTGGGGGAGATGTAGCGAGGGGAGGAGAGATGGCTCAGGAATTACGAGTGGGTCCTCAATGAATATACTTTATTAACTGAGAACCCAATGGGAAGAGTTGGGCTAAATAATGCAGAGCCAAGAAAGAACTAAGAGGTCCTCCTGCCTCCTCCCAGGACTGAAATTTCAAAAACCCATTTTTGACAGGAAGGCTTGTTCAGATCCAAGTCAGGGAAGGTGGGAGCATTTTGACTGAAAGGCAATGTTGTGGGAAAAGCACTGTGGAGTTGGAGCCATCAAGAGACCTGGGTTCAAATTTCACTTCTAGCACTGGATAGGAGATTATGGACAAATCACTTAACTTCTCATCTCGGTTCCTTCATCTTTTAAAATGGGGATAAGAATCCTTGCAGTGCCCTGCCTCATAATAATCATGGATGAAAGCACTTTGCAAACCTGGGATAAATGTCATATCCTATAAAATAATATGGTATGTAATAAGACTTAATTCATCTTTGGGAAACAAAAGGAGCTCAATGTCCTTCAGATTATGATATATTCCCCTCCATCAGCTTCCAGTTGTATGAAGGTGAATGGGAACATGGTAGATCTCTCTTTCTTACACTTCCCTGATCTGACATTGAACTGAACTCCAATCAATTGTAAAGAGAATTCTGGTCTAACTTTCTCATTTTACAGATAGGGAAACTGAGGCACACAAGAGAGGTGGAAGTGAATCAAAGCCAGAGGCTTTTGCCGTAGGGGCAGGAGACAGGTTCTACTCACGGTTGAGCCCCACATCATGGTAGGTAAGGATGGCAGGGCGATTTCCCTTGGGAGAGCCCCGAATCACCACATGGAGAAGACCATATGGGGTCTCTATATCGTGTTCCTAGAAAATAAAGAGACAGTTACAATTCATCTAGGCGTCACACTATAGCCAAATGACTACCTGTAACCCTGTTCCTTAACTCTGTTTTTTCTAAACTTAACTTCTTAAATTAAGTTAGCAACTATTAACCCAAATTAACTTCCCAATGTAAAATTTTAAAATTTAAAAACATTTATCACTCTCTCCATATAGGTGAAATATATCCATAAACCATTATTTATAATCTCGCACAGATTTTTGTTGCTGTTACTATTGCTTCCAATAATATCTTCTTAGTTGTGGGATCACTGGGTCAAAGGACACCAAATGGCTTCACCATTCTCCTTAACCAAGGATGCTATTATTGCTTTTTGATTTGCACCAATTTGCTACTCTGGGGGCATTGCTTCTATCTTCATGGACAGCATTGAATCTTAGAATTTTAAACTGAAATCACAGTTCAGGGGACAGAGACTGGTATCTTAGCTCTTGTGTAATTTAATTGTTTAATTCGATTTCTCCAATGATTCACATTTAAAACATTTTTTCCCCCAAGTAGATACTGGTGATTTGTGCATCTTTTTTAAAAAAAAATATTTATTTTGAATTTTACAATTTCCCCCCATCTCGCTTTCCTCCCCTCCCCCCACCCCAACCCCCCCATAGAAGACAGTCTGTTAGTCTTTACATTGCTTCCATGGTATGCATTGATCTAAGTTGAATGTGATGAGAGAGAAATCATATCCTTAAGGAAAAAGAAATAAAGTATAAGAGATGTGTGCATCTTTTTTTTTTAAGAATTGCCTGCTCATGACTTTTGACCACTCATCTACTGAAGGAAGGATCTCATTCTAATAAATTTGAACCTGTGCCAATTCCTTATAGCCACAGATTTCAGAATTTCATCAGAAAAAATGATGTAAAACCTTTCCTCTCCAATCTTTTTCTCTCCTTTTTTTTTTTATATCAGATGCATTGTTTTTTGCTGCATAAAAACTTTGAGGCAGTAGATCCCAAAGCCTGGAAAGATCTTAGTTCAAATCCAGCTGTGTACCCCCAGGCAAGTCGCTCCACCTCTCTTTGCCTCAGTTTCCTAAATTGAAAATAATGACACCCAACTCTTAGGGTTGCTGGGAGGATCAAATGAAGTCATATTTATGCAAGTGCTCAGCATATAATAGATGCTTTGTAATTATTTATTCCATTCCCTATTAAAAATAAATAAATTTATCTATTTTACTTATCTATAATTTCCTGCCCCAACTAGAGATGTAAGCATGACCCTTAATAAGTAGAAAGAGGAAGAACCTTCCTTTTCAGACCACAGCTTGCAGCATGGAAGAAAACACTGTCTCCCTGGCCTTGAATCAGAATGTAAAACGAGGTTTTCCATTTCTCATTCAAACTGTGTCAAACTCTGTTGGAGCCAGAAGCCTTTGGGGACCCAGAAGGCAAATGAGCCATAAACTTAGAAACCAGCTAGGCCAGGACTGTTCTGGGATGAGCAAAATGCAAGAATAGAAATCACATTTGGAAGGAAGAGACCTTTCCCTCCCCTATGATGGAGCCCTAATGGGCTGGGTCATTTCTTTGCCTCTCTCTCTCTGTTCCCTTGCCAGTCCTGGTGAGTCTCTCTTCATTCTCCATTTCCTCTCCACCCCTTCCTTTCCGATTTTCACCAACATCGCTCTATGTCAAAGTCTCATCCCCTGTTCCGGGGGGCCATCTGCCTAACTGCTGTCCCTAATTTCTGTTTCTTGCCCTCCAATCTGTCCCCCGTAGGTGTAAACCTGTTCCTGGAGTTTTCCTCACTTCTACTAAGTCATTGCTCAAATCATCTCAATCACCTACCAAATGAAGTCCAGTCTTCTTAGACCAAGAGTTTCAAACTCAAGGGAGCTATGAATCAATTTTAAAAATGTTTTGATCACAGTATTTCAGTACAGTTGGTTTTCTAAAGAATCTCACTATTTGATTTTATGCATTTAAAATCATGATTTTGGGATGGGGTCCCAGGCTGACTATTTAAGGGAGCTTGTGACATCAGCAAGGTGAAGACCCCTTGGATTTATGCCAGTCCTCAACCATTTAGAGCCTGGCCTACTTCGCCTCATTACCCCCTATTTCCTTTCACACAACTATATGGCACCCAATGGACCACTCATAATTTCCCCTATCTCATGCTATGCTGGATGGCCCCTGCCCTCTTCCCTATGACTAGAATGTACCCCCTCTTCTGTGCCAATGCATTCCTCCAGGAAGGCTTCCTTCCTTCCTCCCCTCTCCCATCCTCCGCTGGTCAGTCTATAAACATTTATAAAGTGCCTACTGTTTGCCAGGCCTGGTACTACACAAGAATTGTGAATACAAGAAAGGCAAAAGGTAAGTCCCTGCTTCAGTCAGATAAGGAAGACAACATGCAAAGGAGCTCTTGGAAACCAAGTGAGTACAGGAGACATTGGGAGATCATTAGCAATTAGGAGAAGCAAGCTATGAGAGGATAAATGAGCACGGCCTCCCCTGGACTGCGGCAAACTGTACTCCTTTTATGTTCCTTCCTTCCAGCTGTGGAAACTCCCCCTGCCAATGTTTCCTGGGCCCAGATGCCAGATCTCTCTGTGGGACTGTAGAGACTGGTTCCGGGCAGTGATGTCAATGGGAGCAGGGTACCCAGGCAGAAACAGACCAGAGCTGTGCCCCCCAAAGTGTCTTCCCCTCGGTGCTAAGGTAAAGTTTGCAGACAAAAAGAAGATGCCAGAGGGTTTGGCCCTTTCTGGCATCACAGGAAGCATCAATAAGGCTACCAGCTTGGGTCACTGTGCCCTATCTCCCCCCTCCCCTCACTGTGACCCTCCTTCTACTGGCTCCCTGGCCTGCAAGGATTCATGAATAAAGACCAAAGAGTTCAACCGACTCATTTTTTTTTTTAGGTTTTTGCAAGGCAAATGGGGTTAAGTGGCTTGCCCAAGGCCACACAGCTAGGTCATTATTAAGTGTCTGAGGTCAAATTTGAACCCAGGTCTTCCTGACTCCAAGGCTGGTGCTCTATCCACTGTGCCACCTAGCTGCCCCTTCAACTGACTCATTTTACAGAAAACGGAGCTGCAGCCCAGAGAGGACCAGACCTGTGCCCAAGGTCACACAACCAGGCCATCTGCCTTCAAATCTAGAGGTCTTTCCACTCTGCCACATTCCTCAAAAATGGGCTGAAGCCAAAACCAGACCCAGGTCTCTGGGTTGTCAGGTCCAACCTGGTGGGAGAAGGCAGGGGAAGGTGCTCAGGACTGGGGGTTAGGGTAGCAGGGTAGGGATTGTATGCCCTGGACACAAGGCCACAGGTCCCCTGGCCAGGAGGCCTGTCCCACTCACAAATCAAGGTTGCCCTAAGATGCTCCTGGGACCTCCAGTCCTTGCTAGTGCCAAGAGTCTCAGGCTCTAGGAGGGTCAGACCTGAGGGGACTCAGTACTTCATATCCCCCTTCCCAAATATTGCCCATGAGCACATTTCTGTAGGACTTGAGGGTTTCCGATGTGCTTTTCCCCAAATAAAGAGGCTATTTAATCCAAATCTCCCATTTTAAAGATGAGAAAGTTCAGGTTCAGAAGGGGCAGGTGACTTGTCAGATAACTTTCATGTAGTGGAATCAAGGTTTAAGCCCAGATCCTGGGATCTCAAGTCATGAGCAGGAAGGAGCTGAGTCAGTGGGAGGATGGATAAGATCTAAGAGATCAGACCCTGCTGTGGATAATCAAGTCTCTCATCGTCCCCGTCCCCCCAGCCTCTTACAAAGTCTGGATCCTTGCCTCTGACTTTCAGGGCCCTAGAACCTATTCCTTTTCCCTGTGCTTTGAAGGGAGACAGGGTCAGAGCAGCATTCCCATCTGCAACATGTTTTCTTGGAGGCATCTGAGGATGCAGTGGGTGGATTGCTGGGCCTGGAGTCTAGGAGACCTGAATTCAAATCCAACTTTGGATTCTTACTGGCTATGTGTAAGTCATTGGGTAAGTCACTTAGCTAATGTCTACCTCAGTTTCCCCAACTATAAAATTGGGATATTATTAACTCCTTCCCAGGGCTGTTCCAAGGATCAAATGAGATAATAATTGTCAAGTCACGGCTCAGGGCCTGGCCCATAGCAAACACCATATTCTTCCCTTCCCTTCCTGGGCTTAAACCCCTTGCCCTCTTCCATGGTAGCCCCCCTTTTTCCTGGCAGATATTCCAGGGACACCATTTAATGGACCTTGTCCCTTCCTTCCCAATGGTCTCTCTTGTAAAGATGATTCACAGGACTAATTGGAGAGACACAAAGCAGGCCTCATGGGCCTAGGACCATGGGATGCTGCAAGCTGCTGCCTCAAGGGTAGCAAATCCTTGGAACAAGGACAGTAAATCCTTGTGACAGAAAGGTCTTTGGTCAAGCTGGCCAAATTGTGATGGTGATAATGATAGACCTGGGGACTGACCAAGGAACAATGGACTCTGTCCTGAGCTTCAGGGTCCACATATGGGGGATTCCTGGGAAGCCCCCCCTACTCCCTACCCCCATCCAACTTAACTTTCCCACTTTGGAGCTGGCCCATAAATCATACATCCACCCATGCAAAGTGGACCTTTAGGGGTGCCCATCTGATTGGGGGCAGACTGATTTTTGGGACGAGTCATTCTGCCTCCTGCTTCTCCATCACCCTGCTTTCAGCCAAGATCTTGAGTTGCTCACAAAGGAAGAACCCAGAGCCCTCTACAGCAGCCAGCCAGGGTCAGGGAAATGCTACCAGGGGAACTGGGCCACTGGGGATCCAGATCCAGAAAGACTGACCTTAAGGATTATCTAGTTCAGCAGATGACATCACGGTGGGGCTGGCTAGGCCAACCAGCGTCTCTAGGTATATAGTGGCCAGTCTAGGCTATGAATGGCTTCTCTGGTTCCAAATCTAGGGGTCTTATGAATGAGTTAATATATAGAAAACATTTAGCCAACCATAAAACATGATGCAAATGTTAACTATTATCCTTTCACTCTTCCAAGTCATCTCTCTTGATACCAACTGGTTCTTTAGTGTGAACCTCTTCCCAGGGGCATCCTGTCTAGACTGTCTCTGAGGAGCTGCCACACTACCATCCTACAAGGGAGGGCCTGCATCAAGGAACGATTGGGTGGAGAGGCCTTTCCTATAAAGTTGCATGAGAGCCAGCCTTATTTAGCCAGAAGCCTGACTCAATGACCTTGACTGGCCATGTCTCCCTTTGCCACTTGGTTTCTTGGCCAAATACTTCCTCCTCCTCTTTCCTTCCCAAGATGGCAGGATAGGATGGGGTCATGGCCCTTTTCTGCCTTAGAGCAGAAGGTCCACCAGAGGTCCTCTAGTACACCCCAGACATGTTGTCCCTCAAGCCTCAGAGCATTAGGGACCAACCTCTGTCCTCTCACAGACACTGAGGGGCCCCAAGAAGAATGGGGGCAGAAGTTACCCCATTACCCACAGTGACCAGGATGAGAACTCTGGGCTCCCCCCAGCCTCCCCTCATCTCCCAGACCCTGCACCATCCCTCAGCTTGAATGGAGAAACTATGTATTCCACAGAATTGGTGATCTTTGTAATTCTGCTTCAGGGAAAGGGTCCCTGTCACGGCGGACAAGAGAACAGAGGAGGAGAACACAGCTGCCCCAAGTTCAAATCCCTGCTCCTAGGTCATGAAGTCTCATTGATTAAATGAAGGGGCTGGCCCCGATGACCTCTGAGTTCTCCTCCAGCTCTAAGTCAAGGCTCCAGTGATGACTAGACTCTGCTCATTCATCTTGATCACAGGATCAGAGATGGGAGCGAGCTACGTGGTCATTTCTTCTGGCCCACTTGTACCCGACTGAGGGCTCCCTCACACTAGCCTTGTCTCCAAGGCCTCCCCTGAGGCTCTTCAACTCTGGCCTGTCCAGTACCCTGGACCCTTGGGGGCAGAGAGTCTCCCTTTGCTAGGGGTGGGGACCACCCAGCGTCCAACCTGCCTGCTCTAGCAGCTGCCCACCCGGGCTCTGGCTGCCCGGGCTGCTCCCATTGGCTCCTGGTGATGTCAGAGCCCTGCCTCGGCCCGCT
This sequence comes from Macrotis lagotis, assembly GCF_037893015.1. Classification (NCBI taxonomy): domain Eukaryota; kingdom Metazoa; phylum Chordata; class Mammalia; order Peramelemorphia; family Peramelidae; genus Macrotis; species Macrotis lagotis. The sequence continues at coordinate 41,928,207 of NC_133658.1, read as the reverse complement.
GGCTGCCCGTCCTCCTCCTGGCGGGCAAATGATTCTGTGGTGTTCACTGCAGCTCTGGTGGGCGTGACATCTTCTCCCCCAGACTCTATGACAGCCCCTGCCCAGGTTCTGGAATTCCCATCTAGAGCCTGGGGGAGGAGTGAGGGGCTGGGAAGGACCCCTCTGCCCTCCTCTCTCCTCTTCTCCCCTCCTAGCTGGCTCTTGACCTTGAGATGTGTCCCAGCCTCCCAAGCATCATTAGTGAGTCTCCCTCTCTCCGAGGGCCTTGGAAGACAGACACAGTCTAGGCTCTTCACATCCCTAAGGGAAAAAGAGGAAGAGCTAGGAGGAGACACACAGACACATGGGGTTGCTTCAGCCGGGCCAACCGGACCTAAGGGGGACAGATGGGAGGAGAGATGAGGTCCCAGTCATTCACATGAATAATTCAGGGCCAACCCCACCCAGCTGCAGACTGGGAGGAGCATCTCTGCCGCTGGCACCGACATCTGTCCCTAGAGACACCCCATGTCCCCTACAGGCTGCAAAGGCCTGGGCAGGGAGGGCAGCCACAGTGGCTGGGGGGAGGGGGTAAACATCCCCATCCCCTGATGTACCCACAGAATGCCCCCAGACCTAGCCCACGGCCCACAGTGGAGCGCCAGCCTTTCACTTCCTGGGGCTGAGGATGTTAGGTGTCCTTCTCTACCCTTGTCCTCTGGGTACTTACTGCAAAAGGGGATGCTCCTGTGCTGGTTTTCTGTAGGCCCCACTGCACCACCCTCTGGTACACACACCTCCCCCCCAAATCCCTACCCCTGCCCAAGACCCCAAGTCCTAGAGGGGGGTAGAGAGTCACACACACGTGTGCACGCGCGCGCACACACACACACACACACACATTGTTTTTTACATCTCTTACTGGGAAACACTGATTACAATCTGCCAGTCATCTACCCAGAGAGGTCACAAAGCCAGGGGGCAGACTGCATGTCAGTGAACCCCACTGCCCACCATGCCCTCTGATTTTGCCTCCAGACAATGCCCATGGATGGGCAGGCTTGCATGGAGGGGGAGATGCATCCTCCCCACTCCAACCCCCTCCCCACCGCAGTAGCAGCAGGCGCAGCTTCTGACAGCAAAACGGAGGCTACTGGGCTTCCCTACCCACTGCGGTCCCTTTTGGGGGGTTGGGAGGGGACAGATTGGAGGGCAGAGTAACATGCTGAGAATTTACGAGAAGAAAAAAGTGGCAGCATCTCCCTCCCCTGCCCCTGCCCCTTCCACACACACACACACACACACCTGCACTCAGTGTCTTGGGATTTGAGAGACAAATTATACACAGACACAAACAAGGGCAGATTCTGCCTCTACATCAGTCTCTTCTCTCTTTCTCTGTCTGTCAGTTGGTCTGCCTGCCTTCCACACACACACACACACACACACACACACACACACCCTCAGTGTCTTGGGATTTGAGAGACACATTACATACAGACACAAACAAGGACAGATTTCTGCCTCCTCTATGTCTGTCTCTTCTCTCCTCTGTCTGTCTGCCCCCCCAGATATCCCCACACATTCACACACTCACCCACATATAGACACACACACACACTCAGACATATACAAACACACACACACACACACTCACAGATGCTTCCTCCACCAGCCCCCTTGTCCAGCTCCCTTCTCCTGGGGTTGACCGTGCGAAGCATCCTGCCCTCAACCCATGCCACCGTTATCCCATCTCTGGCACCTGGGTAGAGAAGGGCCTGTCCATCCCAGACACCCCCCGTCAAGTCCCCACGGGTGGTCCGGACACCGCCAGGGTTGGCCACTGGCTGCGTCTCCAAGGGGTCGGGCGGACGGACGCTGTACCTACCCCATCCCAACACTCCGGCATCTTGCAGAATCTCTGCTGGGGGCCAGACCCTTGGGAGGACCCCGAGAAGAGGTGATGCTCAAAGTCTTATCCCTGGAGGCCCCAGCAGGAAGCTCAGCTCAGACCAGAGCAGGATTGGCAGCTCTGCACCAAAGGGTCGTCCTCTCTGCTGTGATTTATACACCAGCTCCAGCCTCCCAGGCAACCCCTCCTCCTCCTTCTCTGCCTGGTGGCGGGGGGAGGCCCAGGGCTCCCTGATTGGCTGGGGAGGGAATGATGCACTCTCCCATTGGCTCCAACCATCTCTCCTTCCCTAGTCTTTCCCCCTCTTTCGTTAAAAAAAAAGTCATTACTGATGTTTTCTTCCTCCTCCATCTTTTTTCCTCCCACCACACATATGAACCAACTCAGCCAGAATCAGGACATGGAAACACATGGACACACATGTGCTCACTGCCTCTCTCTTCATCAGGACACACTTTGAACACAGATATGTCACAGCTAGAAGCAGGGCCACGCAGACCCACACTCACCAGGGCCAGCCGGCTATCCACGGCGGCAAAGGAGAGCCAGCCGCTCTGTATCCGGGCACACTAACCAGTTGTTTTCTCAATGGTCCTCAACAAAGTCTGTCTGGACCAGGGCTGCTCTCCCCTGCTGGCTCCCTCCTAGCCTCTGCCTCCCCAGAAACTGGAACATTCTTCAGGCCCAAAGGCATCGCTGCATCAGAAAGGCTATCCCTGAATCACTAGGGGTTTGGGTTTCTTCCTCTTTAAATTCAACCCGTGTTTACTAAGCGTAGACCACATAGAAAGAGCTATGCAGTGGAGGGTACGAACATGAGAGATTCAACCCTGCCCATCAGGGGCCTCCATCCTGGAAGAGCTGGGATCTGCACACATGAGAGGGTCATAGAGAGGAATACAGAGTCCGGAAAAGAGAGGAATTAAAAGGCATTAAAAACCTTGGGGAGGGGGTGTGATTAGACTAGCTGGCCTCTGAAGTTCCTTCCAGCTTTAGGCCTATGGTCATCTTCAGGTAACTGGGTTCTCCTTGGGTGGGCAGCATTTTCTTGCCAGTCTGGAAACCCTGCTTACAATTTCCACTGTCATGAGATGGAAAGGTAAAAAAATCCAGGTCCTCAGTCTCAGGTCCCAGGCTGGTCACTTAGGAGCTAAGAGGACTGAGCAAACCACCCCTGTATTCTGTTTCCTTCTTTTTTCTTCCTCCTTTTATTTGCACTATATGCAGCTTGTATGCACAGTCTTTCACATGTTGTCTCCCTATGAGAATGTGAGGTCATGACTGGCCCAGGGACTAGCTTTTTTTCCCTTTCTTTCTATCTCTAACTCTTAGAACAGGACCTGGCCCATAGTGGGTACTTGAGTAGATCCTTGCTGGAAAGGGGGTTGGGACAAGGGCTTCTTTAGAGTCCTAAGATCCGGGTTCCAGTCCAGCTTGCTGTCTGTGTGATAGTAGATAAGTCAATTTCTTTTAAAAAAATATTTTGACAATGTATTTCCATAGAATTGGCTTCCTTAGTCATCCCCTGTATCTCACTTTAAAAACATGATTCTGAGCCAAAGCCCATGGGCTTCCCCAGTCAAAGGGGAAGGACTCCCAGACTGGAGCTCTCTAGGGCCTTTTCCAACTTTCCATGTGACTTTTGATGTATCTGGGACGGGCTGATGCAGTCCATCTCTGCATCTTGTTCTTCCTCTCCTTTCTCTTCCATCCAGGGGTCTTGGGGGAGGGGGGACCAGTAAAGGGTGGAGAGGAGACAGGGAGGCTGAAGAAGCCTTGCTAAATGGCTTAAGAGCATTAAATAGGATTCCTAGACAGTCAAGGACCGGGTTGGTGGGGGATGAAAAACCATGAGGGGGATGCAGCGTAAGAGAGCCCAGGGACTAGAGTGGGGAGAGGCCAAGATGCTGATGGAGAGGAGGAGGAGGGAAGAGGCCACGCCCTGGCTGGTCCTCATCCCCGGAGAGGCTCCGCCCTCCCCTCCGGCTGACTCCTCTGCAGCACTGGCTCCCAGGGTCTGGCTGCCCTTGCTCAAGGCATCCCCTCCTCCCATCCAGGGCTGCAGACCAACCATCCACCCCGGCGTCTGCTGACGTCCGGATGGCTCCTTGGGCAGGGAATGCGGGCATCATAGGGACTGGCTTCCAGGACTCAGTTCAGAGGTCCCAGGGACACCTGGCTCACCCCATTTCAGAAGGCAGGGGCTGCTGGCTCAGTTCTGTGGAGAATTCAGACCCTTTCTCATCTTTTTGCTTTTCCACAGGGCTAGGAAGGGGTGGGCACCCAGACAGGGCCAAGTGGACGATGCTCCCCAATGCTTCCTCCCTTCCTTGTCTTCTCCCCCTGCTGCTATTGCCCGCCCTGAAGCAATCCGGAGCCTACCTCCTGGATCTGAGAAGTCAGGGCTGCCTGGCCCTGGTGCCCATGCTCACCTGCCCCTGTGACTTCCATCCCACCTCCAACCTAGATCTGAGACTCTCTTATGCTCCTGCCCACAAGGACAAGCTCCCCAGGACCAAGGTTGGCAGTGCAGCAGAGCAGAAAGGAAGCAACCTATACCCAGGAGAAACCCAGAGACCCATACCCTTGGCTGTGTGACCCTAGGCAAGTCATTTTCCTTCTTGAGTCCTTAGTTTACCCACTTGTAAAATGGGCACACTCTGACTAAACTAAGCCACCTCACAGGATCCTGGGAAACAAGAGTTATTGTTGTGTAGCACCTGCTGCCAAGGAACCAACTCAGGCTGAATTCTAGATGATGAACCCACTGCCAAGGAGCAAAAATGTCCTAGACACTCGTCCAGGGCAAGCACAGAGGTTTCCAGAATGGAAATGTTAGGCTGCAGGTTATCAACCGGGGTGGCCATGGTTCAGACCATGGTGAAAGGTCATGGTGTGATCCCCTTCTGGCAGAGAAGGGAAAGGAGCAACCATTTATGAAGTCCCTACTCTGTGCCAGGGCTTTATAAATACTAGCTTTTTATTTTTTACAAAAACCCTATGAGGTAGGCCCTATTATCATGACTGCTTTACAGTTGAGGAAACTGAGGCAAGTATCAGTGAAGTGATTCTCCTAGGGACACACAGCAAGTGTCTGAGGACAGATTTGAACTCAGGTCTTCCTAACTGCAGACCCGGTACCACCCAGTTGCCTCTCCCCTGGATAAGGAAATAGAGGCTTGGAGTGACTTATCTACTATTACATAGACAGTAAGTTGGACTGGAACCCAGATCTTAGGACTCTAAGTGCAGCAGCCTTTCCCTTTATACCATCCTGTCCCCACTTAAAAGATGAAGAAACTGAGGCATAGAAAGGAGACGTGACCTCCCCAAGGTCACATGAGTAGACCTTTTTCCACCACACATCATAAAGATGTTCCTCAGGGGCTCAGAGCCCTCCAAGGCAGCACATGAGGTTTTTCAGAGAATGCTGCTACTGACCAGGGGAGTGGAGTGGGGGATGAGGTGGATATTGCTCTAGAATCTCTCTTAAATTCCAGGCTTTAGGGTCCAGCAGCTTGGTGCTTCAGCATCCCCAGAAGCACAATTAATCTCTTTTGAGATGAAGAAAGGACCTCAGTCCTAAGGCTGGATGAGTGTTCTCCCAGGAGACCCTCATCTCTGGGCCAGGGATCCCAACCTAGAGGCCAACCACAGTGGGGAGGACCGACCCGGAAGGACATGGGCCACCATGTTATCTGTGAGTTCTGTGACAAGACCTCCATGATGGTGGAAGGGGCCCATGCTTGCCGAGTCTTCCCTGGGGAAGGCAAAGGGGCTGACTGAGTAATCAGGAGGCCCAGCTCTCCCCCTTCTTTACCGGCTTCCCCTGAGGTTGTGGCTGCCTGAATGCTCTGCTTTGGTTCCCCCTTTTTCAGAAATGGTCCCTGGTAATGAGCCAAAGGCACTCCAGGGCTCAAGAGGCAGAATGGGTTAATTGCTGAGCCCTCATTTCCTACCTTTGGCCAGAAATTATGAGTCTGTGTGCATAACCCAAGTTGGAGCTGCACAAGACGACTTGGAATCGGCCCACTGCTGGGCTTGACGTCACTGGGTGGAGCTGAGGAGCCACTCGGTTGGTGGAGGGATCCCAGGACACCACCGTCATGCCATGCCACATGACTCACATTGCCGCTGTCCCAAAGAGTTCTCTGGGTCAGAGTTGTGTCTTTGTGTGGGTCCTATTGGGCTGCTGATGCCCACCCCTCTCCTCCCCAATCCCACTAGACTAGGCCAAGGGGAAGAAGTCTTTGCACCACATCATCCCTCCTTCCTAAGGATGCAAGTCCATGGTTGGGTAGAACAGATAGAACATGGCCCCTAAGTTTTAGTGCAGAAATCCAATTCTCATCACTACCTCCCAGTCTATTTTTCAGAAGCCTGCTTTTTTTGGGGGGGGGGTGCATCTCCCCCAGGGTTGGTAAAAAGATCCTTAGATTTGGAATCAGGAGATTGAGAATTGACTCTTAACTGTTCCTAAAATAGGTATTCAAAATTCTCCAGGCTTCAGTCTTCCCATCTGGGGTCCCTGCCAGTTCATGAAGCTATGATTGCTTTTCACCCAGTAGATTCAACCTAGTGTCGGCAGGAGGGTCCTCTCCGCTAGTTCCCCAACCAATGATGGAAAAAGGTCCTCTTGGGTACCTTATGGATGAGCCACAAGAAAAATGCCATCCTTTCTTTCCTCTTGTGACCTCAAGGACCCAGCCAGCACCTTCTAGAGGGCAGCTAAAGAACCCTCCAATGAAGCTTCAGGTATCCCAGGATGAATTGCTGCATTTGTTTCATCCATCTACCTTAGAAATGGATAGCACTGAACTGCAGTATGCTTTGCTGTAATCATCTTTAAAAATTTCAGACCTCTTCAAGTCTGTTTGCTTGTTTGTTTTTTTGCAAGGCAAATGGGGTTAAGTGGCTTGCCCAAGGCCACACAACTAGGTAATGATTAATTGTCTGAGGTCAGATTTGAACTCAGGTACTCCTGACTCCAGGGCCGGTGCACTATCCACTGCACCACCAAGCTGCCCCAACCTCTTCAAGTCTGAACCACAAAACCACCTCTCAGAAGCAACATTTGCTTCCCCTTGTCTCTAGGGAAAAACAACACCCATGACCCAGGGAACCAGCTACTCTTGTGGCCATTGTTTTTTCCCTCCAAAGTTTCCCTTTATGTTTTGCAATTAGATTGAACATTACATGAAGGTGTGTTAAAAACACTCATTGAGTTACTATCTGACTTTCCTTTAGAACCTCCCTGGAATTTCAGGAATTCCAGATCCATTGCTTTAGAAAACACTATTCTTAAATTTTCAAGTCTCATGGAACCTCTGGAGCTTGTCTAGGCCACAGCATCCTTACAATAAGAATTTTTCTTCTCCTGGTTTTGGTGTTTGGAGACGCATGGCCAGGGCACATTGGGCAGGAGACCTTTGGGAACCATGGGGCTGAAAGTGCTGAGCTGGCAGGAAGGCTCTTTCTCCAAATGCTTCAATAATACATATTATGAGTCAGAACACTCATGCCAGCTTGGGCTCCAAGCCAGCTCCTTTCCAATGCCCTGTGGGTGGGAGGTCTAGGTGGACTGTGTAAATGTGTCCTTCATGGGGCCTGAGTGTCCAAGCTGGGGCCTGTGGGAGAGGTCAGAGTCTGCCCACCCTTCACCTTTTTGGATGTAAACTCCCTGAGGGCAGGGGCTTTCTCACTTTGGTACTGCTATCTCCAACACACAACCCAGGGCCTGGTCCATCGTATACACTTAAGTCTTTTGGTATGGAAGCATGCTATGTTGAAAAAAGCAAGGGTTTTCTGCAAGTTTGTTTTGCTATTTAGTTGTTTTAGGTTCATTTATAGGGCAGTTAGGAAGAAATGAACATAAACTGCAACTTTAATTGAGCCTTTGTGAAATTCATATTTTGGCCCAAATTTGGCCCCAAATATTCAGCACTGGAAGAAAAGGAAAAAATAAATATTTTTCTGCATCTTAAGAGTTTGATTAGTGCTTCCTAAATGGCTCCTTGTCAAATTTTCACTAATTTAAACTTTTTTCAGAAGCCACCATCTTCTTTTTCTTTCTTTCTTTTTGGGGGAGGCAATTTGGGTTAAGAAATTTGCCCAGGGTCACACAACCTGATTTGGACTGAGATCCTCCAACTTTAGGACTGAACACCCAGCTTCCCCTTCTCTTTTTTTTTTCCAAGAATAAGCCCCAGCAGTTTATAACATTGTAGAAAATACCGTAGCTCTCCTTCAAAGAGTACTTGTTATCACACACAAAAAATAGTATCTTCACCATCTCTTCCTGATATCTGACCACATCCCCAACTCCCCGCCCCTTTATCTAATTTCCAATTTGCCCTTTGGTTAGAATTGAACATAAATACATATAGTTCTGTCTTTGGTCACTACCACTAACTTTTTATCTAATTTTCAATTTTCCCTTTGGTTAGAATAGTATTTCTAGGTTAGATGACAACACAATACATATAATTCCTTATTTGATTTTCATAGCACCCCTGAGAGATAAGGACTATTATCACTCCCATTTTCCAGATGAGGAAACTGAGGCAAACAGAGGTTAAGTGACTCACCCAAGGTCACACAGAGAGGAAGGGTGTGAAGCAGGAGTCAAAGTTAGAACTGTCTGATTCCCGGGCTAACTTTTGTATACAAGGTCTTAGTCCCATAGGACTAAGGGAAAAGAAGGAAATCCTTGGGATAGGAAGGAAAAATAAGAGAAGTTTTTAAAAAGGGAACATACGGGGCAGTTAGATGGCACAGTGGAGTCACTCCTGGAGTCAGGAGGAACTGAGTTCAAGTCCAGCCTCAGACATTTAACAATTACCTAGCTGTGAGGCCTTGGGCAAGCCACTTAACTCCATTGCCTTGCAAAAAAAAAAAAAGTGAACATAGACTCCATTCAGATTCTGTGGTTTTTGTCTTCTCACACCTTCCCTCATTTCCCACTTCCCTATTTGTGACATTCATATCTACACAGGTTTGCTCAACTAGCAAGGATTCTCTCATTTTATTTTCTTGACAACCCTAGGAAGAAGTGGGTGTTATTGCTCAGGGAGTGAGCGGCAAGTGACTCCTCCCAAGGGCACAGAGCTAGAGGGTGTCTGAGCTGTCCTATGATCAGTCTGAGGGTATATAGACAGGGCTGAAATGATGAGCACCTGGGGAGGTGGGAGGCAGGGTGGGGGGCCAGACTGGGGCTCAGAAGAGCCCCACTTCTGAGTTATGTTTTCCTGGGCACATTTTTCTTTCTGGGCCTCAGGTTCCTGATCTGTAAACTAAGGGGTCCCTGCTGGCTCTAACAGTCTGTGGCTCTGCATCCCCCGCTGTCCTTGCTAATCCATGAACACAAGACAGTTTGTAATCTTTTAAACCACTAAACCTTGAAACAGTTGGTCACCTGGGTGACAGGGCTCCACAGTCCTCTGGGAGCACAGGAGTCTGATTGTCCCTGATGCTCTGGGGACCACGTCCTCACTGTACCCCAGTACCAAATCAAGGACTTACAGGTCTGGCCTAGGCCTGTGGAATCACATCAGTGCTAATCCGAAAAGCTGAGAAGAAAATGTATACAGTGCCCTCCTCCCCCTCCCCTTTCCCTTATCCAAATCTAGGTTTTCTTAACCCTTTAGGGGTTAATACTTGGGTGTTTCTCTCCCGTTGGCATCCCCCAGATGGAAGAGCTCAAGGTGAGCCTCACCCAAATTAAAGACTCCTTTGGCAGCTTGGGTCAGAGCCCCCCCCAAACTCAGAACCCCTCAAGCTCATAGTGGGTAGGGTCATTGGAGCGGTAAGTCTCCTTTGTGGGTAGAGACTGGGCAAAAGAGCAGAGCAGACATTCTGAGACCCAGAGATGAATCATGGATGTGCCCCTGACTGGAAGTCACCCCTGCCAAGTGGAGGACAGGCCTAGGAAGGAGGCAGAATCTTATTTTGAAGAAGGGGAAAAAAGAACCCTAAATCTTTTCAGGGTTAGTAGATAATTTGTCATCAAACTAAGGAGGACAGGGTTGCCAAGACAACAGCTGCCATGGAAACAGCAGCTATTTCTGAAAGTCAACCTGGTTTTCATTGGTGGAAAATGCTGATTCAGATGACAGCACAGCTCCCCCACCTCTCAGGGAACCTGTCCCTCTCCCCACTGCTGCAGGCCTCAACACCACCCCCCCCTTGCCTCCTCCTGCCCTTCTCTGTCTGAGGAAGACTAATGGGCTAGCAACTCAACAAGGGCATCATTTCCCCCTCCTTCTGCAGAGGAAAGTGCCAGAAGGGTTGAGCTGCTCTCCCAATTTGGGCAGCTTGGATCAGGTCCTCCTCAGGTCTCTTAGGTGGGAACCCCCCACCCTTCCATTCCCAAGCCCACAATGGGCAGAATTGTTGGGAAGGCAGTTGCCCTCCTCTGTGGATAGAGCCCAGCCTACTTGCCCCTCCCTTCTCCTCCTCTTAATGTGCCCAGGCCTTACTTGAGGAGTCTCCACTGCCCCACCAACCATGGAAAGCTGGAATGAGTGAGATGTTAAGAAATGCCCCCATCTGGGTGGCCCTACCTTCCAATCCGTGTCCACAGCTGAGAGGAAGGCATCAGAGTTCTCCTGGAGAGAAAACCAACAGCAGGACAGGCTATTAAGACTCATGCTAACCCAAAGGGAGTCTTCCAAATGAGGTGGGCACCTTTTATGAAAACTTAGGGTGATGCTCTGCAATGTACCCCCTAGGAAAGTCCCTTAACGTCAGTCAGCCTTAGTTTACTCATCTGTAAAACGGAGATGATAATGGCACCTACCTTACAAGGTTGTTTGTTGTGAGAATCATGTAAATTTACTGACATTAAGCTCTCAGAAACATTTCTGGCTCAAATGGGGGCTGATTCTTTGATCCCTTTTCCCAATTGGATGTCAAAGCAAGTTAACTCCGAGGGCTCCTTCCCTGGCAACTAGGCAGCCCTTACCAAATGTAGGAATTGAAGTTAGGAAGTCTTGACTTCAAATCCAGCTGTATGACCTTCAGCAAATTATTTAACCTTAGTGTGCCTCAATTTCCTCCTCTGTAAAATGGGGATGATGATAACATTTTCCTCCCAGGATTGTTGAGGCATGACACTTTGTGACTCTAGAAGTGCCACATCGGGGGTAGCTGTCCTCATTTTTATTAAGGTCATCCTTCCTGTCCTTTCTCAGTCTCCCCTCTAGAAGTAGACATTCAGTTAGTAGTAGACATTGGGGCTAGATTGGGGAGGAGAGAGGTTAAGTACCTGGTTCCCATGACTTGAAAGTCATTTAGGAAAAAATGTTTCTTGACTCGATTAGGGAGAGGAGGGAGAATGGGAAATCGTTAGGGGGGAGGACAAGATCAGCTGTAGCTCCGAAAACTCTGCAATGGAGAGGTTTCTGCCACGGAGCTGCCGAACTCCAGAGAGTTGATGGGACAACATAGGCAAAGTTCTCTGTAAATCTTAGTAAGCTACGTGAGCCCAGACCTTCTATGGGAACCTTCATTCATTCTGGCCTCTGTATTGGGACATGTATTGGGGGATGCTCAAATCTGGAACCCAACAGTCCTTGTGCAGTGGATTCAGCACCTGGGACAGTGGAAACACTGGGAAACAATATTGCATAGACGTCCATTTAGACTTGAAGAGACACTTCTTAACCATCTGAGATGGCCCAATGCAGGATGGGCTGCCTAGAGTCCCGGTGGGGGTACTCTCCTTGGAGATCCTTCAGGCAGAGAGGCTGGAGGACCTCTTCTCAGGGCTACTATTCTTTTTAGCATTTACATAACATTCTAAAATCTACAAACGATTCTTACAATGATCTCATTTGACCCTCAGAATCAAGAAGGTAGGTGCTTTTATTACCTCCAATTTACAGATGAGGAAACTGAGGCTGACAGAGATTAAGGGACTCATCCCAGGACATTTTCAGTTCACTCGAGGTTGAATCTGAACTCAGGTCTTGATTCCAAGTGTAGTGTTTTATCTACTGAATGGGTTAGAATTGAGGGTGACCAAGTCTCCTTCTACTTCTCAATTTTGTGATTCTTCGAGGAGAACTGACTTTTCTTCCTAGCCCAGAACAGACACTCATGTTGTTCTTCCCATGGGACACTCCATCTCCTGACTCCACAACTTTGCGATGACTATGCCCATACCTGCAATGTTCTCTAACTTCACTTCTTCCTATTGGCTTCCCTGGTTTACTTTAGGATGTGTCCCAAATGCTCCCTTATTTGTACCAGTTCTTTACCTATCATCTCACCCTGTAGAGGGTGAGGGCAGGGACTATTTTCCCATTTTCTTTGTATCTATAGCACTTTGGACAGTGATTGGCACATGATTACAGCCTTATATTTACTTGTAGGTTGACTGTTACTCGGGTTTGCCAGGACTCTGAAGGAGGAAGGCGGTAGACCAAGTATCTTAGCTGCTGGGAGGGAGACTCTGACCCCAGCACCCCAGGGAATAAAGGATTGATGGTAGTGACAACTGGCTGCCTGTGGACCACCCCAGAAGCAGTCCTGCCCATGGCCAACTGGGACAGAACAGGGACAGCACTGGGGCTGGCAGTCAGAAAGACTGAACTTTTGGGGCAGCTAGGTGGCGCAGTGGATAGAGCACCAGCCCTAGAGTCAGGAGGACCTGAGTTCAAATTTGACCTCAGACACTTAATAATTACCTAGCTGTGTGACCTTGGGCAAGCCACTTAACTCCATTACCTAGCAAAAAAAAAAAAAAAACTAAAAAGATTGAGCTTCAAATACTGCCTCAAACACTTCCTAGCTGCATGACCCTGGAGGACCAAGTCACTGAACCTCCTTGGGCCTCAGTGTTCCCATCTGTCAAATGAGGTTTGGACAGCCTCAAAGGTCTCCTCCAGCTCTAGACTTGGGATGCCACAATCCTTCAAAATAGTGTCAAACTCTGCACAGGTGAGGGCCAAGAGGGTCAGGTAGGTTTTCTGTTAGTTATGGATGAGCTGATCCTCTGAGACAACTCAGAGAAATCCTACCTTTTCTAATTACAGACCTGGGTTATACACTCTCCACAGCAACAATAGCTCAATCAATTATTAAGCACCAACTGTATACCCCATCTTCTGATTTGTAAAATGGTTGAACTAGAGATTTCTCTACCAGAGAGAGAGAGAGGAGAAATAAAGGAGAACTAAAGGGTGGGAATAAGTGGGAAGGTGGTTCACAGGACTTCAGCAAAATCCAAAAACATGACCAGCACACAACTAGGTTCCCCTTTATCTACTAGACTGGAGAAAAGTCAAACAAAGTCAAATGATCTAGAAGCTTCAGGCATGAGAATGTAAAGAACCTAACAGGGTTAGGATGAAGAGTCCTGCCTACACAGTGCATGCAGCAAGGCATGACCTCTATGCAAAGATAAATGATAGCCAAAGGCAGACCAAGGGGGGCCATCACAGTCAGATGACTAGGAAGCTGGGAGGGTCTCAAAGAAGAAAAATTGAGAGAAAGAAAGAGAGACAAATAAGGGGGAGAGAGAGCTGGAAGATGGAGAGAGATTAAACAGGAGGAGGGGGAGGGGGAGGAAGAGGAGGATGCAGAGAGGGGATAAAGAGAGCAGGGGCCAGAAAAAGAGAGAAGAGAGATGAAAAGGAAGGAGAGGGCAAAGATAAAGTAAAGAGAGGAGGGGAAAGAAGAGAAAGTGGGGAGAGGGGAGGGAAAGAGGGGGAGAGAGAAGAAGAAAGGACAGGAGGAGGAATAAAAAGAAGCAAAAGAGAAGGGAAAAAGAGGATGGAACAGAAAAAGAAATGAGAGATGATGAAAAGAAAAAACAGAGTGGAAAGAAAGAGAGTAAAGAGAGCAAGAGAGAGAGAAGTGGGGGAGGGGTTCATTCCTTTTGAAACCTGGAGATCTAAAAGACATTCAATATTCTCTATGGAATGAGATTAAGCCCAGAAAATGTGGCAAAAATTCAAGGTGATCACCCTGAACCACTAGGTTCAAGGTGCTGAGAATGCCTAGCTGTGTGACCATGGACAAGTACTTAACTGGAGAACCAATCTTTTCTATAAACTGAGGGAGCTGGGACTGAGAGCTTCTGAGGTTCCTTTGAGCACTAAGTCTATCATCCTGAAATATTTAAGAGCAAAAAGAAAGAGGGAATCAAAAGCCCACAAGATCCAGAGCCATAGCGGGTCTTGGTCATCATCTGACCTAACCTTAAGCCCTGTCACAGAGGTGGTAACTGAGATCTCGAGAGGGAAGTGAATTGTTTAATGGAACTTAATAATCAGAATATGAATCCAGGTCTCTGACTCCAAATCTAGTGTTGTTTCTGTGATGTCACAAGTGACAGAATCTCAGAGTTGGAAGGAACCTTCAGTGCCTCCTAGAGGCTGGACTCTAAGGCCAGTCCATTGGACTCTTTGCTACCTGCTGTTCTATCTCCTTCCCAGGGTTTCTCCAGGCTACTACCCCAAGGGATGGATGCTCTCCCTGCTTCATCTCCCTCTCCTCAGTCTTTTATTCCTAAAATGGTTTCTCCAAACTGAGCACAAAATTCCAACTGTGGCTTGACAATGACAGAATGCACAGAGTTCCCTGGCACTTAATAGGCTTGTTGACTGTTCCCATTATCCTTCTGGATACTACACCCCTCTTAATGCAGTCTAGGAGCCTGCCAGTATTTTTGGCTGCCATTTTCTTCTGCTGACTCACTGAGTTGGCAACCATTATGTCTTTTTTTCCACATCTCTAATTGTTTTGAACCTCCCCTGCATCCCACGGTAGGCCTGGTCATATGAATGAGCTATCACTATGTTAGAAGAGTAATAGGACTCAGAAGAGCAGCAAAGTAATGGGGTGTGGTAGAAAAAGCCTTAGACCTGGGGAGGAGGGAAACAGCAGGAGACCTGAGCTCTAGTCCCACCTCGACTGCTGAGTAAACCTCCCATGTGACCTCAGGGACATCACTTGCTATCTCTAAGTCTCATTTTTTCATCTGTAAAATAAGAGAAGTGGAATATATTCTTTCCAAGATCCTTTTGGCTCTAAGATTCAAGGCTATTCCATTTGGATCCTTTATGCAAGGAGGCATGGATGAAAAATGTGGATTGAATGTCATATTCCAATGTTGAAAAGTTTATTTCTGGATGACGAGACCAAACACCTTCAACAAAGGTCCTCTGTTTCCTGGGGTATGGACATGATCCTGGCTTCTTGGAGGCCTATGCCACGGGAGCATTCCAGGATGCTACTGGTAAGCAAGAGGAAACATCTTTTGAGAAAGAAGAATCCTGATAGGTCTTTCCAAGCTATATAAGTTTCAAGTCCACACTTGGAAGCAGATTAGGCCAGAGAAACTTGACAGCAGGGTCTAGCAGCAAGGACCCTGGATTTGGAGTAAAGAATTGAGTTTGGACCTTAGATCTGCTATTTACCAATTGTGTGACCTTGGGAATCAATATGCTAGACCTCAGTTTCCTCTTCTGTAAAATGAAGGGGTCTTTGAACAGTGTCCCTTCCAGATCTCAGTCTATGCTCCATGACCTCATACTCTATGATCAGAAAATATAGAAATCTGGGTCAGTGGAGGGAATGTAATCTCCACACCAATGAAACTGCAGACCTCTCAATGTATCATATATCTAGAAAGATTTCACAGTTCTTTGACCTTTACCTTCTTGCCAAGTACATTTGAGGAATGGAAAGAAGAAACATCTTTTTTAAGAAGGGAGAATAAATGAGGTGAATTGGGAATATTCATTTACCAGAAAAGCTTGCTATTACAGAATAGAAAAGATGGGAAACACAATTCTTTTTCATCTGATATGAAGAGTCACTATGATCTCGGGAGGATGGGAGGATACAATAGAGAAAGTGGTTTTGATCTAACATAGAAATAGACCAACACAAGGAATAATGCTGATAAGGAGAGTAAAAGAAGGGATGGAGAGACATTGCCCTTTGGGGGTGTTTGGGATTAGAGGAAGATGCAACAAAAATTTAAAAAAAAGAAGACCCAATTTAGGGAACTAAGCTGGCACTTGGGATGGATCAGAGGTTTAAGAACTGGAAGGGCCTTTAGACAGAGGTGAAAGTGTGTTGTCTAAGGTCACACAGCTTGTGAGGGAGGCTTGGCTCTCTGCTGTTAATGACTCCCCCCTCTATATTATGTCCATTAGACCACATTGCTAGAATACAGAGGAATATGTAACCCCAAAGAAGAGAGCTAAAGACTGCTAAGAGGGGGGCCATGGGAAGGGAGAGAACCAAAGTCTGGAAAGGAATGAAGAGACAAGCAAGAATGATGGTTTAATTGTTAATGTATTACAACAAGTCATCAAATGACTTATTAAAGCATCAATCCTCCCCCCAGCAAGTAAGAATTATAATAAAAGGTTATAAGAAATAGGAGAATATTTCCCAAGTTTGTTCAAAGAAAATTAAGACAGTCAAGAAATAAGGAGAGGCTCTGGGTTAGCTCCTAGCAGGCCACACTACTGGAAGGCAAACTCAAGAATGTTGAGGAAATTAATTGTTTGGCATGGTTAAACAATCTCTGGGCTAAGATCAGGAGCACCTAAGGCATGTTCTTCCTCCCAATCCAAAGTGTACTCCTGTAGGATATAAGAGAATTGGACCAAGAGATCTCCAAGATTCAGTTGTAGGATTTTAGCTGATCAAGGAACAGATTGCAGATTTCAGCTTTTGGAGAAAGTATTCCTGGATCTCACAGGCATGAATTTTATACTTAATACCACTAGAGGGAGGAGTGGAAAAAAACTAAGTTTGAGGGAAAGCAGTCATGATTCCAAGCCTCCATGAGTTTAGCAAAAAGGGAAGAGGGTGAGCCCCAGGAAAAAAGGACCGCAGTCTCACCCCTCTCCAAGTGCCAGGTTCCTGAATATGGGCTTCAAAAATACTTCTGAGGATTGTGTTACAGAGAAAGCTAATGGTAGCGGTTGACCCAATGATGCATGCATGGAATCTCAAACTTTCCCACAAAAGGAGTTGAAAGGTAGGTAGCAGATGTAAAGAGAAAGAAGGTTGGGTTGCCCGGCAAGCCTGACTGAAGGGTAGGTAACTGATAGGTGAGAACATAATATTTGGTCTGAAACAAAGCAGCTGAGTGTACTGCCATTGACCTTGGAGATGCCATCATAGGCTTGGGTGGGTCACGAGGAGGGTGCAACAAAGCTGTCATCCAGCCTTCTTCCCCATGCACTGCAGACAGAATCCAGGATAGATCAGATTTAAAGCCAATACAAGGTTGGCAGCAAGAAAGGACAAACTATGTGCTAATTGAAGACTTAGGATTCCTTTAACAATGGAACCCATTATATATTTACCTAAGGGACTGAGGCTTGATTAGAACAACTGAATTTGGGTTTTCATTTCACTTCCTGTTTGAATTCCTTGTATTTTTTACTATTCTCTTGGAGCTACCGCCTTCTCCCCCAAACACATTCTCTCTCTCTCTCTCTCTCTCTCTCTCTCTCTGTAAAGCAATGGGGCCAAGTGACTTGCTCAAGGTCACATAGCTAAGTAATTATTGTGTCTGAGGTTGGATTTGAATTCAGGTCCTACTGACTCCAGAACTGGTGCTTTATCTACTATGCCACCTAGTTGTCCCACATATTCTCTTTTTTGTTTCCTCATATATCAGTCTCTTCCCTAAGGAAACTACGGGTTCAAGGTAAGTAGAGCACTGATTTCCCCCCAGACCAAGCTAGTCTTCCAAGAAGCTGGACTGGGAGGTTGGTGGGGGGGCCCTAAAACAAAAAAAGTCTCTGGGTCCCTCCTCACCCCTTCATTTGTGACTCATTCCTTTGGTTTCTATATTCTAAGCTAAGCGTGAATATCCAGGTGGGAGTCCAGCTAGAGCATTTGTCTGGGTCTGGAGACCACATCTGGAGTAGAGGACCTTTGATCAGGAGCCCATCCATGTGAGGGCAGCCAAGACGGTGAGGAAACAAGACACTCCAAAGAACGCTCATCAGAGGAACTAGGGAGGCCTAACTGAAGATTAGGGAACTGGGCAAAATCCCTGTTCTTCAGAGTTTTTGAAGTGGAATCACATGGATGAGAGAGGAGATGCCCTACATGGTCCTTGAGGGATGAGTTGTAAGGAGGTGAATTTCAGCTTATGAAATGAAATGGTTTATTATCAGGAGCAGCTGAATTTTGGATCATGGGGGATCATCAGTGGAGACTATACAAGATCCTAGGTTTAGAGCTGGGATGAGGGCGAGGAGATATCTTAGAGATCATCAAATCCTTTTATTTTCACAGACACAGAGAAATTAAGTGACTTAAAGGGCCACACAACTAGCAGATATCTTAATCAGTCTCAATATAGAGGTCCTGGAGTCAGGAAGACCAGTGTTCAAATCTGACTTCAGACTCTGCCTAGCTGTGTGATCCTGAGCAAGTCACTTCTCTCTGTTTCCCTCAGTTTCCTTGTCTGTAAAATGAGCTGGAGAAGGAAATGAAAAATCACTCTATATCTTTGCCAAGAAAACCCCAAAGGGGGTCAGATATGACTGAAATGACTAAACAACAAGACTCCATGATTCTCAGTCCAGTGCTTTTCTACGCCTTGATGCTCCTGAGAGCATTAGGGTAGGAGGAGATGACTTCTCCCACTTTGTCTACACTTTAAAGAGTGTTTCTCCAGGTATCTTTTTTTTTCCCAGAATGCCAAAACCCTTGTGTAATTCAATGTTTTGTAACACATTAAATCACAAAGCCCTACAGAATATTAGAACTGGGGAGGGACCTTGGAGATGAGGAGAGTGGAAAGAATGTTAAACCAAGAATCAAAGAAACAGGTTCCAGTCTTGCCTCTGGGACTTACTATCTTGGGGACCATGGGTTAGGCTTTTATAAGCTCTATATTTAGGTTTTACAAACTTTATATACAAAAATGAGGCAGAGCAGGAGATGCCCCTCTAAATCTGTAAGCTTAACATACATATCAACTGGTCTAACCAGTCTCTTCATTTATTAAGGCCCAGATTTGACCATTAGCTTGCTAACTTAGCATGAATGCATTATTAGGTCATTTTCCTTCTCAAAAGGAGTGAATTAGGAGTAAACATGGAAAGACAATTTTTGAAAGGGGGATGTTGGGGTCTTTGGAGGAGCAGAAGGGTCTAGAGACCTGGGTCTTCTTTCCTTAATTGAGCAGGTGAAGGGGAAGATGGAGTTTCTTTTTCTGACCACACGATGTCACTAGTGTTGCTTGGGAGCTAGACCCAGGTGAGGTGGGGAGTAGGCGGAAGGCCAAGGGGCCCCCCAAGAAGGAACTCACCAGTTCCGTGTCTTGTCCTCTGAGCAATGGCTTCTCTTCGGTGAATCGCAGCTCATGGAGACCTGCCATGGTCACCTCCTGGAGCAGCAGCCCTTATTGGGAGAGGGAAACATCTTGGGTTAGGGAACAATGAAAAGATAGAGAAGGAGACCAAGGAGAGAAACTGACCCCTTGGGTCAAGAACTCATGGAAGAGATCCAGTCCTGGCCTTAGGCCTCATTACCCAGAAGCAACTTCCTAGGCACCGGCTCCTCAGCTAGGACTTAGGGATCTTGCAGTCCCAGGACTTTCATCATTAACTACTTTCTCAACCAATCAACAAAGTTTTTATTAAACACTAACTGTATATAAAGCATTGCCTCAGACGAGGAAAAAACAGAACCAGTTCCTGTCCTCTCCAATGGGATGTGAAAGAGTGAAATCACTGTAGAGGGGACTAGGCCCAACTTGGACACTGAGTCCCTCCTGGAGCTCTGGACACCTTCCAGAACCATTTTCTTCTTGGGTTCACAGATCTGAGGTACCCCATCCCTAATCTCTGCCCCTACCACCCAGACCCTGGGACTCATCCTGGGGCTCACTCTTCTGTCCCTCCTCCAAGCCACAGAATGGGTGGTCTGGGTTTTGTTTTTCTTATGTGAAAAGATAACATACAAGGCATTATGATTATGAAAGACAACTACGCAGGTCCTAAGCTGGTTGGCACCTCAGTTCTTCAGCACAATCTCTAACTAAAGTTCCTCAGCCAGGCCTACCCAGCTCAGGACCTGTCTGACCTTGGAGCCTTAGGTCAGCTTGTGATGCAGAGGGGAGGAGGGAAAAAGACTGCAGGATGGGTGTCTATATTCAGTCATGAAGACTGTTAAGACACTGTGCTTACATGTGTTCATTCAAGTGGAAATTTAAGGAATGATTCAACATAAGGGTTGTGGGATGGCTCTAGAACCTTCAAAGAGGTTTTTATGGAGCTTTTATGGTGTGGTACCAAGGCTGGGGTGGGGATGGAGGCAATCTTAGAGGAGAAGTGAAATACCTGCCCTCAAATGAGGCCTATGAGAGGATGGCTAATGTGACTGTTTATCCTGGTTATAGTAGATGTTGGGAGCCGATCTGGAATGGTCAGGGAAGATGTAAGAAAGAACGTGGGGCACCTGAGGAGTGAAGGAAGTGAAGGAAGAACCAGAATGACCCCGAGGACTGGGGAAAAGGCATGCCAGGAGAGGGAGCCATGGGCAAAGGAGTGGAAGAGGGAAAGAAAGAGTGAAGCAATTGGCTTCAAAGGAATGGAGAGTGTTGGAGGAATCAGGCAAAAAGTCCCTGCCAGCCTTCAAGGAGCTCCCAGTCTAATGGAGGAGAGAACAGGTACTCAAATAGAAAATAAATGCAGAGCAGATGGAGCCTGCCAATGGCCTCTTGGAGGTGCTGGCACTGAAGCTGAATCTTGAAGGAAATCAGGAATAGAGTCTAAGGAAATCAGGAATGGATGCTAAATGTGGAGGTCTTAATCCAGGCTCGCTCTCTGTCTCTGTTTCTGTCTCTCTGTCTCTGTCTCTGTCTCTGTCTCTGTCTCTGTCTCTGTCTCTGTGTCTCTCCTTTTCTTCCTTCCTTTTGTCTTTCCTTCCTTCCTCTTTTCCCTCTTGCTTTTCTCTCTTTCCTTTCTTCCTCTCTCCCCCTTTCTCTTTCTCTTCCTTTCCTCTCTTTTCTTCCTTTTGTCTTTCCTTCCTTCCTCTTTTCCCTCTTGCTTTTCTCTTTCTTTCTTCCCCTTCTCTATTTTCCTTTTTTCTCTCTCTCTTTTCTGTCTTTCTTTCTCTTCCTTTCTTCTCTCTCTCTCTCTCTAGCTCTCCTTTTTTTCCCATTCTCTTTTTAAAAAGAGTCCCTTGTACTTTCTAGTTGGATGGGTAACATGGGGTCAGTTGATTAATGCAATGTCAGATGACTAAATGGTCATACATTAGTGGAATAACACATCACTTCTAGCTACTATAGAGTTCATTGATCCCTCTGTGGCAATAATGGTGGAGAGAATCATGGGACTGTTCCTTTTGACTTTGTCCATAATGACAAGACTTTCTCTGGCTAGTCCTCCTCTCTCCATGAGGTCAAAGTGCAATTTTTTAACTACTTGTCATGAATCATCAGTCAACCTAAGTGATGAGCTGAAAAGGACTGACAAGGCCCATACATTTATTTTTGGTGTTTTTTGAAATTACCAAGAGTCAACAGGGTGTGGACCATGGAAATGGAAATGGGCCTCTGCCCATTCAGACCCAACACTCTTTTCCACAGGCATATTCCACAGAATATGGTGGAATGCTCTGAGGAGAGATGAGGGGATTCCAAGGTAGAGTTCATAACTCATATATCTCTTAGGAAGGCATATTTCTGACTTGATGCTTCTTGTCTCCATAGGTCTAAAGAATTCAAAAAATGACTACTGAAAAAGTTTTTCATAAGAAGGGATTTGAAAGAAGGAAATGAAGTGGCTTATTGGATTTCTAGTGATCTAGAGATGATATATATGTGTGGGAAAAGTCTGGAGTTACACCAAATAGCTGAATCAGTGGGCAGGAAAGATCATTTTAGCAGCAGCATATTAAACTTACTAGACTGAATCTGCATTTTCAGTCCCAGCTGGGTCCCTAGGAAGGGCTGTGCAACACCAGAGGAGAGACTGAGCTTATTAAGCCTTTGGGAAAAGGCTATGCCTTTATACTATACTTTAATAGAAACTGTCTGTATCAATTGATAATAATAATGTTTGTCCTTCATTTTCAAAGCAGACCCAACATAAGGGAGGGGATGCCATGCCAAGCACATAAATTGGATCTGAGTTGAGGTAGGTACTATGCTAAGTTACCAGTCTCACTTTCTCTTCCAGAGTCATCTAGGTCTAATGACCCAGATATGAACCAGGACTACTAGAGATAGCCCTGGATCCGAAATAATCAGGGTTAAGTGACTTGCCCAAGGTAACACAGCTGGTAAGAGTCAAGTATCTGAGTCTGGATTCGAACTCCCCGTCTTCCCAACTCCAAGGCCAGCACTCTATCCACTGCTTCACCCACCCACCCTAACTATATCTATTAATATATCTTAGGACAAAGTGAAAATGGGAGAGAGGTGGAAATCACTAGTCCCTTCTTGAAAGAAATTGAAAATTAGAAATGACCAGGAATTTCACAGTCCAAATTCAGATTTTTCTAGGTGAAAGGAAAAAAATACTGTAAGTTATCAGAAAGAAAGCAAAGAACCAATTCAGCAGTTACTATAAAGGAGAGTAAATCTGGAATGTGATATACCAAAAGGGAGAAAGTTTATAACCAAGAATACTTTGCCCTTTAAAACTAGGTATAATCTTATCAGTGGAAAAATAGACCTTTAGAAAAGAGGACCTTCAATCATTCCTGAGGAAAAGACCAGTGCTAAGGTAAAGCTGTTGAAATGCAAACGCAGGCAACAAGAGAAACATTGAAAAGTAAACACACTTGAGTAACTAGAAGGGGCTAAATGATGTTGCAATGTTCTCATCCTAATGGGTCAAGCTCCTTTAACCTCTCCCCTCAGATAGGAACTTAGTACTCTAAAGGACTGGGGAAGGAGGAGGTCCTTCTTTAGAAATAGACTAAGTGGGAGAAATCTCTCATGTATAGGACAGGAGATGCTCATCGAATGCTGTGGGGTCTGGTGCAATGCAATCCACTCTTGTGAAGCAGGGAGAATACTTTCTTCAATGAATTTACAATTTCATGAATGTGGGCTATCTTGCTTTAGGTTTATTGCTCCTCATCTTTTGCAATTCTTCATATCCTTCCACAAATCATTTGCAGAATCTAACCATCTCCTTGGAGGCCTGCCTGATCATAGTTTCTTGAGTTCTCCTTCCATTATCCCTTTCTCTTACCATTTGACCATCTCCTTTCTTCAGTCACACGTTTCCTTGATTATATCCTAGGGATCATTTTTAAATGAAAACACCTGGTCCCATACAAGGGTCATTCCTAGTTTTATCTTAGTCAACCCTCTATTGAGTTGAGGTCTAATCCGTACTGGTGGGAACCTGCCCTTCTGATTCTTATTCCACCCACATTGAGAGCCTTGCACCTGGGCCCCCTCAATCTGCTTTGACACCCTGGGGAACAGTCAGACACCCCAGCACTATCCTCAGGGCTTGGCCAAGCTCTTGATGTTCCCTGATGGTTTCCTAGGAAACTGGATAACACAATGCAGATGGGGTATATTTTTAGAAACCCTTTCTCTCCCCTCTCCCACCCTTTCTGACATGTGGCTTTATGAAAAGTCATCACACATGAACGAACCCATAGCAGAAAAGACAACCTTTCCAGAGAGAAGGCAATAGTTCCTTCCTTGTACAACTCTCCCCCCATGAAGACTTGTCTTTTATTACCTGCCTCCTTCAACACCCACTTTAAGTAACCACCTGGTGATACAAAACCAATCCTGTTCCTGACCAATTTGCTTATGTAACCCACTGGGGACTCTCTCCTAGGAGGGTGCTATAAAAAGCCTAGAGAGTGGGCAGTGTCAAAGCAGATGGTCCAAAATGGGGAAGATGACTGTTAGAAGAGAAATCTCATTGGTAGGACCATGGGTGTCAAAGGCCTTGGGAGACTGGAAGTAGAGAAGGACCTGGTGGAGTTTCCCCTAGGAATTCTGGAAATGTAGAATGCTTGTGGGGGTTCAGAGTGGTGGCAGCAAATCTGCCAGAGGATGACAGTGTTCTCCTTAATGAAGTCACTGTAAAAGACCATTTTAGCCCATCTAGAATATTGGGCTCAATTCTGGAAGCCACACAGGACACTAACAAAATATGAATGCAATCAGAGGAGGCCTATCAAGATGGCAAGGAACCTGAAAACCATTCCACAGGAGGATCCACCAAATGAATAGGGGTGTTTAGGCTGAAGAACAACAAATGACTTGCAGAGGGTGGGGAGAAGAGATGCTAGGTCTCTTAAAGTCAAATGTTTATCTCTAGTGCCTGCTAAGCATTGGGGCACATAGTAGACTTTCAGTAAGTACTAGTTCAAATATTTAAAGTGTTATCATGTGGAAGAGTGATCAGGCTTGTTCTCTTTAGCTGAGGACCAATGGGTCAAGGTTGAGAGGTGGCAGTGCACACTTAGACCCAGTATAAGAAAAAAATTCTTTTATCAATCCCCACTGCCTCCCAAAGAACAATGTGCTGCCTTAGGAAGTATGGGTTTTTCTTCATGGGGGGGAAGTGGAGAAAGAAGGTCTTTGAATGAATGAAGGAGTTAGATAATCTACTTATTTAGACTATTTTTCTGATACAAGTTGGATTAGATAACCTTTGTAGTCCCTTCCTGCTCTGACAGACTGGTATTCTAAGGCCAAATATAAACTCAATCATTCTTATCCCAATTACATATGATCAGTAAATGGTTAAGCAAGTATAGGGGTGTGTAAACAGAAGCATCCCTAGGTATACCTAAGCTAACTTCTAGTAGGAATTCACCCTACTTGGTCCTCTCCTCACACACACCTTATATCTCTTCAACCTTTTTTTTTTTAAACTTTTCTACATGCCCTTCACTTATTCATTCATTCTAAGGGCAGTTAGGTGGGGCAGTGGATAGGGCACTGGCCTTGAAGTCAGGAGGACAGGAGTTAGAATCTGGTCTCAGACACTTGACTCTAATAGCTGTGAAACCTTGGACAAGTCTTTAACACAGATTGCCCGGCATCCAGGGCCATCTCCAGTCCCCCGATCATATCTGGCCATTGGACTCAGATGACTCCGGAGGAGAAAGTGAGGCTGGTGACTTAGCCTAGCACCCCGCCCCCCACTCAAATCCAGTTCATGTGCTTGTCATGATCATCAGCTCCCTGATGTCATGGTCTTCTTCAAGAATGAAGGACAAACATCTTCCAACAAACATTTATTAGGTATTCACCATAGTGATGAGACATTATTCTTGCTCAGGAGTGTACTGGATCACAAGACACTAGCCCAGAGATGTAGCTATGGTGCACACCTCTACATGAATCAAATCAGAGAGTTATAAAACAAAGGGTTATATAAGCTTTGAGGGAGGAAAATGGCAACCAACTGTGAAATTCAGGTTCGTGTAAAGCTACCTGGAGGAAGTGAAATTTGAAATGGACTTTCAAGGGTAGGCAGTAATTCCATAGGTGAATGATGGAATCATATAGTGAAGGAATTAGAGCTTCTCAGGAGAAAATCACTGCAGAAATCCATAGACTGTAATTTCATCAGCATAGAGCATTTCCTTTGTGGAAACTCTCCACTGGTGCAGACTGGTTATATAATTCTTCAACTTTGCAGACTAAGAGTTAAATGGGGGGCAAGGTTGCCCTAGAATCTGGTGACACATCCAATATTGCTGAGGCAGGTTTAGAACCCAGGTTTCCCTGACCTCATGAGCAGCTCTCCCTCTGATGATGGAGTGCCCAACATGGAGCCACCCAAGTATTCTGTCCAATGTTGACTTTTCCTTCTGGACCATACAAGTTGCCCTTGTCTGCACCAAATACAATAGTTTTGGATGATATTCAGTTTGGGCCTCTTTGCTATTTCATACTCTTCCCAGCCATTTGAAACTAGCAGGTTCAGCCTATCTGATTCTCTACACAATGGACAACTTACTAGGTCATTCTGTTTCTTCATCACTATCTACAGTGGTTGGATTCCCTAGCTTCTTAGCCTCAGTTCAAATACCAATTTCTCCTGGTCTCCCCCATCATGAACATCTTCTCTTTCCATCTACTAAGTATATTTATCTTGTATATACCTAGTTACTGACATGTCTCCATTAGAAAACTGCCTTGAGGACAGGCATGAGTCTTCTATTTTTTTGCCTTTCTTTGTAGCTGTGGTACTTAGCACAGAGCCTGACCTATTTAGAAAGTGTGTTGATGAATTCCAGTAATCACTCTGAGCTCTGGTTTTCTTATTTGGAGAACTGGAATGATAATTAAGTGATTAAGTGAAATAACCCATATATAGAGTACTTTGAAAGCCTTTCAACATAAATTTAGGGTTAGAGTCGCTATTGTTTTTATTGAGTGACTTGCCCATGAGGGAGACTCAGCTAGCCTGGCACTTAGAGCACAGTAAGCAAGTTATATTTGTCTACTGACGGATGGACTCTCTGTTAAGAAGCTGTCATAGAAATGCCTCTGCTTCCATCACCCTAGTGGG
This sequence comes from Macrotis lagotis, assembly GCF_037893015.1. Lineage (NCBI taxonomy): Eukaryota > Metazoa > Chordata > Mammalia > Peramelemorphia > Peramelidae > Macrotis > Macrotis lagotis. The sequence goes on along the minus strand of NC_133658.1, from coordinate 41,901,813 downwards.
ATGGTGTTGGCCTCTTTCACATGCCAGCTGTCTGAGACTGGAGGAGGAAGGGAGTTCTCTAATCTCTGAACTCCTCCCTCTTCTTTCTCCTTGGGTGATCTCACACAAAGACAGTCTCCTTTGGGGATTCTAGAAGTGGTTGTGACCCATTTGGATGGGTTTGGTTGTCTCCCCAGAAGCCTAGACCTGAGAACCATGCCAGTGGAGAAAGAAAAGGGACAAGCTCCAAGAACTCATTGATTAGGGCAATGGTTGGCTTGCTCATAAAACTCCCAGCAAAGAGGGTAAGGATGCTTTTGGGGAGCCCCAAAATTATGTGGGAAACTGTTCCAAGGGTGCTTCGGTGGAGAATGAAGTCAGAGAAAGCAGGAGTGCCCAAACCTATGGGGTGAAAAGCTCAATGGCTAGGAACCACCATGGTTACTCAATTACTCTTCAGTGGGAAACGGCCACGGCGTTGGACAGTTGGGATGCCTTTATTGAGAATTTCTCTGGATCTTGCCTCTACAATCCATTGGCTCTATGTCTCTCAGGTCTGCTGCAGAGGCAGGGAGTTAGTTGGATATTACAGTGTGAGTTTAGAGGGCTGGGAGTGGAGGCAAGAAGCAAATGACTGTTCTATAAAAGGGAGATAATAAATAAGACCTACTTCCCAAGGTTGTTGTGAGGATCAGGTGAGATGAACCTAGGTAAAACATCTTGGAAACCTTAAAGGTCCGTTAGACTGTGAACTCTTGAGGGGTAGGGACTGTCTTTTGCCTCTCTTTGTATCCACCTTCCTTTAGCATAGAGTGTACAGTGGGTAATTAATACATGTCTACTGACTGACTAAAGGCACGTACCCATAAATACTGTTATTTTTACTAGTCTGCAAGTCTATAGTAGGTTTCCCCTCATTTATCAGATAATTTCTCCCATGTTAAGTTCCTTGAAAGTTTTCATTTTTTTTTGCAGGGCAAATGGGGTTAAGTGACTTGCCCAAGGCCACACAGCTAGGTCATTATTAAGTGGCTGGATTTGAACTCAGGTCCTCCTGACTTCAGGGCCGGTGCTCTATCCACTGCACCACCTTGCTGCCCCTGTCCTTCACTTTGAAGAAGACCATGATATCAGGGAGGTCTATGACTTTCTTCATTTAACAGATAAAATGACTGGGAGTCCGAGTGATCATGGGATTCCCCAGGGCTACATAAAACTAATTAGCTCAAGGCCAGGTTCCCTAAACCAGCTCCCTCTTCAAAAGTAGCTATTGCCATGGCAGAAGTGGATGGGCATGAAGGGAGAGAAGCCAGCCTATCCATTGCTGACACTCCCTGAGTCCCTGGATGGGAAGCAGAGGGAGAAGAACATGGTGGTGGATGGGCCCTTGGAAATACCAACTGTCAGTTAACTGCCATATCCCTGATAGGGGTGGGGGCAGTGAGAGGGACCTGGGGCCTGGTCCTACCTCTTTTCAGGAGGGGGAAGGAGCTCTTCATTTCAGAGCGGTGAGAGCCCAGGGATATGAGGCGTCCGAAGCAGGCTGAAGCCATGGTCCTAAGGAGGAGGAGACAGCCAAGTCCCTCTGAGCAAAGGTTCTCCTGTCTCCATGGAAACGGCACAGGCACTTGGAGGATGGGTCTCATGACTGGTCTGGGGGCAGGAAGGGGGATTCTCTTTGGAAAAGTCCCTCTCTTCGGTTCTCTCTTTTCAACCTCTCTGTGACACATCTGAGGATGCTGAGAGTTAAAAATATTTCTCTCAGTGATTGATCTTCCTTGGGAGTCACCTGTGTTTGACTGTCTCCTTCTCTCTCAACCTGGGACTTCCAAGGACCCTCAGTCCGCCAGTGGGGGCCTCCCTGAGGGTCTGTGGCCAGCAGGCCAATTCTATGAAAATGTTTCCTCAGATTCACAGAACCTTATTGTAGTGTGTAGAACCGGGGAGATTCTAAGACGACTTCACTACAACATTCTCATGTTCACCATGAAGAAACTGAGGCTCACAGAGGGCAAGGGGCTTTCTCAAGGTCCCACCAGAAATTTGTAGCAAAGATAGAATTTGAAACCAAATCCTTTGATTCTTGATCCACCAGTTCTCTTTCTACTAAAATTCTGGTCACTCCCTCAAGAACCAGGAAATGAAGAAAGAGAAAGAACCAGCTTTGGATAAAATGTTTGATGTGAAATCCCCTATTGCTGAAGTCTGAGAAAGTCTCGAATTCTGCTTAAATTTTGATGCATAAAATATTATTTCAATAAATAGACCTGGGCCTTGGAAATCCTGGAACATTTTCAAAGAACTGAAGTTTTGGGTGGAAAACACAATGTACAGACTGACATTGTTAGACAATCGTTTTCTCTTTCTCTCTCTCTCTCTCTCTCTCTCTCTCCAAATAGTATATGGATAAAATTTTACCGGATAAATTATTTATATATATCACATATATAATATATAAATGTATAATGTATTGTATGATGTATGAATATATGTAAATATAAGTATAAATATATGTAGTACATAGATACAAATACATGTAAATCCTTATATATATATATAAATATAATTAAAAAGAACTACTTATATAATATTATGAAGTGCTCTTTTTGCTTTCGCAAATAATTTTTATTGATGCCTTGCAAATATTAAAGGCCATCTCTGCACCCTTCTCCTACATCTCACCTCTATCATTATTTTTATGCTTTTTGGAAGTCAGTTTCCTCATCAGAAGGGAGAGTGTGAGTATGTGTGTGTGTGTGTGTGTGTGTGTGTGTGCGTGTGTGTGTGTGCGCGCACAAACTAGACTGGTTGATGAGATTCCTTCCAGTTTTAAATCCATAATCATCCTTCTTCCTTTGTGAATTATCCCCTCCCATTCATCATCTAGACTGAATAGGTATGAACCTTTTCAGCACGTCTCAAAATGTCAACCCTTGAAAAGGTCATCAGATATTCCTGATTTTCAAGTCACTATTTTAGAGATGTCGAAAGAACATTAACTTAGGAAATTTGAGTTCAAACCTCACCTTTGACAATTACTCTTTGGGGTGACCTTGGATAAGAAATTTCATCTCCCTCAGTCTCAGTTTCCTCATCTGTAAAATGAGGAGATTGGACTAGATCGGGGTTCTGGACTCCTTTAACAATCTAGGGAGGCACTGGGACCCCTTCTCAGAATCTGATCTTTAAACAAATAAAATATACAATAAAAGAAAACCAATTTCATTTTTTGGTAATAATACCACTTCCCAGCTTGAGACTCTGGAGGTCAGAGGGAAAAGGGACAATCAGGGAGAGTAATACGTTCCAGACTCTACAAAAGGATTTTAGCCCAGGTCTGCCCACCTCAGTGGCTCTATTGTGGCCCCACAAAGTGATTTCACTGTCTCCTGGAAGGTGGGTTAATAATCAATCCTCTGGAAGGATGGCTGTCCGACTTACGTCCTTACCCACTCCTGGGGACACCAGATCCATCCCTCTCAATTTGAAGGAGATAATGATTCTCCCTGCAGAGTTTGGACATCTCCCAGGATACTTTCTAAGTGGCGTCCTCCCAGCATGCTCTGTTTCTGTTGAACTCTGCAGATAAGGGCAGGGATAGATCCCTTTTGGGATGCTATAGATGCCCAGGCTGCTGTGTGGTACCCTCTGGGGCGAGGCCCTCAGCATCATTAGGCAGAAAATAGTGTACTCTAGAAGAACATCCTCCTCCCACCCCCCTGCTTCTCTACTAGAAAGCTTTTCATCTGGCCATGTGCGTCCTCACTCTCCTCTTGGGACTTCTGGGGATTGCACCTGGGAAACGGAGAAGGAAATAGTGCTGTTTGCTTTACTAAAAAATGCTTAGAAAAAAGTGATGTAATTTTGCCTTGCTAGGGCCTCCAAGTACGAAGACTTTCTGTATCACAGAAGTCAAACACACTACACCTTTGACAGACTAAATTCTCATATATGTATTCTTGTAATCTGTGGCCTCGAAGCAGAGTTTTGGTTTTGTCTCTCTCTCTCCCTCTCTGTCTGTCTCTGACCCCTTCCCCCACTCTCTCATTCTTTCTCCCTCTCTATTCTCATTATCTCTTTTTCTCTCTTTCCTTTTCCTTTTCTCATTCTTCTCTCTCTCTCTCTCTCTCTCTCTCTCTCTCTCTCTCTCTCTCTCTCTCTCCTTGTCTCCCTTCTCTCTGGCTTGTGTCCCCACAACCTCTGGAAGCCATGTGGTTCTTCTGGACAGCTCAGATGGTCAGAAGTTTTCCCTAACAACCAGCCCAAATTTACCTCTTTGCAATTTCCCTTCATTGTTCTTGGATCTGTCCCATGGGCCCATGTCTAATAATCCCTTTTCCATATGATAGCCATTTATATACTCTCCAGGATAAAAATGTCCCAATTTTCTCAACACATCTTCTCATGGCATGAACTGGAGGCCTCTCATCAGGTGGCTGGCCTTCCCTGGGTCCTCTCCAGATTAATAGTATCCTTCCTAATATGTGATGGTCAGACAATCTCTGCCCTCAGGCTCACAATCTGATCATTCACAGACCCTCTGAAATCTCTCTGTTAACCCCATGTTAAGAACCCCCACTTTTGTGGCTGCTGTTCAGTCACATCTAATGCTCCATGGTCCCATTTGGGATTTTCTTGGCAAAGATACTGGGATGGTTTGCCATTTCCTTCTCCTGCTCATTTGCAATGAGGAAATGGAGGCAAACAGAATTTAGTGATTTTTCCAGATGGAACCTGAACAGGCCATACATAGTACAATAGCTCTATCATGTCTCTGCTCCCAGACCCTCCATCTCTTCTAGTGGAACCCGAGTTTCTGTGAGCTGTCTTGACTGCCATGTTCATATTGTTGATTGAGGTCTTAGAGTACGAAAAACTTCATGAATCACAGAATTAAGTTCTCATTTCATATTCTTGTAATCTGTGACTCCAAAGCAGAGCTCTCAGTTTAGAACCAATCTCTCTCTCTCTCTCTCTGTCTCTCTCTCTCTCTCTCTCTGTCTCTCTCTCATTCTCTGTCTCATTCTCTCTTTCTCTCTGTCTTTCTCTCATTCTCTCTCTGTCTCTGTCTCTCTCTCATTCTGTCTCTCTGTCTCTCTCTGTCTCTCTCTCTCTCTCTGTCTCTCTCTCTCACTCGCATCCCCTCGAATCCCCACTCAGGTTTTCTTTCCAAGACCTCTGAATTTTCAACCTGATAAAAATCCTAACAATCAGCTACAATTTAGCGATATCTCCTTCATTTTGTGTTTATAAAGTTGATTTTCCATTTATTCCTGCTGTTTCCTCTTCTTAGAACCAATATTCCAATCTGGTAACATCTTTTTGAATTCCTCCCAGTTCTGTGTCATCTGCAAATGTGACCAGCAGACTCTTTAAGTATTTATTTAAGTCATTGATAAAGCTAGGTCGCATTGTGGATTGAGAATACCAAACCTGGAGTCAGGAAGACAGAGTTATTGTCACCATCATTACAATATTCAATGGCACAGGTCAAGCAAAGATCTCCTGAGAATGCAATCAATTTCCAAGTATTTATTAAGATGTAATATAGAAAGGTCAAACCACCAAACCAACTGTCTAACGAGGAGACATCCTGCAAATAATAGGAAGATATAAGATACCTGAGCAGAACAATAACCTTGGAGGCTGAAGGAATTGATGGCAAGTGGTTAATTGTAGGAATTGAGGGAACAACACTGACTCTATCTTGTGATTCTGGAGCTAGCTCAGTTCCCTTTCTATTCAATTATGGGACTGGTCTAAAACCTGTCCTATGAGAAAACTTTATTCAATTGTGGGAAATGGGAGAAAATTGTTTGTCTAGGAAGCTGGCTTCTCACCCCTCACCCCCACCTGCTGCTTAGAGACCCCCTTGGTTATGCTGACCAGAAACCTGGTCAGGTACGAAGACTGAAGCAAAGAATTTTCTTACAATTGTACATCTCAAGGGGTGGCTAGGTGGCACAGTGGATAAAGCACTGGCCCTGGAGTCAGGAGTACCTGGGTTCAAATCCGGTCTCAGACACTTAATAATTACCTAGCTGTGTGGCCTTGGGCAAGCCACTTAACCCCATTGCCTTGCAAAAAATCTTAAAAAAAAAAAGAGAAAAAAACCCAGTTGTACATCTCAAGCACAACCCATATGTCTTAGCTGAAAACTGGTCCCATATTGATCAATCAGTTTGTTTCCATATTGTTTCCATATTCCTTTGATTATTTACAGAAATTTAGGGGGGGGGACAAGACAACTCTTTCCGTGATTTCAGGGTATCACACCTGTTTACCCTTATCAACTTGGAAAGTCTCTAATATTTATTCCAATTAGAAATAAGATTACCCAATGTTGTATTGTTTCCTTTTAGTTAATTGTTCATATTTGATTAATTGTTTTTAATATATATTAAAGTCTGTTTCTTCCTGTTTTGGGTGTCCAGCCTTACCTAAGCTGAATAAGGAACTGGTCCTAATTGATTGGCTATTTGGCACCCATTGCTTAATAAATTCATATGCTCAGAAGCTAAAACTTTTGTTTCCTCAGTCATTTCATCTTTAACCTGCCACAGGTGAAAGTTCAGATGTTTGGGGGATGGGGTGAAGCGGGGGAAGGGAATTCCTTCCCTTGAAATGCTGAAAGTGGCATCTGAGAAGTCTTGAAAGAAGTCAGGGATATCTAGAAGCAAACGTGAGAAGAAGGGCAATCCAAGCATGAATGAGGGTTAGTGCAAAAGAATGGAAATGGGAGATGGTTTATCATGTGCAAGTAATGGCAGTGGAGCTAGACTGCAGAATAATTGGAAGTTAGTAAAGCATTAGAAGACCAGAAAGGCAGGAAGGGACCAGGTGGTTTAAAAAAAAAGACTTAAATGTGAAATAGAGGACTTTATGTTTGATCTTGGAGGTAATAAGGAACCCCTGGAGTTTATTGAGCAGGAGGCTGACAAAGTCATTCAACAAAGATTTATTAAGTTGTTTCTATGTACCATACATTATACTATCAGGTGTAGAAATACAAAGAAGTGGAAAATATAAGTTTTTGCTTTCAAGGAGCTCATATTCTGATGATGAAGATAACATACAAATAACCATGCACATCTGATATATATATATATATATATATATATATATATATATATATATATATATATATATATATATATAAAGCAGAGATGGACCAGTGGATAGATCACCAGGCCTAGAATCAGGAAAAGCCAAGTTCAAATCCAGTCTCAGTCACTTACTAGCTGGGTGACCCTAGGCAAGTCACTTACCCAGTTTGTGTCAGTTTTCTCATCTGTCAAATAAGCTGGAGAAGGAAATGGCAAACCAGTATTTTCATTAAGAAAACTCCAAATGGAATCGCAGAGAGTCAGCTATGACTGAACAACAACTAAAGCACTGATTTTTAACATGAGGTCCATAGAGAGATTCTGGAGGCGTCTGGTACCATTAAATTGTGAGCTCCTTGAGGGCAGGGGCTATTTTTTTTTAGTTTTTTTTTTTGCAAGGCAAATAGGGTTAAGTGGCTTGCCCAAAGCCACACAGCTAGGTAAGTATTAAGTGTCTGAAACTGGATTTGAACTCAGGTCCTCCTGACTCCAGGGTGGGGCTCTATCCACTGTGCCACCTAGCTGCCCCCAACAGGGGCTATTTTTGACTCTTTTTTTTCTAATCCCTAGAATTTAACACAGTGTCTGTACATAACAGACCCTTAATAAATGTTGATTGATTAAATGAAACAATTTTTTTTAGTTTCATAACCTTTAAACTGAAATTTAACATTTTCTTCAATTATTTAAAAATATGATTCTGAGAAGGGGTCCATAGATTTCACCAGAGAGAGAGAACCCCTGATATAAAATGGGAAGTAATCCCAGAGGAAGGGCACTAGTAGTCTGAAGTATGGTAGGGGGAAGAAGTAAAGGAAGATACCGGTAAGGATGCTAGGAAAGCCCTCCTATGGAAGGTGGGATTTAGACTGAATCTTTTTTTTTAGGTTTTTGCAAGGCAGTGGGGTTAAGTGGCTTGCCCAAGGCCACACAGCTAGGTAATTCTTATGTGTCTGAGGCTGGTTTTGAACCCAAGTACTCCTGACACCAAGGCCGGTGCTTTATCCACTACGCCACCTGGCCGCCCCTAGATTGAATCTTGAAGGAAGCCAGGAGGCTGAAGTAAAGAAGGCATGCCATTTGTGAGGGTCAGAGAGTTCAAAGATAAGGAGGTCAGAGATGGGCTCTCTTGTGTGGGGAACTTCAATAGGCAGAGGAGGCTGGGTTGTAGAGTGAGTGAAATGGGATAAAATATAAAAGGACTTGAAAAGGTGGGAAGGGCCAGGTTGTGACTCTGCATGCCAAACAGCAGAGTTTTGTATTTATGTTTGACCTAGAGCTATGCTGCTTTCATATACTGCTTTGCATGGTTAACGAATAAAAATGACTGCCTTAGTTTCTCTCTGGAAGCAGAGACTATTACTCATACATCATAAATAAGTACAGACCTTAAGGGCTATCAGGGTTCTTTCAATATCTTTGAAAGCATCACAGAGCGATTGGACCTTGAGGAACTGGGAGGAATTAGGGGGGTAGGGACTTGACAGGGGCAGACATAGCAGGACGGGGAATAGCTAGAGCAAAGGTAAGGAAATAGCAACATACAAAGAATATTTGTGACCTGTGGTCTGACTGAATTGGAAGCAGATTTGTGTGGCTAGGTATAGCAGGAGGCAAGTTTGAAGGCTGGGTTGATATCAGAGCGAGAGGAGAGGAGCCCTTGCTGGGCTAAGGAGGGAACTGATGGTTCTTGATTGGGGTTAGAAAAAGGCATTGTAGAATATTTAATCCTTCAGCAATGTGAAAATAGAGCCTCTAATCACTCCAGAATGGGGAAAGTCTAGAAGTTTTTATTTTATTGACAGAACACAGAAATGGGGAAATAATCTCACTCACACAACAGCCACGTGGCTAGCACAGACAGAGGCCAAGTCTCCAGAATGTCTCATCAGTACATGGGCTTGGGTATTCATAATGGTGCACGTGCCTCAATCTCCTTCCCCTCAGTAACAATGCCACAAATTCTTATCATTTCCCTCAAAATGACATTTTGAGGTAAGTGGTGCCGGGATAATTTTTATTTTACAAATGGCCAAAAAGTTGATGAATGTCAGAGCTGGAGAATAAGATACTCTTAAAGTATCCCAGCCTATTCTGGTCCTTGTCTTGTTTTGTATACTTGCCTTGCTTTGTATTCCCGGCCTTTCACCTGGTCCTTGTCATACCAAAGAGGCTTAATAAAAGCTTACTTGCCTTGACAACTTCTTAGTGGACCATGGAGGGCTTGGCACTCCTACTTTTTAAAAAAAAATTTTTTTATTGGTTTTTGCAAGGCAAAGTGTCTGAGGTCACATTTGAACTCAGGTCCTCTTGACTCCAGGACTCACTGTACCACCTAGCTATGCCCCTGCACTGTTACTTTCATCTTTTGGAAATGGCCAAGAAGGACATGAAGCTGCGTGTACCAGCTCCAAATCCTCTTACACATTCTCCACAGTTCTAAGCTTCAGACTTGTCTGGAAGATGATTCAAATTCAAAAGCTGTCTTTTTCTATCAGTCTCCTTCCTCACATCAACTTGGCTTCTTTAAGACTCAGTTCAAATTTCACCTTTTATAGGAGACCCTTCCTGATCTTCTCCATTGTTAGTGGCTTTCCCATTTGCACTGCATGTAATCATCATCATCGATAATAATAATGACACAAAACACTTTAAGGTATGCAAAGTGCTTTTATATATATATTTACTCATTCAATTCTCATGGCCACCCTGTTAGGGATTTATGGTCATTTACCCTATTATTATGTCCATTTTACAGGTAAGGAAACTGAGGCAAACAGGCAAACACTTGCCTAGGGTCACACAGATAGTAAGTGTTGGAGGCACGTTTTCTTGTCTGGACTCCATCCCACTGTCTATATCCATTTTATCTATATGTGGCTATTTGTGTGTTGTCTCCCCCGTCTGAATATAATTTCTCAGAGGGGCAAAGACTGCTTTTGCTTTTCCTTGTAGCTCTAGAGCTTAGTACGGTAAGTATTTAATAATGCTTACTGGCAAACAGTAAGCACTCAATAAATGCTTCTCAATTGATTGGACAATTTTGGAGCCAGCCAGACTGAAGCAATAGTGCTCCTCCATGAAGTTCAAAATCTCTTTGGTGCCTCGTAATTCTTCAGGCCTGCCTTGGCCACTTATCCATCCTCTGATCTTAGGTTTATTTACACCTCTATCCTCTTTATCTAAGTTGCTCACACACTCTTTATTTCCCCCCTTAAAGTAAAATATCTCTGTAAATATATTTGGGAAAAAACTCCAAAATAAGATAAAATATAAGTAGTATTTAAAACTGAGTGGTCATTGCTACGAGAATAGTAATTACATATAACAACCTACTACATTCCATTTTTTATTTTAGGTTTTTGCAAGGTAAATGGGGTTAAGTGTTTGCCCAAGGCCACACAGCTAGGTAATGATTAAGTGTCTGAGACCGGATTTGAACCCAGGTACTCCTGACTCCAGGGCCAGTGCTTTATCTACTGCGCCACCTAGCCGCCCCGACTACATTCCATTTTTAAAAAGTACTTTCAAAACAGACCTCTACTTTTATGCCAGTCAGTTCTCAGGACATTTCTATGATATGTCAGACATTCTCTCTTAAAGTATCCCAGCCTATTCTGGTCCTTGTCTTGTTTTGTATATTTGCCTTGCTTTGTATTCTCAGCCTTTCACCTGGTCCTTGGCATACCAAAGAGGCTTAATAAAAGCTTACCTGCCTTGACAACTTCTTAGTGGACCATGGAGGGCTTGGCACTCCTACTTTTTAAAAAAAAATTTTTTTATTGGTTTTTGCAAGGCAAAGTGTCTGAGGTCACATTTGAACTCAGGTCCTCTTGACTCCAGGACTCACTGTACCACCTAGCTATCCCCCTGCACTGTTACTTTCATCTTTTGGAAATGGCCAAGAAGGACATGAAGCAGTTGGGCAAGAAGCAAAGTCACCTTCTAGGATATTGCTTTGCTCACCATCTCATCCATCCAAAAGACTAAACTAAGGTCAAGACCCTTAAGATTTTTAAATCTTGTGTCCAGTGACCTGTGATTAGAGGTTTCTCAAAGTCAAGGACCATGTTTTCTTTCTTTTTTTTTAAATCTCTTGCACCATAAGACCTTCAATAAAGACTGACCAACTTCTCACTTGACTGCCCCTCCAATATCTTTGAACTCACTTATTACAAAGTTCATTCACCATCCTGCATTTCTGGAACACAGCCCACTGGTAGGATCATAATTCATCTCCTCACTTTAATACCTCCAACCTTCAACACAAGGAGAAACAGTACTGAGTGTGGGAATCTGGCAAATCCTAGGGATTCCAGGTTCTACCTTTGGATTAGCTATGAGACTTCAGGCAACACCTTTTCCTTCTCTGAAATTCAGTTTTTCTGTAAAGTGGTGGTGGTGGTGGGGATTGGATTAGTTGGTCTCATGAGATCTGTAATTTGCTGCTCTTGGCCCAAATAGCTTAAGTCATCCATAAGGCAAGTGATGGTTTGGAATGGCTAGTAGGGGCTGAAATGTTGGTATTTTTCAAAAAACAAGCTTCAGTTTGGGCAGCTCCTATTTTTTTTTTTAGTTGGTGAAGTGAACAGTCCCATTCCACACTTTCCAGATGCTCCCCCTGTCTATTTATAGCCAAGGCTTCTAATCATTTTAGAGGAGGAAAACCTACGTGCTTGGCTTCGCTTGACTTGGCTGTGGCTTGCCTCCTCCTTCACCACCTCTCCCTCAAAGTCAAGGGCGGTTGAAGTGTCTTGTTCAAGGTCACACCGACGGAAAGCATCCAAGAGATGCAGAAACTGAGGACCCTCTTCTTGTCCAAACTGCTGCTTCACCATCCTGGTCTTATGCACATTCCTCAGACTTCCCATTTCTCAGCTCCCGTCAGCCTCACCAGAGAGATACCCCTTCCTCTCCTCAGTCCTCCAGTGAAGTCCAAAGCAAACTCCAAACAAAACATCCCCCAAACCTCACTCAGTAAAATACAGCTTTGTTTGTACATAGACAATTAACCTTTATTGAGGCCACATTTTAAAACGTGTTTGTGTTTTTAATGTGGGCTCCAGTCTATGGTGCTGATTAATACTTTAATTATATTCAAGTAAATATCTTCTTTTTGAGGGCAGGGACTTTCTCTTTTTTGTCTTTGTGACTTCAGATCCTAGATCAATACACAGCACGCACACACACACACACACACACACACACACACACACACACTCAGTAGGTGCTTAATGTGTTTATGGGTAGACTGATGGAAAAAAGGAATGCCCATTTTTGTATGGCTGGTGACTCAGAGGGCTACTAGTGGGTAGTGTCAGGGGGTCTTGGGTTCAAATCTGATATCAGATACTTCCTAACTGTATGCCCCCCAGCAAGTCACTTCACCCTGTGTATCTCAGTTTCCTTATCTGTAAAATGAGCTGGAGAAGGAAATGAAACTTACTCCAGCATCTTTGCCAAGAAAACTCCAAAGAGTCAGACACGACTGAAGGGACTGGACAACCACAAAAGGGTCTCAGAGGGGCAAACATGGTAGGGGAAAGAGCAATGACTTTGGAGTCAGGGATTCTGAGTTCACATCCTAGCTTTTCCATGTACTATCTGTAGGATCTTGAGAAAGTCACTTAACTGAGAGGCAGTGTAGTAGAGTGGTTAGAAAGCTGCCCTTAGAGGCAGGAAGAGATGGATCCAAATCTCACCTCTCATACATGCTAGTGGTATGAGCCAGGACAAATGACTTCGCCTCTTAGGTGTTCCAGGACTTGCTGGGAAAGTGGTGACCTGCATTGATGGAAGAAGCATTTCTTGATACTAGTAAAGTCACATTTCTTTTTTTTTATTGGAACAGCCAGATCTCAGCAAATAGTACTAAAAGTGGAGTTAAGACCTAAATTTAAATTCTGCTTCCTAGCTAGATGACTTTGAGCAAGTCTATCTTTAAAATCTCTCAGCCTCAGTTTTCTCCTCTGTAAAATGGGGACAGAATGACAGTATCCACCTACCTAGGGTTTTTTAAATTTCTATTTATTTATTTATGGCAATGGGGGTTAAGTGACTTGCCCAAGGTCACACAGCTAGGCATTTAATAATTAAGTGAGGTCAGATTTGAACTCTGGTCCTCCTGACTCCAGGGCCAGTGCTCTATCCACCTGCCTGGGATTTTTGAGGGACTCAAAGAAGATAAAGCACTCTGCCAACCTTCCTGCCCTATTCAAATGCTAATTATAATTATGGCCAATCATCCTCATTATTGTAACATTTATAAAGTGCTCTGACATCTCAGAATGTCATATACATTCTAGCTCTTAGCTATTTCTGGTTTCTTCTTAGTTCTAGGTCTTATGACCTTGTGAGAGCCTCACTGGATAATGTCAGAGACTGGTCCAAAGCTGTTGTAGTTCAGCCACTTCAATCATGTCATTTATTCACTGGCTCATTGATTCAACAAATATTTATTAGGCAAAGGTTTTGTATCAGGTGGAGGGGGAAGGTGCCAAAGGATGAAAACACGGTGTCCTGGAGGATCCTCGGGAAACACACACAGACCCCACTCATTCTTGGGCACAAGACACAAAATCAGAAGGGAAATATTAGCCGCCGTGGGGACTGCAGCAGTGACCTTGGCCTTCAGAGCAGTGGGTCTTGTGCAGGGTTGACTCACAAGTATCCAGAAGGATCAGATCCAGTCTGGTCTCTCTGGCCAATGTGGAGCACTGCCTATGTCAGCATTGGCTTTACTAATCCTCAGGCTCCTTAGCAAAACCTTGCCAACAGTGAGGTCTCCATCATGTGATGGTGGGAAAACCCCTTCCCTTTCTGGCCTTGATTTTCTCATTTGTAAAGAGGAGAGGACCACAGGATTAAGTGATCCATCAGCAAGGACCATTAAGTGCTAAGATATTGTGGGTATATGAAGAAAGGCAATAATATCTCTAGCTATCTGTCTGTCTGTCTTTCTGTTTATCTAACTATTCAACTCTTTATGACTCCATTTGGTGTTTTCTTGAAAGAGATTCTGGGATGGTTTGCCATTTTCTTCTCCAGTTCATATTACAGATGAGAAAACTGAGGCAAACAGGGTGAAGTGACTTGCCTAGGATCACACAGCCAGTAAATGTCCATCTCCTGGTTTATCTCCATGCCTCCATAATACAAATGTCAGCTGAGTGCGTGAGTGTGTGCAAGTGAAGAATCAGAGAGGCTTCTCCAGAGGAGAGAAGGAGCTTAACTGAACCTTAAACGAAGAGAAATACTCTCAAAAGTGTATGGAGGAGGGGATGTGAAGGTGAACGTATATGTGCATATATATTTCTATAAATACAAATATACACACACATGCACACACACGTATATGAATGCGTGTGTGTGTGTATATGGGTATTGATATGTCTACATGTGTCTATGCAATGCTACACATAGTCATCATACATGTGTATGTATAAACCTATGTGTGTGTATCTAGATATATATTTTGCATGGGGGACAGCGTGCAATGTGTATATATCTAAATATGGATATGCATATGTATTATCGTTATTTTTTGCATGAGGAATGGTGGTAGGGGGCAGCATTCTATTCAGAGCACAGGGACCTGGCTGCATGTAAAGTGTTCGGAGGTGAGTAGGAAAGTGAAGGCAGAGCCAGATGGGAAAGGCTCTTTAATACCAAGGTAAGGAGAACTGGTTTCATCCTAAAGATGACAGGAAGCCATCGAAGAAGTTAGAGCAGGGGAGCGCCTGGAGCAGGTCTGCACACCAGGAAGACTGTTGTGGCAACTGAGGGAAGGATGGATCGGCTAGGGAAGGCTAGGCACTGGGGGGATCAGTACGAGGCAACAGGCCAGATGATGAAGGACGACCTTGGGTAGGAGTCGTATGGGAAGAGAGGAGAAAAAAGGTGTAGCAGAGATTGTAGAGATGCAATTGAGAGGGCTGGGTGTGGAGAAGGATGGACAGGGCAGAACTTGGGGTGTCTCCAAGATCAGGAACTTTGGTGACTAATACCATGCTTAAACTCTCAATAGAAATAGAAAAGTTGAGAGAAGAGGCAAATGGGAGAGGAGTGGAAGGTTTTTTTTAATGCTATTTCCAGCAAAATATCATTATTTTTATATCTTGCCTTTAGAGTCCTTGGAACTAGATTAGCATGATTTGGAGATGGATGGAAACTTAGAGAGCATCTGGCACAATTCTCTCACTTCACTGATAAAATGAACCAACCAAGTCCCAGAGAAATTGATTTGCCAAGGTCACCCACATAGTTAAATAATTGAACTGGGTTTCAAATTCAGGCCCTTTCACCCCAAATTCGGTTTTCTCTTCAACCTTAATTGCCTAGAATTTAATTGCATTTAAAAAAACCACCCCCCCAACCTAGAGTTCCAAAATAGCACAATCCCAAATATTCCAGATTCCAACCATATATAGTTTGGATGCCACTGATGACGCTGCCCAGGGCTCCATGCTCTGTCTCCAGGGAAGAAGTCATACAAGTTAAAGTGGAGTCTATGTTTCAAATAAACCCTGGGAAAGTGGGTTTATTATCACATGTCAAACTCATTTAAAAAATATTCCCAACTGCCTATCCCTTAGGTTCTCAAGGGATCAGAGCTGTTCAGTCATGTCCAACTCTCCCTGAGCCCATTTGGGGTTTTCTTGGCAAAGATATCGAAATGGTTTGCCATTTCCTTCTCCAACTCATTTGACAGATGAAGAAACCAAGGCAAACTGAGTGAATTGACTTGCCTAGGATCCCATAACTAGTATGTGTCTGAGGTTGGATTTGAACTCAGTTCTTCCTGACTCCAGGGCCCAGACTCTATCCACTGCATCACTTTACTGCCCTATGAGACATTATGGAACCCCAAATCTGCCATTCTTGAGCTCTTTCTGATTCTAAAACATCTTGAAAAGGTAATGCTCAACTAGAAAGAATGAGTTTGTCATTCTTCCCCCACCCCAAACTGACTATTAGTCTCTGAAGTCTCACCCAGCTCTCATTCCACTGACCCATGACCTTCCAGGACTAGAATCAATATCTCTTTGGGTTTCCTAGCACCATCAAGGATACTAATTCTCCAGACTGTCATTGTCACTCCTAAGCTAGCCTTGGTTTCTAACCACTGGAAGACGTATAGGGTTGAAGAGGGACAGCACAAATTCTCCCACATTTCCCTGTGCTCAGAAATTCTCTGAGTATCAAAGACCCAAAGGCTTAGTCCTCTGAGAGTGGTTGTGATGCCACAATAGGCTTATAGTTTCTATTGGTGAGACAAGCAGGGACATTCACAGTCTAGCAAGTGGCTGGAGGTGATGAGGGGGAAATAGAAGGATGAGGGGACTAATCTTGCTCTTAAGTAACCTACAGTTATCTTTCATAACTTTACCTTATTATAAACAAATTTTTCCCCAAGATACTAACCTTCAAAGTGAGTTGGAGGTGGGATAGTACAAGAGAGGGAGGCAAATAGGGTCTTGGAGTATTAGGATCATGGAGAGACAGGAACAAAGAACAGTATTCATTTATGATATGAATTGGGTGACAACAGGTTTTGCTAATATTTCTGTTTCTAAAAACAGAATCTGACCCAGCATTCTGTGGAAGACTGGGTGTTGTGCTATCCCAACTAAGACAGAAGAATCTGCAGACAACAAATTTACTCCCTAACATAAAAGCTTAGATGTTCACAAATAATCTTAAAGGAACTTTCCTTGCCCTAGAAAGAAATGCTTATCTATGATTAGAGTTTTAAAGATGGAAGTGTCTCCAGAAGCCTCAGTTCAATCCCTTCATTTTCAAGAATGAAGAGAGAGGTTAAGTGACTTCTCCAAGGTCACACAAGTAATATGGAAAAAACCTGAGATTCAAACTCAAGTCCTGACTGTAAACCTACAATGTTTCCCACTACAACACTGTGCCTCAAAGACCTTCCTTGATTGGGTCAGAATAACCCAAGCTCTCTAGTATCTGCCTCCCATTAGGTATCAAAGTCCCTGCATGTGATATACTTTGATATACTGGAGAAAGTGTTAGAATTGTAATAAGATTAGCTATTTTTAAATCCTGGTTCTGATGTCTATGAGCTCTGTAGACAAGAATGAGTTATTTTATCTACCTCTCTAAGACTCAGTTTCCTCATCTGCAAAATGAGAATGATAATAATTGTATTGTCTTACCATCAAGAGTCAGTATTGACGAAAGTGCCCTGTAATCCTTCAATGTGATATAGAAAAAAGTTAGCTAGTATTATTGATGTGGGATCTGTCTCCCATGTCACTTCAGGGTTAGTGAATTGGCAAGAATGTTATGATTCCAAGGAAAATCCAATGGAAAGAACCTTGTTAGAGGAACTAGTTTGGCAGAGGCCAAGCACAAATCACTTTCCCTAATTGGGACTCAAAAGTTTCCTTAACTATAAAATGAGGAGGTTGGATGAAATAATCATTCAGACCCCTTCCAGCCCTAAGTGTGCATGATTAGGGCAAAGGATTGAAGAAAAAGAAAATGGTGGTCAAACTTGGGGTCACTAGCAACTTCAGCATTCAGAAAAGACAGAAGGGGAATACCAGCTTATCTTGTTTAACTGTTCAACTCTGTGTGAGCCCAGGGACCATAGCAGGCCAGGCCCTTCTGTCCTCTACTATCTTTTGAAGTCCGTCCAAGTTCATGCTCATTGTTTCCTTTAAAACACTTTACAAATGGCAACTCATTTTATCCTCAAAACAACCCTGGGAGGTTTGTGCTAATCCCACAACCCAGTTTACAAATAAGGAAATGGAAAGAGAGGTTATGTGACTTGTCCAAGGTCAAACAGCTATTAAATGTCTGAGACCACATTTGAACTTAGGTCTTCCTAACTTCAGGCCCTCACGCTATCATTGCACCTCCTTATCACAAATAATCTATAAGGGGCACATCCCCACTGTGTGCAGACAGACACCAGTCTGGGGAGAGGTTAGTGACAGAGTTGATTGGATTCCAGACAGGAATGTGAAAGACAATCAAGTTCCAGAGTTGGAAGGAATAAAAGTGTTAAAGAGGACAAGGTATCAGAGATTGGTAGGAAACATGAACAGAGAGAGAGACAGACACAGAAGGAGAAGAGAGAGAGAACAAAAAGGAAGAGAGAGAGAGAGATAAAGAGGGAGGAGCAAGATGAAGCAAAGAGAGGGAGAGGGAGACGGGAAAAGAGAGAGACAGGGATAAAGGGGAAAAGAAGGCAGAGTAAAGGGGAAGAGGTGCAAGAGAGAGAAGAGAAAGAAGAAGGGGGAAGGGGAGAGAGACAGAAAGGAGGAAGAGAGGAAAAGAGAGAGAGAGGAGGGAGGGATGAGAGACAGAAAGAGGGACAGGGAGAGGGGAAGAGAGAGACACAGATAGAAAGGGGGAAAGAGGAGGAGAGAGTCAAGGGATAAAGAGGAGAAAAGAACTATTTTTGCTTTTTTTTTTAAATGGTATCAGCAGCATTTAGGAAAATGCTTGTTGATTGAAAATCTGTTTCTCAAGATTTGTCCTTTCTCATGTCAACGACATAAAAGGATTCCATTAGGCTTTGTATCTTATAAAGATTCTTGAAGCGCACAAAGAAATTTAGGGACATTTCTCACCACCACCACCCTATTAATGAGGAAAGAAAGAAATCCAGGGAGGTCCCCATTACTGGGAATACCAAATCCTCTCAAGTGGTCAAATGTGGTCAGTTTGGTACTATATGAAGTTACCATTATGAAAATATGGTCATTGGTTCCAGCCCAAAGGAAATATGCAGTGTAAATCCGAATAATGTGAATAGTTCAGGGGATTCATCATTCACATTATTTAGGACCCAAAGGTCCTCCTTGGATCCTCAAACTAGAGTCAGAAACCTGGATTTCCAGAACAGTGGGTCTAAAATTAAGTAGGAGGATCCTCCCATGATGATACAATCGGTTCTTAGGTTCCAAAGTATTAATTCTCAAAAGTAGAATAGCTTGCAATTGATAACTAAATCATTAGTAGATCATCATTGTCCTCAGTTCCAAGAAAACTGCTCTGTTCATTTTTGGAAAGCCTCAGAGAGCCCTCCTTCCCAACCCTCCTGCCTTTGAATAGCACCTCAAAACCAGAGAAATTGCACATGCTCCTTCCTTCATTCATTGAGAAGAGACAAAAGTGAGACTGGAGAAACAAGTGGTGGGGAGAGTTGTCAAAGAAGGGACAAAGGGAGAACCTCCTAGCAAGCTCCTTTGGTTTCCAAAGAGAAAGGACTGCTTTATGCTGCCCCCATTTTGAAATTTCAACCCTGCAATCTATATAGAAGTATATACCAGAGAGGTCTTCCTCAGCCTAGGAAAAAAGAGAATGGGCCTTGCCAGGGCTCTCAGTGTTCAAGTGATTTCTTCTTATGTGTTCCCTCCCTAAGATAACTTGCTTGTTTAGACTCCCTTTAATTTCAGTATCCAAGGAATCTTTCCTCTCCTGAGGTGGACTAGGATTACCGAGGAGGAGAGAAGGGAGAAGAGAAGGCATATCAGAAAAATAAGGGGGGGTCCTTCTCCCCAAAAGAGGTCTTCTTATTTCTGCCTTCACCTTATGAGAGACAGGAACCCCCAGAAATGCTAAAGATCCTGGAACCTTTTCACTTTGCATCTCTCCAGTTTGGCCACTAGGTTTGGGTTTGGGGATATATATACATATATCTATATATCTATATATCTATATATCTATATATATACACATATATATATATATACATATATATACTTAATAATCCTGTCATTGGTCATGCCCACCAAGGCACTCATTTCCACGAACAGCCAAATCCTATTTCCCTAGGAATCATTCAGATTCTGCTCACAGCAAGGAACTTTTTGGCAGATGAAGACAGCGATTGAGAGTCCACTCATTTGCAACATTTTAAAGTACTAAGATTAAGGCTATCTATGGAAAGAGATCAGAACCCAGAAGCCTTTAGGGAGGGCCACCCCCCCACTCCCACCCCCAGTTCGGAGAAGTAATGGATCTTTGACAAGATCCTAAACCCTGGTCAGAGACATTGGGCCCTTGGTTTTCAGGGATCTGAGCAGCCAGGGATCAGCCTGGGATCTTACTCATCTTGGCTCTTCCATGTTGGGGGCCAGTTGGCCAAAGAGTCAGGAACACCTACATTCAGATCCTGCTTCAGCCCCTGACTTGCGCTGTGTGATCCTGGGTTAATCCCTTAATCTCTCTGTGCCAGTTTCCTGAGGATAATTCTATTTCCCAGGATTTTTGTGACCATCAAATAAGATAACAAATATAGAACATTTTAAGTGATATAAAAATGCTGGCTATTATTATTGTAATTTTTACATTCACACACTGGAAGCCCAGGTTCCTCGGGGGATAGACTATTTCCCTTTTCACTTTTGTGTCCCTGGTTCTCTTGTAACACCACCTACTAATGTTGGAACTGAATTGAAAATTCAATGCAAAATATGTATTCAGTTCAAGGGAGGATGGAGGAAAACTATTCCCTTTTTCACTTTGGTGCCCACAGTTCTCTTGGAAGTCACTTAATAATGTTTGAATTGAATTGAGAATTCAATTTTTGTATTCAAATTTCAAAATATTCATTCAGTCCCGGGGAGGATGGAAAATATTTCATTTTTCACTTTGGGGCCGGCAGTTCTCTTGTAAGTCGCTTAATAACGATTGAATTGAATTGAAAATTCACTTTTTAAAATTCACAATTCAGAATATTCTTTCAGTCCCAGGGAGGATGGCAGGAAAAGTCAAGTGCTGCGGGGTGCCCGTTGGTCTGCCCCACCACTTCCCCGTCAGCGCGGCGGCCGGGGCTGACCTTTCCGCTAGGTAGCCACCTTCATCCCCCCACTGTCGGCCCCCCGCGGAACCCGACCTTAGGAGGAACAGGGCACACTGCTGGCCTCCCCCCGGAGCCGCGGAGGTCAGCCAGGGCCTGGGACAGGGCTGCCCGCCCACCAAGCCAGCCTCGGCACTGCCGGGTCCGCGGCCAGCCATCCCCACCCTTTAGGGAGCGCCCACAAGATGCTGCCCCCCCCCCCCGGCCCGGCACGCACCGTTACCTGTCAGCAACTCTATCTTATGGCCCCAGACCTTCATCTCGCCGTGCCCTGCCCGCACCAGGTACCAGGTGAGCCTCGGGAGTCTGAGAGGAAGCGACGCCTCGGGCAGCCTGGCAGCGAGGAAGGAGGGGGCGATGCCCGGCGGTGCCCAGCCCGAGGCGAGGCAGACAGGGGAGCCGGCTTGCTGGCTCGGCGAGGCAGAGGAGTAGCTGCCTCGTGGGCTCGCCCCAAAGAATCCACCAATGGCATTTATGCGAACCCACAAAAGGCGGCTGGAGCCTGGCCCCGGAGATGGGGTGAAGGGGGGAGGAGGGGCGGGGCTCGGCTGCCACCCGGGAAACCAACCCCCGCACCTTCCCCACCCGAAACAAAGGAGGAGACTTCGGTGGAGCCGGCCGTCCCTGGCGTCGGCCCCCAAGAGCAGCCGCGCCTGGCGTCCGCACAGTGTCCCCCCGGCAAGCCCACCCCGCCCCCGGCGCCGCCGCCCCCAGACCAGATGGGGTGCCTTCTCTCCCGGAGAACAATAGCAGGGAGGGGTGCGGAGCCCGGCTGGGGACAGGGCCAGCTCAGGGAGCCCCGGGGGGCCGGTGGGAGGGGCGGGACCCTCGGGCGGGCCAGGTGGACAAATGCGCGGCGGTGGGAAAGCTCCCAGGCGGAGCCGGGCCGAGAAGCGGGGCGGCGGGAGGGAGGTTCGGGAGGGCGAGGCCGGGCGGGACGGGGGGAGTCGTTGCCCCGGGTCCGGGTCTCCCCAGGGGAGGCGAAGGAAGCCCAAGTGTCCGGGGGGGGGGGTCCTGGGGGGAGGAAGCGGGGACAGCCACAGACTTACCGGCTCACTGCCCCTTAGCAGCCTCCTCCTCCTCGCAGGTGCCGGCCCCCTGGGGAGCCCCCGGGCCCCTCTCTCGGCCGCTCCCCTTCTCCCCTAGGGCTGGGGCCGGGGAGGAGCGATCCAGGTGTGTCGGGGCCCCCCGCAGCTGGCCGGCGGCGGGACGAGGGGGGCGCAGGGCGCGGGGGAAGGGGCTGTCGGGGGCGCCCCGACGCTGGGCGGGCTCTGGACAGGCTCGGGGCCTGGGGGAGAGAGGCGGCTACGTGGCCGGCTTAAATGGGGGCTGCACCGCTGCGTCAGGGTGGGGAGGGGGCAGGGGGAAGGAGGCTCCCCGGGCTCCGGACTAATCAAATGCGGCCGCCAACGGGGCAGCCCCGGGTCACAGGAACCCCAATCCGGGACCCCCCCTCCCCTCCCGGCCGGGGACACAGCGAGGGGAGGGGGCTCGTCTCCCCTCCCGCTCCGCGATCGGGGCGGCTCGGGGCCCACTCGGTCCCCGGCCCAGGCCGGCCCGCCCTGCGGAGCCCGGGGAGCCGCCCTGCGGAGCCCGGGCCTGGGGAGGGGCGCCCGCGCCGGGCTCTTTGTTTGGAAGCCCAGGGTGGGCGGGGGGCCTGAGTCTGACTGGCTGCTGGAGACCAGGACCCACCCCCAATCCTGCCCTCCCCGGCCCCCCCTCCGTGGAGTGGCCCGCGAGTGCCAAGTCCTGAAGCGAGAAGCCGGGCTCGGGGCGCGGGAGGAGGTGGGGTCCGGGGGGCCACGGCCGAGCCCGCCCCCGCCCCCTCCGCCCCCCGGGGTGCCGAGGGAATAGAAAGTCCCGAAACAAGGAAGAGGGGTGGGGGGGCTCGGGGCGCGGGAGGAGATGGGGTCCGGGGGGCCACGGCCGAGCCCGCCCCCGCCCCCCTCCGCCCCCCGGGGTGCCGAGGGAATAGAAAGTCCCGAAACAAGGAAGAGGGGTGGGGGGGGCTCGGGGCCAGGGAGGAGGTGGGGCCCCGGGGGGGGCCACGGCCCTTCCTTCTTTGTTTCGGGCCATACGGGTTTCCGCGGTCATTTCTTTTTCTTATGGGGATGAAAGGATGCCCCGGGGGGCGCCCCCGTCCCCAAAGCCCCCCGGGGGGTCGGGGTCACTTCAAGGCCTTGGGGCCGTTTTGTAGAAAGGCTCATGGGTGTGGGGGGGGGAACCAGTTCACTTTCACCATTTTTGCCCCGAGCTCGCCCAGTCCCCAAAGTCTCATGCTCCCACTCCCCCAGCTTTGGAGAAAGGGGGGCACGGAGAAGGGGCGGCGGCCACACCGGGAGCCCCCCGAAGGGCCGCCCGGCTGCCTTCTGCTAACCCGGGGCCGGCGAACACAGCTGCCTTTGTTTCTCAGCCTTGACTTTTCCGTCCGCGGCCAGGCTCACGTCCAAAGGGATGGGGAAGTCAATGGCAAGTCCCCAGGAGCGGCTGCGCCCTGGCTGGAAGCAGCTCGGCCCTCACACGTCCCCGCCAACACGCCACGCCGCCTCTGTATTTATCAGGGGTTCTTTTGGAAAATCCCACGTGATGTCCACGAAAAACGGGGCTTGCAGTCCTCCTCCCCCCCTCCCCAGGATCCCAGAAGTGGGCTCAGGTTCCCCAGTGCCCCCCGGGCATCCTGGGGACCAAACATCCTTATTCCAGTGGGGCAGTAGCACCCTAGCCAAAGCCTAGACTTCCTCAGGCTTATTGGAGAGAGACTTCTGAATTGCTGAATTGTTTGCTAAGGAAGAATCATGACGTTAAAAATGATTCAGTGTGTGTGTGTGTGTGCGCGTGTGTGTGCCAATTACATGTAAAATTAACATTCATTTAAAAAAATTTCAAGAACTAAATTAAATATCCTTATTGTAATGGTGTAGAAACAGCATTATCAAGGTCCAGACTTCCTCAGAATCACTGGAGAGAGACTTCTGAATTGCTGAATTGTTTTCGAAGGAAGAAGAATAATGGCAATAAAAAAAATTCTGTGTGTGTGTGTGTGTGTGTGTGTGTGTGTGTGAGAGAGAGAGAGAGAGAGAGAGAGAGAGAGAGAGAGATTGATTTCATTAAATATTTTCCAATTACATGAACAAATTAACATTCATTTAAAAAAATTTCAAGTCCCAAATTCTCTTCAAGTCCCGAAACTTGAAGAAACACGATGTGAACTGTACATGAGAAGTCATGCCAAACCTTTCCACATTAGCATGTTGCAAAAGAAACACATACACACAAGAAAAAGAAAATGTAAAAATGTGTGCTTCAGTCTGCAAAGGTGGAGTTTTTAAAATATCACCCAGAAAACTGCCAAGCAGCTTCTTGGTACAATGGAATATTGACAATGCTATTGGCTGACTTGGGCTGTCTCCCACTCTGAGGCTTCAGTGAGTAGTTCCCTAGGCAGGAGGAAAGCTATTGCTAATTGATGCCCTTCCAGTAGTTCCAGTGAATGACTTTTCTCCAGTTGTCCTGGAGCTGCTCCTTTGAAATAGGAGGAGGAATTGTAGATACTTTGGACAGATGTGTTTTGTTTTCAATGGCAAGTAAATAGCAAAGAAAAAACGGGCCCACTCAGCAGGCCTAAGCTTTAGCCTAGGACTCATTGGCCCCAGAAGCTGCAACCTACTCTGGCTTCTGATTGGCTGAATATTGTAGTTTGGCCTTTGAAAGTGTGATGTCTGGAGGTCATTTACTTCTATTTCCTAAACTATAAAATGAAATAAAAGAAGCTGGACAACTTTGATCCTGGAGGGGGTCCTCAGACACTCAGGTTCTGGGATTCTTGACCTTAATCCATGAATTTATTTTTTTTAATAGGTTGATGACTATCTTGGTTTAATTGGTTTCCTTTTTAATCTGATGTATTTTATTTTAGACTTTTACAAAAATTCCTCAGCCTTGCCAAAGGACTCTATGACTCAAAAACATTAAGAACCTTTTTTTTTTCCCAGTCTGCCTCCCTCATTTGAGAGATGAGTTGATGAGATGAGGAGAGATGAGAGAGAGTTGGTGACCTGGGATCTCAGTAAGTGGCAAATTGGTAATTCCCCTCCAGGAATTCCTACTTCAAATCCATTGGTCTTTCCTATTGACCATAGGCTTCAAGCTGGGTGTTCCAGGAAAGCAACCTCCCAAATTTACTGGTATTTTCTCACTCGATTGACATATGAAAGCTCTGTATTCAGAAGCCATTTCTCTCCCTCTAGTCCCAAATGAAACCTTTAGGACCAAGGTGACTGGAGCCTGGTGCCCAGACCACCTACCATGACTGGGTTGTGATTCTATGCATGGTATTTACATGGGCACCTCTACCCATCTTCTTAAACCCTTTGAGGGTGAGGAACACTCAATAGGACTTCAACAGGACACTCAAGAGGAACATAAGCTTTTATTGAGTACCATAAGGTAGATCAGCCACCATCTGGTTTGGAGATAACATGGAAAGGTAACCAGAAGAATGTGGATTGAGGAAAGGCCAGTAGATAACTCTGGATAACTTTGAAGAGAGAAGTTTCTGTTGGATGATGAGATCACAAGCCAGGTTGCAGAGGGTGAAGAAAGGGAGAGAAGTGTAAGTAAGTGCCTGTGTAAACAATTTTCTTAAATTTAGTTTAGAAACCAAAGAAGGAGAGGAAAACAGTAAGTTCCCTGCCAGTATAAAGGAACCCCACTCCTTTTGATGAAAATGTTAGTGAAAAACAAAGGTTATATAACACTAGTCCATTGTTAGGTTTGGGTAAATCATTTCACACCCACACTCATCACAGGATCATAAATTTAGCCCTGGAAGGGACCTCAGGGGCCATCAAGTCCGACTTCTTTTATTATGAAGAGAAGATAGCTTGTGCCCAGGGTCACACAGCTAGTATGTGACTGAGGCAGGA
The DNA here is from genome assembly GCF_037893015.1 of Macrotis lagotis. Classification (NCBI taxonomy): domain Eukaryota; kingdom Metazoa; phylum Chordata; class Mammalia; order Peramelemorphia; family Peramelidae; genus Macrotis; species Macrotis lagotis. Next base: position 41,875,963 of record NC_133658.1, on the reverse strand, counting down.
TTAGACTTCAAGTCTTCCTGACTCTAGCAGTCTATCCCCTGCACCACTAACTCTCCAAGGTCAAGTGAACACATGACTTTGGAAGAGTCAATCTCTTTGCTGAGTTACCTGGTTAATTTTCAGGGGGTAGAGCTTGTCTCTAGCACTCTCCAAACACTGATCAACTGAACTAGTCAAACCAATTTTCTCTATGCTGTGCCATCTAGTCTCATCTCTTTCCCATTTTGGACTCACCCCACAAAACTTCTGACACCCTAACCTATTTTCAACACTACTAGTCTTCCTCCTATCAAATATAAATTCCCTGAGGGCAAGGAACAAGTGGCTTGTATTTGTGTTCTCAATATGCCTGGTCCATGGTAAGTGCTTAGTAGATAATGTCTGTCAGTCTGTCCTCATTCGATGATGATGTTTACCCTTTATTCTTGAAGACCATAACATCAGGCGGGTGATGTCTGACAAGCATGTGAATTGGATTTGAGTGAGGGGATGCTGTGCTAAGTCACCAGCCTCACTTTCTCCTTTTAGAGTCATTTGGATCCAGGCGCCAGATGTGAATCAGGAAGACTGGAGATGGTCCTGGATGCAAGGTGATCCAGGGTTAAGTGACTTGCCCAAGGTCACACTGCTAGTAAGTGTCAAATATCTGAGACCAGATTTGAATTCAGATCCTCCTGACTGGTGCTCTATCCTTGATGCCCATCTCATCAACTATCTCTATCTCTCTCTGTTATCTTTCTTTCTATATGTGCATTTGTCAGTCTATCCATCTCTTCTGTCTGTCTAGGTCTGTTTATCTACTTGTGCCTCTGTCTATCTCTCCATCCATCTACCAGTCTGTCTATCTCTCTGGCTTTCTGCCTTTTGGTCTGTCTGCCTTTCTATTTGTTCACCTGTGTGTTTGTCAGTCTGTCTCTCTGCCTGCCTTTCTCTCTGACTCTATCTTTCTGTCAATCCGTCTCTTTTTCTTTCTGATTTTCTATCTCCCTATCCACTTATCTGCCTATCCACTATTTAGCTATCCACTTATCTGTCTGTTGAACGAGAATCTGGAATAGTAAAAAACTGTTGCTTTTATTTCTATTTCGAGGTCTTTGGTTCGGTTGGAGACTCTTCTGCTCCTGGTTTGTATTTGACTGAATTCTGTGGGTTTGCTTCAGTTCTGTGATGTATAAAACTTCTCTTCACAAGTCAATAGTTAGTCCCTTTTCTCCCGATATGGGGGAACTTACTCTTTTTCTGTCCTCGTTAGAGGAATTGACCCCCCTCTCCTCCTCCCCTTTTAAGACATCGAATCTGAGAATTAGGAGGGATCTCCAAGAGCATGTTCTTCAACAATGCCATTCAAGAGTTAAGGAAACATGGGGAGGCTAGGTGGCGCAGTGGATAGAGCACCGGCCCTGGAGTCAGGAGGAGCTGGGTTCAAATCCGGTCTCAGGCACTTCATAATGACCTAGCTGTGTGGCCTTGGGCAAGCCACTTAACCCCACTGCCTTGAAAAAAACCTAAAAAAAAAGAGTTAAGGAAACTTAAAGAACCAGAGATGTTGAGAAGCTAACTAGTGTTATATCCTCTACTACACTTTCTTTGGAGGTCTTCTAAAATGAGGTCATATCTCATGTTGGAAGTCTATGAAGACAGGAAGATGGTTCTTATACCTTTTTTTTTAGGTCCATTCCTATCACAGTGTCAAAAATTTAGAGCTGGAGCCCTTCATTTAATAGACAAGGAAACTGAGGTTTCAGCAAATAAATGTCAGAGGTGGGATCTGAACCCAGGTCCACTTGACATCAGGTCCACCCCACCACCTTCTCTCCCTCCTATGAATCTTCTTTTCTCAGAGTCCTTTGCTGTTCTGTTCAAGGCCTGGACCTTACCCATCACTTCACTCCAACATTCTAGCCTCAGTGACTCACTCCCTTCTCTCAAATTCTTATTCTTCCCTTCCCCTACCTCCAGAGAATGGAAACAAATCACTCTACAGGCACAGGTGTGACAAAGCCATCTGCTTGAACTGTCACTGCATCATCTTGGCACCTATTTTAGGTCTTTTGTGTTTCATTCTTAATGTGATTGACAGTCCCCCCCCCCCCCATCATGACTAAGCAGAGAGTGTCTTCCAAGGGAGTCAGGTTATGCTCTTTCGGGGGAAATCCCAGAGAAATTGTGGGGGAAAGTTAGAGACTATAGCCATCAAATGTCACAGCTAGCTGGGGATTTAGGAGTCATTTCTCATTTTACAAAGGAGGAAACTGAGATCCAGAAAGGGGGATTACCCAAGATCACACTCTTGGTTGTTGGTAAAGTCAAGTCTAGGATCCAAGTCTCCTTCCCCCCCCCCACCCCATTCTTTCCACTATACTCAGGATGATTGCATGCTAGACATGTAGCCATATATTAAAAAGGTAAAGAAAATGAAATGTCATACAGGGAATGAAATACTTTGCTGTGGGAGTCAGTAACATACTCCTTGATCTGCTTATTTCAGGACTTTGGGTGACCCCTCTGCCTTGGATTTTTATGCCTGTAAAATGGGGATAATTACATGTCATCTTTTCCCAATGAAAAGGGTTTTGTAAATAAGACTCTGACATGTCTCACATGGTGAATTTCCTTGGGAGAGACTAGGGAAATGGAAGAGGGGCAGATAAAAAGAAAGTGTGGGCATCACTGTCTGAATGGTCCATTTGCTTCTTCTCCCTGGCACTGCTGACCTCCTGTGACAGCTTTGACAAGCTTTGCTTATCTTACTCAACTTGGTGGCACAGTGGATTCAGACCCAAATTCAAATCCTGACTCAGGCACTTAGTTTCTTCATCTATCAAAGGAAATAATAAAAGCAGCCCGTCTCACAGGAATAGTGTGAGTATAAAATGAGATCATATTCATAAAGTACTTTGTAAATTCTAAACCTTTTAATATCATTATTCTAACAAGAGAGAGCATTAGATGTCACAGTGGGCATCAGACCTGAGATCAGCTGTGGCTGTCATTAGTGACTTGTCCATTGATCTCACTGAAGAATTAAACAATAGTCATAGATTCTTAGCGTTTGATGGAACCCAGAGGCTTGGATCAATCACCACTCAGCCATGAAAGTCTTTCACGATATCCTTGGCAAGTGGCTGTTCAGCCTCAGCCTGAAGATGGAGGGGGTGGTGGTGAGAGAAGAGGGAGCCCAGATTGCTTCAACCCTTTCCATTCTAAGGAAGACTAAGTGTTAGAAAGTTGTTCTTTCATTGGCCCCATCTGATTACTATTGAATGACAGAGAAAGAGACAGAGACCGAGTCAGAGAGAGAGACACACACACACACACATACACAGATAGACAGAGAGAGAGAAAGAGACACACAGAGAGAGATAGAAAGAGACAGAGAGACAGAGGCAGACAGACAGACAGATAGACAGAGAAGGGGCATGGGGGGAGAGAGAAGACTAGTATTGTGGATGTAGAATGGAAATACTCTCCAGAATGTTATGAGGCGCAAACGCGACACTGAACATAATTTTGTTTGTTGCTAGCGAGTGTTTGGGCCCAGATATGAGCGCAGGGACCCCCGAGTCTAGCCCGTTTCACCTGCCAGCTTTTATTGTTGCTATTGTTTTTAGTTGCCAGACCGCCAGTCTATTGATGACCTAATTCTCTGAGCTCTTCCCCGTACTCCTTTTCCTCAGTTTGGATGTCTTGGCTTCTCCACCAAGATCCCAATAAATTTATCTTTGAGAAATCTCTCATCTTGCAAGATCCAGTCATTCTTATTACTCTCACGTGGTCACTACCCTCTGCCCCTCTAACTGGAAGGTGGAGTCATGCATATCTCCATTTAAAGAGAAGAATGAGACTGCCATCTCATTTCCCCTCCAGCTTCACTCATTTTGGACCTTTTCTCTCTGGAAACTTTTCGGCCTCCTTTTGTGTATTGCCTTTGAACGTGGCCATTAGATGGTAAGCTTCTTGAGGACAGATACTGTCCTTCTTTTTCTTGTATGCTTATCCATGCTTAAGATATAGTAGGTTGTTGTTCTTCTTCTCCTTCTCCTTCTCCTTCTCCTTCTCCTTCTCCTTCTCCTTCTCCTCCTCCTCCTCCTCCTTCTCCTCCTCCTCCTCCTTCCTCTTCCTCTTCCTCTTCCTCTTCTTCTTCCAAGGCAATGGAGTTAAGTGATTTGCCCAAGATCACACAGCTAGGTAATTAAGTGTCTGAGGTCAAATTTGAACTCAGGTCCTCCTGACTCTAGGGCTGATGCTCTATCCACCACAAGCTACTTAGTTGCCCCGACATAATTAATAAATGTTTATCAACTATTGTTGACTTGACTTTGGATGAGCTTAAGGAATGTTTATAGAGTAAAACTGGGGTGTACTGGCAAGTCTTTAACAAGGGATGGGGAAGTGTAGGACTTTCAAGTTTAATTTGCATTATTAACACTGTCTTAAGTCTAGACAATCAAAATAGTAAATCAAGCCCTGTAGCAATAGCCAATTTCTGAGGTGTAAATGATCATATTCAAAATTTAAAAATCAACTCTGAAAGCCGGTTAGAGCTGGCTCTAGCACATCCCTGGATATCTCCCTCTTCTGTCCCCCTTACACCTTAGGCATTAGAAAAAGCTGACATCTCAATAATCCATGACTTTCAACACCTGCCCTCCCCGATATTGCTAGAATCATGGACACCTTGGCTGAAGTCATTCTCTACTTGATGAATTTGAGATTTCATCTCACTTCTAAGTTTCAGAGCCCCTTTAGCCTTATCACCCATATAAATCCACTTGTTTTGATAAATGTTTGCTTTTTATTCATGATTAGCTTTTGTGTCATAAGTGTTTGATGGGAGAGGAGCTCAACTGGCAAAGCTGCTACCCTCCTGCCTGGAATGACCAAAAGGGATCTTATTCCTACCCTGTGAATCTCTTATATGAAATAGAATTCTAGTCCAATAACCCCCTGAAGATGAAAATAGGTGTCATTGACTCAGGATTATCTTCTTCCATAGAGACAGAAATCAGTTTCCCTTGGAACAGGGGCATTCTAGACTTACCCAGATAACCATGCTACATGTTCCTGAGTTTTCATGATCTGGTACGATCAACCACATGCATTGTTCTTACCTGCTCCTAAAGGAAGAGGATTGAACTAGTCAGAAAGGTTACTTGGCAGCTCAGCCCAGTGGAAAGTGTATTGGGTCAGGAGTCAAAAGAACTGGGTTCGAATCTTGCCTATGTGACTTTGGGCAAGCCATCTATGAAAGGACAGGATCAGGTCTGATGATCTTTAGGGTACCTTCCAGTTCTAGGTCTATGATTTTGAAATTCTCTCTCCAGTGAAGAAGGCAAATGTACCAATCTCGCCCAAAGTCAGCCATCTGGCCATTAAAGAATGCCTTGGGCCCTATGGAGACCCTTATTTCTAACAATTTATTATTCTAAGAAACCACAGAGCTCAGATCTGCTCTTTGCTTGTACCTGAGCCAAAGCCATTCCTGGGTCAGTGTGTACAAAACGTTGCTATCTGGAAGTCCCTTCATCCTCTTTCTCCTCACGCTGCTGTCTCTGGCCAAGAGTGTACTGGGAGACTGGTGGGCACGGTGGGCTCCCTAGACTTCAGCTAAGTGGACAAGTTGCTTCTTTTATCAGACTGCCCCGTTACAACAGTAAACTATCCTGGGAACAGGATGAGCTTGCTCTTTTTAATAGATATTCATAAACCCCAGAGCTCATTATGGTCTCCCAAGGAATTACCCTTGTGGGAAGACGATCTGTTCTTTGAATACACTTAGTCTCCCTGTCAGTAATTCACGGAATCTGATGGGCTCTTCCTGTTGTCCTCCAAACAATTTGGCCAAGAGCCATTTTAAAGGCCTGAATTGGGGAGATCACAGGCTGCCATTTTACAGATCATATATATTTCCCGAGTTAATGTGCTCCTATCAGCATCTAACACAGACCCAGGAAAAGATTAAAAGTAGAACCTGTTAATATTTTGACTGGCTATATCAAGTAGGGCCCAGGATCAAAGTATTTTTTGAGAGATAGGGCTCTCTGGTCCTAGCTAGGCATCAAAGATCTCAAAGGAATCTCAGATTTCATTGTTGCAGATATGCCCGCCAACAGTTTTAGATCTCACCCTTCTCATTTCTGGCTCTTATCCTTGTTCTCCCATGAATCTCCTACAGAAGAGCCACCCAATGTGCTGGGGTCCTTTTTCACCTTGTGACTGTCAGAAAGTCTGTGGACCTACCATGTGACCAGTTTATGGTGACAGCTCTTATTTCCATTCTTCTTCAAAGTTCCCCATTTTTTAATGTAATAATATGCTCCCAACAACCAGGAGCTACTCCATCACCCTCTTTGTGATCCTCATCTTCATTTCTATGGACCTTGTGGGATTCCAGGACTCATAGTTAGACAAAAACACCGGAAGAGTATTAGCATTCAAATGATGGACTTTTGTTTCTATGAAAAATTTGAGATCATTAAAGAAGTTTTGATACACCCTGAAGAAAATTTTATTTGTATGTTTGTGTACACACATAAATATATATTACATATAATGCTACATATATGTATGTAGAAACATACATGTAAATATGCACATAGATAAAGTTTGTTCTCATTTTATAATTTTGGCCAAACTGTTGTACATTTGTACTGTTTATTCAAAATATAAATGAATATGTATCTTTATCTAGAATATATACAAGATCTGTGGGTATATTTTGTTGTTACTGTTCAGTCATTTTCAGTCATGTCTGACTCTATGTGATCTCATTTGGGGTTTTCTTGGGAAAGGTATTTCTCTATTCAATTGACAGATGTGGAAACCGAGGCACAGCTAGTAAGTGCCTGAGGCCAGGTTTGGACTCAGGAAGGTTAGTCTTCCTGACTTCAGGCTTGGCACTCTATCCTCTGGGTGTCACCTGACCCATGCATATGATATGGGTATGGATAGAGATATACACAGACACATACATATGCATAAAAATAAATAAAATATACATTCAAATGTACATTGCATATAATATCTATCTATCTATCTATCTATCTATCTATCTGTCTATCTATCATATTTCATCTTTTCCTTCGTTTCTCAGGAGACAAGTGATCAAAGGCAATGAATAGGCAGTTTCCAAAAGAAATAAATGCTATCAATAACTATGTGAAAATTTAGATTATTAAGCATTACAGAAAAGCAAATGAAAATAACTCTGACATTCCACACTTATCAGACTTATAATACTGATCAAAGAGGAAAATGACAAATGTTGGTAGGGCTAGAGGAAAACAGACACACTTGTAGATATACTGTTGGTGCAGCTGGGTTTTGATCTGGCTATTATGGAAAGCGATTTGGAACTATGCCTCTAAAGTTACAAAAATGTGCATATATCCTTTGATTCAGATATTCCATTACACATCCTAAAAAATAAAAAAAGTGGAAAAAGTTCTTCATGCACAAAAGACATTTATAAAAGCTCTTTTTGAGGCAAAAAAGTTGAAAATAAAAGGGGTGTCTGGGGAATGGCTAAACAAGTTATGATATATGATTAAGACAGAATACTGTGATGGAAAAAATGATGAATAGTTGACTTCAGGCAAACATGGAAAGACTATATGAAATAATGAAGAATTAAATAAATAGAACCAAGAAAACATTGTATACAGTAATAGCAATATTGTTCAAAGAATAACTATGAACAACTAAGTTATTCTAAATATTAGAAATATTCAAATCAACTACAAATGTCCTATGAAAGAAAATGCTATCTATGTCCAGAAAAAGAAATGATAAATAGAAGTAGGCATTTTATGGTTTTACACACACACACACACACACACACACACACACACACACACACACATCTGTGCATACGGTTAATGGTAATGGTAATCTTCTCTAGTGAGGGGTGGGAAAGGAGGGACAGAGGGAGACAGTTCAGAACTTAAAATGTAACAAAAAATTAAGGCATGTTCTATTGTGGAATGGCTAAACAAATTATGGTATGTGGATGTAAAGAGTTATTATTGTGACATAAGAAATGAGGAATTGAACAGTTGCAGAGGAAAGTATGAAACCTCTAATGAATGGATCCAGAAGGAAATGAGACTTTGGAGAACAATTTTTCCATGAATAACAGAATCATACAGTAAAATAACTTTGAACAACTTGAGAACTCCAATAAGCATAATCATAGCCATGAGTCTGAAAGAATGAAAGACATCACTTACCTGAGAAAGAAAGAGGGAGGAAGGAAGGGAAGGTGGGGGGGGGGGTGAGGAATTGAACTGATATATCATTTGAATATGGCCAATGTGGGGATTTGTTTTGCTGACCTATATGGCTTTTGAGTGAGGGCTTTATTTTTCAGCTTTTAAAAATTTACTCAATGTAAGGGGAGGATGAGAATAGATTTTTTTTAAAAAGGAAGTACAAGCATATATAGCTATATAATACGATACTGCACACACATATATTTATATATAAATGTATATGGATGTAAGCACAAGAACTGTGATGTTAAAGCCTAAGAGCGATGACTTTATTGTCCTAGGTGATGAAAAAAATCTTCGCAGGTTTGATTTCATCTCTGTTTTTTGTCTTCCATTTTTGTCCTTAAAAGCTCTCTGCTTGTTAATTGAGCCTCTCATCAGGCTTTCTCGAAGCTGTACTTTTCCCTTTATTGCTTCTTTGTCTTGTTTGTCATATTTCCCATAACCTTCCATTGTTATTCTCCTAAGATTTACCACAAGTTCCTTCTGAACTGGTATCATCCTTGGCTGTGTGTGATATCACTCTGCTTGGCAAATGATTCCTCACCTAGATGGTTTTTTAGGTTCTTTTGGCCTCTCTGCTAAGAAAATTGACTTATATCAGCTAAATCTCTGTATGGAATTATTTTAGTCTGGGTTTATAGTCATTATTCCATCTATATCCCATCTTTCAACATGGATTCTCTGCTGGAATAGGCAGCCTAAAGTTGCTTCAGGGGGCAGTTAAGTAGTGCAGTGGATAGAGTTCCTGAGTCTGGAATCAGGAAGACATGCGTTCAAATCTTATATCACACACTTATTAGCTTTGTGACCCTGGGTAAGCCACTAAGCTTTTTTACCTCAATTTCCTCATCTGTCAAATAAACTAGAAAAGGAAATGACAGAACACTTCAATATATTTAGCAAGAAAATCCCAAATAGGGTCATGGAGAGTTAGACAAGACTGAACAACAGCAAGTTGTTTCAGTGGCACTCTAGGTCCTTTTGTTCTTTCTTCTAGCTTTTTTGCTCAAATAAGCCAGTGTTTTGGCTCTGCCCAGACGGCTGATTCAGGAACAGCTTCTACGTCATTAATGAGTCATATCCTGACTCCGAAAACATAATCAATTACTTTTTGTGGAGAGGGGTGATGTCATTCCCCATTCACCTATTCATTGACTCCCAATTCTTTTCTTGACTAAAGCATTTGGGACATTGTAGTAATCAGAAAAATTATTATTTTAAAAACACTTGAAGGTTTGCAGTAGACTTTAGACTTAGGTCTTCCTGACTCCAGTTTAAATCTGAGTTCAATCTTCTGATTTTTATATTTGAGGAAACCGAGCCAAAGAAAGTTTAAATGACTTGTCTGAGGTGGTTCAGCTAGTGAGTGGCTGGGATGGACTTTGAATCCAGTTTTCTCTGACTCTAAGTCCAGTACTCTATTAGGCTATGATAAAATCTCCCAAATTTTGCTCTTGGCAGATGACATCAGACTAATTAGGTCACATACCAGCACACTGTAGAGCCACCTTATAAGATCCATAATCACTCATAAGAGTTCAGCTTGACTAATCATGCAGGAAAATCAAATGGATGAACAATGCCTTTTGGCTTGACTGTGATGGAAAACTCATAGAGTTGATACCTCGTTTGGACACTGAAGATGGACAATGAATTTGGTTGAGAACTGCATAGAGGACAGTAGCCCCTTAAATGTGCTTAGGAAATTTTGGGATGCTTTTATCGACCCCTAGCTTCCCCACCACCACCATAAAATCCATCTTTTAATGACCACTATTATTCTAATGATGCTACATCAACAAGTCAGTAAGCATTAGGTACATAATCTGGATCAGGCACCTTGTTGACAAAAATGCATTTTCTGCCTCCAAGGAATTTACAGTCCAATGGGGAGACCACATGCAAATAATTATGTATAGGGAGCTATAGATGGGATAAATTGGAGATAATCTCAGTGGGAAGGCATTAGCATTCAGAGGCATATGACCATATATGTGACTGCAAATCATAGCATACCATAATCTTTGGAGAATCACATTGTGGGTCACTTAAGGGGAGAAGTATGGAGGGTGCAAATGGGTTGTAGTGGATTACTCACAGGAATGCAAACCTAAGTAGCACCATGGAGAGTGCTGAAGAATTGTGCAACAGGGAAATAGAAAGTAGTAAGAGCAAAGACACAAGGCCTGGTATCCAGGAAACACTTACTAAAAGCTTGCTGATGAATTGATCGATCACAGAGAACAAACAGACATCCAATTGCTCCATTGATGCCCATGGAATGGCAAGACAACCAGAATTTTAGATTCATATCGTACTCCTTCCTCTCTATTGGGGGGCAGATTTGGAGGTGGGGGGGGACTTGCACAAGAATTGCTCATTGGTCAATGAACGTGCATTTATTAAGCTTCTACTATTTGGCCAAAGATGGTCTCTGATCTGGAAGAGCTCATAGTCTGGTAGGAAGAGAAGGCTTGGACAATTGCCATAGAAGGCTCTAAGATTATAGAATTAGAGGCAGCTAGGCACCGGTCCTGGAGTCAGGAGGACCTGAGTTCAAATCCTGCCTCAGACATTTCCTAGCTGTGTGACCCTGGGCAAGTCACTTCATCTCTGTCTGCTTCAGTTTTCTCAACTGTAAAATGGGGCTATCATAAAACCCACCTTGCAGAGTTGTTGTGAGGATCAGATGAGATCTTATTTGTAAATCACTTTGCAAACATTAACGTGATGTATAAATGTTTACCATCAGCTAGTAGATGTATCCAAATATCATCATCATCATCATCATCATCATCAGTTTTTCTCTTGTATGTTACCTAGCGCAAATAACTTCAGAAAAATCATCTCATTTGATCCTCACACCTCAGTGAAATTGAGGATATTATTATCCCTATTTTATAATCAAAGAAACTGAGGCAGAGATGAAGTGACTTGCCCAGGGTAATATAGCTAATATGTTTCTATGGAGGGAAGGAAGGAAGGAGGAAGGAAAAAAGAAGAAAGGAAGGAAGTATTGATAAACTCCACATAATGGTCTCTGTGGAAAGCTCCAGGGAAGTCAAAAAGTGGGGGTGGGAAGAGGAAGAAATGGCAAAATGGTTCTGAAGCCTCCAAAGATAGGGACAAGGTTACGAGGAGAGTGAAGGCAGGCTAGCCTGGGCTCTTTCACAATTTGGAGATTCCAGGAAGACCTCACCTTGGGAGCAAGGGCAGGGTGCCTTAGGCAGGAGTATTATGGCTGAGAAGACCAAAAGAGTAGTGAACTGTGCCAGGGCAAGGAGATCCAGATGAGGCAAAAGGAGAGAAAGCAAGGTTCTAAAGATCACAAAGAGAGATCACAAAGAGAATGGATTCAAGTGGGAAAAGACCTGGGGAGGGAAAACCAGTTCTAAAGGTGTTTCAGTCATCCTGGAGAGAGAAAGAGCCCCGTGGGTCTCCTGCCTTGAGTGGAGTTGAGGATCCTGGAATTGTTTGTTCAGCAGGCTTTCCTGAGCTCCTACCTGGCAGCCAGGTGCTGTGCAAAGTGTGGGGGTACAAACAAACAATAAACACACACGCGAATGAATGAAGCCATTCCAACTGCCAGGGATGAACCAATCTCTTCTTCACAATTGAGGTGGTGAACCTGAGTCACTGGACGAACATGTGAGCCCCCAGCAGGAAAACTGGGAAGGCTCTATAAGGTACAGTTTCATAAGACTTAGAATGTAAAGATCTCCTGGTCCACCCTCCTCACAGATGGGGAAACTGAGACCCAGGGAGATTTGCTCAAGGTCACTCAACAGATAAGTAACAGAGAACCCAAGTTCCCTGATTCCCACTCTGATGCCTTCTTTCTCTGCTATTTGCTTTGTTATTAAACCAGGTTTGAAGGTGGAAATACCTGAGTATGTGGGGGAGGAGGGGGTTCTCTTCCCATCTTCTCTCCATGAAGCTCTCTCTAGGCATTTTCAGACATTCACCAGGACTTTTTCCAATCTCTAGGCCCTCCCTGGACACTTTCCCTGAAAAGGCCCCTGCTCAGCACCAGCACAAAACTATCCCTCTGGGGGGGAAGAGTTACAGAAATCAAATTCTGAGAGCAACTCAGAGGACATTAGAGTGTTTGGAGCCCAAGCCTCTAGTCCCTTGATTATCTTCAATATTATTTTGAGAACTGATCAATAGCAATAAAAACCCAAATTCTTTGGCATTCAAGGTGGATGATTGTCTCCCTTAGGACACATAAGCCATAAAGATCCTCCTTGCAAGTCCAAAGTGTTCATCTCCCACTCTGACTCTGAGATGACTCTGCAAAGCCAGAGACAAAACAAACGGAATTGAGTCCTCATGTGGTCTGGCATTGACTTTGGCCCTCAGGAGGAGGGGAGGGCTCCCAGTGTGGGGTGGGGAAGGAGAGGAGGGAAATGGCCTCAGGTGATTCAGGATTTCGTCACAAGACTGGGACTCACTCTAATGGTTCAGAAGTGCCCACTCTTTGAACTGCTGTCCAATGGTGGTACCCATCTGGGCTGCCAAGAGGGAAGAGCAGGACCGATAACTGAGGTTTTGTGTTCCTGAGGGTCAGTGATGATGATACCAAGGGATGAGGGCAGGGAATCAAGGAGAAGGATGATCTCCCAACTGACAAGGAAGCACAGCTCTGATCATTAACCAACCTCCCCCTCCAAGATACCAGCCCTCATGGCAAGCTCTCTACCCAGCCCTTGGCTCCACATTATGGAGCAGATGGGTCCCCTGTGGTGACACATATGATGCCTATCCAAGGGCATGACTTTTCTCTGCCCATTCTGAGTCATGCCAGGGTCATGTGATTCTCCCAGCCTCCCTGGGCCTCCCCCAGGGCCCACAGGGGATTCCTTCTCCAAGCAAAGACTCTTGTATACTCCCTCCCAAAGGCAGTGTCATCACGACTGTCATCATGACTACCAATTCAATTCCCCAAACATTTGCTAAGGAGGGCAGGATGCATGATGGAGACAGTCATGGAGATATAAACAGTGTTTTTTAAGATGTAAAAAGCAGCTTTTAGGGGGTGGCTAGGTGGTGCAGTGGATAGAGCACCGGCCCTGGAGTCAGGAGTACTTGAGTTCAAATTCAGCCTCAGACACTTAATAATTACCCAGCCATGTGGCCTTGGGCAAGCCACTTAACCCCATTGCCTTGCGAAAACTAAAAAAAAAAATCTCTGAGAGACAGAGGGCTATTATTATCATGCCTATTTTATAGATGAGGAAACTGAGGCACAGGGAGGTTAGATGACTTGCCTAGGTAAAATTTGAACTCAGATCTTCCTGAGTCTTCTGACTCCAAGTCTGGCATTTTATCCCCTTTGAAAAGACACCATAGCCTTTCTTTATAATGAATCAATCAAAAAGCATCTACTGAGTGCCTGCAGTATTTCAGACACTATGCTAAGCATTGGGGTGTAGAAAGAAGGGCAAAAAACAAGCCCTGCCCTCATCAGAGAACTCAGAATCTAAAGGAATTATAGTCTTCTGAGGAGCCCAATAGTTCAATTACAGTTCCAGATCTGAGTTTTTGTCAACACAAAAGAGAGAGAGAGAGAGAGAGAGAGACAGAGAGACAGAGAGACAGAGAGAGAAAAAGACAGAGACAGTGAGACAACAGACAGAGACACAGAGAGACAGAGACACAGAGACAGAGACAGAGAAAGAGAGAGAGACAGAGAAATCTCAGTCTCTGTTGAGGCTGGAAAGGTATGAATATCATCAAAATTCTGAGGCTCTCATCCCTTTTCTGGCGTCTCTTGAACATGCCATTCCTTTGTACCTTTGTTTGGCATTTCCAGTCTTCCATAACGAAGGTGATGACCAAAACAATAAGAGTTAACATTTGCCTAGTGCTTACTCTCTGCCAGGCCCTCTGCCAAGGACTTTCCATGCACACCTTATTTCAGTTGACCCTCACAGCAATCCTGGGAAGTAGGTTGTTATCATTCCCATTTTACAGATGAGGAAATCAAGGGAAGACAGAGGTGCAGTGACTTACCCAGGGTCATTCAGCTAGGAAGTGTTTTTCCACTGGGCTACTTTCTTGCCCATTGCACAAACCAACAAGAAAGGGCATGTATTTTCAGGTCTTTCTTTTGGCCAGTCCACCCAGATCAGCTCCTTGCCCTCCCTCCTTGTCCTGGGCTAACCTAATCTGCAGCAGATCCACAGACCTCCTGGGGGCTTGCCCCAGAGTTAGGCATTCTGTGCTGGAGAAAGAGATGCTCCTCCTTGGATCGTCCAAGGCCAAACCATTTCTCTTCTTAAAGACAACAGAAGGTGACAGGGCGAAAGCAGTATTACCAGACGGCCGTCCAGTAGGACTGGGCAGAAGAAATGCTGGCAAAGTCCAAAGGGCAGGAGACGCAGAATCTCTAGGCTGCACCATCAGCACTGGCTCTGACTCATTGCTTAACCTTGGGAAAGGATCTTCAATGTCGTTCCTGGTAGGCCTGTGGAATCACCCTCCTGATGATTTCTCCAAATTGAATCAAGGCAGACATAAGAGGCTCGCTTCTTCCTCCAGGCTCCCAGGTTCTAAGTCAAGGATGGACCCCATCTTGCAAAGTATTTTAGGACCTGCCATGGTAAACCCAATGCTGGGAAGTACCTTAGAGACCCTTGAATTCTTTCTTTCCTGGGTCTTGGATCTCCTCAGACAGTTTGGCTAGCCTACAGATTTTTCAGAATCCTGGTTCTTTAATACACAAAACAAAACACAGAAAATACATAAACTATATTATTAAAGTTCACATGTTTCACATTAAGAACCCCTGCTCTCATACAATCTCTTTATTTTACAGATGGGGAAGATGAGGCTTACACAGGTGATTTGCCTCTTTGTCTTCTGTTGGGGGGGAGGAGATAGGGTCACATTGTTCAAAATGGCAGCTGGAGCTTACAGCTCAGGATCCACCAAGTGTCCGTGGGACAACCTGTTTATGCTTCACTTTTCTGGGGCTAGAGATAGTTGTCTGTATTACTGACCAGGTAATCTGTTGACATGTGAGGATCACCCAAGCACCCGAGATAGTGTACAAGCAAAAAGGGTCCCGATTTGGAAACAGAACATTGGATTCAAATTCTGGTACTATTTCTTATTACTTGGGGACCTTTGGCCAAGACATTTAATTCTCTGGGTTTCAGTTTCCTCCTCATCTATAAAATGAGGCAGCTAGGTGGTACAGTGGATAGAACACCAGTCCTAGAGTCAGGAGTTCAAATCTAACTTCAGATATTTACCAGTTGAATGACCCTGGACAAGTCATTTGACCTTGATTACTTTCCAAAAGAAAGAAAGAAAGAAAAGAAAATGAGGAGAGTAGACAATGTCTAAGGTCCCTTCCAATTCTAAATACTCTGATTCCAGCTAAGCCTGGCACAATCTAGGCCCTTAATAATTGTTCATTGATTGATTGGACATTGTTGATGACCTTGAACATGGAAGAGTTACTGTGTAAGTCAGTGAGACGATGACCATTTGTTAAATACTTACTGTGACCCAGACACGGGGGTATTCCAAGAAAGGCAATTGTTGAGATTGTTTCTAGGGTATTTTAAGATTCTTTCATGGGATAACAGCTTATATCTATTTATAATATTATAGTTACAAAGGGTAACCTGCATGATCTCAAGTAACAGTCTGTTCCTCGCTACAGATCTTCAAGCCTATTGGATATGACTCAGGGAATTATCGGAATTCTGGCTGAACCAAAAGGTCTCTGCAGTCCTTTCCCTCCCTGAACATCATCTGATTCTGTGATTCATCTGACCCTCATCACAATCCTGTTAAGTCTGATAGAGCAGGTGGGTAAGCCGGTCCTTCTTGCTTCAAGGATCTGCCCAAGACCAACCAGCTAAAGAGTGCTAAAACCAGGGCTCAAAGTCAATCACCCCAGCATGCACCCAAGCACCTAGTGTATTGGCATTTCATGCATGTCTGTTTGAATGAGGAATGGATTCTCCAATGTGCCATGTGATGCCTGTTAGTCAACAAGCAGTTACTATGGGGTGGATGATCTTCTAAGGGCTAGAAATAAAAAGAAAAAAGGGAGCCCTGCCCTCAAGGAATTCACATTCTAATGGGGAAGACAATGTACAAATAATAAACTCACAAGATGGAAACAGGATAGATGGAAAGCAACATCTAAATAAAAGGACATCTCAGAAGACGTAGAGTTGAGTAATAATCCATCCAACTTTGTCAAGGAAAATGATGTCTCAAAAGTCTTAATGTAGATTTAAGCTTTAAAAACTTAAATGAAATTATTTTTAATCTCTAAATGAAATTATTATTATTAATATTATTTCCTAGGGACAAGTATTTTGTGACTGATTATATATATATATATATACATATATATATATGTATATATATATATATATATATATATGTATATGTTAGTTGACTAGGTCATTCAAGGACTGAATCCATGGCCCCGGTCTCCTCAGCCCAGAGCACCAACCCACTAAATTGATTGTCCAGTCTAGCTCTTGATGCTACCAAAGATGCTGCCCTTTTGGTTCTTTCATCAAGCAATTTCTAGTCTCCCACTTTCTTCCTTCAGGATTCCTTGTTTAGGGACTATGACTTCTCTGTGAAAGTACCTTTTGTGTCTACTTTGTATGCATATAGATAGCTTTTGTATATTGTTTCCTTGAGGAGAGAGAATGGGACCATTTTTTTCTTTTCTTGGCAACCCCACCACTTAGTATAGTTTCTAACATACATAGAAAATAGTGACTAATGCTTGTTAACTGACTGGGGGTGAAAGCATTCCCATGGACCACCCAAGCCGATCACATAGCATTGGAGAACTGGTACATGAAGACAGGAGTTTGCATCCACAGGAAAGGCAGAAAGTCAGAGGGCGTGATGGAAAGAACACTCAATTTAGAATCAGAAGATCTGGGGCTTCTGTCACTTCCTACTTGTTAACCATATACATATCCCTTAACCTCTTTGACTTCAGTTTCTTCAGCTTTAAAATGAGAGATTTAGACTAGATGATGCTAAGTTTCTTTTCAGCTCTTAACCCATGATAGTATGACCCAACCATATGTCCTATCTCCCTGAAGGACACATTAGAGAAAACAGCTGACATTTAGAGAGAAGAGATTTATGTTCTAGAGTAGACGGACAAGCCCAAGAACCCTTTGGGGTCTGCTTTCAGTAGAAACCATCAAGTCAGCAAGTAGTGACCTGTGGAAAGGCTCCAAATTCATAGGGTAATACTTTCAAATTCTTCCCTTGGTTCTAGACTATATATAATTTTTTTCCCCTCAGTGATTCTAAACAACTGAATCAGAAACACCCGGTGGCAGAGAAACAACCTATAATGTAATGTTATGATCCTTTCCCCACACGACCAGATGCATTTGACCCATGATAGCTCCTGTGAGTCCAGGGTCAGACTGCCCCTGAGGGCACTGCCCCTCTTTGCCACTTTCTCTCTTTCCAAGATGGGAAATAGAGTTTCTAAGGCATTCAGGGTTGACAGGAAATTTTACATTCAAAACTGGAAAGAGAGATGCAGCACCAGCTGAAAGTGACTCTGGGATAAGACTTGTTAAATATTCAGTGCGAGCATTTACACCATTGGAAACTGGCAAATGCAGAAATCATGGCTCAGTTTATTGTTTTGTGAATTGTCAAGCCTTAAGAAAGTGTTGGATGAAATGTTATTAAAGAAAATGTTAAAAATGCAAGTGAAATTTAAAAGTATAACATGGGTGTTTTCCCCACCCCCACCCCAAGCTGGTTGTTAAACATTTAACAGTACACCCCGATCTGAGGGATTAGTCCAAGAGCACAGATCTGCGCACATTACTCCCAGGGGCTCCCTATTGCCTCTAAAACACAAACTGCAACAGTTCCTTTTACCAAGAAGGAAACTAAAGGTCTACCATGGAGAGTGACTGGCCTAAGGTAACCTAAGTAGCTTATAGCAGACTGGAGACTTAAGCCCAAGTATCTGATCCCCAATACACTGTTCTATTCACTAGATCATGTTTTTGGAGAAGAAGAGAATTTATTTTATTTCATTTTATTTTATTTTTTAGATTTTTGCAAGGCAATGGGGTTAAGTGACTTGCCCAAGGCCACACAGCTAGGTAATTATTAAGTGTCTGAGGCCGGATCTGAACTCAGGTACTCCTGGACTCCAGGGCCAGGGCTCTATCCACTGCTCCCAGCTGCCCCCAGAAGAAAGGAATTTAACTCTAGAGAACCATGTTCCAATCCCCTTTTGAGACTTTATCACCTCCTAGCCCCTTGGAAGCACTGAGTATTTGCAGCCTTCTGTTGAAAGTACAAGGATGTTCATGTATTCAGTCCTAGATTGTGTCTGGCTATGATTACTTTGATGGTCACCAATGCAAAGAATCCATAGAACTGAGTAATGACTTAGATCCAGGCAACAGACTTCAAGAGGTCAGTGTTTGGCTTCTGTAAACTCTGTGTCTCTCTAGAGCTGAGCACAGTAAAGGCTGAATAACTGTTCAGTACTAAGGGAGCTTTTAAAAATTTGGTCTTGGGGGCAGCTAGGTGGCATAGTGGATAAAGCACCAGCCCTGGAGTCAGGAGTACCTGGGTTCAGATCCAACCTCAGACACTTAATTACCTAGCTGTGTGGCCTTGGGCAAGCCACTTAACCCCATTTGCCTTGCAAAAAAACCTAATAAAAAAAAATTTGGTCTTGGCCAACAGTCAGAACAGCTATCCCCTAAAGCTGGTCCTTAGCTTCTAGATCACCGAGGAGACATCCTTTTCTTGTGATGAAGGTTGGAATCTTGAGGAGATTTTCCTCTTGTTTGATTTCTCACACTGCTGTTCAGGATGGACTGTCATCTAGAAAGAAAGAGCATTATCCTTCCCTGCCTCAGCTTACCCTTCTGCAACTTGCACTTAGGTCAATGACTCCCTCTTTAGGTGACGTGAGGGTTAAGGAAGAGTGATGCTTGTACAAATGCTTTCCTAGTGGAGGACAAAAGGGTTTTTTTTTAATGTATACAGTTGAACCTTAATGAACTGAAAGTCACGTGGGGGGTGGCACAAGACTTGGCGAGAGGAGGTTAAAGCAGTAGAAAAATGAAATTTCAATTAATTGAATTTGAGCTAATCCAAATTTAATTGAGCAGCTAATACAGAAGATGACCAAGCCCCCTTCTGCTAATTTCCCAGATTACTACAATGCCACGAAGTGGGTTATTTTCCTCCTTCAAGGTAGGAATTCTTCAATGATTCCTGCAAGGTTTTGCCATGGAATGGAAGGAACGTTCGACTAGTTGATAAATCGCTTGGATTCTCATTCCAGATTTACCATTCACTCACTACATGTACAGGAATTTGATGGGAGAAAATGTACCCTGTGAAATACACCAATGGGCACAACACTATTTTTAAGAAAATCATCATAGAATGATTTATCTCTATCCCTTTAAGAAAGTTGATAAAAAGATGAAGGGATCTGACCAAGGTCATAAAGTGAGTGAATGGTAATTCTTGCCATCCCCTCATACCGAGTGGCTTTGGAGTGATTAAGGTTCAGCCCCAAACCCAGCCCTGCTCTAAATTCCCTTATTTTTATTGGGCTACCATTATCCTAGTCAGCCACATATACAGACTTAGAAGTGTCCTTGACTTTTCTCTCTCCTTTAAATCCCACCCCGTTCAGCCCGTTGCCACATCATGTCAATTTTACCTCTGGGTCCCTCACATCCATCCACTTGCACAGCCAGACCCCTCTTCAGACCCTCATTGTCTCTCGAAACTTCAATAGCTTCCTAGCCAGTCTCCCTTTTTCTAGTATCTCCCCTCTCCTAGTCATCATCCAGAGAGCTGGCAAAAGTATCTTCCTACAGAACAGTGATCATGTCACTCCTGCCCTAATCACGAATTGTCTCAAGGATGAAGTACATGCTCCCCAAGTTTGTTCCTTAAAGTTCTCCACCATCTGACTCCAACCTATCTTTCCAGATTTAGATATCCTTCTCCCCACCTTTTCCACCTTCTTGCACTCTCCATTCTAATGAATACTGACCTATTGTTTGCTGAATCAGAGCCTTTCATTTCCTGGGACTGTTTCCTCTCAGAAGCTGCCCTGTCTGTGATTCACTCTTTTCTATCCTCTTTACACACAGTAGGAATTTAATCAATGCTGACTGAATTAGCTTGAACCAAATTTTAATTTGACTTCCAGAGGAGTTTTCCCCTTTGAAGAAGAGACTGTGCAAACTGAATTATTTAATTGTTTGCTCTATTCAAGAGATAGAGTTGTCATTCTTTTAAAATTTATATATAGATATATGATATGCATGTATATATTCATATAAAACACAAATCATGTGTACAAAACATACACACAACTCCACACATGTTTCTTTATACACAGAGGTATATATGAACATACATAGAACACACAGACACATATATATTAGGTCTATTGTGCTCTGCTAGAATCATATTTCATTCTTCTTCCAGGCTGAGCCCTTCCTTGTAAGAAATGAAATCAATGAAGAGAAAATATCTGATATGTTGATTTTTGTCTAACAAATACCTAATCTAGGTTAGTTCCTCCTTTACCTTGATGAAGGAGGAGGCCGCAAATGCTATTCTCAAACATTCATTGGTCTCTGGAAGTCTGGGTCTTATGGATCATTTAATTAGGATCTGGTCACTCTTAAAGTTTCTGATCAAATTGAGTTTCCTGAACTGCCAGGCTTCAGACTGGACCTCCTAGCAGAGATAACCACACCAAGGCAACCCCCAATCCTAAGGCTGCAACACCCACATGAACACACAACTTTGCTGACGTGCATACAAGTTGATTGAAATGTTGACTCAAGCTGTGAGGATGAGGCCCTGGGGTTTAGGCTATGACTCTGTTTGTCAGCTTTGCTAAGGGACAATCACAGACTGAACCCCATCTGGTCATTCCAGAAACGTACATTGTGCAGCACGAGGAAGGGGCTAGGGAGGAAGGATAGATCATTTGCCATTAGTTCCATCCCTACTAACCAGAAGGACAATCCCAGCCTGTTCCTTCAAGGGAGACAGAGAAATAGAGTCTCCTCTATCAGTCTAGGCTTGGAGTCCAAGACCGGTAACCCTGGACAAGTCACAACCTCTAAGAGCCTCCATTTCTTGATTTCTTCATGTGTGAAATGATTATAACCATACTTGTGTTATTGGCCTCACAGGGTCATTATGGGAATCGTATGCCATTATGGAGATAAATTATGATAACTAAGTTTGGCAAAGAGCTTTACCAACATTACCTCATTGGATCTTCACCTGGGAGTTAGGGGCCCCTTTTGCAGATGAAGAAACTGAGGCTTAGAGATGTTGAGAGACTTGCCCAGGGTCACTCAGATAAACATTTGAGACAAACTTTGAACTCAGGTCTTCTTACCCAAAGTCAACTTTCCACTATACTTGCATAAAACCCTTTGTAACTAACTATCAAGGGGGAATGGAGGCAAGAGATTGGAGTATTGCTCCTCTTGCCAGTATTCTCTTGTCTCTGAAGATGCTCTATGTTTTTTTCAAATAGATAATGTGGGGCGGCTAGGTGACGCAGTGGATAGTCCACCAGCCCTGGAGTCAGGAGTACTTGAGTTCAAATCTGACCTCAGACACTTAATAATGACCTAGCTGTGTGGCCTTGGGCAAGCCACTTAACCCCAATGCCTTGCAAAAACCTAAAAACAAAAACAAAAACCAAAACCAAAACCAAAACCAAATAGATAATGTGTGTGTGTGTGTGTGTGTGTGTGTGTGTATTCAGTTGTTGTAAAGGGTTGTCATTCATTTGGCTATTGTTCAGTAGTATTTGTGGTTATAAAAACTAATTATATACATACACACATACACATATTTATGTATAAACGTAAAATATACTTTATATATCAAACATTTGTTTCACATTATCATAAATACTACTCAACAAAAATACTCAAATCACAATCCTTCACAACAATTACATACACACAAAAACGTGCATTCATATATCATATATGAAGAAAATATAGAGCAAGAAAAATGTATATATATATATATGTTTTATATATTATATATAAACAATTGCTTTTTTAAACCAATATTCAAATACATAACTCTACAGAACAATGACATGCTTATAAATGTTACACACAACACATACAGGTCACATATAACACACAGACACATTCACACTAACACATTATAGACACATGCATATATCTATCAATCTATTGCTTTCTTTCTGTGTCACATTTGTTTTTTTGTTACCCCCTGATACTATCCAATAAACATTCAAACAGATTCTGACCCCTCAAAACACTTAAGCAAAAAACACCCAAGTGTCAGTTTCCACTTCGAGGGTTTCCCAGCTTTTAACAGACAAAACGAGGTGTTTAGATTTGATTGTTTGGTGTCACCATTGTCCACTGTCTTTGACCTGAGTGTTGTTGTCCTTTGTTGTTTATTAATTTTATTGTCGTGATCATCATGGATATGGTTCCTTTGGCTTTGCCTCTGATATTCTTAAGCCTTGGCACCCTCCCCTTTCCCACTTCCACACGTTTGCTCATACTGTTTTTGTACCTTGAATGACCTCCTCATCTCCTATCGGCTCGGTCTGCTGAATTTTTATCCCTCCTTTAAAGGCCAGCTCAGATGATAACTCCTCCAGGAAGCTTTTCCTAATCCCTCCCTTCTCTAGTTTTTAATGACTTCATTCCCTTAGGACACTTTTCTCTTATATTTAATATGGACATGCACACAGAGACACACTTATACACCCATTTCTAATGGCTATAACCTTGTATTTCTATAACATATGAAACTGAATATTATGGTTTTCTGTTTTCATCAATAAGAGATTAGAATAGGGACTAGAATTCCTAGGTATGGGAGTCTCCAGGAGTGGAAATTTCCTCTACCAAGATGTCAGCACCTTCTCTACAACTTGTCATCTTAGAGCAGTGCTTCTCACAGTTTTGGTCTTGAAAACATTTAATTATTAAGGAAGAGCTTTTGTTAATGTGGCCTATATCTACTGTATTATTACTGTTATTAGTGTTATTATGGAAATGGTTTTTGTTTATATGAATCATATCTACTTATTAAGTATGTACTGTACATCTTAGTGCTATTATGAACATAGTTTGAATCTCATAGGACCCTTCAGAGGGTCTAAGGAATCCCTGGGGGCTCTGATCACAATTTGAGAATTGCTAACTTAGAGAATTCTTTAGAGTCCTGAGAGGTTAATGACTTGCCCAGGGTCACTTATTTGGCACGGGTCAGAGATCGGATTTGAACTTAGAGGGCATTTTACAAAAATTGCCTCCTTTAATCCTCATAACAACTCTGTGAGATAAGAGATATTATTATTATTACTATTTTACAGATGTGAAATAAAATTTGGGAGAACTTAAACGGCAACTAGGGGGCAACGCAGCAGAGGAAGCACTGGGACAGGATAAGGTCATATCTGGCCTCACTCAATTACTAGTTATGGGAGCCAAAGCAAGTCATTAACATGCTGTCTGCCTCAATTTTCTCATCTATAAAATGGGGATCATGGCACCTAACTCACAGAGTTGTTGACTAAAATAAGATAAAAATTGTAAAGTGATTAGCACAGGGCCTAGCCCAGAGTAGGCACAATATAAATGTTACCTCTCATGATGATGATGATGATGATGATGGGGGTGGTGCTAGTGGTGGTGGTGGGGTGATGGTGGCAATGGTGGTAAGGATGATCATGATAATGATGGTGATGTTGGTAGTGATGGTGAGGATGATGCTAATGATGCTAATGATGATCAGGGTTGGGGGTGGGGGGTGGAAGTGGTGGTGGTAGTGGTGGTGGTGGTGGTGGTGATGGTGGTGGTGATGGTGGTAGGGGTGGTAAGGATGATGATGATGATGATGATGATACAACCCATTAAATATCAAAGCTGGGATTTAGTCCCATGTCTCTCCTAACTCTATACCCTTTCCACTGTATTACAAAGACTCTGCTCTTCAATCTCAAATTCCATTCTGTGCTTGGCTAAGCAACAATAGGCCTACATACTACTTGTCTTCTCTATGAATGGAGATGGGCCTTCAGGGAAGAAGAGAACTTAGAATTTAAAATAAAAAAAAATGTTTAAAAAAACAAAAATAAAACACACCCTATATTAGGGTAGTGTTATTATGGAAATGATTTTGTTTATATGATTTATATGGATATCTTTGATCACAAGATAACCAGTGCAAATGATTCAATTTAAATTCCCTACCCAAGACAGGGGTATGACCAGTCATAAGTTGGGAAATGTTTCACAACCAGCTCTTTGAGAAAAAATAATGTATGAACAGCATAATTTTTTGTTTAACCAGAATTATTAACATTTTCCCACCACTTTCTTAAATCTAGGCAATCACTAAAACAATAAAGCCACCCTTGATTTGTAGCATTTGTTGTTAAGTAGTGCAATGGATAGAGGACTGGATCTGGACTCAGGAAGTACTGAGTTCAAATTCATACTCAGATACTAGTTTTATGATCCTGGACAAGTCACTTAACCCTGTTTGCCTCAGTTTCTTCATCTGTAAAATGAGCTGGAGAAGGAAATGGCAAACCACTATCAAACTCAAGTATCCCTGTCCAGAAAACCTCAAAGGAGTCATGAAGACACCAATACAACTGAAAAATGACTAAATAACAAGTAAGGTATAAATGTTCACCCGGCCAGAGCTGGCTCCATCACCCCATCTGGATATGACTGTAACACTATACCCCTCTTGCACCATGCTCAAAATGTATTGAGTTGTTTGGAAGGGAATTACTTTCTTAATTTCAGTCTCAGAAAAGAGGTCTGTTACTCACATGTTCTCTTGGCTGCTTTTGTCTGCTTAAATCTCATTATTTTTTAAATTTCTTGACAAAAGAATCACAGAACGTGACTGTGGGTCCCAAGATCCCAAGTGCCTTCTCTTGGTGGTCACATTCCTTGTGATTCAGGGTCATCTGGGAATCTCATTAACACACTTCTCTTACACTTTACTTCATCAATGAAAAATATAGTTAGCAGCAATAGCGACTTAACAAACCCTTTAATCTCCACAAGACACCTCTCCCAGCTTCAGTCCTGCTCCTCTGACCTCCATTTTTTACATTTCACGTTTTTACATTTCTCTGATCCTAGTAGCAGCCACTGTGTTCAGATCTTAGTCATTTGGAATTAATTTTAAAATGAAATTTGATGAGGCACTTGAACAAAAGTCTTTCCGAAATGTAAGTCTGATATGTGCCATTGGTTCTCCTTGGATAACTGACCAATTCTGTTCGTATAAATGGAGGGTGCTGTTCAAAGCTTGTTCTATCTGCCATTCCTGGTTTCATCGTTGTTTTCTAATATAATTTCCTGTGAATGTGCATGCATATACAGGATCCTAATCTAATGTCTCCTCATGCCAGGGAGGTGATCCCCCAGTTCTGGAAAACTAGTAGATAAGAGAATTTTCATCATCATCATCATCATCATCATCATCATCATCATCATCAGATTTTCACTCTGCTAGAATAATTATTATAATCACAATAGCAATAACAGTATTAATCAATAGTTTTGGCCAGACATTTGCAGGGAATCTTGAATTCATTATTTCACTTGAGATAATGGAAAGGCTTTGAGTAAATTCAAAGCACAGATGATGTCTGCCTTCTGAGGGTCTCATCCAGTACCTGTGGACCCATCATGCATTCTTTGGCCAGGGTAATCCAGGAAGCATACAAGTCAAACAGAAAATGGTTCTCAGTCCCATGCAGGCTCTTTTCCATTTCTAAAGTAATGGCAGTAGAGGGGCTGCATGGGGGTAAAAAGAGCTAAGAATCACAGTTTAATACTATACATGATGTAGTTTTGTTGTTGTCGAGTCATTTCAGTTGTGTCTGACTCTTCGTGACCCTATTTGGGATTTTCTTGGCAGATATATCAGAGTGAGTTGTTATTTCCTTCTCCAGCTCATTTGACAGATGGAGAAACTGAGGAAAACAAGATTAAGTGATTTGTTCAGGGTCACCTTCCTACTAAGTGTCTGAGAGTGGATTTGAACTCATGAATAAAATAAGCTTTGCTGACTTCAGGTCCAGATAGCCATTGCATCATCTAGCTGCCTCTTATGATGTATATGTACATATATGAGTAGATAGACCCTATAAATATGTCTATATGTCTATATACTTACATTATATTTGTACCAACAATAATTTCTTCTTATAATTATTAATACAATAGTTTCTTATTTATTCTTAATATTCTTTAAAATTTTTGAGTTCCAAATTATTTCTATTCTAAGATGGAATATATTATAATGAATTATATTATAATTGATATCAAAATACTTGCCTTTTCAATGGGGAGGGAAGGGGAAAAGGGAGAGAGGATTTGGTGTTCAAAATTAAAAATAATGTTAAAAAACTACACATGAAATTATAGTCATTATTGATACATAATGCAAATATATTGCTATAGCTAGATATGTTTATAGTATATGTACATATATTTGCAAATATATATGTTATAAATCTAATGTATAACTAGTAAAGCATGAAATGCATACATGTAAGTATTATTCATATCCAATAAGATGTGAGAAGGGAAAGATGTGGCCTCAGGAAAAATGTTTGCTGCTCTCGAGGAGACTGCTCAGGATCTAGTCCAAATCAAAGGATTCCCTGGGAATGGAGGAAAGTCCTTAGAATGTGTGTCCTTAGTTTTTCAGATGTCATGAACCTCTTTAGATCTGGTAAAGCCCACAGACCCTGTCTCAGAATAATGGTTTTAAATACAGAAAATAAAATATATGGTATTACAAAGGGAACCAATTATGTTGAAATATAATTTTCAAAATATTTTTTAAAAGCCAGTTCATGGTCCTTTGGTTAAGAAGCCCCTACTCTCTCAATGTTCCTGTTTATTGCTGACATTGTGCTGATTTCATCAAAATCCAGGACTTTACAGAGCCTTGAAAATTATCCCCATAATCATTCAAAAGAGTTGGACCCAACTATCCACAGAGGGGTAGAGCCCAGAGTGGCACGTACTGTTGGATCGACACTCCAGAGCTTATCAGTAAGGAGTACAAATATCTTGCATAGAAATGAGATGAATCTGGGCTTGGAATCCAAGAGGAGAGAGGGGGCGGGGAGAGAGAGAGAGAGAGAGACAGAGACAGAGACAGAGACAGAGACAGAGACAGAGACAGACAGACACAGAGAGAGAGAGAGAGAGAGAGACACAGACACACACACACACAGACACAAAGACATAGAAACAGAGAGAGACAGAGTCAGAGAGAGAGAGAGAGAGAGAGAGAGAGAGAGAGAGAGAGAGAGAGAGAGACTCATAGAGAGAGAGCGAGAGACAGAGTCAGAGAGAGCACTAGGAAAGCAAGCTAGGACTTTTATAATCTCAAGGCCCTTCTTGTTAAGATCATATACAAAGTCATGAGACCAAAAGGTCATAGATATAAAGCTGGAAGGGATGGTCTCACCGGGAAGGAAGCAATCTGAAGGAGTCTGACTCCTAGCTGCAAAGTCAGAAAATGGAGAGAAGCAGATCTGAGCAATCTGAACAGCAGAGACATTGAACTCAAAACTATCAAGTCCAGACGCCTCATTTTACATTTAAGAATACAGAATCACTGATTCTGGATTTAGAGTTGGTAGAACTTCAAGGTCATTGAATTATTAATTTCACTTTATTTGATGGAATGAAGGAGCAGAGGCTGTCATAGACGGTACAAGTCTCTGAGGCAAGTTTTGAACTTAGGTCTTCCTGATTCCAAGCCCAGCACTCTTTCCACTGTACCATCGAGCTGCCTAGGTTAAATGATTTGAACAAGGTCATATAAGTAATGTAAGAGGTAGAATTATTAATCTTCATTCAGTGATGCTATATGACTGTAAGTCTCAGAATTTCACACCTTCCAGAGTATTAATGTTGTAGATGACCTGATAGAACATGGAGAGCTTCACCATGGGCTTGGGTAGTCTATAGTATTTGCCAATTAAGAATTGTGCAAAGAAAGTGGTAAAGAAGTTATCAATGGGGAGGCATATGATAAGGAGAATAGGAGGATCTCCTGGAACATTCCATTAGATAGACTGAATCCGGAAGTAAATAAATCTGTTGACCTTTCCCTCTGAAGGATTTAAATAACTAAGCTCTGTACAATTTCTAGAATTTAAGAGTGGGAGATATTGAAAGTTAGAAGCTGCTTATGGAGGAGATCCCTGTGAGAAGGGAGGAGGAAAGTTCTCTTTTTTTTCTCTCATCCCTTCTCCATTAATTATGTTTGAAAGGACTGCTGGACCAATAGAAGATGCTGCATCCAACAGGGAGCACTCCCAAAAGACAAGGATTTAAAAGAAATAGTCACCTAAGAGAGTTATCACCTTTAAGTAGTAGATGAGAGAATTGGACTATGCAGAATTGTGGATTCTGAAAACATAGGGGTGCCACCTAATCAGGAGAAAGAGTGTAACCAAGGATTCTGTAGTATCAGCAATATGAATTGCCTTTGCCATATGTATATCCTGCCAAATGTCTCATTACTATTGTGCTCTGAGCTTGATCCCACTCTTCCAATGGACACTATGTGCAGCAGGGTGAACCCCTCAATAAAAGCTTTTTGGGGGAATGTTTTAGACCTGCTGTTTTTACAATGCTATTTTTTATTTAGGTTTTTGCAAGGCAAATGGGGTTAAGTGGCTTGTCGAAGGCCACACAGCTAGGTAATTATTAAGTGTCTGAGATCGGATTTGAATCCAGGTACTCCTGACTCCAGGACCAGTACTCTATCCACTGTGCCACCTAGCCGCCCCTACAATGCTATTTTAATAAATACCCAGGTAAGAGTTAATTAGGGCAGCTAGGTGGCACAGTGGACAGATGGCCAGCCTGGAGTCAGGAAGACTCATCTTCCTGGGCTCAAATCTGATCTCAGATACTAACTAGCTATATAGTCACTTATTCCTGTTTGCCTCAGTTTCCTCATCTGTAAAATGAACTGGAGAAGGAAATGACAATCCACTCCTGTATCTTTATGAAGAAAATCCCAACTGAATAATACAACTGAAAAAAGAATTAATTGCATCTAGGAACACAGTGATGGGGGTTTCTAGTTGTCAGTAGCATAGTCCTTTTGATTTACCCCTAGAATCCAAATTAGCCACTCCCTTCTGGAAACCCAGCCCTGGAGAGGAAGAATAAGTTGAGGAGGAGCTGAGAGGAGATGTATGTAATGTCAAGGAATCCAGAGGAAGCAATGGTTCAAATTTTGCCTCCTGTATGCACTAGCTGTATGACCACTGGGACATCATTTCTCCTCTCATCGTCATGGGCAACTGTCTAAGACTATAAGTTATAGACTAGTGGCAGAGGGAATTTCTATGGAGGAGTTCTCCCATGTGAGTCACGGGGAAGGAAATGTCAATGAGTAAGAGGAATCAGAAGGATGTGTAGGAGTTGACACCTAAGGTATGTTTTAAAGGTTCTGTGAGCTAGAGATGAGGAGAATTGCCTGTCTAGAAGACCTCTTATATTCACAACTATTTATTTTTTTTTAGGCAGAATTTGCATGACTTCACCGATCCAAGAGAGGGACCAATGGGAATAAGAATTGGATTTTGCAAATGGAGTGCATTAAAAAGGAGGGTGGAGATGCATTAACATTTATTTATATATTTGATAATCTGATTTGTTGCTAATGGTATGGCATCTGGTTCTTTATTGCTTTCCTAAAAGGATGATAGCAGAGTATTAATAAATTACAATTGGAATGAAATCTGTGATGATTACTAAAAGGCTAAATTACTGTTCTCCCTTTCAATATCTCTCAATAATGAGAATAAAGAGAAATGCATGCAGCTAGCATACAGAAGAGATTCTGGAAATATGACTGTTGGAGCAGAAGGGAGGAAGTAGGTAGAAAAAAAGAATTTATTTAATGTTTGCTACAAACACAAATAAGAAATGTTAGAAGATGTGCCTTTAGAATGTAAAATGTACTGTCACTGAGTCAAAAAGAAAGTACAACCTGCAAAAATGGTTTTATTAATTCAGTTATTGAGTTGATAACAGGTTCCTTCTTCACTGCTGTCCAGAGCACCAACAATGGAGCTTTCCCAGCATCCTTCATCCTTCAGGACAGCAGCCCATTTCTTACCTGGTTACCTCCTTCCCTTGGAAGCAATCCAGGCTTGCTTATATATATATTGGTTGGGGTGAGGCGTGGAGCACAGATGGACAATTGGGGTCAAAATTTGAATGATTGATAGCTTCACCACTTACCAAACAAGCATCTTTGTGCCTCTCTTCCTCAGGCTCCTGCTCAGGGGATGGGGATTATCTCTCCTCCAGCAGCACCTTAAGAAATAAATAATATAAAATGACAGGTTAAATATGGAGAGGAAGTGTAGTACAGTGGCTAGAGGGCTAGCCTTGGAGTCAAGCCCTAGCTCTAACCCAGGATCCGAGGATGAGAGATTTAAAGTTGGAAGAGACCAGGTCATAGAGAGATCAAGTGATTGAGGTAGACTTTGAACTCGGGTCTTCCTTACTGATTCCAAGTCCAGTGCTCTATCCTCATAGCAACAGGACCCTGGGTAGGTCACTTACCATCTCAGTCCTCAGGCAAACTCTAATATTATAAATTACAGCCCAAATCCCCACCTCACCCCCCCCCAAAACCAAAGGCAGCTAGGTAGTGCAGAGCATGGAGCACTGACCTTGAAGCTGGAGGACCTGAGTTCCAATCTAGCCTTAGACACTGGATACTTACTAGGTGTTTGGGCAAGCCACTTAACCCCATTGCCTTGCAAAAACAGAGAGAGAGAGAGAGAGAGAGAGAGAGAGAGAGAGAGAGAGAGCGAGCAGTAAATTGGGAACAACAGTTTTTGTACTTCCCTCTTTGGTTGTTATAAGGAAACCATTTAGTAAGTCCCAAAGTCCTGTACATCTTTGCTATTAATACATGAACCAAGTAGCAGTCCCAGGGTCTCAGGGTGACAGTCACAAAATACACATTTATATGGGTTGGCTTGTGATTCTTTTAACAGCCCCGTCTGATAGAAGCCTGAGGGTGAAAGAAAAAAGTCTATTTTCTCAATGTCATTTGTCATTAGATACAATTATTCCAACAGAGAACCAAAGGGCCAAAGCAGATGGAAAAAAGGAGAAAAAATTTTTCAAAATTGTCCACAGAGAACTAACAGGACTAGAGATTTAAGGGCTGGAAGAGACCTTGCATCCAGCTTCCAAATTTATAGAGGAGGAGACTGAGTCCAAGAGAAGTGAAGTGACTTTTTGAAGATCACATAGAGACTAAGTGACTGAGGCAGGATTTGAACTCTAAAGATGCATGTCTGATAAATTTCTGGTAGCCAAAAGTAACTAGGGTTGGGGCTCCTCTTCCCCACTCTCTCTGTCAGGGCTTTTTTTTTTTTTTTTACTATAGGAATCTCTCCTTCCCTGGGACCTTGGTCTCCATTTGGAGTCCTTTCTGATTTCCTTTCCATCAATTCTACATCCTGAGGGAATTTCTTTTTGAGCCTATGGGAGGAGTTACCATCCACCAAGAATAGTAGATTGGTCTTCTGGTCGTTTAGTTGATTAGTTGTATTCAATTCTTTGTGACCCCATTTTGGGTTTTCTTGGCAAAGATACAGGAGTGATTTTCCATTTCCTTCTCTAGCTCATTTTATAGATGAGGAAACTGAGGCAGTCAGGATTAGGTGACTTGCCCTGGTCACACAGCTAGTAAATATCTGAGGACAGATTTGAACTCAGGGCCTCCTGACTCTATGTCTAGTACTCTACCCACTACACCACTTAGCTGCCTCTCTTCTGCCTCTAGGTGACTTAAAA
Source organism: Macrotis lagotis (assembly GCF_037893015.1). Lineage (NCBI taxonomy): Eukaryota > Metazoa > Chordata > Mammalia > Peramelemorphia > Peramelidae > Macrotis > Macrotis lagotis. Next base: position 41,843,766 of record NC_133658.1, on the reverse strand, counting down.
TGCTCTGATTTGGTTCTAGATAGTTGGTTTAACTTCATCCAAGGTTTCCTTTGATTCAGAATTAGCTCCTAAAATGGAAAGAGCTAGTTTGGTGAGTTTGGGAACTGCATTTCCAATTGCCTGTAATTTGGAAAGTTCTTCTGAGATCATAGATGGGTAGATGGGTTGAACCCCTTCATGTATCCCCAATACAGTTCAGTTTTAGACATTCATACCCCCCATTGGGTTCTTTTTCTCTTGACATAAGACAGTATTTTTTCTGCTGCTACCAAGTGTCTTGGAATGGCAGGACTAAATCAACCCGTCCCCTCCATAGCCCTGTGATGGGGCCATGCACAACTACTATCTTTTTACTAAATTAAAGTCTAAGGTTAAATTGGAGTATGTCTCCAATCAAATAACTGAATCTTCAAAGGACCACAGATCTAGAAGGGGTCTTGGAAGCCATCCAGTCCAACCTCCTTATTTTATTGAGAAGGAAACTGAGGCCAGGCACTATAAGGGATTCTCCCAAGGGAACAGAGTGTATATCACAGGAGATATTTGAATACCATCCCCCTGACTCCAGAGCTAGGATTCTTTCCATTGTGCTACCAATCTTCCAGAAAGAGAGAGACCTTAGAGGTATCATAGCTCTAATTTTTTCTTTTATAGAGGAAGAGGAGAGACTTACAGAGGTTCCGTGTCTTTCAAGGTCACATAGATAGACGTAGCAAGCAGTAGTCAATGGAGAGTTAAGCCCAAGTTCTTCTGCTTCCAAACCCATGCCACTTCTAAGAGGTTACTGGAAGTAATATAGATGCCCATCAGATGAGGAATAATTAAACCAGTTGGGACACATGAATGTAATGGAATCTTACCATGCTTTAAGAAACAACATGTATGAAGAATTGAGAGAAGCATTTTGTGTGTTTGTGTGTGTGTGTGTGTGTGTGTGTGTTAATCCTTTTTCTTCCTCCTTGTTTCTATGATAAAGTCTGTGGGGGTAGGGACTCATATGAACCTTAGTTGGAATAATTAAGATGAAATTGAGAAACAACATAAAAATGGCTGAAATAATGCAAATGGAAAAACAAATATGCAAGCAAAAACTGAATATTGAATGTATAAACATAATCAAGTTTGGTCCTGGAAGAGCTGAGAAAATGAATCCATTTCCTTCATTGCAGAGTTAGGGAGAGTTGGATGTGGATACAGGAAATATATTGGTTAGTTTTATTGAGTTTTTTCTTCATCTTTGTTATAAAAGATGATTTGATGGAAAGGGGAGATAAATTTGGAAATATAATAAATTGTTAAAATAAAAAGATTAAGGAAAAACAATAAATCAATAAGCATTTATTAAGTCTATGCCCTGGGCATTATGTTAAGGATACAAAAAGGGGCAAAAGACAGTAAAAGTCACCTGTAGCAGAGAGCACTGGGTTTCAAAGTTCCCCAAAGTCCCTGCTCTCATGGAGCTTACCCTTTAAGGTTCTTGGTTTAGCTTCACCCAAGGTTTCCTTTGAAAGCAGGGATAGGTGAATATGAAGGGTAGAGTATCAGAAGTACAGTAAGCATGATCTGGGTTGGACTCTATCACCGGATACTTACTAGCTGTATAACCAAGATCTCAAAGAAGACTCAATTGACCTTTCCGAGCCTCAGTTTCCATATGATTCCAAAATGGTGATAATAATATTTAAAATTAATGTTAAATAACATTTAAATTTAAAGTGATTAATGAACTCTCAAAGTCATTCCTTGGGGGAGTTATTTTTCTTTGCCTGTAGTATTTTATGTTCATATAGCATTATGTCATTTCCCAGATCCTTTTATATCCATTGCCTTAGTCATTTTTATAGGTGTGTTTTCAATAGGTCAGTAGGTATTTTTTTTTTCCCTTTCAGATACCTGACCTTTCCCCTCCTCTGTTTCCTCATCTGTAAAATGGAGACAATAACAGAATTTACCTCACAGGGTTATTGTGAGGATCAAATGAGATAACATATGTGAAATTCATTGTAAATCATAATTTGTATATAAGTGCTACCATCATTATTATCTGGTATCCCCATTTGGCTGATGGGAATACTGAGGCACCAAGCCGATGAGTGGTCACCTAACAGAATTACTGCTCAAGGCAGAATTAGCCTTGGGTCTTCTGATTCCCAGTTCTAGTCTTTCATTATGCCTCATTCCATTTTTAGAGTCATATTGCAGATGTGATTGAGCTTCTGGAGTCCCTAAGTTCAAAGAAGGCAACTTTCATAGCGATCACTTGCTAAACATATTTAAACTCGGGAAGAGCAAAAGTGACTATAGCTCCTCATATCTGCATTGATAGGACTGAGTCAAGGCCAAGGTCCTGGTGCCATTGTTGGAAGGCAGGTAATTTAATTAATAGATATTTCTATAACCCTCCTAGAACAGAGCAGTAATGTCTGATGTCTGAGAATCACTGCATCCATAGGAATTATGGAGTATGAGTACTTTAGGTGATTGGGGCTTAGAACTGTGATTTTATTGGCAGAGATCTACCAGTGAGGAGGCTTCCTCTACCAATCAGGTCAAGAACAACAACTACTACTACTACTACTACTACTACTACTACTACTACTACTACTACTACTACTACTACTACTACTACTACTGCTGCTGCTGCTGCTGATGATAACCAGCATTTATTTTATTTTCATTTTTAATGATTTATTTATTTATTTTCACATTACTACATAATCTTGCTGTGAAAGTAAACATAAACTCCCCTCCATGTAAAAAGAGAAACCTCCAGAGAAAGGAAGTGGGAGGAAAAAAGTGTATTTAAGTCTATGTCTAGATCCATCAGCTTTCTCTGGGATGGGTTGCATTCTTTATCATAAGTCCATCAGAGAGGTTGCTTCAACATTTTTTTTCACATAGTTGCTATTGTTAACTGTATTTCCCTCCATCCATTCCTCCCCACTCCCATTTATTCTTTTCTTTCTCTCCTTTCTACCCTGTCCCTTCTCAGAAGTGTGTTGTACCTGACTTCTCTCTCCCATGGTCTACCCTCTCCTCTATCACCTACACCTCTCCTCCCCTCCCCCTGTCACCTTTCTCCCATTCCTTTCCTCTCCATTTTCCTCTAGGGTAAGATAGATTTATATACCCTATTGAGTGTCTATGTTGTTTCCTCTCTGAGACACTTCTGATGAGAATGAAGACTCATTCATTCCCCCTCACCTTCCCCCCTTTTCGCTTCATTGAAAAAGCTTTTTTTTGACTCTTTTATGTGAAATACCTTAACCCATTCTACCTCTCCTTTCCCTTTCTCCCAGTACCCTCCTTTGTCACCCATTGATTCTACCTATATTATACCATTATATTCAGCTCCCTCCTGTGCCTTGTCTACATATGCTCCTCCTAACTGTTCTTATAAATGAGAAGATAACCAGAATTTATTAAGAATCTTCTGTGTCTGGGACTATGCCAAGCACTTTATGAATATTATCTCTTTGATTATCACAATAATCCTGAGAAGTTGGTGATATTATTATTTCCTTGTTACAATTGAGCAAACTGAGACAAACAGAATTTCAATTACTTGTCCCTGGTCACATAGTAAGTGTCTGCGGCTGAATTTGAACTTGAGTCCTCCTGACTCCAGACCAGGTGCTCTATCCACCATGGTGTCACCTAGCCTCATGACATTGTATTACAAGTATTCAAATCCCATGTAATAGATAAGAAGACCAGCCTAGAAGATTTGTTTAAGACAAGGCAAGACAGGACTTAAACTCAAATATTTTGATTCCAAAAATCCATTGCTTTATTTCCATCTGATCAAACTCTTGCAGAAGATATTTGAGTTTTTATCCATTGATCCAAGGACTGAGCTGCACTTCTTGGATTTTTTCCAAACCAAAGATGGGAGAGAGAGCAGCCATAGTCCTAAATCCTGAACATCTGCTCACCCTATTGAGGTCTCCTGCCTAGTGCTCCCCAAGGTACCATTGCTCCTCTTCCTCCTTCCCTCCCTTCCTCAGCATGTGCCTCAGCAGGAAGGCAGCCAGTTGTCCTGTGTCATTTCTACACCTCTTCCAGAAAGAGCTGCTTGTAATTTTCCATTCTGGCCCCAGAAACTTTTCAGAAATCAAACCAATGAATTAGGGTTTCTTCTCTTTAATGAATTTGGTCCTTGTTCAACATCCTTTTTTTTTTTAAGCTTTTAATTCATTTATTCCACTTTTCATGTTCCTCTTGGTTTGAGTCATTAAAGTCACAATTTAAAGGACCTCATTGCTTGATCCTGTAGAAGAAAAAGGGGAAGAAGAATTCCATGAGAACCCCGGGATTCACCCTTTGGGATGCACCCCGTGTTCTCCTCAAAGTCTGACCCCTTGCTCTGCTTTGTTTTAGGCAACTCACCATTCCAGGGTTTGACCAAAATCCACAGACATGCTACACAAAGGCAATCTTCCCTCTGAAGTTTAATTCGCACATTGGAGGTAAGGTGGCCTTGGCTGGGACTCTGTTTCATGTGGATGAAAAGCTTTGCCTGCTAGCCCCAGGTCCCATCAGCAGTCATTACTACAACTGAGCCCCAGACTCTCAGAGATGGAAGGAACTTTAGAGGTCAATCAGTCCAAGCCCTTGCCTAATATTTACTTCTGGATTTTTAGGAATGGGGTGCCCTATCAGGACACAGAGAGAGAAGGGACTCATGTTCAGCTATGAACACCACTGACTCTCAAGTTTGAAGAAAGTCTGGCTAGGTCTGGGTGGGATGCTGAGATGTCAACTGTGACCTACCATCATGGGTATGTGCCCATGGAAGTGTCATATAGTATATATAGTTAAAGGCAGGTCTGGATTACTGCAAAAGTGTATGAATACATTTATAACTTATTTCTATGTTGATCTTTGCATATTTGTGATAAGGATTTGATTCTTTCTTTCTGTCTCTGTCTCTTTTGGTGGCAGGAGATGGAAAGAGATGAAAGGAGAAGGGGATTAGGGGTACTTTCTCTTCAGTCTCTTCCCCCCCAAAGGAAAACCATTAAGAATCATAGACAAGGGCAGCTAGGTGGCACAATGGATAGAGCACCAGCCTTGGAGTCAGGAGGACCTGAGTTCAAATCTGGCCTCAGACACAATAATTACCTAGCTGTGTAGCCTTGGGCAAGCCACTTAACCCCATAGCCTTGCAAAAACCTAAAAAACAAACAACCCCCCCCAAAAAAATCTTAAAAAAAAAGAATCATAGACAAGCAGGACAATTTTGAAAGTCGCTGTACTTTTATTTATTATGTACTTAAAAAGAAAAGGAACTTTTTTCCCCTAGGTTTTTTTTCAAGGCAACGAGGTTAAATGACTTGTCCAAGGCCACCCAGATAGGTAATTATTAAGTATCTGAGGTTGGATTTGAACCCAGGTACTCCTGACTCCAGGACCAGTGCTCTATCCACTGTGCCACCTAGCTGCCCCAGGAACTGCTTTTTAATAGAGATTTCCAGTTTCATATGCAATCTTCTACTTTACTCCAGTGTATATGAAATTGCTCACTTTATTTGTTTGCTTGTTTGTTTTTTAAGTCCAGGAATAAATAAAAAATAAAACAATTCCACTGACTATGTAAGAATATAAGTTTGGAATCAGGAGATTTGAAATCAAATCCTGCCCCAGGTACTTACTTGAAATGTGACCTTGGGCAGTCACCTCTCTCAACATCAATTTCCTCATCTATAAAATGGGAACAATAAAATTATCTCCCTCCCAGAGTTGTTGTGAGGATCCAATGAGCTAATCTACATTTAAGTGCTTTGCAAATCTTACAATGCTATATAAATAAATGTTAGTAGCTATTATTATTAATAATGCAGTACATTTGCATAGCACAGTACAATTTATAAAGTACTTTCAGATCCATTATTTGTAATTCAGAATAAAGCTGGGAAATGAGAAGAGAAGGTATTTTTTCTTTCTCTACTTAATAGTATTTTTTCAAATTACATGTAAACATAGTTTTCAACGCCCATTCTTGTAAAATTTTAAGTTCCAAATTTTTCTCCCTCCTCTCCTTCCTTCTCTTCCCTAGTAAGCAATTTGATATACATTATATATGTATAATTATATCAACATATTTTCACATTAGTCAGGCTGGGAAAGAAGAATCAGAACAAAAGGGAAAAACCTTGAGACAGAAAAAACAAAGAAAATAGTATGATTTGATCTGCATTTAGATTCTATCATGAGTCTTTTGGAATTGTCTTAGATAATTGTATTTTTTTTTGATAGGTTTTTGCAAGGCAAATGGGGTTAAGTGGCTTGCCCAAGGCCACACAGCTAGGTAATTATTAAGTGTCTGAGGCTGGATTTGAACCCAGGTACTCCTGACTCCAAGGCCAGTGCTTTATCCACTATGCCAGATAATTGTATTGTTGTATAGTTGTATAGTTGTATAGTTGATCTAGGCAAAATGTTACTATTACTGTATACAATGTCCTCCTGGCTCTGCTCACTTCACTCAACACTAATTCATGTAAATATTTCCAGGTTTTCCTGAAAACCACTCACTCATCATTTCTTTTTTTTAATTTTTTTAATTTTTAAGGGTTTTTTTTTTTTGCAAGGCAAATGGGGTTAAGTGGCTTGCCCAAGGCCATACAGCTAGGTAATTATTAAGTGTCTGAGACTGGATTTGAACCCAGGTACTCCTGACTCCAGGGCCGGTGCTTTATCTACTGCGCCACCTAGCCACCCCCTCATCATTTCTTATAGAGCAATAATATTCCATTACATTCACATGCCACCACTTGTTCAGTAATTCCCGAATTGATAGGCAACACCAGAGAGGATATTTGTTTTTTGATCATGATTTTCAAGTAGTTCAATAATTTTAAATTTTCCTGTTTTCCAGGTCAGTTATTTTCCAATGAGATATTTCATATTTTCTTCTAGTGTTTCATTCTTTTAGTTTTGCTTTATTCTTTCTCAATTTCTCATAAAGTCATCAGCTTCCCTGAGCCCCATTCTACATTTTAGTATATGTGCTGCTGAAGCGAGCACTCCATTCTACATTTTAAGGAATTATTTTCTTCATTTTAAGGAATTATTTTCTTCAGAGAACTTTGTATCATTTTTTCCATCAATAAGTTCTACTCTATAAGGCATCTTCTCTTCATTGACCTTTCGGATTTTTTTCCCCATTTGACCCAAATTGGTTCTTAATATTTTCTTCAGTATTTTTTGGATCTCCTTCACTAAGCTATTGACTTGGTTTTCATGATTTTCCTTCATTGTTCTCATTTCTCTTCCCACTTTTTCCTCTACCTCCCTTACTTGATTTTCAAAATCTTTTTTGAGCCTTTCCTTAGCCTGAGACCAATTCCTATTTTTGTCGGAGTCTTTGGATATAAAAGTTTTGACTTTGTCATCTTCTGAGTATGTATTTTGAACCTCTATAGGACCAAAGTAATTGTCTATGTAGGATTTTTTCTTCTGTTGTTTTCTTATTTCCCCAGCCTATAACTTGATTTTAACTCTTTGTTAAAGTGAGACCCTGCTTCCAGGGTGAAGGACACACTATTCCAAGCTTTAGAGGGATTTTGCAGTTATTTTCAGGAACACCCTTCAGCGACTTGCAAGTTCTCAATTACTTCAAGGATTTATGAGAAGCTATGACTGCTGTCCTCTCTGTGCTCTGATCTGTGGTTGTAGAGAGGGTATTCTTATTCCCATTTTATAGAAATTGAGACTCTGGTTGCCTAACCATGATGACTGCAACTATTCAGTAGACAAACTGTAATAAAATCAAGATCTGTTCTGAATCTCCCCCCACCCCCAGGGTGCTGCTACTATAATGATATACTAAAAAGGTACATTTTATACCTTTGCCATATTGTTTGTTGGGATGCTTTAAGCAACTAATGTGATCATTAAGCAGCTAAACAAGCACCTACAGAAGATGCCATTTCAGAACTGGAAGAGGCTTTAGCAACTGCATAGTGTCTCATGAGGCATTTCTAAAAAAGTCTCAACAGATGGATTATTTTTGGTATCAGACTGCCACTAGACATCTAACCAAGAGGGCATTAGTTCTCAGTTTCCTTCTCTGTTAAAATGATAAAAATGGGGCAGGTGGTACAGTGGATAGAGCATGACCCTGGAGTCAGGAGGACCTGAGTTTAAATCCAGTCTCAGACACTTAATATTGACTTAGTCGTGTGACCCTGGGCAAGTCACTTAATCCTATTACCTTGAAATTTTTTTTTAAAATTATAAAAATGAGATCAGAGATCCTTTTCAGTTTTAATATTCTGTGATTTTTTAACATCCTGTGAAAAGTCAAACTTTCTTTGGATGAGAAAGAATTGGGATCATTTTAGATTCCTCATCATTGTACAGATGAATTCAGGTTTTCCAGGCTCCCAAACCATTAAGTGTATCTGTAAATGGAGGAAATGGATTTGTGAGTTTTTCTAGGGAGAGATTGTGATGAAAGAGCCAGGAGAATGACACGTTCTCTGAGCTTGTTTGTCTCTTAGAGACCCATCTTTCCACTGCGTGCACAAGGCTTGGCTTTCTTGGGTTGTTAAGCTGCTGGTGGCCATGGTCCTAAAACCTGACTCCTCTGAGATCTGCTGCTTTAGAAACTAGGCTGAAGGATGGGGGTAGGGAGGAGAGAAAAATGAGACTGGGTCATGCACGTCCAACAGCTACTGGGGTAACACTGCCCTCAGTATGTTCCTCATTCTCTGCTCCACTCCCAGCCTGGACCTCCCCTCCAAATACATCAGATTAGAATGAAGCATGATCACGGGAACAGTATCCTTCTGGGTGGTCTTTGGTGACTTCAGGTGACCCTCCCCAGACCCCAAGGAACAATCTAAGGAACATGTCAGGAGACTCAGACTCTGTTAATGATCTGGGGCAACTCTTCTCCCTTTCTCTGGCTTCGCATCTCTCCATCTGTCCAAAAGAGACTAGTCATTCAAGTTAGTCAATGAACAAACATTGAAGGTCAGCTAGATGGAGCAGTGGATAGAGCACTAACCTTGGCATCAGGAGGATAAGAGTTTGAATCCAGCCTCAGATACTTACTAGCTGTATGATCTTGAACAAGTCACTTAATCCTAATTGCCTTGCATCCAGGGCCATTTCCAGTCATCCTGATCCATATCTGGCCACCTCCCCCTGCTCTGATCTCAAATCCAGTCAATCACATGCATGCCATAGGCATTACCTCCCTTGATGTCGTAGTCTTCTTTGAGAATGAAGGACAAAATCAACAAACATATATATATTCCCCCCCTCCAATTTCATGGAAAGATAGTTTTCAGCATTCAGCGTTCATCCTGCTGCAAGCTTTTGAATTTGACATTTTTCTACTACCTTCCCTTTCTTCCCTTCTCCCCATGTCAGTGAACAATCTGATATAGTCAACAAGCATTTTTTAGCCAATTACTATGCTTTTTTTGGCAAGGCAGTGGGGTTAAGTGACTTACCCAAGGTCACACAGCTAAGTAAGTATTGTGTCTGAGGTCACATTTGAACTCAGGTCCTCCTGACTCTAAGGCCTGTGCTCTATCCACTGCACCACCTAGCTGCCCCCAAACCAATTACTATGTGCTAAGTAACTGGGATTATAAAGGCAAAAAATATTCCCTGCCAAACTTTTTGTCATCCCATCAAATGACAAGAAGTTTATGTAAATGGATTAAGTACTGTGGTGAATCCAGTGCATTGAGCATTCAGAAAAGAGAGGTGCTGGCTAAGGAACTATAGGGGAAGCATCCAGAAGGATCAGATGGTTGAGATCAACCAAATATATCACCAATGCATGATGGCCAGTTTCCTGAGGGTCCCCGTCATCTAGATGGCTCCAATATACTCTCTAGCTTTATTTCTTGTTAGCTCACATTAGAACCTCTTAAGTTTCAATTAAACTCTATTCATCATTCCTCCAAAGCACCTTTTTGTCTCAGAACCTTCTTTTTTTGTATGTATTTATCTGTTTGCACGTTACAATCAGCCTTCCCTGACCAAACACCATCTAACTTCCCTGAGGATAAGACTACTTACTTTTTTTTGAACCCTCACCCTTTAACATAGTACCTAACACAAAGGAGATATCTGACAGAAGCTTGTGGGCCTCTTGCTTGACTGGCAAGGGTCTTGTCTAGTGGTTCTCTCTCCAATGCTAGGGCAGTCAGGTGGTGCATGGATAGAGCAGGCCCTGGAGTCAAGAGGGTCTGAGTTCAAATGTGACCCTCAGTCATGGATACTTAGTCGCCATGTGACCTTGGGCAAGTCATTTTAGGATTTTTTTTTAGGTTTTTGCAAGGGAAATGGGGTTAATTGACTTGCCCAAGGTCACACAGCTAGGTAATTATTAAGTGTCTGAGACAGGATTTGAACCCAGGTACTCCTGACTCCAGGGCTGGTGCTTTTGCACTGTGCCACCTAGCCGCCCCGTTGGGCAAGTCATTTAACCCTGATGGCAAATTCCAATCACCTGATTTATATTTAGTCACTGGACCCAGCTGCTCTGGAGGAGAAAGTGAGGCTGGTAGCTTAGCACAGCACCCCCTCACTCAAATCCAGTTCACTTGCTTGTCATGGCATCACCTCCTTGATGTTGTGGTCTTGGAAAATAAAGGACAAAATTTCTTAAAAAAGAAAAAAGGAAAAGAAAGGACAAACCACAACATTCAACTTGTACACAATACTTTTCTTGTAACACCTGGGTGGGGGTTGGGGCAGGTAGTGTTTACTATATATCCCTTTTTTACAGATAAGAAAACTGAGACTAAGAAAGATCAAGTACCTGAAAGCTAATTACTTCAAATTAGCTCCATGAATCTTGAGTAATACACTTGTTGCTTTGACTCTCTCTAATGACCTTCCATTTCATGTCATCATATCTTTTAAGAAACAGGCTCTCGGGGCAGCTAGGTGGCCTGTGAATAGATCGCTGACCCAAGTCAGGAGGACCTGAGTTCAAATCCAGCCTCAGATACTTAATAATTAACCTGACTGTGTGATCTCAACCAAGTCACTTAACCACACTACCTTGCAAAAGCAAACAAACAAACAAACAAGCAAACAAACAAACAAAAAAGAAATAGGTTCTCGGTCACTCCATGAACTTGGGGGGAGGGAATTACATCAGCTCCTTTGATAACCAAATACAACTTACTATGCAGTAGCTTTCATTATGTTCAATAATCAGCTTCCTCCTCTGTTAAAAAAAAGGAGGCGGGTATAGAGGTATAGCTCAGTCGGAGTTAAGCTCCGGGGATCACACCGAAGAGGTCCAAAAGAGGGCACCTAGGATGGTAAAGGGCCTTGGGTCCATGCCATATGAAGGGGAGGTGAAGGGACTGGGGCTTTTTAGCTAGGAAAAGAGAAGACTGAGGGAGGGGGAGAGGCATGTTATTATTTTGTATCCAACTCTTTATGACCCCATTTGGGGTTTTCTTGGCAAAAATACTGGAGCCCTTTACCATTCATTTTCTTCTCCAGCTCATTTGACAGAATTTGGAAACCAAAAGCAAACAGAGCTGAGTGACTTTCCCAGGGCCACATAGCTAAGAAGTCTCTGGATTTGAACTAATGAAGATGAGTCTTTCTGACTTGAGGCCCAATGCTCTATGCCCTGCCCAAGAGGCACAATAGCTATCCTCAAATATTTGGAAAAGATTCTTTTTTTCTCCTCTTGGACCTAGAGTGAAGAAATGGGAGCAATTGGTGGAAACTGCAAAGAGGAGGATAGACTTGGTGTCAGGAAAAGCTTTCCAACAATTAGTGGTTAATGTTGACCCTGGAGGCAATGCCTCTCTTTTCACTGAAAATCTTAGAGCAAAGACCAGATAATTATTTGTTGTAAAGAGGATTCTATTCTGCTATCAAGCAGATCAAAAGACCTTAGAGGCCCTGCCTGGCTCTGAGCATTTATGCTATTCACAAGATCCATGTGGCACTCAAAACATACTGAATCCAGAGTCCCCATCATGAAGTGTCGGTTCAACCTCTTGTTACCCCATGGGAGAAGTCTAAAATGCAGGTGTGATCCTTGTTCCTGAGCCCAACATTGAGAAGAAAGTTTCATAACCTTTTTAAAATGATGAAAGTGTGGAAAACACCCACTGAAGTTAATATAACCACAGAAAACCCTGACAGCTCCATCAATTAATTAATCCATCAAACCAAACTATAATCTAGGTTTGAACAAGCATTAATTTGAGAGGAATTGGGTGCTTTGATCATTGGATAAAGGTAGATGACACCTCATAGAAAACAGCTTGTGATTGATTGAAAGATTTGGAGACACTTCTGAGTCTTTGTATTACACAGAGTTAGATCACAGAATTACAAGGTTCATTTATAATAGGTAAGCCAATCTAGTAGTGGAGGAATTCCAGACAAGTTTCTGAGAGGAAATTATTTGCTTTCTCCTTCTTCCCTCCCTGCTGGAAATTAGAATTGGTAGTAGTTCCCCAAAGCTGGTAGCAGTGGCCAACCCTAGAGAAAGAACCAGCAGATAGATAGAGAAATTCACCAAAAGATGGTGATAGCTTTGGGGACTGATAGATGGACAGAGGGGAGATCCTATAAAGGATCAAGCGGAGAATTAGTCAGTCCACTATTAAGAGTCTATTATGGGGGTGGCTAGGTCGTGCAGTGGATAGAGCACAGGCCCTGGAGTCAGGAGGACCTGGGTTCAAATCCAGTCTCAGACACTTAATAATTACCTAGCTGTGTGGCCTTGGGCAAACCACTTAACTCCATTGCCTTACAAAAAACAAACTCTAAAAAATGAGTCTGTTATGTACCAGACAGTGTGCTATGGGTTGTCTCATGTAAAGACTGACTTTGGAGTCAGGAAGACTGGAGTTTGAATCCAGTCTCAGATGGTTGATACTTACTAGCTGTGTGACCTTGGGCAAGTCACTTAACCCTGATTGCCTCAAATCTAGGGCCATCTCCAGTCATCCTGATTCATATCTGACCACTGGACCCAGATGACCAAAGGAGAAAGTGAGGCTGGTGACTTAGCGCAGTACCTCCTCAATCAAATCTAATTTATGTGCTTACCATGACATCAGCTCCCTGTTGTCATGGCTTTCTTTGAGAATGAAGGACAAATATAATCATCATCATCAAGAAGATAAAAAACAAACAAACAGCATTCAATAGCCAGGAGCTTTGAGGTACCCCTCCACCACATTTGCTAGTATCACCATTTTGCTATAAATTAAAGCCTATTCTCCCCAGGAGCTTTGAATGGACAAGGGGATTGTGAGCCCCTAGTATGAAGATAATGTTTTATGCCAATTATTCTGAACACATTCCCTTAATAAACACTATTGCTAAAAATCAATTAGTGTCATTGGTTATTAATCAAGGAGAAGTACATTGGTGGGGACATATGAGCCAGAGTACTAGAGACCCAGTCCCTCAGGACTATCCCTATAGAACCTTAAGGAAAATAGCCAAATTCTGGGGGCCTGAAAGAATGAATAAAGTTAATCAGTTTACTATATGTAAAGAAGTGTATACACATAAAAACAAGACAGCCCTTGCTCCACAGGAATTCCCATTCTAATATGGGAAACCTATGGAAAATTTCCACTGTGAGTCAGATGGAAAAGTTCCATAGTCCTTAGGGTGCAGTGGCAAAGCAGATGTGAATTGCTCTTCTAATGACCTGGCCTACCAATGCAATGGGGAGTTAGGTGCTATGAGGACAATCTGGCACCTGCTGCTAGGGGAGCCCTGACAAGCCCGCCTATGGGAGAGTTTTCTGGTTTTTTCCTATTGGCCTTGATGCATAATGGCAGAATCTCAGGGTCTGAAGGAACCTGGTAGGAAAGGCATTTTGGGAGGTCAAGCCAGATGGCTACAGATGACCTGTTGTCTATGACTACAATTCCACGGGAAAATCTCTGCTTTGTATTGGTGCGTTATCAGCCAATCATTTTACACAAAGCCTTCCTCCCTCTTCCCTCCCCACTCCCCCCAAGCATCTATGCATTCAGCCTTTTCTGTATCTTGTTTTTATTGCTCTGTGTATCCCTCACTTAACCTCAGAAAACTGTGCCCTTCTCGAGGGCAGGGGCTATCTTTGTGATTCTCAAAATCTTGCACAGACCAGGTAATTTTTGAATTGAATTGAATTCATAGCTCATGATAACAGATTCTCCTTCTCTGGAAGGAAAAATAGCTCCCTGTTATTTAAGAGATAGTTCACACCAGAAGAAAATACCATTGGACTCTCACCAGCCCACTCATGACCGGTTTGTATTTGCATTATAAAGGATTTATTTTTGAGAGCAAGAAGACCTCTCCTGACCCAAGTAGAGACTCATTTGGTCTGCTCCCTTGAACTGGAGTGGCAGAGGGGTGGAAATGTGAGAAATGCCAGTTCTCTGCCAGGTCTGAAAGCTACCACCCAGGTCTGAAGTAGGAAGCTTTGCTGGCTGCTAGCCCAAATTGAGGGCAAGTCCCTGAAGCTACTGATGCTAATCCACTTTGGAGAACTCCCTCAAGGACAACCAGGGCAGTGTCATGAATGACTTTCTAAGGAAAGATGAGATGAAGAGAAATGAAATAAAGCTAATAAATTATTACACAGCCCTGTGCCCAGAGTTGATCAAAACCCTTTACTGGAGTGCTCCCTGGTACCTCTCTATAGCTACCCTGGCTCACAGGAAGCATCCTCATGTTTCAGAGACAAGTATGACTTAGTCTCATAGGCTTTTTTTGAGCTGGCAGGTACCCTAAATCAACTTCCTTATTTTACAACTGAGGAAACTGAGTCTGAAAACTAAGTGATTGCCTCAAGGGAGTGAGGTATTGGAGTTAGAGTTTGAATGCTAGACATCAGACTCCAGTGCATTTTCCCTAGGTCATTTACTGTGTCTTATCCAAGGTCATTCATCACACACAAACCTCCTCCAGTGACAGGAGCCAGACACAGTCCAAGAGGAAAGTGAGTTCTGAGAGAGATTTTGGAAAGTTGGAGAGTTGGGGAGGAAATTCTGGTTTCATTATTCAACTGTAGTATAGGAACTTAAGATTCAGTTAGAACACACCTTAGAGGTCATTTAGCCTGGGGTCTGTGAACTTGATTCCTATGAAATCTGAAGTAAATGGCCTCTGAGGTACCTTCCAACTCAGAATTTGAAGTTCCCCATCCTGAAAATGAATGATGAAATACACACAAATACATATACATTTGCAAACACACACACATACATACACACACACACAACACACACACACACACACACACACACATGAGAGAGAGCTGATTTTCTTTTTAATCCCTATGTGGTTGATTTTAAAAATATTATTCTAGGGGTGGCTAGGTGGCACAGTGGATAGAGCACTGGCCCTGGAGTCAGGAGTACCTGAGTTCAAATCTGGCCTCAGACACTTAATAATTATCTGTGTGGCCTTGGGCAAGCCACTTAACCCCATTGCCTTGCAAAAACAAAACAAAACAAAATCTAAAAAAAATATTATTCTGAGAAGGGTTCCAGACTACCAAGGAAGCCCATGCCAACAAAAAAATTGAAGAGGCCATCATTTGGTCCAATTCCTTCATTTTACAGAAGAGAAAACTAAGGTTTAATGCCTTAAGATTATGAAATGGCAGAGCTATTCTTCTGACCTTATTCACTCCAAATCTAATGTACTTTCCTCATATTATGCTGCTTCTATAAATTTTTTTAAATTAAATGCACCAGATAATTATTGATTGACTAAAGATGGCTGATAAACATAATTTTCTTAGGTTAAAATTGAAAGAAAAAAGTTAGTTTTATCCATGAAGTTTTATTCCCTAGGATCTTACTGAACCCATGGGTGGATGATTTCATAAAAGAATCCAACCAAAAAAAAGTAAAAAGAATACATACAAAATTTGGGGGGCATTTTATACAGAAATCACAAAGAATCATAAAACTGAGTTAGGTAACCAATGAGATTTCATATAGATGACATAGTTCTACATTATGATCCTCTCATAAATTATAATACTTGCTTTAAATTCCTATTGATAAGAATCCCACTTAAACTGGAGAGGGAATGTTTACAAACATAGTATTTCTCTCATCTCAATCAAGATCTCGCTAAATCTTATGATTTGTTGATCCAGGTAAAGGAATTTATTGATGCTATTACAAAATTGTCCAAGTAGTATTGATACAGGTCAAGTCAACATTCAGATTTATAACTCTTAGTTGAAGGTTGAGAAAACTATTTTTTTTTATTAGAAATGTAGAATAAGACTTAGGCAACACCAAGTCAATGAGTTAGAACCTTCAGCAAGTCATCCCTGACTTTTCTCATCTAAATGGAATTTGGGGAGGAAGAATGAACTAAGTCCCGGGTTCTTCAAGGAGTTAAACACAGGACCATATCTCCAGCCTGATCTAAGTTGGTCCACAGTCATGACCATGGCACCTGGTATGTTCAATAAATCCAAGATGGGATGGATTTTACATCACAATCTATTCTACTTTCCCTCTTTCTTCTAGTATAACTGAATTAAATGAGGGGAACATTTGAGGCATCTAACCTAGATCTATGGAAGCAAGGTAAATCTTATCTTGGATATAGAAAATTTCCATCTTTGTATAACCCATTTCAGATTTTTACTGTCATGAGAAGAGGGGGAGGGAGGGAGGTAGGAAAATGTGGAACTCAAAATCTTACAGAAAATGAATGTTGAAAACTATCTTTACATGTAATTGGAAAGAAAATAAAATTTAAATTTTGAAAAAGAAAGTTAAAGAAAATTATTTCTTGAGATGACAGTATTCTGGGCAGAGTTAGGCATAACTGGATTTAAGGTCAGAGAGAAGGCCTGAGGCCTTACACTGACTTCTTGGCTAGAGCAGATGCTTAAATTAGAGTTTTCTAAAGGCAGGTTCTTTAAGACAGTTGTATACTTGTTCACACATCATTTAAAACAATAATAAATGACAAGAAATAATAATTTACAATAATAATAAAAATAAATGACAATATTCATAACATTTTAATGTTTGCAAAGCATTTTTATCAACAAGGTCCCCAGGCTGGAGCCAAGATGGTGGCATGAGAACAGACTTTCCTACAAGATCTCTCCAAAATATTCAAAAAGTCTTAAAAATAATGACTAAATTTTCGAGAGATAGAACCCACAGAAAGATCCAGTGAGGCAATTCTCCAGCCCAACGTAACCTGGAAGATCATGGGAAAGCTCTGCTCCACAGGGGTGGAGGGGGCAGCAGCACAGCCAGGAATATCGTGCTGGAGTGAAGGAGCTCCAGTCTTCCCGGAACAGTCCAATGGGAGCCTGGATGCCTGGGACCCTGGGAGCGCTGGCTCGAGGCAGCAGACTCAATTTCCTGACCTCCTAAGCCAGGAAACACCAAGCACAACCTGGAAGATTAGCGGGGAAACCTCTGACAAAATGAGTGGAAGCCAGTATGGCCCTCAGCGCAGCCCAGATCCTAGGAAATGGAAGCAGGCACACAGAGCGGCCCAGTAGCTGCTCCCAGAGTGTTCAGCCCATGGAAGGTAAGGGGGTGGGGGGGAGACTGTCCAGGTCTCTCTCTGTCCCTGGGACAGGATTCTTGTGCTTTGTCCACATTCAGATCCTGGTCTCAGTTGGGGACCCCCCCCCCCAATTGCCATAAAGCAGGGATCTTCCTCACAGCTCCAGGGCAGAGGGCTGTGCTTGTGGTCATCCACAGACCAAAGCACAGGCAGGAGAACAGTCAAAGTCTCTCATAAGACCTTGAAGGAACTGAGGTCCTTATGGGGGCATCCCAATAATACTCAAAAGCTCAGGAAGCACCCCCAAACCAGGCGCAGGCCTGGGAAATGAGTAAAAAGAAAAAAGGAACCTGACTATAGACAATTACTTTGGTCCCATGGAGGATCAAAACACACACTCAGAAGATGACAAAGTCCAAGCTTCTCCATCTAAAGCCTCCAAGAAAAACAGGAGTTGGGCTCAGGCTATTTCAGAGCTCAAAAAAAGGTTTTGAAAATCAAGTAAGGGAGGTAGAGGAAAAATTGGGAAGAGAAATGAGGGAGATGCAAGAAAAACATGAAAACCAAGTCAACAGTTTAGTCAAGGATATCCAGAAAAAATGCTGAAGCAAATAAACAAGGTCTCATTTGTACCTCACAATCATCCAATTTTAAACTCAAGGAGACTGAGGCTCGTACATGTCGAGTCCATACTTTTACAGCTAGGAAAGAAAGATAAGAAGGATTTTAGCTTTTGCTTTTCTGCCCCAGACCAACTCAACATTTCTTCCACCATACACATTTATAGAATGTGGTTGTCAAAAGATTCCAGAGGTTTGAGCAAACTTAAAAGATTGAATCTTAAAAAGTCAAGATTGACTCTTAGGGACAAAAAAGTTTACAGTAGAAGCTACCGGAGAGGGGAGATAGAGGAAGAAAGAACTGGAAGAGGAAGGCTGATCCCATGATGGGATGGACAGAAGGACAGTCAGATAGTTGGGGGGGGGAGGTAGTGGCAGCAGCAGCCACCATAAGAAGCATGAAAGGGGGAACAGTGTAAGGGAAGGAGATTAGGGACAGTTGCTAGCTCAACTGGAGCAATAACAGCAGCACCCATCAGCAAAGGGAGGATTTATATAGGGGAGCAATGGATGTTGCTCATGCTTCTCTGGTTTTGAAGTAGAAAGAACTCTAACAGAGAGACAGTCAGCTCCCCAGGTAACCACAAAATTTTATGCTTGGGGGTCAGCAAAGGCTAGGAGAGATGTGATAAAAAGAGAAGAGAGTCCAATTAGGAGAGAGAGAGAGAGAGAGAGAGAGAGAGAGAGAGAGAGAATGAGGCAGTTAGGTGGTTCAATGGATAGAGATCTGGATCTGGAGATAGGAAGATGTGAGTTCAAATCTGGATTCAGACACTTACTAGCTGTGTGACCCTGGGCAAGTCTCTTAACCTCTGTTTGCCTTAATCCATTGAAGAAGGAAATGGCAAAGCAGTCCAGTATCTCTGCCAGGAAAATCCCATGGACTGTATTGCTGTGCTATGGTCAACAGGGTCACGAAGACTATGACATGACTGCTCAACAATGAATGCATAGATATACACATACACATACAAATATACATATAAAACATATATATATATATATATGTAAATTGGTATGAATGAGTACTAAAACCCTTATTATATATCAAGTAAAGCACTAAACATTAGGGAAACAGGTTTTATTAAAAATAGAAAAATAACTTTAGAGCACAGACTGGTAACGTGAGGTATACATATTTCCAAGGATTGCGTGGCCAGATCTCAAGATGTTCATGAACTCAGTTGGGAAAAATCACATCTTTATTTTCATTCATTTGTAAGTGAAATTTAGCATTACATTTGATTGTTTAATCATGCCTTATAGCCAAAGGGATCCAAGATACAAATAAAGGTTAAGGACCCTGCCTTAGAATAATGGCCCCAGCAGATGGAACTTAGAATAAAATATAAATATATATCTACATAATATATAGAATAGAATATCAATAGAGCATAAAACTAGAATATAAAAAAGGTTCAAATCAGTTAAGACTGAGCTAACTCTCGTCAACTTTGCCAGCTCAAATTTTTAAAAAAATCTGTCAAAGTCTTGAACTTTTTAGCCACCTGGATAAAAATATTTGCAGATGTCTGTGCCAATAAAGCCAAAGTGGGTTTTCAGTGGTTTTGAAAAATTTGAAAAAAACCTGTATCTTCACTGAGTGTGGAAGCCTGTGGTTTGTTTTTTGTTTGTTTGTTTGTTTGTCTTGTTTTTTTAGGTCAGCACTCAATATGATGCTGGTACAAGCAATCTGTTTTCTGTCAATTCCACACCAGGGCAACAGATGAAGAGCAAGTTCTGGGGCCGGCATCATTTGTTTCTGAAAACATTGCTGGCGTGGGGGCAGACAGGGAGGGGGAGTTGCTTCTGTTTACTCCCTACTGTAGCTCTCTTTTATATTTGGTACAGAACATCCTCAGCTAATTGTTTGTGTGTCTTTGATGGCATCAGTGAGATGAAGGCACATTTCATTTATCCGCCTGGGAGATGGCTTTCTGAAGTCATCTTGGAAGAAATGTTTTTGTTGTTATTTGTTGCTGTTCTCTTCTCTTTTGGTCAAATCCCTTACATTATTAGGAGTCAGATCAAGACTGATTTAAAAGCATTTCTTGAGGTTGGAAGTGTGAATTCAAAGCCATTAAATTCGAGAAGCAGCCTTTTCTGCTAATTGGTCCTCAAATGATCCTTTTACTGCATCCAATTCCATTTCAGTTTTTATTTCTAGCACCATGTATCATTTTGGTCTATGAGGCCTTTCCATAGAGATAAAAAGCATTTGGGGAGATGGTGCTATGGGCTCAGAGGTCACCTACTTCTCCAGAACCCATTATTTTCTTAATACTAGTTACAGGTACTCATTTGCTAAATAATTAACATCTTTTGTTGTTGTTCAGTCATTACAGTTGTGATAGCATTTGGGGTTTTCATGGCAAAGACTCTTGAGTGATTTGCCATTTCCTTCTCCAGATCACTTTACAAATGAAGAAACTGAGGCAAACTGGGTGGACACTCTTACCCACTAGGCTGAATTTGAACACAGGAAGAGGAATCTTTCCAATTCCACTCTCAGTGCCTTCTCTACTGCATGACTTGGTTGCCCTATTTTATTTAACATCTAAAAAACAATAAAAGATATTTGGTACCACTCATTCCCATGCCAACAGAGAGAATGGCTTATTTTTAAAATTGGCTATATTGAGGTCTTATGGTTTTATATCTCAGTCATGTCCTGAGTTATAATTGTCCTCCTATTCCTCTGACTTCATAGGTTGTGAACCTTCCCTGGTAACAAAGAAAAATAGGGAAGCTAAAACACTAATACAGCAACCTTCTCTGATAGTGTATAAAACATTCTGCCTAGGAGGACCCCACTTCTCTGACCACAGGATTGAAGTAGTTTTCATTAGTAATGATAACAATTGCTAGAACATATCTGATGCTTCCCAGTTTGCAAAGCGCTTATCTCTTCCTCATAGCCACCTGGGAGGGATGGTCATTCTCTGGGACCATTGTTGGTGTATCAGCTTCTCAGAGTTTTACTTCCATTTTACGGAACTGTTTGCCCATTAGCATTGTTGCAGTCATTTTGTATTTGGTCTATCCAAATTCACTATGCACTCATCTATGCAGATTTTCTAGCTTTACTCTGCACGGAAGCTCCTTGAGACCTGGAGCTGCTTGGCATAAGTAGGTGCTTAATCAGTTCTTACTGAATGAATTCCTCATATTTATCATTTCATATTATACAATAATATTTCCTTATGTTTCACTACAGTGGTTTTTCCCTCCCAGCTCATCTTCAACTGATGAGCACCCACTTCTTTTCTCTCTTTGCTATTAGAAAAAAGTATTCGCATAAACATTTTGGTAGAAGGCGCCTATGTTTTCTAACCCCTTATCTCTATGCTTACAAAATTAGTCTTTGAATCAGAAGTCCTGCATCTGACTCCTGATTCTGACACTTGCTAGCCACGTGACTCCCAGTGAGCCCCTTAACCTCATTTGGCCTTCATCTGTAAAACTGGAATCAAACAAGCAAGGAATCAAAGAATTAAGCATCTACGGGTGCTAAGCATTATGCTAGGCAGTCCTTGCCCTCATGGTGCTTTTGCTCTGATGTGAGAGATAGCACAGGTAGATCAAGATTTAATGAGGGATTGGCGGGTGAGCCTCCAGTTGTAGGAGCATGTAACAAAAAACCGTGGGGCTGTTTGGGAAATTTACCTCTGAAGTTTGTGATAATGTGGAATGGAAGGGTCAGACTTCCTCTTTCAGAGTATACGCAGGCCTTCCTGACTGTTTTCCTGCTACCTGAAGCTGCACAATGAGCACAGTTCCAAGGAACAGTCCTTGGAGACATGGAAGTCACTTCTTGGAAGGATTAGCCTGCAGCAAGAAGCAAACTTGGTGGGTACATTCCTGGTAGCACAATGTATATATATATATATATATATATGATGCTTTTATGATCCTCATTTTGAAATTGAAAACACTGAGGCAGATGGAGAATAACTGACTTGCTAGGGTCCCACAGCTAAGTAAGCATCTGAGGTCAGATCTGAACTCAGATCCTCCTGATTTCAGGCCCATTGCTCTATCCACTGATCTACCTAGTTGCATAAAGCACAGGGTAATCTTGGGAGGAGTAGAGATCCTAACAACTGTGTGTGTGTGTGTGTGTGTGTGTGTGTGTGATGTGCGTGTGTGTGTTTGTATGTTGGGGCAGAGGACCAGATCAGTCCTCATGCAGAAGGGGTGGAATAGACAAGGGATTCCAAGAGGCAGAGGTGAGGGAGGATGGCATTGCATTCAAGGGTTGGGTACAACCAAGACAAAGGTGTAGAGGTGAGAGACAGGAGCGATGGAAGTTTGTTAGGGGCCCAGCTCTGGACCTTGGCCCCCTATGGGCTAGGAGACGCCTGGGGGTGTGAACCCACCCACAGGGCCCTGGGAATGCCCCATTAACAGGAACGGCTCCCCCCATGAGGGAGGAACAGGGGAGGAGCTCGGGACGGCTGGGGAAGATGGGAGCATTTTTTGCTGCAATGTAAGCAATAAAGACCTTCTTGTTAGACTGCAACCGGGTGCTCTGTCCAGTTATTGCCCTCCATCCCCAAGGAGGGTCCGTGCATCTGAAGACCGGGAAGAGGTGTGTATCCAGGTGACGGCTCGGGATAGGTCCCCCAGCAGAAGTTCACCTATGAATGAGGAACACCAAGAAGACCAGTGTGACTGGGTCATAATGTGAGGGAAGGAGAGTAATGTACAATAACCTGGAAGGGTAGAAGAGAAGCCAGTGACAAATGGGCTTAAAATGCCAAATGGACGTTGTTACATTTGATCCAAATCTTTCCAACTGTATTGTGAGGACTGTTGAGTGGAACACATATACTAATAGACCTTAAGGGGCTACAGATATGAGATCTTTTGTTGTTGTTATAAGGTCCAGTGATGGACATGGGAAAGGAGAAGGGGGAAAGATATGAGAGCCCACATGGTGGGATAGTTGATTCAAGTCCTAATGCTCAGAAATATGAGATGGCTCCTTCAAGAGAAGGTGATGAGGAAGACGGTCTTTGGAAAACACCACCAGCTATGACAGTTGTAAGGAACAAGAACTAACCCTTTGGGCTTTACAAAATTACTCCGCAAGAACACGATCAGTCAGATAGCAAAATTATGACTAACTCCATTTTGCAGATGAGAAAACTGAGTCTTGGAGACATGAAAGAACTGGCCGAGGGTCAGCCAACTAGTGAATGATTCCTTCAGCACTCCAGATCTCTCTGCTCTAGGTCCACTGACTCCCATTGCCTTTGGGCATCTGGCTAGGCCTGCCCAGCCTCAGGAAAGGTTCATTATTACACTTTGCTGAATGTCTCCAGAAACACCTCATCACATGGAAGTTCTATGGCTTAGTTAGTCAATCAGTAAATAAATGGACATTTATTCAGCACCCACTATGTGCCAAAGACTTTAGGAAGTAATAAAGATACAATGAAAGGCAAAAAAATCCAAAACAAAACAAAACAAAACATGGTCCTTGTCCTCTAGGAACTTTCATTTTACCAAAGGAGAAAACATGTAAATCACTCAGAGCATACCAAATATATACAGAGTGGTTGGAATGTGGTGTTGTTTGTTCATCATTCTCAAGGAAGACATGACATCAGGAAGGTAATGCCATGGCATGCCAGTAAATTGGATTAAAGTGAGGGAGTTCTGTGCAAAATCATCATGTTTTCTAATCTGGAGCCATCTGGACCCATGACCTAATATGGATCAGGATGCCTGGAAATGGTCCTAGATACTATGAGAGACCTTGGCCTTTTTAAGCTAAGATCTCTAATAGGTCTCAGTTTGACTGAGGGAATATCCATTCACTGATTAAGGAAGGTAAGGAAGAAATGAGGCACAAATTGGCCTCTTTGGCCCAGTCAAAAAAAAAAATCAGTCTGGGAGGGGAAGACCCTCAGAGTTTCTGATCAAAACAGAAACAACTGCTATTACTCACTCTGAGCCAAACAGGGTCCAAACAATGACCAAGTGTGGCTTGGTCTGGGACCTATTGAGGTAACCTCAGAGGGAAGGCCCTGGGGGTTAGAGGCTGGACAGGGCTTCTTGTAGCAAGTAGATTTGAACAAAGGAGGCAGGGGAAGGTGGAGGGCATCGCAGACGTGGGCCAGGAGTTGGAACCCATCACCTGGGAATACTGACACAAATCCTCTGCTACACTAGACAGAAGCAGAAATTTGACTCTCATTCATCAGAACAGGCAGGTTCACAGCTAGGCTGGGGCGGGGTGAGTATCAGTAATGTTTGTCCTTCATTTTCAAAGACCACAACATCAGGGAGGTGATGCCATGACAAGCACATGAATTGGATTTAAGTGAGGAGGGGCTGTGCTAAATCCTCAGTCTCACTTTTTCCTTAGAGTCATCTGAGTCCAATGGCCAGAGAGAAATCAGGACGACTGGAGATGACCCTGGATGCGAGGCAGTTAGGGTAAGTAAGGGACTTGCCCAAAGTCTTACTGCTATTAAGTGTTAAACATCGGAGGCCAGATTCAAACTCCCATCCTCCTGACTCCAAGGTCCACTTTGGGTGCCCTGGTGAGTGTCAGTGGCCACAAAGAAAAGGAGGTGCAAATCTTTTTCTTCTGGTGACCTCTACAAGGTGACTTCTTGTTTCCAGGGAGGCTTGGTTAGGCTCCTGGATGATTGATGAGATTTGGGGGCTGGGACATTTACCCTTAACCTGTCATTCTCTCTTTGAAGGGGCCTGGGCCTTGCTCATCAACACCATATGGTTAGGGACAAAGAGTACAAGGCCTCTCTTTCTTGACTAATACTGCAATAGGAAGGAACCTGGTGGGAAAATGACCTTTATTTCCCTGCCAATGACTCAGATGTCTGAGATTATGCCCCATGGTCAGAGAAACTCAGACAGTTCAAATCTGTAGACACGGGCATGCCAGACTGGCCCAATAAGTGAGAGCCCAGTCTGTTTTTCTCAACTAATGTTGAAGTCTATGACATCAGATTTTTTTTTTTTTTACGAGGACAGATTCTCTAGGCCTCTCTCGGCATAAAAGCCATTCTGGTAATATTGACTTTACATGGTACCATGTAAAATCTGTCCTTTCTTAATTCCTATTAATTATTAATCACTGTACTCCACCCCACCCCCCATTTTTACCACACAGGTGATTTTGGAAACAACCACTTGCCTGCTTACTGGAGAAGAGCAAGGATTTATGTGAGGTCAATGAGAAAGAATGCTGACTCCATTTATTTACTCATATTTAATGTCCATAGAGAAATTCGAGCCGGCAGAAACCATGTGACAATGTACAAATATTATTTTGTACTTTCAGAAAAAATTATGAACTTAAATAACTTCACAAAACAAGCGGCCAAATGAACATTAACTTGTAAATATACAGTGTCCTAGAAGTCTTATCTTTTGCCATTAATGTTGTCTTGTTTGTATATACAGCATTTTCTTCTTAGTCTCATATCATATAGGTATGACTGTATTCTGAAATAATTCATTCATCCTTAGGAACCTAAAGAACACCAGAGCATGCTACAGAGTTAGGTTTGCGCCTCTAGCTAGCTATGTGCCTGTAAGCATGTCACTTCCCTTCTCTGGCCTCAGCTTCCACATCTGTACAATGGGAATGTGCAGAGAAGTTACACTACCTGATAGCATAGGCCCTTCCTGTTCCATGGGTCAACAAAGCTCTATTCCATCCTGTATATTTTTTTCCTTTTTTTCTCAATTATTTCAATTATTTAAAAAAAATTTTTAATTTCATTTATGTTTTCAACATTGATTTTTTAAAATTGAGTTCAGAATTCTCTCCCTCCTTTCAGTTCCTTCCTTAACCATTGAGGAGGTAAACACTATGATATCAATTTTACATGTGAAGTCATGCAAAACCTATTTCCATGGGAGTCAAGTTATGATACACCCTCCCCCCCGTAAGAAGAATAAAGTGAAAAAAATGTTTCAGTCTGTACTCTGGTGAATGGGAAACTGCCAGTTTTCATGGCCTGGTATGAAAACAGGAGATGGAATTTCATGTATGAGGAACCAGCAAAGGCTGGTTTGGCTTGACCACAAAGTGAGGGAGAGAAATGTTCAGTAAGACTTGGAAAGAAATTGGACCAGGGTATGAGAGGTTTTAAAGGTTAAGAGGGAAGTTTGTATTTTATCCTCAGGCAACAGGTTGCCACTGGAGTTGCTAGAATCTAGGAGTCACAAGGTAAATAAGATCTCTGATGAAGGAAATTTACTTTCCCATTTTTCAATTGTGTCTAATTTTTCATGAACCCATTTGGGGTTTTCTTGGAAGAGCTACTAAAGTGATTTGCCATTTCCTTTTCTCCAGTTTCTTTTACAGATGAACAAACTGAGGCGAACAGTATTAATTGGGTCACCCAGGTAGTAAGTATCTGAAGCTGGATTTGAACTCAGAAGAGTTATCTGAACTGTAGGTCCAGCGCTTCATTCACATTCCACCTAATTGCCCTTGAGATTTGAAGTTGGGATGAGGAGGTTGATGCAATAATCTAGGCAAAAGGTAATAAAAGCCTGAACTAATGGTAGTTATCCTTTTTATTTGGAACATAGATCCTGGCATTTTGGGGTCAAAGGGTATGCACAGTTTTATAGACCTTTGGGTGTAGTTCCAAATTGCTCTCCAGAATGGATGGATCAATTCACAATTCCACCAGTAATGCATCAGTGGTTCTATTTTCCCACATCCCCTCCAGTATTTGCATTTTCCTTTTCTGTTATGTCAGCCATTCTTTTTTTTTAATAGGTTTTTGTTTTTGAGGTTTTTTTGCAAGGCAATGGGGTCAAGTGGCTTGCCCAAGGCCACACAGCTAGGTAATTATTAGGCGTCTGAGGCTGGATTTGAGCTCAGGTCCTCCTGACTCCAGGGCCGGTGCTCTATCCACTGCACCACCTAGCTGCCCCTATGTCAGCCATTCTAAAAAGTGTGAGGTGATACTTGAGAGATGAATAACCAACATTTCTGTGTGTTGTCTTTTACAAATATTACTTCATTTGATCCTTACAACAACCCTGAATTGTAGGTGTTACTATTATCCCCATTTTACAAATGGTCGAGTGACTTGCCCAGAGTTACTTATCTAGAGTGAGAGCATCTGGTATCTGAGGCCATATTTGATTAACTTCAGGGAGGTGATGCCATGACAAGCACATGAATTGGATTCAAGCAAGGAGGGGCTGTGCTGAATCCCCAGTCTCCATCTGTTTTGTCTCATAGCTGCCCCATTATTTTAATGGGTATGACAGGGAAACATTGGTGTTTTGTAGGAGAGTTGGTGTGGAGCACTGGCTAGGGAGTAAGAGGAGGGGTGCTCAAATCCTATCTCTCTCTCTCTTTTTTTATAAGGGAATAGGGTTAAATGGCCTGTCCAAGGCCACACAGCTAGGTAATTATTAAGTGTCTGAGGTCAGATTTGAACTCAGGTACTCCTGCCTCCAGGACCAGTGCTCTGTCCACTGCGCCACCTAGCCCCCAGCACAACACTTTTGAGAAGGGACAGGGTAAAAGGGAGATAGAGAAAAAGATAAACAGAAAATGAAAGGAAATCCACAGAAATCATAATTGAGAATGGGGATGGGATAAACACACTCATAAAATGGAAGTAAATAGCAGAGTGGAGTATATGATTTGGACATAAAGGATGATGACATAAACAATTAGGGGAGCATGGAATAGTTTACCTCTCAGATCTAAGGTGAAGGGGTGAACTTATAACTAAACAAAAAGTGGTTTTACAGGACATAAAATGGATAATTTTGGTTATATTAAATTATATAAGTTTTGCACAAACAAAGCCAATACAGCCAAGATTGGAAGAAAAGCAAAAAAACTGGGGTGGGGGGGGCAGCTTCATTTCTCGAACATATTGAGAACAGAGTCAAATTTATAAGATTACAAATTGTTCTCCAATTAATAAATGGTCAAAAGATATGAACAGGTAGTTTTCAAATGAAGAAAAGAAAGCTATAAGTCACACAAAAATGAAGCCCTAAATCTTTAATTCTTAGAGAAATGGAAATTAGAAGAACTCTGAAATACTGCCTCACATCAATCAGATTGACTAATATGACAGAAAAGGAAAATGAAAAATGTTAAAGGGAATGTGGCCCTGTTGGTGGAATTGTGAACTGATCCATCCATTCTGGAGAGCAACTTTATAGCCCAAGGGGCTTTAAAACTTACACATACCCACGCTCTGACCCAGCAATACCACCACTAGTGCTACATGTCAAAGAGATTTTTAAAAAACAAAAAGGAAAAGGCCATATATGTACAAAATATCGTCACTTGTTTTGTGGTAGTAAAGAACTGGAAATTGAGGGGATGTTCATCAATTGAGGAAATGGATGAACAAGTTGTGATATATGATTGTAATGGAATATTATTGTGCTATAAGAAATGATGAACAGGATTCTTTCAGAAAAACCTGGGAAGTCTTACATTATCTCACAGAATGTGAAATGAGCATCATCAGGAGAACATTGTACAGTTAAAGCAATGCTGTATGATGATCATCAACTCTGAATGACTTAGCTTATCCTCAGAAATACAATAGTCCAAGACAGTTCCAAAGGGCTCATGTGAAAAAGATCTTTGTTTTCCCCAGGATATCCACCTCCAGAAAATGAACTGGAATCTGTTGGAGCCTGAATGTAGATCAAAGTATACAGTTCAAAAAAAACTTTATTTTTTATTTTTGGTCTGTTTTCTTCCGTGACATGACTACTCTGGAAACACATTTTGCTTGACTGAACAATGTATAACCTATATCAAACTGCCTTCCTTCTCAATGAGGTGGGTGGAGAAGGAGGAAAGGAGAGAATCTGGAACTCATATTTTTTTACTAAAGAAGGTAAAAATTGTTTTTACATGTAATTGGAAAAATAAAATATCAATGCATATAAATAAAAAGAATAAGTATCTAGAAGAACCAAATTCTTAAGAGTAACAGTTTTTTTAAAACTTGAAAAAACTTGGTTACAGAGAACCAGGTAGTTGAATATCAGCGGTAGAAGCTCCCTTAGATATCCTCTATTTCAGGAGTTCTTTTCTTTTCTAACATTATGAATCCCTTAGGCAATTCCTACAGGTATAACCTGTAGATTCCTCATTAGTTGGTTTTCATGCATAAAATAAAATAAAATACATAGGAGGACAAAAGGAACAATCAATTAGAAATACAATTATCAAAAGAAAAAAATTTAAGTTCACAGATACTATTCTGGTGTAGTCCAAATCTTTTTTTTTTTTTTTGCACGTTGGAGGAAAATGAGTCAAAGTCCAAGAGGAAGGACATGGTAGACAAGGAATTGAAGCCCTTCTCCCAGAGCTTCTTCGACTCTCTCACACTACAGTTTCCAAGACTGACTTCATACTATCAAAGCAGGCAAAAGGCTGGCCTTGAAAGTATAATGGCTCATACTTAATTGGTTTCTAATCTGTACTAAGGCAATTACTGAACAAATTAGATC
The DNA here is from genome assembly GCF_037893015.1 of Macrotis lagotis. Lineage (NCBI taxonomy): Eukaryota > Metazoa > Chordata > Mammalia > Peramelemorphia > Peramelidae > Macrotis > Macrotis lagotis. Next base: position 41,814,133 of record NC_133658.1, on the reverse strand, counting down.
TTTATTTTGTCATTTGTCAGATGATGCTCCTAGGGGATGATTTAAAGGATTTCCTTTCATCAGTTGCATATCATTCAAGACCAACCCGATTTCCTTTCTTCTGATTCTCGTTGATCATTTTTGTAGATGGACTGTTTAGGCATTTATGGCAAAATAGATCCTTGACATAAATCCAGTACTTACTTAAAACTATACTGTTGGCTATAGCTTTCCAATGAATCTTTTGAGGACGTTAACAAATCTAGTTAAATCAAAACTCTACCATCTCTACTATTTATGAAGTGGCCTATCTACTCTACTATTTCTGAGATATGCCTATGTATTGTCTTCTTTTCTGGAATACCAAACACATATCTAGCCTTCTTTTAAAAAATCCACCAAATGGGTAAGAACAAACCCAACAAAAACCAACTGGGATCATGGTGGGGGCAATCCTAGGGCAAGTACAAGCCCATAGATTGGGGAAGGGAACAGTGCATGAATGCAATGGAATATTATTGTACAACTAAATGTGGTAATGATCAATATGAGGAATTTAGAGGAAGATTAGAAAATTTGTGTGAACTTATGAAAAGCAAAGAAAGGAGAACCAAAGGAACAGGTTCCATACTTCACAGTTAAATAACATCATTGGGAGAAAACTGGTGTGAAAAAAAATTTTGTTTTCCCTAGGAACAGCTTGGGAGTCAATGGAAAAAAATGCTATTTAACTACTCAATACCATCCCAGTTTGCTCTTTTCCTCTCATTCAAATTTTGGACTCTCTCTGTCTATCTCTTCATCTGTCTTGGTCACTTCCAGGAGAACCCAGGGTCTTCCCCCCAGCAAGACTTGTTTACTTCCTCCATCCTAGGACATTTTCTATCTTCCTTCATCCTTAGGTAAGGGCAAGAGATGACAGCATTTCAAATGCAGTAGTAACAGAATATGTGGGCCTTGAACAAGAATCCACTAAGGATATTGGGTGGGTGCTGCATTCTGGTACATTCTTTAACACTGATAGTTTCATGATCTTTCCCTCCACTGTTGTAGAACGTAGACTACTTCTCTGAGTCTTTTAATGTCTTTCCATCAATCCTCCAAAAAGGTCTACCCTATATGTTAGAGGACTGCCCCAATGGCTTCTAACATATTGTCTATCAAATCCTAAAGGATCATGGGATTATTGCAGAGAGTCCACAAATCTATATGCAATAGAATGTAAGTTCCTTGAGGCAGGGGCTGTTTTGTGATTTTGTCTTTAGCACACTGCAGTATCATTCATGTGTGGGTATTTAATACATGTTTATTGAATGGAACAAAATTAAACATTGAACATGGCCATTTTATCTATATTTGGCTCCAGCAAAATATGCAACCCAAAATATGGGTTTTTCAAATGAATACAGATGCTGTTGTGAATAATAAAATAGAAATTCACTTAAAAGTGCTACTGAATTTGTAGCAGCTTCCTGTAATTATGTATTTTTCTCTATCAATGGATAATAAGAAAATAACTACTATTTGAGGATTTGAAAATATTTTGTTAAAAAGAGGTTCATGCATTTGAGAGAGGGAGGAGCAGCCATTTATTAGATAAAAGGACAACTCATGGACTGTTCATTTGATCTCATTCTTGCTAAAGAATTGGCCCACATTTTCTGATTATATGCATGCTTTGTGCTATATTATATATGTCTTCAGCCTATTTACAACACTGTGTATCCCTTCCTTGTCCTTTGGGTTATCCATAAATTTGAACCTTTGGAGAACATGTATTCCATGATTCTCAACCATACAGTATTACCAGGAAAGTATGAGTGTAAAAAAAAATCTGTCCATCTGTTTTCCCAGAGAGCAGCTTGGGAAATAATGAAAGGACTGTGGAATTTCCCAAATATAATCCAACTTGCCCTCCAAGTTAATTTTTGGACCAAGGTTTTTGTTCATTTGTAATACCTGTCCCCAATGCATGTGTGGATGGACTGATATATTAGCCTTTCCATGCAACTGTATGTCATGATCCAGGAAATATATTTCTTCATTCACTAGGTTTTGCCTGTGTAGACTGCTAGGCTAATCCCTTTTGAGAGGCTGAGGTTTTCATAATAGAGACTCTATTATTCTGAGGCTTCATGCAATCAGCACAGTATCATTTGCAAGCAGAATTATCTAGAGAACTTTTTTATCTAGATGTTTATCTAGAGAACATCTTAAAAAAATCCTTAATCCTTTTGGATTCTGCACAGGATATTCTCTGGGATCAAAACCTTTGATAAATGTTTATCTCCCTGCTGCTATAAATGCTGATAATCAGAGCATCATTGGGCATTGAAATTTCTTGCATCTTTTAAAGAAAACTCATACATCTTAAGGTACATGGAGACTCCTTGCCGACAAAAAGTCAATCTTTTATCTAAAATATTAATTGGAAAAGGAGATTTAGGAACAATGAGAAAATTCCATTAGCTCATTTGAACTATGATAATCCCTTGAACAGGCTTCCATTACTCCAGTTGCCTTTTTGACCAGGGCTTAAATTTTATAGTATCTAACATGAGTTATTTCTGTCTCTTCCAGAGAATCTTTGACATATGCCTTTTTTAAAAATGGTTATTGTAGCCTTCTCTCAATTGTCATTAAAAGAATCTCATTTCCTCAGAAACATCATTTAGTCACTCCTGTTCTGACTCTCTCACTGATTTGCTGAATAAATGTTGGGGGAAAGTAATGTATTGTATTGAGCAAAATGTTGGCCTTAAGTTTCAGAAATACCGGAGTTCAAATATCACTTCAGATGTTGTGTGATTCTAATCAAGCTTCTTAACTAATTTTTCTCCTCTATAAAATGAAGATAAGATTACTCACAACCTTTACTTTACAGGGTTGTGGTTTGGATCAGATGAAAGAAAGTACTTAGTACACATCGTAGCACTAGATCAGTATCAGCAATCATTGATTTATTTGGTTCCAGAAGAAGGGAAAAATCCCTGGCCAAGAAAGAATTAGACCACAGGGGCAACTTTCTGGGTACAGTGGACCCCTTGGGCAGGAAGTGAAGCCTGTGGACCAATTCTTTGAATAATAATTTTAGATCCATTTAATAAAACACAGGATTACAAAGGAAAGCAATTTTATTGATGGAATTTTGGGGGTTGCTCATTCTTCCTGTCCACTTTCCAGCTTTGGGTCTGATGTAGAACTGGGTTCTGTGGCACTACTATTGTGGATTTTGGGGTGATATCAAGTATCAGATTATTATAAAATCTCAAGAACAGTCTGGAGACCAGCAGTCTGATCACTACTCATTTGAGCTCAAGTTTCTGATCTGGTTTGGGTGTGAGGGAGAGTAGACTGTTGTTGTTGGCCCAAATCAGCCAACTGGAAAGCTCTGTTGAGTCAGAGAGGTCGAATTGTAGCCTCCCCTTTGGTTTGTGATTCTGCCCTGGTTAATTAATACCTTACAGGATGGGCTAGAAACAGACTCTGCTTTGAATTTGAGGTTTGAACCACACAGCTGTGGCTGCTATTGGTTTTTTAATTTCTTCTTTCTCCATACACCTTCCACAGTGTCTCCAGCCATAATTCTACTACTCTGGGTAGGTTCCCTTCTCAATCCACACTGGACTTATGATCCAGAATTGGGTAACAAAGCTGCTGGTTGGCACTGTTCCCAATGACCCGCCCCTCTATGAGTCTGGTTCAAGGCTCTGTCTGGTCTGAGATCTCCTATTGCCCTGGGGAACAGCTTTTACCTGGCTGATGCTGTGGTAGGTGCCTGAACAGACTTCTCTTCAGTGTGTGCAGACAGCCCTGTCTGTGATCCTCTGCCTACCTGGGCAGGATAGAGGATTCACTGTGACTTTTTCCGCATTTCCTCCTCAGTATTCAGACTGGTGCATTTTCTAGATTTGTTTAGAGGGAACTCATCACAATGCTTCCCACCACTCTGCTATCTTGGCTCTATCTTCTTGGAAATGAGTTATAATGAAAACCAGTTTTCAGAATATTTTTTAAAACAAGTTTAGAGACTAGCTAAAGAGCCCCTGAAGCAGCCAAGAGGCAGTGATGAGAATGTTGGACTTGGAATGGGGAGAACCTGAGTTCAAATTCTATCTCAAACACTTTACCTCACTTAGCCTGTTTCCTTTTCTGAAAAATGGGGAAATAATAACAGTTCTTAGGGCTCTTGTGAAAATCAAATGAGACAACTTGTAAAAAGCATTGTGAGTCTTACAGAGCTATCTATATAAACACTATTATTAAAATCCATATGATTAAAAGGAAATCAAGTATATTGAAATACAGTTATCACAATAGTTTTAAAAACAAGCTTATAGACATCAAGTTAAGAACCTTTGAAGGATCTGGTAGCTGCCTCATTCGCCATGAAAACTGCACCTCTATACTGATCTGACTCCTTGCCTCTCTCTAGTCTTCTTACATCTTCAATTCTGCCTCTCTCCCCATCCCCCATTTCCAATATTTGCAATCCAGGGCATCCTTACAATTTCTCCAACAAAATGCTTCATCTCCTGAGTTGGAGCATTTCCTTTTCCTTTTTTTTCTTTGTCTTCCTTCCTTTCTTTGAAAATTAAAAGGAATTTATTATATCACTGGAGCTCAGCGGTGGCTTCAAGGTGAAGCCAACTTTTATTGGGAACTTTTGCAATGAGATAAAGACAATTCACATTGGTCAATGTAAGCAAAGGAGGTTGGGCCCCCCTTGCAGATCTCCCAAGGGAGCAAAGTAGGTAGCAATTTCCAGATAGGGTTAAAAATAGAGGTAGGGGTATGTGACAAAGAACAGGTAATGCCAAGAGTTGCATGCTGCCTTTTTCTTTTCAGGAGTGGGGGTTGGCCACTGTGAAAGGCCATCCCTCAAATTGGGAATTCTCTTCCTCCATCTCTCCAGGTTTCCCAGGTTGCCTTCAAGTAACAGCTAAAACTCTACCTTCTTTATGAAACCTTTCCTAATTTTCCTTTCCTAGTATCTTCTCTGGGGAGATTATCTCCAATTTATCAACACATAGCTTGCTTTATTCATACATGGTTTGCCCCTTCCCACCTTTTTGAGAGCAGAGATTGTTTTTACCATTTTTTTGTATCCCCAGTCTTTAGAGCGCTGAATAAATGTTTCTTGACTGCCTCTCCTTGACTTCACCAGGCTTGGATTCCCATAAGGTGAATATAGTCTGAGAACTGTGAGACTTTGAAACTGGCCTGGCAGAGATAACACCCAATAGCAAAGAAAAAAGGCTTAATCCTCTCCCCAGAACCTTATTATCCCAGAATGAGGAAAACCCAGATGAAAGGAATGACTGGGTGTCTCTGGGGCTAATGAAGGTTATCACTTCAAATCAATGCTTTTAAGTACAGATTGAACTAATGAAAACATGAGTTCAATTAGTTATAATTGCCTCCTTGAACTCCTACTGAATCTTTCTGAATACTCTATTTTGAATTAAAATCAAATTACCCGGCACTACAAATCTGAGATGTAGCTTTGGAGAAGGCTAGGATAGGAATCGGAGTCACCTTGACTCTGGTACTACTGTGCGCCCCTGGGTAAGTCCTTCATCTCTGTGGTTCTCGGTTTCCTTCTGTATAAAAAACAGGTGTTGGAGTGAGATGCAGTACAAAGAGAGAATCAGGGTTTGGATCTTGGGGGGTGCTGTTCACCCATGGGTAACTCTCAGAACCTCAATTTTTTCAAGTGTAAAATGTACAGATTGAATTAGATGACTTCTAAGGTCCCCTCCTTTCTTCCTTCTCTTATTCTTTTTTCCTTCTTTTTGATTCTCAAAACTAAAGGACTTGAATCACCTTAGTTTGAAAACTGTCTAATCTTAAAAGATGGCAGAAAGTTTTAAGGATCTGATCCTCTCTGTTACTGGCATTCTCACCCTTTTGAAATTACCTTGTATTACTTTCAACTAGCATTGGCATAATTTAATTACTTTGCATACATTTCTCTATTTGAATGGTGTAACTTTCTTGAAGAACGTAAGCTTCTCGAGGGCAAGGATAGCCTGGCTAACTCCCTTGCACAGAAATGATAAATGTTGGTGGAATCCAAGTTAACCACTGGACTTTGATCGAGAAGGAGACAAAGAATCTGGTAAACACATACCTTTGTTATTCACTAATGTAGGAGTCAAGTGAGAGTGGTCCAGAAGCTTGTGACATAAAATCTGAGCTCTATTTTTTGGGAAAGGGGAAGAAGCAGCAATGGCTGGAATCTCTGGAAACTTAATCAAAAGATTGGGTGATCAGGGAATTGATCAGCTAACCTTATGTGAAGGGAATCCAGACCTGAAGGGCTCATCATCATAGCACCAACCAATGTCAGACATGGAAAGGAACTTAGGGCTCTTATGGATCAATTCCCTTGTCAGAAGAGGAAACAAAGGTCACAGAGAAGTTACTTGCCCAAGGTCATTTGTGAAGGTAATACAAGAGTTAGCCTCAATAAATGAAGTTTTGTTATAATTTTTTTTTTAGTTTTTGCAAGGCAAATGGGGTTAAATGGCTTGCCCAAGGCCACACAGCTAGGTCAGTGTCTGAGGCCGGATTTGAACTCAGATATTCCTGACTCCAGGGCTCTATCCACTGCGTCATCTAGCCACTCCCATGTTATAAAATTTTATTTTATGTTACATAAAAACCTAAACAATGTGATTAAATATTCTCAGGGAAAACTGGAGGTTTCTGGAGCTTTAAAATTTGAAAAATACTTGCTATATATTATCTCATTTGAGTCCCACAATGATTCTGTGAGGTAGATTTTATAAGCACTATTATTCTTAGGGAGTGAAGCTGAGTCTCTACACATAGCAATGAGATGTCATTGTGAGGTTTAAAGGGGGACAGAATGGACATTTCCAGCTCCTTCTCCCTGAGGAGAAGCAAGAGGTTGGCGTCAGAAACTTTGCCACTCTCCTCTTCTCAGAGAAAATAACCCAGTTAGAATAACATCAATTTGCTCTCTTAAATATCATTAGCCTAGGGGATGTAGTTTTCAATGTCTCTTCCACAATGAACACCACATAGCAAACAGTAAAGAAACTCATTTATCCAAGGCAATAGCAGAACAGAAATCAGAGAAAGTATTCATAGGCGGATATATGTATATGTATATAGTACATATAGCAGAATGAAGTAACTCTCCCATTGGAAATGAGGTAACTCAGTTCAACCAAGAGAGAATTCCAGATCTCACTGAAGGGGAAATTCCCCCAAATTTCTACTATAGCAGTTTGGGGACAGGAGCATGCTAAAGACTGCCACCTCATCATATGTTGATTCCTTCCCAGAATCCTATTCTCTTTTAAGTAACTTAAAGCGGGGTTGGTATCCTCAGTCCTCTTGAGACTGGAAACCAGATGTTTCTGAATTGACTATAGAAGTTGAGAGACTGAAAAGAGTAACTCTCTCCCACGCTAGACAACACTTCCCTGTACCTCAATGCAGTCTAGGATCTCTGATCTCCACACGTTGAAGAGATTTCCAAAACAATGTGCTCTGGGGTGCAAGCTACACTTATTTTATTGAACTTAAGCTCTTTGAGGACATGGACTATTTTATTTTTGTCAGTATTCCCAGTGCTAGCAAATAGTAGGCACTATATAAATTTATTGAATTAAATAAGGAACCTGAGGTTTGAAGAATTAGTGACTTGCCTATGATGATTCCACTTAGGTGGTAATGAGTTCGGTTTTGGACATGCTGAATTTAAAATACTGACATAACATCCAGTTTGAGATGTCTAATAGTTAGGAGTTGTGAGTCTAGCAGTCAATAGTGAGATAAGGGCTAGATAAATATCAGTATAGAGATAATAGAGTGAATGAGATTACCAGAGGAAATAGTACAGATTGAAGAGGTTCCAGGACAGAGCCTTGAGGGACATTCATCATTATTGGGCATGACTTGCATGAGGATACAGCAAAGAAGACTGAGAAGAATGATCAAAAAGGTAGGAGGAGAAGTGGGAGAGACAATGTCCCAGAAAACTGGAGAGAAAAGAGTAAAAACAATTACGAAAGAGAAAAAAGGTAAAGCGAAAAGGGTGTTTGTGGCAAAAGCAGCAGTCATCAAGGATGAAACTTGAGAAAAGGCTATTGAATTTGGTGATTATGAGAACATTGGAGAGATTTAGTTGAAAGATGAGCTAGGTTGTTAAGCGTTAAGGAGAGAGAGAGAGAAAGAAATTTGACCATATTTGCAATGTTCCATGCCTATGGACTGTACTTCTAAAGAGTGGAGGGAGTTGTCTTCTCATAGCTCATCCTTGGGGTCAAGCTTGTTCTCTCTTTTTTTTGAAAACAAAAAATTTTATATTTTTTTCTGATTTACATGCTTTGATAGTTTTTCAACATTTATCCATTTGCAAATTTATAACTTACAGATAACACACTCCCCTCCCTCCCTCCTACCCTTGGCAGCAAACAATCTGGTAAAAGTTGTATGTGTGCATTTCTGTTTAACATATTTACATATTAATCATTTTTGTATAAGAGGAATTAGTACTAAGGGAAAGGAAGGAAAACCATGAGATAGGAAGGAAAAACGTTTTTAAAAAAGTGAACACAGGATATATTCAGATTCTGTGGGGTTTTTTTCCTCTGACTGTGGATGGCATTGTCCATAGCAGGTCTCCCAGGGTTGTCCTTGTTCTCTTAACTGCTGAGAGGAGCTGCATCCATTATAGTTGATCAACTCACAATGTTGTTAATGTGTACAATGTTCTCTTGGTTCTGCTTCTTTCACTTACTATCAGTTCCTGTAATTCTTTCCATGCTTCTCTAGTCTATTCATGGCTTCTTATAGAACAATAATACTCCATAATATTCATATACCATAGCTTGTTCAGCCATCTCCCCCCACCACAATTGATAGGAATTCCCTCACTTTCCAATTCTTTGCCACTACAAAAAGAGATGTTACAAATATTTTTGAACATGTGGGACTTTTCCCATTTTTATGATTTCTTTTGGATATAGGCCTAGTTTTGGTACTGCTGGGTCAAGGAGTTTGAACAGTTTTATTGCTCTTTAGGCATAGTTCCAGACTGCTCTCTGGAATGGTTGGATCACATTCCAAGCTTGCTCTTTGTAATTTTGTAATATTAATTGTGAGGGTGACTCTCTATACTTTCACGGTTGTAGTCATTGTGTTTATTGTTTTCTTGGCCCTGTTTACCTCATTCTACATCGGGTCTTGTGAGTCTTCTCATGCTATTCCACATTCCTCATAATCTTCATTTCTTACAACCCAGTGAGCTTCCATTAAATGACAGCCATTCAGATAATCTAAAAACAATGATTTATCCCAGTTGAGGCTCCTCTTCTTGAGATTAGAGTTCGTTGTGATCCTGATTTTTATATTGGGGAACAGTTTTCTTGTCTTGGATCTGGCCACTGGACTCAAGATGACTCTGGAGAAGAGCTCTACTGTTTGATTACTAGAGGTGGTGGCTCTGATTTTGGGTTTCCTTATCTATAAAATGAGTAGTTTGGATGAGATATTTTCCAGGGTTCCTTGAATATTTGTTCTGCAAATCTTAAAGCATTCTGCCAACATACATTATTATTGTCCTTGTAATTTTAGAAATATAAAGACTGGGAGGGAGAAGAGGGGATTGAGCATCTAAAGACTGACTTACATATGAACAAATTGAGCATCCATACGTTACAAGTATTTATTGAACACCCACTTATTTTCAGATATTGTACTATTTTGTATACTTTATATAGCTTAGAAATATAAAAAAAGACAAAAAAAAGTGCCTGCCTTCCAGGTGCTCACTTTTTTTTTTCAGCGAAAGATTTTATTTGAGTTTTACAAATTTACCCCTATTCTCACTTCGCTCCCCCCCACCCCCATAGAAGGCAGTCTGTTATTCTTTACATTTTTTCCATGGTATACATTGATCTAAGTTGAATGTGATGAGAAAGAAATCATATCCTTAAGGAAAAAAAATAAAATATAAGAAATAGCAAAATTACATAATAAGATAATGGGTTTTTTTCCCCCCTAAATTGAAGGTAATAGTCTTTGGTCTTTGTTCAAACTCCACAGTTGTTTCTCTGGATACAAATAGTATTCTCCATTGCAGACAGCCCCAAATTGTCCCTGATTGTTGCACTGATGGAATGAGCAAGTCCATCAAGGTTGATTATCACCCCCATGTTGCTGTTAGGGTAGTTTTTCTGGTTCTGCTCATCTCGCTCAGCATCAGTTCATGCAAATCCTTCCAGGCTTCCATGAATTCCCATCCCTTCTGGTTTCTTTCTTTTTTTTTGGTTAATATGACTTTATTTATACATTACTAAAATATTCTTAAGAGTAAACATAATACCCCCCCACAAAAAATATAAAACCTCATGAGAAATAAAGTAAAAGAAAGAAAAACATGTACTTCACTGTGTTCTGATACCATCAGCTGTCTCAGATGGATCACATTCTTTATCATAAGTCCATCATTGAAGTTACTTCTATATTTTTCCACAGTTGCTGATTGTAATTCCCTCCATCCATTCCTCCCCACTATCATATATTATATTTTTTCTCTCCTTTCATCTGTCCCTCTTCTAAAATGTGCTGTAGGGTAGCTGAGTGGCACAGCAGACAGAGCACTGACCCTGGGGCCAAGAGGCCCCAAGCCCATATAACACCCCAGAGACCCAGCAAACACCCAGCCCTGTGGTCCTGGACAGACCACCCAATACCCAGGTGCTCACTTTCTAACTGAGGAGAAATGGGGAAAAAACCATACCTAGAAGATAGAAATGTGTTTTTATACATATATGTACACATATAGATATATCTTATAATAAGGGTTTTCCTGTAGTGTTTGGTACTTTGGGGATTATAGACTTAGGGTTGAAAGGGACTTCAGAGGTGATGTAGCCTACTCCCTTCATTTTATGGAGACTGAGCCCCAAAGAAGTCTTGACTTGCCCAAGGTCACAAAACTACTATATGACAGTGCTGGAATTTGAACCCAGCTCACCTGGTTTTGATAATTTTTCTACCCAGTATCCTTAGGCAGTTCTCAATATGTAGAGGACATGGTGCACACCTTTAGTATTGTGACTTTTGCTCATGCCTCTGGAGGCAGACGAAATTAGAGTTCTAATGCCTGTTTGGATTCTATTTTTATTAAAATCTCTATTAACTTGTTTCTCCCAGAGCAATTAAACTGTCATGAGAGCTAGGAGTGCAGTGGAGTGTGGCTTTCACTGAGAATTCATGCTTTGAGCCTTATAGAATTTCCTGAATCCTTCCAAAGAGTCATGGTGTGTGGTTGTTCCTTCTACCACCATAGGTTCCACTCTGTTGTATCATCCATCACCTGCTTCCCAGTCTACTGGGGATGAGGGGTCCAGGGTTCAAGAGCCTCTCCTCATAGGAAGGTATCCCAGAAGGAACCATGGAGACTACCCACTATAATCTAGGGTTTTTCCAGTGAGGAAACCCACTAAGGCCCACTGCTCCCAAGTGGGAGAGCCCTGCTGATTCCAAGGCCAGTGATCTTTCAAAAGAGTAGTTTCCTCAGAGAGCTCTCTTTAAAATAAATTGTTGTTACAAGAAATGATGAATGTGATGAATTCAGAGAAAGATGGGAAATGACTATTAAAATTCAGAGTGAAGTAAGCAGAAGAAATAAAACATCATATCCAGCAATTGCAAAAATGTGAAGATTAAAGCCATCAACACTGAGAGGTGAGAAATCCTAACGGCCAAGCTTGGGCTCAAGAGATAGGAAAATGAACTTCCCCTGCTTCATTGCAGAGGTGGATGGAGACCACTGCATAGAATTTGGGTACATTAGTTACTTTTGCTGAACTCTTCCCATACCCCACTTTAAAGTTATTTGTTATAAGACAAAGATCTTTAATCTTTTCTCTTTCTCAGAAGAATCTTATAATTCATAAAACATCTATCTAGGTGTGGTGGCCCCTTCCTGCTATCCCTGCTCTCTTATCTGAATCTGGTGGATCTCTGCTGTTTCTGAGTTCTGAGATGCAGCAGATTGCAAACAGAGCAAATGTATAAGACTGGCACCAATACAGTGAGTCCCTGGAAGGGTGGAGTGGCACAAACATGACCAAACTGGACCAAATCAGGTCCAGATCAGAAAACACAGAGCAGCCTAAAGCTTCCAGAGAGATCAGCAGTGAGATAGGGACACTTGGTTCCAATCACTCAATCAATAAATAGAAAAATGTATAAATAAGTAAATATAAATAAAATTCATGAAATTAGATATATAGGATAACAAATAAAACCAATGATATTGAAATTGAGTAGTCAAAATAGTTTATAAAACAATTCATGGACCCTAGGTTAAGAATCCGTGCTAAGGTCTGACTTTCTGGGTGGGTTATCTAAGGGAAGAATACACTGGGAAGTAAAGGCATTGTTAAAATAAAATGATATCACTAAATTTTATTTTTTTAAAAGCGATTATATAGAAGGTTTTTTAAAAAAGATCCCTCAAAAGTTGAAAGCTAAAACATATTCTCCACCCAAAGCTGAAGACTAAAGCATATTCTCTACTTCTTTTTTTTAAGTTTGGTGGAGATCATAAAATGCTAGCATTGACAGAGTCTAAGACATGAAAACATAATACACTAAAGCTAGGAAGGACCTTTCAGGTCATCTTGTCCAATACCCTCATTTTATGGCTAATAAAACTACACCCAGAGGGAAATATCTTGCTGAAGGTCATATTCCAGTTATTAGAAACCAGGTCTACTTTCCCCATAATTTCTTTTATACAATTTAACAACTCAAAACCAGTTTAACACCTCAAGCTTCCTGCAGAACCAATTTTAAAGAAAACATTTATCGCCTGTGTACAGAACTGAAGTTTTAAAAATCATTTATTATTGTGAGAGTGAGATTTTTCACCTAGCAGAGTTTCAGGATAATGTGCTTTTCTCAAGTTCTGTGAATGGAAATAGGTCTGGATTTGATCTAGGATGTTATAAACAGGAAGGATGATTATTCTCCATCTTCATACCGAATGAGAATATGCAAAGGTTGGAAGGTTGCAGGCAAGGATCACCTGCACCTGGAAACTCTGAAAGCTGGGAAAGGGACCTTCTAAACGTCCATTTCGAAAATGAAAGGGATAATAAAAACCATCTAACCCTGCCGGGGAGCTAGTGAGTAGTGCTGCTTAAGAAATGAAACTCTTGCCCTCCCTCACCAGCCATGGCAGGCCCTGCTTGCTCCAGATGGCCCCATGAAAAGGGTTATCTACAAAACAGGACTGAGGCATGACGTCATTTTGTTTTCCAGACCAGGCACGTGGTGGACTTAGGAGGGGAGCTTGATAGAGAGCTGAAGTTACAGATTAAATCTATTGTCCTCAAAGCTAAAGGACCACAAAGTGTCCTACCAATTTAGATACAAAGATTATGAGTGTTGTTGGCACTATGGGCAGAGTGCCAAGGTAAAAAAAAAATCCTCCTCTTTTAAAAAAAATAGCAATTTATGAATCTTAGGAATCTGCCTGAATTATCAATGACATAAATGAAGTGTTTTTAGAAAAGGAAAAAACATATTTATATGTGTATATGTATATACTGTGATTTAAAAAATACATATATCATGCACAATATGCCACCTTGGCCAATTACCTGTAATCATTTGCCATGAGATATGAACAAAAGTGACATGATGAAATCTTTAAGGTTATATGCCTTTTGTTCCCCAGTACAACTCTGAAACGTGGCTTGTGAATGATCAATGATGAAGAGGCCTAGTTTCTGTGTAATCCGTCCAATAAAGCTGGTGTCTGCTAGCACTGGTAGCAGTTCATTTTGACCAGGCTGGCTGAAGGATGTCAGGTAAGGGCGTTAGTTTTCCACTCATGATGATCTCAGATCCATTTGAAGTTTGAGAGGAAGAAAACACAGATTCACTGAAAGGAGAGGTTCCTGAAAGCCTGGTACCAGATAACCTGGGCAGCATTTACTGTTAGTGATGATGGAGGTCTGAAAAGACATCTTTTCCTCTTTCCTTTTCTTCTTGTTTACTTTATAATGCTTGTGTGTGTGTGTGTGTGTGTGTGTGTGTGTGTGTGTGTGTGTGTGTGTGTGTGTGTCCTTAAGGAATCTTTCAATTTTTTCCCTCTTCCTTGTGCCCAGGCATTTGGGGATACCAAGAACATAACTTGAGGAAGAGAATGGTTTTGATGTTACAATGAAGTTATATATTGCTCATTAGATCTGAAGCTAAACTGTCTGCCTCTCCCAGTGGTTACCTTTGGGAGAAGGCGAAGCATTTTGGTTGAATCTCTTCCCTCTAGCTCTGGCAGCTGCAGCAGCAGAGTTCTAATCCCCACTTGTGTTATTAGAAAGTCCATACATTTAAAGAAGAAAATGATTCGCAGTGTTTTCCTTCAAAGGAATTAGCTCAGTGAAATACAGGGAAGATAAGTAGCAATGAGGATCCATAGCTATGACTGTTTACAAGGGTAAAAAACCATTAAGGAACACCATTAAAATATCCTAATGAATTCTCTCAATGCTTTTTAGCTTTATTGATTCTCATATAATAAGAGTTTCATTAAGAACATGTCTTCACAGCCTTGAAAACCTATGAAGGTGGGATATTAACTTGGGAGAGAGGGCTCCACTCTTCCATTCCTCTCTGGCTAAATCGGGGAGGTAGTTTGGAAATCACCTTGAAGGTGAAACAGGCTAAACGTAGAAGAAAATACTAATTCTGGCTTGCCCTTATTTAGAAAAAAATGCTATGTGTTAAGTTCTCCTTGCTAAAAAGGTGAAAGTAAAATGTCAACATGGAAAAGAACAGTGTCCCTTTAAGCAGATAAAGAAAAAAAGATTCAGTTTCTGAACTCAAGAGATAACTGCATGCCAAGGCCTCTGGGTAACATTAAGATAGCATCATTGGCTGGGAACAAATGTTTTCATCTCTCCCCTTTTATGTGTTCGGCAATACTTGTAACATTGCCTCCCTAGTTGCGATTCCTTTGTCCAGATTTTCCTTATGCCTCAGAACGGATCCCTCGGCTCCTTCCCTCCATTAACTCATAGCCCTTGGTTGAGTTCTTGTGGCCTTAGACCAGAGAAGGTGGAAATTCTCATCTGCCCCTCCTCTGGCTCACAGCAAAGGAATCACCGGGACCGGGAATACTGTCCTTCATCCAGATCCTTCGATTGCTGAGTTGGGATGCTTTAACTGTTCTCGGTGGGGTGTGAATAAAAAGCTTCCCTTGTTTCTTTGCAGGCCCTTTATGGAATATGGAAAGGCAGCCCAAGCCAGGTACTATTTTCAGAGCTGTGCTAACACTTGTTAATAATGGTGGTGACCGGAAAACATGTTCATTTCAAATTCTTTTAGATACAAGAAATCCCAACCACTGGCCAGAAGGGAAGAGGAGAAAGCAAGCACAAATCCCCGCTATCAGAATGAAATGCTGCTTAATGTTTTAAATGAAATTCAAGTGCCCCATGTGGAGTTGCTGCTACTACCCCAGCTCTGGCATCCATCAGCTGGACAAGTGGGTAGAATTCCAAATTGAACAGGACCAATCTTCCCTTTCCCTGGGAGCTCACTGACTTTGTCCCTGTGGATAACGATAACTGACATTCCTAGTTATGACCCTTATTTCCTCTACCCCCCCGAATTTCACTCTTCCAAATCACCTTATCATGCCATTGACTTGTAATCTAAATTTGGTCATTGTGATTTTATACATTGGGATTAAGATGGAGGGGAGAGTCTTGTAAGAAAAGTGTTATAAAATCGGAGGCTTTATTTTCTTAAAATTGGATATTTTCATTGCATTGGGGCTGATGTCTGAAGGACTGCAAAAGAAAAGATAACCTCTGGCTTCCAGATAGCACCAAAGTTGTAACTCTGCTTGGAGGTGTTCTCCCCAGAGGACAGACTGAGGCAACAGCATAACAGACACAGAAACCAAGGAGAAACTGAAAACAGAAACATATGTATTTTATAAAAGGAAGACTCCTTTTGGCTTTGTTTACAGACTGTTGGTGGGTTGTTGGGTTTTTTTTTTTAAGAATATGGAGCCTCCCACAGTTACTAGGCAGAAAAGCAAAACAGTGGAAAAACCAACAAAAAAAAAATTTAAATAGGCTCAGAGAAAAGAGCAGGTGTCTAACTTTGTTTAATCATTCACTACCAATACTTTAGGGTGACTAAAGCCCTACTGACTTTCCCTCAAACATATTACACCCTTTTAATTCCCTATAAGGAAGCTGTTTGCATTAATGAAGAAAAAAAGAGATAACAAAGAAGAAACCATTTTTTGAAGCCCCAAGTTCATCACCTCAATTATTTCTTTCCCTGCTTTTAACAGAACTACTATCCACGTGGAAGGTCTGGGTTTAACTCTACCAGCCAAGTTACTATGGTTAACTAAATCACCATCACGATGCTCTATGTGGTGACTGTCATGAGGGCACAAACTTCGATCTTTTTTTTATTAAAGATTTTATTTTTGAGTTTTACAATTTTTCCCCCTAATCTTACTTTCCCTCCCCCATCCCCCACAGAAGGCAGTTTGTCAGTCTTTACATTGTTTCCATGGTAAACATTGACCCGAATTGAGTGTGATGAGAGAGAAATGGTAAACTTAAGGAAGAAACATAAAGTATAAGAGATAGCAAGATCAGACAATAAGATATCAGTTTTTTTCCCCCTAAATTTAAGGTAATAGTCCTTGGTCTTTGTTCAAACTCTGCAGTTCTTTCTCTGGATACAGATGGTATTCTCCATGGCAGATACCCCCAAATTGTCCCTAATTGTTGCATTGATGGAATGAGTGAGCCCATCAAAGTTGATCATCACCCCCATGTTGCTGTTAGGGTGGACAGTGTTTTTCTGGTTCTGCTCATCTCACTCAGCATCAGTTCATTCAAATCCCTCCAGGCTTCCCTGAATTCCCATCCCTCCTGGTTTCTAATAGAATAGTGTTCCATGACATACATATACCACAGTTTGCTAAGCCATTCCCCAATTGAAGGACATTTACTTGATTTCCAACATTTCGCCACCACAAACAGGGCTGCCATGACTTTTGTACAAGTGATGTTCTTACCCTTCTTCATCATCTCTTCAGGGTATAGACTGAGGAGTGGTATGCTGGATTAAAGGGTATGCACACTTTTTTTTTTACAAAATGTTTTTTATACATTAATAAAATATTCTTATTTAAGAGTAAACAAAATACCCCCTCCCCCCAAAAAATATAGACTCGCTTGAGCGATAAAGGGGAGAGAAAAAAATAAAAAAAAATAATAGTAATAATTGTAGGTATGGCCAAGTGGCGCAATGGGCAGAGCACCAGCCCTGGAGCCATGAGCACCCAAGCCCATAACTGGCCCCATACACCCAACAATCACCCAGCCATGTGACATGCAAGCCACCCCAAGCCCACTGCCCTGCAAAAACCAAAAATAAGGAAAAAAAAAAGACCCAAAATAAAATAAAATAGTAATGATAGTAGGGGTGGCTGGGTGGTGGACAGAGCATTGGCCCTTGAGCCAGGACCACCCGGGTCCAAATCCGGCCTCAGACACGCAACGATCACCCTGCTATGCAGCCCCAGGCAGGCCACCCAGCCCCATTTGCCCTGCACCCCCCCCAAAATAATACTAATAAATGTACTCGAGTCTTTGTTCCAACACCAACAACTCTATTGCGGCTGGATTACATTCTTTATGGTAAGTCCATCAAAAAAAAGTTACTTCCATATTTTTCCACTATTGCCATTGCTGATCGCAACTCCCTCCTTTCGTATTTCTCCACTACCACGTACTATATTTTCTCTCTCCTTTCACTGACTCTGCTGTAGGGTCACTGAGTGGTGCAGCAGACAGATCACCGGCTCTAGGGCTAAGAGGCCCTGAGCCCCCATACCACCCCTTAGGCCAAGCATCCACCTAGCCCTATGGTCCCGGACAAGCCATCCAATCCCAGCCCCTTGCAAGAAGTAAAAAAAGAAAATGTGTTATATCTAACCACCCTCCCCCCCATGGTCCGTCCTCTCCTCCATCACTCACATCCCCCCCTTCCCCCATCTCCCTCCTCCTTCTTACTCTAAATGTCTATACCCCATTGAATATATATATATATATATATATATATATATATATATATATATATATATATATATATGCTGTTTAGTCTCCTAACCCCCTCACTACAACAATCAGAACACTTGCCCCATTCTGAGTGGAGCAAGATAGAAAACCAAGGGCAGAAAGGGGGCCTGGAACTTGAATGTAAACAGCTCTGGGTGAGGAAATAGATTTGAGGCAAGACTGATTGAAGGGAATGGGAATCATTTACTCAGCCCTAAAATCAAAAAATAAAATGATCAACTTGCTTCTAAAAGACAAAAACATTTTCATAACAATAATTTTGGCAGTGCAACTTAGCACAGAATTTCAAATCTGGATGCTTCAATTTTCCTTTCAAATTGGTAAAGGCTGAGATCATTCCTCCTTTAGATGCCAAAGATCAGTTAGCTCTGGTACCACTCTAGTGTGCTCAGGGTCGGGTATTCCTGATTCAGGTGGGGTTTGGGGGGCTGTTTCTAACAGTCTCTTCAAGGAGAGCCTCTCTGTAGCTGGAAAAAAAAACCTGTCTTCTAGTTAAAGACCTGAGATGACAGGAAATCACAATAAGCTGTTTATTGAGGGGAATTCGAGAAGGGAGAAAAACACAAGGTCTCTCCTCACTTAACATTTGTTGTGTTAATCTTCTTCAATAAGGCTCTTTGTTCTAGTTTCCAGATGTAATAAAGACTAGTAAATGCCCTTTAACTAAATGCCCATTTTGCTAATTTCAAACAACTCTGTGACATCTTTCTAGAAAGAGAATGGAATAAATTGGAGAGTGCTCTAAAACCCTCTTGGGAAGTGGTTACAGGCATCTCCCGTTTAGGATCCCTACATTTAACTGAATTCAAGTTTAATAATCCCTCCTTGCAGCACACAAAATAAGATTGTTACTTGAAAAAAAAAATCTCATTTTTCAGCTTTTCCCTTTAGTCTTTTCAGTTTCCATACTAATGATCATAGAAATCATAGTCCAACTATAAGAGATCTTTTCAAGCTAGAAAAGTCAAGCATATTGGTGGTATTGCCTTTTTTAAAAAAAAATACAATGAGGAGTGGAAGAAAATTACCTTCAGGCAACTGTGGTGACTTTTTGTGAATGTGAATGTGATTTGTCAGAAGCTTCAGGACCTGGCCACTTGAAATTATTTGAAACCCTTAGGCACAAGTGCTTAGAATTCTAATTGGATTGTTAGGTAAGTAGTTTTAAAGATTAGGGATCCTTACCAGAGAAGGTTTTTTTGGTTAAGGGATCCAAAAAGGCAATTGTACATTCTTGGGACACGTAAATTTATGCTGAGATACAGCTGAAAGAGGTCCATCACTGCACCACACTGAGGTCCATCCTCTTCTACAACCCCTCTTTTCCTAACAGAACAATCCCACTCCTGAAATGCATTTCAAGAAACAATTGATAAAATGGGAAAAGATTGTTTCCCTGTACAGGGTCAGTTAAGATTCATCTTGGAGACACAAGTCACAGCCAAAAATGTCCCTGGTAGTAATGGTGTCCTTCATGCCTTCAGCCTTCCAGGTCAGTGAATTTTCTCTTCTTGTAATTCTGAACCAGGCAAGAGGCTGTGATCTGAGAAGCTTGACCCTTCTCCCAGCACTGGAAGTCATTCAGCCCTTTCTGGCCTGTTTGAAACAAACCCCTCTCCAGCTCATCCAGGCGGGCAACCAGGCTGGAGGTGTCTTCGTTGTAGGCATTCTGAGAAGAGTCCATGATTCGGCGGAAACGTCCAATAAATGTCTAAGGGAGGAGACAACCACAGTCATCACTGATCTAGATACTGAAAAAAGTCACTTCCACTTCTCACTGAATGTTAAACCACATAAAATGGAATAAAGGAAAAATGAACAATGCCTCCAACTCAGATCTATCTTCACTGAGATTTCTGTGCTAATGACCAAGAATTACCAACACATAACATTTTCACTTCTTAACCAGAAGGCCGAGAAGTGACAACACATAACATTTTCAACTAGAAATAGATATAACTAGGCTAGGACTTTGCTTTTATGCTAGAGAGCAGGACACAGTGTTGGAATCCAACCTTGCCTTGGTTGTTATCTTGTTAGGGGGATCATAGCTTCAGGTAGTAGAGAAAGAACCTTTTTCATTTGGTTCCTGACCCTAGTATTCTTAACTGAAACTGCTCTTCCCAATTTCTATGCACTAATGTTTTCTGAATTAAAATCAAACAAAGCCATTTTTGTTTACTATTAGCAATAAAAAAAATAGCACCATTAATTTATAAATGGTAACACCTTGTCAGACAAAACATCTTTGTTTATCCATCTATCTATTTGGTGATGTCAGCACCATCCTCAGGAAGAAATGTGTGACTAGCTAACTGCTCGTTCTGAGTCAAAAAAGGGAATAAAAGCTTTGGGCTGCTTTAGTTCAAGAAGCAAGCAAGCTCCACCCCATGCTCCTCTGTGAGGAACAAGGGCATGTAATAAATAGATCTATGCTTTATTAAAAAAAAAGCAAGCAAGCAGGTTGATTTGCTAGATGACATCTATCAAAACATCATTCTTTCTCACAAGACTAGATGCTATGAATTTGAATTTGTCCAGCAAATAGCTGATGGGAGAAGGAAAAAAGAAGTACAGGTGTTGTCTTTGAAAGTCCTGGGCCAGGCCAAGTTTCTATTGCTAAACCCTGGAATTTACTGCCATCTTGCCTTCTGTTCTGGAGCTTTTTGAGGGTCCCTGCATTTCAAGTAAAGCAGCAGAATGGAAGTCAGGTTTTCTGGGTATAGCCAGAATGGATAGCCCAATTTGGAACAGGGAGCAATAGTAATTAACTTCACAGTTTTTAAGTATAAGCTTACTTGCTTCTTGATTTTTTTTTTTTGGTTTTTGCAAGACAATGGGGTTGAGTGACTTGCCCAAGGTCACACAGCCAGGCAATTATTAAGTGCCTGAGATCGGATTTGAATTCAGGTCCTCCTGACTTCAGGGCTGGTGCTCTATCCACTGTGCCACCTAGCTGCCCCTTCCTGATTATTCTTTTTTTGTTGTTTATTTTTATAAACTTCTTATGCTTCTGAAGCAAAGGAATGAGCAGAAATCCAATCTTTAAGACTAGGGAGCAGCTAGGTGGCACAGTGGATAGAGCATTGGCCCTGGAGTCAGGAGGACCCGAGTTAAAATCCGATCTCAGGCACTTAATTGCTTGGCTGGGCTGGGTGACCTTGGGCAAGTCACTTAACTCCACTGCCTTAAATAAATAAAATTTAAAAAAGAGACTTCACCTCAGTTACTTGCCTGTAAGAGAGTGTTAGATATATCAGTATTCTCTAGATTGTCGAAGTGGAGGAGTTGAGAGCCAAAAGCATAATAATGGGGGCCCATTCTATGGAGGTCAACCACATTTGCATCAGCACTAAACACTATCCTCCACCCTTCTTTATAAATCTTGGGGAGTTCCACAGAAAGTATCCTTCTTTTGTTGTCATAGAGTCCTTTTGCCAGCCACAGAGGGAGTTCCAATTTGGAGCCCTAGATAAGAAAACAGAGGCAAAGACTCAGAAAACAGAAAAATCAAATACAAAATGCATATAACATAAATGAGAACAAAGTTTAAGTTCAACTGTTAACACTGAATAACTGTTACAGCAGAGGATTTTGCAGTCATTTTTCTGAAAAGGGAACTGTGGGGGCTAAATAATTTTGAGAACAAACCAGAGAAAGAACGTTGATGAATACATCAAAATAAGCTAAAAACAAAACTTGAATTTAAAGGAAAGTTTCAGCATTAAGTCAAATCTACCAAGTAAGTCAATCTTTGGAGCTAATTTAAATGTTCTCCCAGAACTTTTTTAGTGTTCAATAAATAGGGCAAATGTTAAAAACCTGGCCAAGCAATTTGTCCCTCCCTTTATTCCTTAAACTGATAACAAGCTCCATGGATTGATATTTTTCTTCCTTCATTTTGACTGTACAACTTCCCACCCACTCAAAAAATGTACAGAAGAGTTAATTTGTATTTATTCCTTAAGCAATGCGGCACCATTTACATATTATATCAAATAATTGTATCAATGCACACCATCTGTCAACTGGTTCCTTAAACTTTAAGGGATCTTTGAATTCACTGATGTTCTCTCCCATAATACTCAATGAAATCTAAGCCTTTGAACCAGGGGTGATTCCTGTTCATCCACTTCCATAAATTCTACAAAGGTGGGAGAAGGGAACCTTCCAGCGTAGGCTTTTATTTGGAATGTTGAAGGTCTTTTGTAGTCTTACTGATCACATCCCCTCCCATGTTTTTCAACAAACTGCTCCCTTAGTCATCCCAGTCTCTTGAAATCTTTAATCTCTTCAGATTAATCTGATACTGGTTCCTTCCCTCTGGCTTTCAAATACACTCAAGTCTCCTTATTTTTTTTTTAAAAAATAAACAAAAAGTCTTCACTATCATGCTCTTATTTATCATTCTACATCTCACCTCTCAGCCAAACTCCTAAAAAAAAAAAGTACCAGCACCTCTTTCCCTCTCATTGGCTTGACCCTTTACAATCTGCCTTCTAACCTCATCATTCAACTCAAATCGGGCTTTCCCAAGTTGCCTAAGGTCTTTTCCCAGTTCTACTCCTTGCTCTGTTGGCCTGATCTGACCCAGGTGACTATTTTCTCTTTTCTGGGCTTCTGTGATGTGACATTCTTCTGTCTGCCTCTTCTGTTTCTTTTGGGGGCTAATCAGCTATATCATTCTTCCTAACTGCAAGTTCATCTCATGGTTTTTCCCTGGGCTCCCTTAAACACTCTCTCCCTTAGTAATCTCCTCCTCATCTCATGCAGAAGACTCCCAGAGCCAGCTTGAGTCTCCCTCCTGAGCTCCAATCTATGGAATGACCTAAACAGAGTTTCTTATCTCCTTGTCCCCCCTCTCCTAGCTTCCCTACTTCTACCGATGCCCTCACCAGTTACTCTCTAACACTATGGATCTAATCAGTTGGCAAATCTTACTGCTTTGACTCATTCTCTGCACTCACTTGGCTTCTTTAGCTCAGACTCTTGTCCACTCTGGTCTGCACTATTGTAATGGTCTTCCTCCCTCACATGTCTTCCTGCTCTTTCACACAGCTACTAAAGCAATTTTCCTTGGGCACATCTATCTTGCTGTTTTACTTCCTTACTCAATTAACTACAATAACTCCCAATTGTTTATAGGATAAAATATACTCCCCTTTTATTGGCTTGTAAAATTCCTTGAGCCTGATCACAACTTTCCTCTCTTATTTCACATATTACTCCCTTTCCCTGTCCAGGTTCCAACGAAAATGGACTAGATAGACTTCTCTTTGCTCCTCATAGTCAGTGATGCTTTTCTGGGCTCCAGGCTTTTGTAAAGATCATCTCGAATGCCTGGAATGAACTTGGCCCTCACATTAGCCTCAAAGGACCACAGAGAAGCACCCCTTCTGCAGATCTTCCTTGATCTCCCTGACTGACTGGACCCTCCAATACCAACTCACTTCTAGAGGCAGCTAGGTGGTGCAGTGGATAGAGCACTGACCTTGGGAGGACAGGAGTTCATATCCAGCCTCAGATACTTGCCACTTACCAGCTTGGAAAGTCACGTAACCCTGATTACCTAGTATCCAGGGCCATCTCCTGTCATCCTGATCCATATCTGGCCACTGGAACTAGATGGCTCCAGAGAAGAAAGTGAGATGGGTGACTTAGCACAGCCCCCCCCCCCCCCCAATCCAATTCATGTACTTGTCATGGCATCACCATCTTGATGTCACAGTCTTCTTCAAGAACGAAGAACAAACATCATCATCATCATCATCATCAACTTATGTATAACTATTTCATATTTTGTAGTTACTATGCATGTGCTTATGTGTACTCCCCTAATGCGAAGTAAGTTCCTTGAAAGGTACGTTTTATCTGTTTGCCTCTATGTCTTCCATGCTGGGGCCTGGCACAGAGTAGGTGTTACATTATTAGTTTGGGTGGCTCTAATTAGTCTCTGTCTTTCCCTGTTTTTTTTTTAAATAAATATATTTAAAATATCTTTGATGATGTCCTTTACTTTACTTTTTAAAATATAATTCATTAGAGGTGGTGCCCCCACCTACCTGTCCCATCACCAGCTCCCCATGGTGAGTTACAATTTTAATTCTTCTGAGATCCGGTCATACCATATTATTAGCTTGGGGTCATTAAGAGCCCAGTACAGTTTCTGAGACACAAGCCAACTTTCTTCCTCTTAATTTTTTAGCTAGGAGGCTGTCTCTCCACTCTACATTTGGAGAGGACCCTACAAGTCTGAATTCAGTTTTGAGCTTTAATCAGACTAAAGTGGGTCCTAAAGACCCTGTGTCTGTCTAAGCTAAGCGGACTGACAACCTGGAACCTTCATCTTACTGAATATGATAGTCATTGTCCATGCACTTGGTCTTCCTTTGGCGGTCACCCTCTATCCACACTTTCTGCATCTTCTCGTGGCGGTGTGAGCTGCTTTTGCACTACGCCTAGCAGACTTCGCTTTCATTAACAAGTTCCTTGTGGAGGCTGGGCTGAGCTTTGGGAGGACCTCCCAGGGTGGAGGGAATCCCTCTTCTAACTTGATGATCAAAGATGCCCCTCAGAGAAGCACTGGACAGTCTACCAAAGACTCTCATTTTTTCCCACCAACTTTTGGGCCTTGAAGGTAAATCAAATGCAGTAAATGGAGTCTTGCATTTTTGGTAGTTTTCAGCCAACTGTGTGATCCGTCACCAAGACGGGTCTGCCGCAGAACATCCCGGGAACAATCCCGTCTCTCCCCTTCACATAATGTGTCAAGGATGCTCCCAACTGGAAAAAAAACCTATTCTCTACGGAGATACAACAGCGATGCCGTTTGGGGCAGTCAGGTCTGTGAGGCTTCACATTTGCTTGGCATCCTCCTCTTCGGGTCCTTCGAGGCTCGATCCCTAGATGTCCTCAAAGTTATGCTTCTGGCAGTGTTTGCAGGGGCCTGCCAAGTCTCCCAGAGAGGGTACCCCTCCTCCGGGCCTGCTCCAATCTCTAACACCGAACAGTGACGGTCCTGGGCCGGGGGTCTGCGCCGCTTCCCCCAAGCCTACGTTCCAAGGGAAGGGGGCAGTAACTGCCGATGGATGGGGTCCCGGGACCCCAGCTGGGGGCCCCGGTAAAGCTTTAGGTGAACAGAGCCCTGGGAGGAGGAAAAATTCATTTTTTTTAAAATGTATTTAAGGGAATGGGGTTAAGTGGCTTGCCCAAGGTCTGAGGCCGCATTTGAACTCGGGTCCTCCTGACTCCGGGGCCGGTGAATTCCCTAGCTGCCCCGAAAAAACTCATTTTTAAGGAGCACGTTCCCTGGAGCTCCTACACTGGCCGGCTGCGTGACCCTGGACATGGCGCTTCACCCCGCCTGCCTCAGTGTCCTCATCTGTAAAATGAGCCGGAGAAGGCGAGCCGCCTCAGCATCTCTGCCCCAAACACCGCAAAGGGGGTCACGGAGGGGCCCGGGGAAAACGGCCGCCAACAAAAAGCAGCCCAAACTAAGTTTATTGTGGGGGACCCCCTTCCCCCCCACTCCGGAAGCGGGGACAGGAGACCCGGGGCGGCGCGAGGTGACCGTGGCGCGCGTGCGCGAAGCTCCTTTTCGCGCTCCCTCCAGCCGCGACTACAATTCCCAGGAGTCAGTGCAGTGAAAATGCCCGGACGCTGCCCCCCACGGCGCCGCTCCACCTGCTGGGAATTGTAGTCCCGGCCGGGCGGGGGCGTTACCTCAGGGATGCCGAACTCGCCGTCTCTTTCTTCGCCGCCGCCGCCGCGGTCCAAAAACAGCGCCCCCAGCCGGGGCAGGAGCGTCTCGGCGCGCGCCGGCAGCTTCTCGTGGGACATCAGGATGTCGTCGAGGGACAGGAAGTTCTCCTCGGGCCCCAGCGCCCCCGACTCCACCGGGAAGTAGGCCTCGGACATGGCGGCGGCGGCCCCGAGTCGGCCCAGCCCAGGCCCGGCGAGCCGGACGCCCCTCGCACTTCCCGCTCGCGCGCTCCCCCGGCCCCAGGGGCGGGCCAGGCAGGAGCAATCCGCCCGCCTCCGCCGGCCCTCGAGTGCGCCAGGCCGGAGCAATCGCTCCTCTGCCTGGTCACGTGCAGAGTCGTTCCGGCAGAGAGCGCGCGCGGGCGGGCCTCAGCGTCGCGAGAGGCGGCCGCCGGATGTGGGGGGTGCGGCCCGGATGTTTGGTACAAGATGCGGAGCCCGGATGTTTGTTAGTTACCAGCTGCGCGTGGCTAAGAAACGCCCAGCTCGGTGGAAGAGAATAGCGCCGACGGCCCTAACAGCCTATCAGTAACCATCAATAACTTATCAAAGCCAAGGAGCCGAGCTCTGGGGGCGCAGCTCACCATCTGGCAAAAACTGCTGGGAAAATTGGAGGACAGGCTGGCAGAAACGGGGTCTGGAGCAGCATCTCGCACCATCCGCCGAGATGGGGGCCACATGGGCTCTTGGTTTAGACATAAAGGGGCAGATTAGGCAACGTTGGCTTAGGACGCAGTAGAAGGGATGATTCTGATGACGTTAATTAAAAAGGCCTTGCGTAAGTAACATCAACGCAGCCCAGATGAGAAGGGAAGCAGAAAACTGAGGGGGGGGAAATTTTACATCTAGTCTCTGATAAAGGCCTCACTTCTCAAATATATAGAATATGATGTATATTAATATAAATAATTTATATCACAGATAATAAATGAATTATATAATATAATATATACTATAAATATATAAGAATCTAAGCCGTCCCTGGTTGACAATCAAAGGATATGATAAATCTAAATTAGTTATAGTCATACTAATCATTATTGATGAGAGAAATGCAAATTAAAACGACTCTTGAGGTACAGCCCCAGACTTATCGGCTTGGCTAATAGGACAGAAAAAGAAAATGGCAAATGTTGGAAGGGAAGTGGGGAAACTGGGACCCTAATACACTAATTTTGAAGTTGTGAACTGATGCAGTCGTGCTAGAGAGGAATTTTTAGAACTCTGCCTAAAAGTTTATAAAACTACATGCAACCTTTGACCCAGCAATTTTTGAAAAATAATATATACATGTACCAAATGTTTATAGCAGTTTTTTTTTGTGATGGCAAACAACTGAAAAGGGAAGGACTGCCCATCAATTGAGGAATGGCTGAACAAATTGCAATATATATAACGTAATAGAACCTATTATGCTATAAGAAATGACAAGTAGACTGATTTCAGAAAAACCTGGGCTTGGCATGAATAGATGCAACAACACAGTGACTAGAACCAAGGTCTGCAGTGACGCAATATTGTTGGAGGATCAGCTGTGAATGACAGACAATCCTTAGCAATACCATGATCATGTCTATCAAATGGGATTTCTCAGGAGGAAAGGATTTATGATGAAAAATGCTATCTACCTCTGGAGAAAGAACTGATAAAATCTGAATACAGATCAAAGCATCTTTTTCTTTTTTTGGTTTTTTTCTTTTCTTTTTTGTTTTTGTTTTGTGTTTTCTTTTACAACATAACTAAGATGGGAGTTTATTTAGCTACTTCAATTCTACTTTGCTCATAGAACACAATGCCTTCTCTGCTGAGGGTACACCATACTGACTGGTCCTGTGCCAGTGTCTCCCAGGTTGCATAATGAATCCCAGAATTCCTGAGAGTTTTTGAGAATATCCTTGTATCATCTTTTCTGACCACCAAGCAAGACTTGCCCTATGTGAGTTCTCCATAGAAAATAGTCTTTTAGACAAGTATATTTTTGGCATTCAGACAACATGATCAGTCTATCAGATCTCTTTTAGAAGAGTTTGAATGCTAGGCAGTTTAGCTGGGGAAAGGACCTCAGTGTCTGGTGTCTTCTCCTGCCAGGTGATCTTCAGAATCTTCCTAAGACAATTCAAAAGGAAGCAATTCAGTCTCTTGGCATGGCATTGGTCGACTATCCAGGTTTCACAGGCATACAGCAATGAGGTCAGCACAAATACCTACCTACTTGAATGGGAATCCTTTCTGAAACATTCCTAATGAGTGGTCAGCCCATCCTAAAGCCTGAAGGAAGAGCTTCCATCTCACTTTGAGATGGTTTTCATGGTTAGGGAGGCTTCCTTGTTATCCATCTTTGTACCTTCCAGCCATTGCTTCTTAGCTCTAACCTTTGGGACCAATCAAAAAAGCCTACTTCCAGGCTACATTCCTTTGCATATTAAAAGAAGCTGTAATATTTATTATATTAATCAACTATGGACAAGTTAACCCCATTTAATGGGGAAACTGGGGTTAAGTATTATATCAGCTAGAGAGCATTTTACAAAATCATGTAATCCAGGTCTCACATTAGGAAAAACAATGACAATTTTATTGGCATCTTTTGCTTTTTACATCATCAGAATTTCTTCTAGTACCTTCCTTACCAGGCAGCAATACAATTTGATAAACTTTTTTTTTTTAGGTTTTTGCAAGGCAATGGGGTTAAGTGGCTCTCCCAAGATGACACAGCTAGGTAATAATTAAGTGTCTGAGGTTGGATTTGAACTCAGGTACTCCTGACTCCAGGGCTGGTGCTCTATCCACTGCGCCACCTAGCCACCCTGATAAACATTTTTTTAAAAGAAAAGAGTAAAAGAATCAATGGATAAAATTATCTGATAATATATGCCATTTACACAACTAAAGTCCTGGGGTGTTAGTTAGCCAAGGCTAGCTGGTGGAAGGGAGAGAGGATGTGTTAGGCTGGGAGTCCCACCCCTCTATCCTTCCCCTCCTGCTTTGTGGGGTTTTGGGAAGAGCAAATTTATTTTTGGATAGCAATGTGTTTGCTGGTGGACCATGTCAACAGAAGACAGTATTGTTACTATATTAATATTTCTTTTAATGAAGGAATCTCCAAGGGGATAAGTGAGGGAGAGGGAAGAAGATGCCTGTCTATCATGCAAGGTCTGACAGAAGGCTCTGAATTTATTAAACATATTGGGAACCAGTCTCCCTGAGTTCTCAGCCAGGCTCCCTCACTACCTCTTGAGAAGTTCAAGGAGGTTTCTTGGTCACACCGAAAAGGATTGTTTTTTAAATGAACGGAACTTGGGCATGTTTGAAGGTAGTGAAGGAACCAGAAGATCAGGAGATAGAAAAATATAGACTGAGGAAAGGTAGAGAGTGAAGAGATGGAAAGAGACAGAGACGGTAGAGAGAGGAAAAGAGAAGGGAAGAGAAGAGAATGAGGGGATATTGGATAAAGTGGTAGGGGTTATAAATCAAAATGTGTGGAGAAAGGTTGTTGGCATGGAAAAGGGCTGCTTCTTTTTGAAGGAAAGCAAAAGAATGGTTATGAGGTCTAGGCAATTTGAGATAAAGAGAAGCTTTGTTATATTTCTTGCTTTAATGGAAAGTTGGGAAGAAGGAAAGAATTTGAAAACGGAAATAAAACAAAATTGTATTAACAAAAAGAAATGAAAAGAAAGGGAGTTCAAGGATCTGATCCAGATTTGCTTAGTAATGAAGTGAGGACCTCAGCTGAGACAATGGGAATAGGAGGTGAGCAAGGCTTGAGAGATTTGAAATAGTTTCTCTGGGGAGCCAGATGAGGCATTAAGGAGGAATAAAAGGATTACCTGGCTCCAATTGAGGAGTATAAATTTGGAATGAATCCAGTGAACACCAGAGAACTGTCCCCAGTTCTGGTCAGCAGTAAATGAGTGGGAGTGGAGGATGCTGGAGGGAAGGCAGGACAGGTTTGGCGAAGGCCTTTGTCAGAAGGAGAGGGTGAAAGTTCCTAGTGTGGAATTGGGCTAGTAAACTATAGGGCAGAGAGAGTGGGAAGGGAAGAATGTGAAGTCAAGGCATAAACAAAGACCAGAATCCTGCACCATGATTCCTGCAGAATAAGCTTCTGACCAATATCCACCACTTCACCCTTCTTCCTTCCACTAGACTTCTGGAAGACCACTCCAGATAGTTGAAACTACAGTAATATATGATAATAAGTTAACACACAGGCTATTTGCTTTTAAATAGAATTAAAGGAAAAAATAACTCTCTTTTATTAAAGTTCAGTGGGCTATATTTGTGGGAGTGAGAATTATTCTCTTATTTTTGAAATTATAGAGCAGAGTTATCCTCTTATCAACTAGCTATACTGTTAGGATTTTTTTTTCTCCAATATGTCTTTTATGTCACCAGCTTATAGTATATAAAAAATGATAACAGGTCAGACTTAATCAGCACATGAAAGAATCAATGAGTGAATTTTAGAAATGGCTAAATTGGTAGTGAGCTCTTGGGGTACTAAATACACCAATAAAATAACAAGAATTACTAATCCTTATTTGATGTGCAAAGTACTTTGCGCATTATTTCATTCATCTCACAAAACCCTCATGAAATGGGTACTATTACTTTTTCCATTTAATAGATAAGGAAAGTGAGACTGAGACAGGTTAAGTGACTTACCAGGTCACTTTGTAAGGGATTCTTACTAAGGGTCAGAGATGAGTAAGTCGTTTTGTGGTATAGATAAACCAGGGGTAGGATGGAATAATGAAAAGGATGCTAGATTTGGAGTCCAGAAGACCTAGGTTCAGCTCCTGCCTGTCCCACTTACTAATATACTGTGGGTAACTCTGAGCTTCAGTTTCTTCATCTGTTAAATAGGGGGGAAAATACTCGAATACTTACCTCATAGGGCTTTTATGAGACTCAATTGGTATAATATGTATAAAGTGAGCTTTGCAAAATTCAAAGTTTTATATAACTGTCAGTTATTATTACTCCTAGAAAAAGCTTCCTACACACGTTGCTTTTCTTTCCTCTCCCTCCTACTCACTTTTCAACCCCTTTTAACTGACTTCTAACCTCGTTACTCAATTGAAATTGCTCTCTTTAAGTTACCAATTAAACCAACAACTGTCTTGACATCTTTGTAGCATTTAATATTATTGACAGCTCCTTCCTCCTAACCATTCTTTCCTCTCTGAATTTGATGGAGTTAGCTGGTAATACTTCTCTTGCCTATCCATTGATCCTTTTCAGTCTTCTTTACCTGATTTTCATCAGTGTTCTGCCCTCTATGGATGTTCCCCAAGGCTCTGTCCTGGGCTTGTTCTTTTCTCTCTCATTAACTCATCCATTTATTATCTCTATGCCTATTTTTAGTGATAGCATTTTGGTCTTCTTTGACAACAAAGGACCCATTTGTTTGTTTAGTTCTTTTGCTAGGACATTGGGAGGTGAGGGAGGAAATGGGAAGGCAATTGGGATTAAATGACTTGTTCAGGGTCACACAACTAGTGCTGTGGCAGATTTGAACTCAGCTCCTCCTAACTCTAGGACTGGCGCTCTGCATTGTAGTATCCTCTGCACCACCTAACTGCCCTGTATGCATCTATGTTTTATGGCTCCCATATTTATATATGGGGGGTTCTAATCTCTCTTGACCCCCACTCCTGTATTACCAACTACCCGTTGGATGGCTTCATGTAGATGTCCCTTAGACATCTCAAATTCAACTCCCCCCCCAAAAAAAACAAACAACTCATATTTCTTCCTAAATTTAAACCCTTCTCCAAATGTCCTTATTTCTGTTGAAGGTATGCCATTTTTCTAGTCACCCAAGCTTCACAAACTCAGAGACTTTTGTGATACCCCTCTTTTACTCACCCCCATGTAACTAATCATTTGCCCAAGTCTTATTCAACCTACCTGTTTCTCTTGCTTCCATCCCTATCTTTCCCCTCCTACAGTTATTACCACTCCTTGTTCCAACCTTCTCATAGAAGTGCAATAGCTTCCTAATTGAGGTCCTGACTTTCAATCTCCCCCCTCTTCAATCCATCCTATGCCAAAATATCTCCCAAACCATAGATATTCTTATCTGTTTAGATAGAATTTCTCCTCTAACACAATGTAACCTCCTTGAAGTCAGGGACTGATTTTTCTCCCTTTTATCTTCACATCCCAGTACCTTGAATTATGTCTTACACACAGGTTTCTAATAAATTATTGTCTCATTGAATTAGCACGTTTTCAAGAGTATGTGGGCAATAGTGGTGGGATTTGAGAAGGATGGTCCAATGTGAATTATTTCCACTATAGTGAAAATAATTCAAGAATGCCTCCTGCTGACTTAGAGTTAATAATGCCCACATCCTATAGAACTTCCTGTTGAGTCCGGAGGAGGGAACTCAGGCCCACATCAATATGATGCATAAGCTGGTTCGTTTATTGATCACAGGATACATACTTTTATACTCTACATTTACGTAACCAATTACATAAATGTTTTAGCAAGCATTTTTTTCACATGCATACCTTGTGTATGTCTTAGGTGATTGTTTTGAGAACCAAACAGTGTTTTGATAAACAGAGTGAAGATTGTTTGGAGAACCAGTGATTTGATAAACAAAGTGCAGAAGGTAATTATCTCAGAATACACTATCTATCTGAGCCTGGGAATACACCTAGTTAGCTCAGACATGCAGCTACTCCCTTATCTAAGCTCTGAAGTACATCTTGCTGGTTAAAGCACATAACTATTTCTGTGTTAACCCTTCATAGCTCTTAGCCTGGAATACATATGACACAACAACTTCCTACCGTACATGCGTCATTAAACTTTAAAATCTAAGTGTAATTTGCAAATTGAGACAAAGGCACACTGAGTCAAGTCATGGAATTTTGACCAAGATGTACCCATCTACTGTCTTCATTCACAAAGAGTTGTAGCTTTTCTTATAATGAATTTCCATCTTTTGTTTTTAAACCACTTAATTTTCTCCTTGTATCTTTTCTCCAGAATCCTTTCATATTTGTAACCCAGTGCTTTTGAAGCACATTTTGATATTTGGCTTTCATTCTTGAAGAAAACTATGACATCATGGGAGGTGATGCCATGACAAGCACATGAATTATATTTGAGTGAGGGGGGCTGTGCTAAGTCACTATCCTCACTTTCTCCTCCAGAGCCATTGGGTCCAGTGGCCAGACATGGATCAGGATGACTGGAGATGGGCCTGAATGAGAAGCAATTATAATTAAGTGAGTTGCCCAAGGTGGTCACATTGTAAATAACATTTATTGATTTGCTGATTGATTACTATAACCAAGATTTTTTAATAAAGAAAAAGGAGGAAAAAAATCAGTAAATCTGATCAATATGTTGAAAAACATCTGACAACATATGCAATGTCCCTCCATATCCCTCCAATACCACCACACACACACACACACACACACACACACACACACAGGCATAGGGTGAAGTGGCTTCTCATATTTCTTCTGTAGAGCTAAGCTTATTCTTTATTTACAAAGGTTTTGACCTACATTATCTCCTTTGAGCCTTGCTGCACTTCTGGCTTAGGTACTAAATTTATAATTCTAGTTTTGCATATGAAGAAACCAAGATTCAAGTTAAATGACTTTCCTATAATCACCAAGAATGTTGAAATTAATGAACAATCTCATTCATTTCACACACCAGGAGGTTTTATTTCTGCAAGATAGGCTTCAGCAATATGTGAACCAAGAATTACCAGAAGTGTAGGCTGGTTTTTGAAGAAGCAGAAGAAACTAGAGACCAAATTGCCAACATTTGCTGGATTATGGAGAAAGCAAGGGAGTTCCAGAAAAATATCTCCTTCACTGACTATACTAGAACCTTTGAGTGTATGGATCATAACTAAATGTGGCAAGTCCTCAAACCGTGGAGTATCAGATCATCTTATTTGTCTCCTGAGGAACCTGTATGTGGGTCAAGAAACAAGTTAGAACTGAACATGGAACAGTTTGAAAAGGAATGCCTTCTTTAATTTAACATATGCATCAAACAAAATACCAAAAAGTGAAAAACTAAAAACTTCTTGATGAGGAATAAAAGTTGTTAAAATAAAAGTTGACCTGAAGCTTAACATCAAAAAAAAAAAAAAAAAAAAACTAAGGTCTTGGCAACTGATCCCATCACTTGCCAGCAATTAGAGGAAGAAGAAATAGAAGCACCATCTGATTTTATATTCCTGTTCTCAAAAATCAC
Source organism: Macrotis lagotis (assembly GCF_037893015.1). Taxonomy (NCBI): domain Eukaryota; kingdom Metazoa; phylum Chordata; class Mammalia; order Peramelemorphia; family Peramelidae; genus Macrotis; species Macrotis lagotis. The sequence continues at coordinate 41,779,978 of NC_133658.1, read as the reverse complement.
TGCAGATGGCAACTGCAGCCATGAAATTAAAAGACTTGCCCTTTGGAAGAAAAGCTATGGCAAATCTGTAAAGTACAAAGAAGCAGAGGCATCATCTTGCTGACAAAAAAAAAAATCTGTATAATCACAGCTATAGTTTTTCCAGTAGCAATGTATGGTTTGGAGTTGGATGTAAAGTTGGATTAAAAGGAAAGCTGAGTACTGTGGAATAAATCTTTTCAAATTTAGTTCTGGGATAGATTTTTGAGGATAGACCTTTTGGCTACCTAAGTAGTATTTGAGCAATAGGCCTGCAATCAGGAAGTCCCTTGGACAACAAGATCAAATCAGTCAATGCTTAAATTAATTCAAGTTATTCACTGGAAGATCAAGTAGAGAAGTTGAAGCTTAAATGCATTGGTCACAGAACTCATTGGAAAAAAAATCGATGTTGAGAAAGATCTAAGATAAAAGAAATAGGGGATGGCAGAGAATGAGATGAATAGTGTCATGGAAAAAATGAACATGAGTAGGCTTTGGGAGACAGTGGAGGATAGAAAGGCGTTGTGTGCTGTGATGATTCATGGGGTCAGGTAGAATCAGACATAACAAGGGTAATCACATAGCTAATGTCAGAGGCAGGATTTGATCACCTCTCTCACTCCAAGTTTAGTACTCCACTCTTTGTTTTAATGTAAACCTGTTAAATATTATGTAAGAACAAGCTCCCCATAGCTAATACATCAATAATAGACACTGCAGTGAAGGGACACATTAATCTCCTTTTTTAAAAAAAAGATCATTGTCATTATGATGGGCCAGGAGAGTTGAAGTGCTTTTGGTCATTTGGCTTTCAGGAAATTAGAAGTAGAATTAGATACTTGAAATTATGGGCATGATTTAGATGGTGGGCAGACTCTTAAAAGCTCATTTTAATTAATATATTCAGATGTTAAACATATCAAGTAGTAGTTCCTCTCTTTTCGATGGAATCCTTGAAGTTCAGCTGGAACCTATCAGAATTCACCTATCAGAGTTCAATGCTGATCTTTTTGGCTACCTAAATGGTATAGTAGATTGAATACTGGTCAGGCAGTCAGGAAGATAGATCTGTGTTCAGATTTGACCTTAGACACTAACTAACCTTGGGCAAATAAGTTCATCTATGTTGCAGTTATCTCAATTGTAAAATGGGGAGTTATCTTGTTGGTTTGTTGTGCGAGTCAAAGAGAATATTTGTAAAAATGCTCAGCACAATGTCTCATATTAGTAGGCAATATTTAAAGGCATATTGAGTTCCCCGCAACCCCTTTTAGTTTTAAATCATTATCTTGACAATGATATAGTCATTTATCATACCCATTTCCTCCCATTTATTTGGAAAAGATGTGGATCTATATGAATAAATTAATGAAAAATCTGAATGAAGTAATTAGAATGAAATTCTAAGGACCTGCTCAGGATCTAAATCATAACAATACTTTCAAGCACCTAATTCTACTTCTAATTTCCTCAAAGCCAAATGACTAGAACACACCAACTCTCTCCTGGTCCATCACACTGAACTCTATATGATCACCATGTACCTCTACCATAGCTCTAATGAGCTTGTCTCCTGAGCCAGGTTGGGTAGTTGGAGATTGTTGGGAAAGAGGCAGCCCCCATCTTGTTTCATAGGGCAGTATCTGCCCTATAGAAAGTCCTTAATTAATGTTTGTTGACTAGTTGATAATTATCACTGTTAGTCTAATTGCAATAGTAAATGGACATGAAATATGAGGAATCAATTTTGTGGGATTTCCTTGGTATATCCAGAAAAATTATTGATCCATTTAATAATTGAGCGAATGTGCTACTATAGTGCTCTAATGAGGGAGTGCCCTATATACAGTGCCCTAATAAATGTGATTAGCCAACATTTGCATTGGGATTTTGGTAATTCTTGAAAAGTTCCCAGAAGTGAGAAAGAAACAGTCAGAAGATCTTTTTTTCAGTTACTCAAAGGACCATCCTTTAGAGTGATTTCATGCTTTTGTTTTTGACTTTTAAAGTACTTAAATTTTTATTTTTGGAGTTAGTTATTTTAAGTAATTTTTAACAATTAATACCAGTTATACCATCAAGAAAAAATTTAATTAAAATTAAAGATGTTAGCTAGGATCTAAAAAATTTTATAAAATATTAATGTGGTAGAATAATAGTGGTTATTTTCATAGTCATTGAAAGCTACAATGTTTATGACATTTAAAACAATCTTTTTTTTAAAAAAAACATCACTTTTTGATCTTCAAACCACAGATTTAAGTAGTATATAATTTAGTAATTTAATTAGACATGGATGGATCATATGTGCTAGGTACTGGGAATATGATACTATAGCACAATCATTCAATCAATAAATGTTATTAAAGACCCACATATACAGGAATATTCATAGCAGCTCTTTTTGTAGTGGCAAATAATTGAAAATTAAGAATGGCTGAACAAGTTGTGATATATGAATGTAATGGAATGTTGTTATTCAATAAATGATGAGCAGGCAGATTTCATAAAAAACCTGGAAAGACATACATGAACTGATGCTGAGTGAAGTGAGCAGAACCAGAACATAATACCCAGCAAAAGCAACACTGGGCAAGGTTTAACTGTGATGGACTTAGCTCTTCTCAGCAATACATTGATCAAAAAGACCCGTGTTGGAAAAAAGCTATCCACATCCAGAAAAAGAACTATGGAATATGAATGCAGATCAAACCAGACTATTTTCATTTTTTAAAATTTGTTTGTTGTCTTTTCCTTCTTGTGATTTTTCCCTTTTGTTTTGATTTGACTTTCATAGCCTGAGTAATATGGAAATATGTGTAATATTATTGTACTTGCTTGACCTATATCAGATTGTTTACTATCCTAGGATAGGGAAAGGGAAGGGTAGGAGGGAGAAAACTTTACAAAAAAGGATTTATTGAATACCTATTATATGACCACCACTGCACTAAGCACTGGGGATATAAAGACAAATGAAGGGTCTATGTCTCAAAGAGGGAACAAACTTTTTTAATTTTTAATTTTTTCCAATTACATGCAAAGATAATTTTCAACATTTATCCTTTTACAAACTTTTTGTTCCATGTTTTGCCTACTTCCCTCCCTTTCCTCTTCTCTCCTCATGGCAGAGAACAACCTGATATAGGTTACACGTGTACAATCATGCTGAATATATTTCCATATTAATCATGTTGTGAAAGAATTTGAACCAAGAGTGGAAAAAACCATGAGAGAAAGAAAAAAACATAAAAGAAATCTTAAAAAGTGAACACAGTGTGTTTTGTTCTGCATTCAGACTCCTTGGTTGTTTCTCTGGATGTGGATGGTATTGTCCATAACTAACTTCTTAGGACTGTCCTTAGTCCCTGAACTGCTGGGAGGAGTTGTGTCCATCTCACAGTGTTGTTTAATGTATACAATGTTCTCTTGGTTCTGATCACTTCACTCAGCATCAGTTCATGCAAGTCTTTCCATGCTTCTCTAAAGTCCAACTGCTCATGATTTCTTTCTTTTGTTTGTTTTCTTTTTTTGTAAGGCAAACGGGGTTAAGTGGCTTGTCCAAGGCCACACAGCTAGGTAATTATTAAGGGTCTGAGCTCATATTTGAACCCAGATACTCCTGACTCCAGGGCCGGTGCTTTATCCACTGCGCCACCTATCCACCCCTCACCACCTAGCCGCCCCTTGCTCATGATTTCTTACAGAATAATGGTACTCTATAATATTCATATAACATAACTTGGAATGGTCATTTATTAATTACTATGTTTTAGTCACCACACACACTAAACACTTTACAAGCATTGTCTTATTTAATCCTTCCAGCACTAAGATAGGTGTTATTATTACCCCCATTTTACAGTTAAGCAAATAAAGGTTGAATGACTTGCCCAGTATCATAGAACTAGGAAGTGTCTTGAACTCAGTTTGTCTTAAATCAAAACACAAAGTAGCTTTGTGGAGGAAGGCACTGGGGAAGAAAAGGAGGGAAAGGTGGTGCTTGAAGTGAGTCTTAAAGGAAATCAAGGATTCTAAGAATAAGAGATGGAGAAAAGCCTATACAAAGTCATGGAGACAACATATTGAGTATTGACAAAGAGTAGAAAGGTCACATTGACTGGACCATGAAACGTGTAGAGAGGAGAGATGGACAATAATGCTTTAAGGGGAGGATGGGACCAAGCTGTAAACATCATGAAATGTCAAAGAAGGGATTTTATAATTGATCTTAGATACAATTGGGAGGCTATTGGAATTTATTGATTAAAGGTGTGACATGGTCATTATTATGCTTTAGGAAAATCACTTTGTCAGCTAGGATGTAAATGATGAATTAGAATAATAAGAAAATTGAGACAAGAAGACCAAGAGAAGGGGCAGCTAGGTGGCGCAGTGGATAAAGCACCGGCCCTGGAGTCAGGAGTACCTGGGTTCAAATCTGGCCTCAGACACTTAATAATTACCTAGCTGTGTGGCCTTGGGCAAGTCACTCAACCCCGTTTGCCTTGCAAAAAAAAAAAAAAAAGAAAACCAAGAGAGAGGTTTATTGCAATGGTCCAGGTAAGAGTGAGGAGGATCTGAATTGAGGGGGTGACACTGTGTGGGAGGAGTGAAGGGAATGTGTGATTGTAAGTATTGTAGAGCTAGGCAGGATGTGATCTAGAGTCTTATTAAAATGTGGGGTTGAATGAAAATGAGGAGTGAATAATACCAATCTAGGTGCCTGAAAGGATGGTGGGGACCTTGATAGAACTAAGCTTCAAAAATGAGTTCAGAGGACAGGTGAGTTTTAGGGAAAAGATAATGAATTCTATTTTGAATTATCTTCTCTTTATCCCATTTTTATCTTGTTTATATGTAATTGCTTGCTGCTTCTTCCATAAGACTGTGAGCTTCTTGGGGGCAGGAAGTGTCTTTTGCCTTTGTTTATATCCCCAGAACTTAGCAAGTTGCCTGTAACGTATAGGCTCCTTCATAACTACTTGTTGACTAATTGATTTACTATTTTGAATGTGATCAGTTTGAAATATCTGTAGGGCATCCGGTCTGAAGTGTCCAGCACAGCAGGTGGTGATGTAAAGCCAGAGTTCAGGTGAAATACCAAGGTTAGATAAACAGATCTTGAAATATATGCAAGGAGATGATAATTAAATTCTTGGGAGCTGATAGTTGTGGAGGAGAGAGGGAGCTGACAAGGATGATGCTTCACTTCAACAAAGGAGACTGAAAAGGTGTGGTAAGAGAGTCAGGAGGAGAACAATGAAAAAAGTAGTATCATGAAAACTCAGAGAGGACAGGGTATTATCCAGGAGAAAGAGGAAAGTCAACAGCATCAAGGGCCTCGGAGCTGTCAAGAAAGAAAATAACAGGTAAAAAAGTGATTAGATTTGGCAATTAGATAGTTGATAACTTTGCAAAGGGCTGTTTCTATTGAATGAAAAACTTGGAAGCTAGATTTCAGATAAAAAGGAAATCTTTTTTATCTTTATAGGATAATTTTCTTTTTATTTTATGGATGTTTTATTTTTAAATTTGTAACTAAAGTTAGATGAACCAGTACCATCTTATTTTTAAAGATAGAGAATGTCCTGGTTTTGATCTTTTTTAAATAGATCTTTTTTATTGATGACTTTTTGTTTTTATTTCACATAATTTTAAAATACTTTCTTCTCTCCACTCCTACCCAACATACCCCTCATTTTAGCTAAGAGTTAAAGAAAGAGGGGAAAAAATAGTTCAGCAAAACTACCACATTGATTATATGATATTTTTGCAATATTCCATTCCTATATTTTCACACTTCTTCAATGAAAGGAGAAATATAAAACCAATGATTCTTACTCTTATTCTCATTTGCTTGATTTTTACATATTTTTGCTCTCCCAAAATAGGCATATGGAATGTTTTATTTTTAAAGCAAATAATTAATACTGATCATATTCAGAATTTTATAAGATTATCGAAAATGCTCTGGAGTTCATAAGACTTGAGGGTCAATGAAATAGGAGATTAGGGCATAGTGTGGTTTAATGGTAGAAACAGTATTGAATTTTGGGTCAGGAGACTCGACTGTGGATCCTAGATTTGCCAGTTTAAACCCTTACGATTTGGGCAGATCATCTCTCTGAGTTCAATTTCTTCATTTATAAAATGAAGAGACCAGTCTAGATGATCTTTAATATCATTGCTAGCATTAAAATACTGAGGAGGCACTATAGCCCTAAGTATAGTGGTGGTCAAATGGTCGTTCCTCAGCAGATTAGAATGGGGAGAAAAAAGAAGGAAGAAGAAAAGACTAGTTAGGAGCTTGATACACTAATTCAAATACAAGATGATGAATAACTGGACAAGAATGAGATATGGAAGGGCTGAGGGACATTAAAGAGAAATATTTGTCAGATGCTAATAGGAGCAAGAAAGGAAGAATAGAGTTGAAAGTATCTCTAGATTTCTAAGACAACAAGAAGTGATGGGCATGAGAGAATGGGGAAAGGAAGACTAAACTTAATTATTTTTAATATTCAAGCATTAACATGACATACAGATGGAACGAATGGACTGAGCTGGACAGTGAGCTGTGGGCCGCGGCAGAAGTCATGGCAGGGCAGGCTTTTAAAAAGTTTCTTCCCATCCTTGACCAAGTTTTGGTGGAAAGGAGTACTGCTGATACTGTTACCAAGGGAGGTATCATGCTTCCAGAGAAGTCTCAAGGAAAAGTATTACAAGCCACGGTAGTGACTGTTGGATCAGGATCCAAAGGAAAGAGTGGAGAGATTCAGCCAGTTAGTGTGAAAGTTGGAGACAAAGTTCTTCTTCCAGAATATGGTGGCACAAAAGTAGTTCTAGAGGACAAGGACTATTTCTTATTTAGAGATAGTGACATTCTGGGGAAATATCTAATGAAGTGGTGTCTGAAAGTTGCCCATTCCATTGAAGTTCTGAAATCTTTGTTTCATCATGTAAATAATTTCCAGGTCTCTTGTTTTATAATAAATGGGTTATCTTGTGTCTCTAAAATCCAATTTCTCTGCATCAATATGAACATTTCCAAATAAAAAATGTATAAATGAAAAAAAAACATGACATACAGGAGATGGTTACATGACTCAGTGGTTAGAGCCCCAGCCCTGGAGTCAAGAGCACCTGAGTTTAAATGCAGACACTTAATAATTGCCTAGCTGTGTGACCTTGGGCAAGTCACTTAACCCCATTGCCTTGAAAAAAAATGACATACAAATAGAGATACTGAAGACAGGGGACATGAGAGAAACTGAGAGGAGAAAGGCTAGAGATATTCATCTAAGAATCTTCTACATATAGCCAATCATGAAGAGCAGATACTTAAGGTTCCCCCCTGCCCCACCATGGAGAAGAAATAGGACTGAGTCTTGGAGGTCACCCACAATTGATGGACAAGTGAAAAACATCCAGCAAAATGTTTGAAAGCATTAGGAGAATCAGATACACATCATAGAGTGGAAGTCAAGGAAAGAACTTTAAGATAACCATGATTATCATGCAGCAAGAATGAAAACTGAGAAACCACTGCTTTTGACCATTATGAGATAATCATGGAGAACAGAAATAATTCTATAAATAATGCTGTAAAGGGAATTGTTTAAGATACTTAAATGACTCTCTAAGGCTCATCCTGTAGACCATCATATCATATTCAAAAAGAAATAATTGTTTTTCTTTGCTAATGCTTATTCTCTTGGTGTTTTTCTTGTCTTATTGCTATAGCTACCATTTCTAGTACTATGTGAATAATATTGATAATAAAGTCATCCTTGTTTTATTTTTGATCTTATTGGAAAGGCTTCTAGTTTACCTCCATTATCTACAATGTCAGTTCTTGGTAAGAGATAAATATTATCTAATATATTAAAGATCCATTTTTTCAATGAGTTTTTAAAGCATTTTTTAAAAACAGAAATGGGTTGTTGTATTGTAAAAAACTTATATGTTGATATAATCATGTGCTTTTGATTTGTTATTAATATGATTGTGTTTATTTGCTGTTGTTCAGTCATATCTGACTCCTCATGGTCCCATTTGGAATCCTCTTGGCAAAGCTATTGGAGTGGTTTGCCATTTCTTTCTCCAGCTCATTTTACAGATTGGTTGGTTCTTGTCCTTTGTTATTGAAGAGGACCAAAATGACATCACTATGTTTGAGACAACTTACAGTATGCTTACTGTGGCTGATTAGACCAATACAAGCTCAGAAAGCTCTACCACAGGTTGGGCACAAATACTTCATGTGAACCCCTGGGATGGGTACTCTAAATTTATGGATGTCACATTTCCATTGTGTTGCTTCAATTCTGCCTTCCTCATAGTGAGCAGCATCCTCAATGATGGGGGCATGCCATGCTGGGTGGTCTTGTGCCAGTGTCTCCCATCTGTACAATCGATTCTAAAGTTCTTCAGTGAGACCTTCAGAGTGTCTCAGTATCACTTCTTCTGACTACCTTGTGAGAGATTTCCTGTGTGAATTCTTCATGAAATGGAGAATTTAGCAAGCATATGTCTGGCATTCTAACATCGTGTCCAGCCCAACATAGTTGTACTCTCTGTAGTAATGTTGGAATGCTAGGCAGTTTAACTCTAGAAAAACCTCTGTGTCTGGTATCTTCTCCTGCCAGGTGATCTTCAGAATCTTCCTAAGAAAATTTAAATGGAAATGATTCAGTTTCCTGACATGGCACTATTAGATTGTCCAGGTTTCACAGACATATAGCAATGAGGTCAGCACAACAGCTCTGTAGACCTTCAGTTTGGTAGTCATCTAATACCTCTTCTCTTCCACACTCTCTTTTGGAGCCTCCCAAATACTGAGCTAGCTCTGGCAATGCCTTTGTCAACCTCATTTTCAATGTGTAGCTCCTGGAAAGGACCCTGCCAAATTAAGTGAATTTGTCCATAGTACTCAAAACTTCTCCATTTGCTGTAATCGATGGTTTCTCATATGACTGGTGTGGTGTTGGTTGATGGAGCACCTTTGTTTTCTTGGTGTTAATTGTTAGACCAAAATTAGCACTAGAAACATAGAAGTGATCCATACTCTGTTGCATCTTGACTTCAGAGTGCATTGAGGGCACAATCATCTGCAAACAGAAGATCATGACTCCAACACTCCCTCCACTTTGGTGTTGGCTTGTACCCTTTTCAAGTTGAAGAATTTGCCATCAGTGTGGTAGCTGACCTTGAGGCCATGTTCATGCCTCAAGCATGGGAGCAAGGACACATCCTTGTTTCACTCCAGTGGTGACTGGGAAATCTCGAGAGCATTGTCACCATCTAGAACTGAGGCATACATGATGTCATGAAATTGACATATAATATTGATGAACTCCAGACAACCAAATTTTGACTTAATTTTCTATAAACCCTCACAACTGATGATATCAAAGGTCAGATCTACAAATGTTGTATACAGACCTCTGTTCCTGGCATTTTCCCTGGAGTTGTTGGGCAGGAAACACCATATCGATTGTTTGTCAACCCTTTCTGAAGTCACACTGACTCTCAGGGGGTGACCATCTTCCAGGTGAAGGATCAGTCTATTGAGGATGACTCTGGCAAGAATCTTACCAGCAATGACCAAAAGAGAAATATCCCTGTGATTATCATGGGATAATCTATTTCCTTTAGCTTTATGAAGATGGATAAAATAGAGGCATCCTTGAATTCTTGGGGGATAACCTCTTCATGCCATAACCTGGAAAATTTCAATTAACTTTGCATAATATTGAATCAATATTGCTTTCCTGATATAAACCCTACCTGGTTATAGTGTCCAGTCATTTATGTATCACTGTAGCCGCTTTGCTAATTTTTTACTTAACATTTTGTGTTAATAGCTATTTTTAATTTTCCTGTTTTGTCTCTCTCAAGATCATATTTATATATTTATATAGTATTCATATATTTATATAGTAAGAAAAATTTGGTAAAATATTATATCTCTTCATTTCCTATCATTGCAAAGAGTTTGTGTAATATTTAAATTAATTATTCTTCAACTGTTTTATAGAACTTATTTGTAAATTCATTTGGTTTTAGGTTTTTTCCTTTGAGTTCATTTTTGACTTTTTCAATTTCTTTTTCTGAGATCAGGTTATTTCAATTCTATATTTCTGTTCCTGGAATATTTTAGATCTTTTGTAAATATTCATCCATTTCATTTTCATGACATTTCATCATCAGTTTTTTTGGCATATAACTTTATTCTTCATTTCTTCTGACTTCCTTTTTGATATAGACAATTTGGCTTTCCTCTCTTTTTAAAAATCAGATTAGCTAAAGATTTATTTTATTATTCTAGCTCCCCCTCTTAAAAAAAACAGTTTCTGAGTTTTACTTATCAATTCAATGGTGTTTTAACCTATTTAAGAGAATAAATTGTTTTAATTCTTTTAAGAGCCTCCATCTGTAAATAAGCATTTGTCAGTGCTATTTACAGATAGGTTTTAACATTCAGATGTCTTAAAGATTCAGATTTTAGTATGCTCATGGATAGACAAGCAATCTTTCAAAGGTCCCTCTTTTCTGCCAATATTCTTCACATCATGTTGTATGGCTGTGAGTCATGAAATACCATAGTCTCTGAAGTATTAAAATGGTGAACTGAGACAGAACTAGGACTTTTTGTACCTGAGGCAAGAGGCAGGGAAAGGATCTTCAGTGTATGGGGAGACAGAGACTCTGGGATACCCTTATGATAATAGTTTATGGTTTTATAGCACCTTAAAGTTTTCAACGAGCATTACAAAAATGATCTCATTTTATCCTCACAACAACCATGGAAGGCTACAATTGTTCACTTGTCTCAGTCATGACTCTCTGTGACTCCATTTGGGGTTTTCTTTGCAAAGATACTGGAGTAGTTTGTCATTTCCTTCTCCAGCTCATTTTATAGATGGGGAAATGGAGGCCAACAAGGTGAAGTGACTTGCCATGGGTTTCACAGTAAATATTTGAGGCCAGATTTGAACTCATGAAGATGAAATCTCCTGACTCAAGACCTGTCACTCTATCGACTTGCCACCTAACTTTCAACCCTGGTAGGGAGGTTCTATTAGTACTATTAGAGGAAAAAACTGAGGCAAATAGAGGTTCAGTGACTTCCCCAGGGTCACACAGTAGGTATCTGAGGCTGAATTTGGACTCAGGTCTCCCTGACTCCTGAATCAATTCTCCCTCTACTTACTGTGCCAACTAATTGTCATGAGGGGTAGGTAGAAGAAGCTTAGCCCCGTGTATCGTCTTCTAGCTTCCAGTCTATGCTGGCAAGCAGAAAGAACTCTGGACCTGGGGTCAGAAGACCTGAGTTCAAATTCAGTCTTAAATGCTAACTAGCTGTGTGATTCTGGGCAGGTCACTTTAACCTCTGTTTACCTCAATTTCCTCATCTGTGAAAATGAGGGTAATAGCACTTTCCAGGTTGGTTGTAAAAATGAAATGAGCTACTAACTTTAAAGCACTGACATATAAGTAAATACTATATAAATGTTATTTATTATTATTAATGTTAACATCATTTTTATTTATTAACAGTTAACTGTACTAAGGATTGGGAGCTGACTTCAGGGAGCTTGGGTTCTATTGGAGAATTCAACATTTAAACAGAAAAAAATTATACAGTATAATTTGAAGAGGGAAGGAACACTAATAAATTGAGATAGAAAAGTATTTCTCTAGGAGGCAGTACATGAGATGAATCTTCAAAGCTTGGAGATTCTCACTGGTGGGGATGAGGCAAGAGAGCCTTCCAATAGAGAGGTTAGCCAGGCCCAAAGATATGGAGGTGGAAAATGAGATGTCTCATGCAGGGAAGAGTAGATTTGCCTGTTTGGCTAGAGGGGTGTCATGTGAAGTATGCGCAGGAGGGTGACCAAAGCTAGGACAAAAAGGGTGCATTTGACCAAAGGGGCAAGAGGGAACCCCTAATGCAGGTGTGTCCAACCCACAGTCTGTGGCCCTCAAAGCCCATTCAGGCAACCTGCGATGCATTTGTTATTATGCTCATTGGTAATGGGGGCTACACTGTAGTCATCAATAAATATTAATTCTAGCCCTTCACAAGTTTTTGTTGGGTGATGCAGCCCAAAAGGTTGGATGCCCATGATCCAGTGGCTCTTAAGCAGAGGAATGATGTGGTCAGTGAACAGGAAAATGATATAGCCAGACTTGTATCTGTATAGAAAACAGATTGGAGAGAGAAGAGACTGGAATCCAAGAGTTCAATTAGGACTCCATAAAAGATGATTCATCTCATGGTATAAATGAGACAAGAGGCCAATTCCAAGGCCAATCAAATAACGATATTAGATTTTAGTGATGTCATCAGGTCCCTGGCTTTCATGGCCTGGTCTAGGACCCCATCTATAATATCGGTAATTGTGTCTGGGGAAACACATTCTGAGTTCCGAATAGCCAATTATAGGCAGTAGGTGGTGCCATGGGGAGGATGTTGAACCTGGACTCAAGAATACCTGAGGAGTTTGGGAACTTGTTCCTTTAGTAAATTAGGAATTGTGCCTGCTCAGGTCTACTGTTTTCAGATCTAGTACACCACACTCCCTCTACAGCTCCCCCTCACCCAATCAAACTGTAAAGAACCTGTCTCCCTATTTTGAAATATTACTTTGGAAAGGATTGATGGATTGAAAAAAAATTACCCAAATACATCTTTATATTTTTCCAAGTCAAGCTGTTTCTTGCTCTGCTCCAAAACGCCTTCCCTCAGGATCAAAATAAATTGATGGGCATGATGAGACCTCATGAGTGGGTAGTACCAGTTTTAGATGCTTCCCACAGACTTCTACAGAACTAACAAAACTGGAGACCCACAAGATATTTTCAACATGAGGTTTTTCTCTTGATTTACTTTTTACTTTGGGAAGGGGACAAGTATTTGCTTATATTTGTATTCCCAGTTCTTATCATGGTCCCTGGCATATATCAAGTGCTATGTTCTATCTATTCCTCTTATCTTCTCTATATTAGATAGATAGATTTTATCTATCTATCTATCTATCTATCATCATCATCATCAGTCCAGTCATCTAATCCATATATCTATCCATCCATTTATCTAGTTATATGTCTATCTACTTATATATCCAAACACCCATCCATTCATCTATTCATCCATTTTTTTCTATCTACCCACCTACCCACCCATCCATCCATCTGTCTTACATATACTCATACATATGTCCGTTAAATAATGAACCCTTTCTTCAGTCCCTTGCAGAGCTGTTTTAAAATTTCAAGATTTCCCTTGCTCTAAATAAGGACAATAGTAATTACTTTTCACTACAAATAGAAATCAGGGAGAATTGGGTAAAGAGATGATCCCTTTCTAGAGATTGGGGTTTCTGAGGTGAAAGATGTGTTCTTGTGGCCTAGGCTTCTCACAGGAACAACTGGAAGCTGATCAGACTTTAATTTCAGCTACATATTGGCTTCCCCTGTGGGCAAGCTGAAGACCTAACCACTGCTTAATAAATTTTTTTGTATGGAAAACCATTTTGCTCATCCCAAACAACCAATTTGTATGGAAGCTTGTAGGGGGAAAATGGTTTCTAATTTTGAGTGTATGACTTTTCTTCCCTCTTTCTAAAAAAGAACACTGTGCCCTTAGGTCTTCTTGGTTGGTTTAGCTTTCAAGATTTCCAATTTTCTAATACAGAAAAAGGAGTGGTATTCCAGTGATTAAGATCCCTGCCTCACATCACTGAAGCCCAACATTACTGCTTTCTGGTACAGTGTCTCTCTGCTATGCCCCGTGGTCTCCCATGATAACAATGGCACACATATCTTTATTATTTTTGAGTTTGCAAAGCACTTTACAAATAATATCTCATTTTATCTTCACAATAACTCTGAGAGGTAGGGTTATGATTATTCCCATTTTATAGATGAGAAAACTGAAGTAGAGATGCAGTGACTTGCCCAGCATCAAGAAGCTGGTGTCTGAGACCAGATTAGAACTCAGGTCTTCCAGACTCCAGCCTGATCCATCAGTAGAGTGTCTAAAGGAATCCAAATAACAGCTTTATGTGGGTTGGGTCTATTTTCCAAGTTCTTGGGTTTGTAATGGAATAATATCTAACTTCTTTGAGGGGGGAAGGAGGTGAGTTAAAAGACAATATTAAAATGCTACCACATCAAGGCCCTGATGTGGTCACTTCTTCCACTGATTGCAACCCACCAATAATTTCTCATCATAGATAACTACCTGAGGTCCAGAGAAGTAATATTCCAGACTATTCATCACACCACTCATCCCCTTATTAAAAATTTGATAGGTTAAAGGGAAAAAAAGATGGACTTAACATTTTGATGGTGTTAGATTCCTGTGTCTCGTGGATAATCATTGACTACTACATTTAGAACTGGAAGAACTTGTCCAGGTTCATCTTCTTATACAGAGGAAGAAAGGGAAGTCCCGAGAAGTTATCTGGCTTCATGTCACCCAGGAAGAAAGTACCAGACATGAGATATGACTAGAGATGGAGCAAGGGGCACCAGGGTGCCCCTTGATAGTTACTTTTCTCATTGATCCTGGAATCAGGAGGACCTGAGTTCAAATCCAACTTCAGACACTTAGTAATTACCTGGTAGTGTAACCTTGGGCAAGTCACATAACCCCACTGCCTTGCAAACCTCCTCCACCCCAAAAAGAAAGTTACCTCGCTGCCCAGCAAATTGAAAGGACATGTGTTTTCAAATGATGCCCAAAGGGCAATGAAAATGTGCATACCCTTTGATACAGCAACATCACCACTGGGTCTGTATCCTGAAGCGATCATGAAAAAGGTTTGGAAAGTGAGGGGATCTCCCTTAACTGGGGAATGGCTGAACAAGTTATAGTATATGAATATTACAGAATACTATTGTTCTATAAGAAACCAGGAGGGACGGGATTTCAGAGAAGCCTGGAAGGATTTGCATGAACTGATGCTGAGCGAGATGAGTAGAATCAGAAAAACATTGTGCACCCTAACAGCAACATGGGGGCGATGATCAACCTTAATGGACTTGCCCATTCCATCAGTGCAATGATTAGGGACAATTTTAGGGCTTCTGTGATGGAGAATGCTGATTGTATCCACAAGAAGAAACTATGGAGTTTAAATGAAGACCAAAGCTTAATTATCTTCAATTTTTAACAAAGTTGTCTTATATACTACATAATTTTGTGATCTCTAATATTTTATTTCTTACTCAAGGATATGACTTCTCTCCCAACACATTCAATTTTGATTAACACATAGCATGGAAACAGTGTAAAGATTATCAGATCGCCTTCTGTCAGGGGGAGGGGGGGAGGGAAGGGAAAGTGGAGGAAAAATTGTAAAATACAAAACCCCAGTGTCAGCTAGGTGGTGCAGTGGATAGAGCACCGGCTCTAGAGTCAGGGGTTCAAATCCTGAGTTCAAATCCAGCTTCAAAACTTAATTATTGGGCGGCTAGGTGGCCTAGTGGATAAAGCACCGGCCCTGGAGTCAGGAGGACCTGGGTTCAAATCCGGCCTCAGACACTTAATAATTACCTAGCTGTGTGGTCTTGGGCAAGCCACTTAAGCCCATCTGCCTTGCAAAAACCTAAAAAACCCAACAACTTAATAACTGCCTAGCTGTGTGAACTTGAACAAGTCACTTAACCCCCTTGCCTTAAATAAAAGTTTTGAAAAATTCAAAACCCTACCAAAATGATGGATAGAAACTACTATTGTATATAATTGGAAAATAAACAAAATATATAATAAAAATGTTCTTGAATGGAAAGCAGCCATAGAAAGCTCAAATTCAAGGCGAGAAATTTAAACAGCTCAGGGAGGACTAGACACATGACTCAATTTAAATTGCTGTGAAGATTCATTAGGCAGCAAGGCAGGTGTTGAATGTTAAGAAGCATTTTTTTTCCCTTGACTGAAACATGTTGAGGTAATTTGATTATTATACACCAGGGATATAGATTCTTAACGGAGGTGTTTCCACTCATCACCGAGTTTGGTTTCATTTCTGCTAGTCCCAGGGGACAGGTGTCAGTTCTTAGCACTGAAATGCCTATTTTCTGAATGAGACAGGATCTGTTGGCTGAGGATGTATTGTGTGGGGGGAGATCTAACAATTCATAAAGCACTTCTGGGATGAGGAAGGCTCATCTCGTTATTTTTTTTATTTTAGGTTTTTTTTTTTTTGCAAGGCAAATGGGGTTAAGTGGCTTGCCCAAGGCCACACAGCTAGGTAATTAAGTGTCTGAGATCATATTTGAACCCAGGTCCTCCTGACTCCAGGGCCGGTGTTCTATCCACTTTGCCACCTAGCTGCCCCATCATCTCATTCTCTTTCCTCTAAGGGAGTCCCCCACCTGCTCTGGACCCATTCAGGTGGTCAGAGAGCATGCAGTCTGGGAGCATCTGGGCTCTAATGAGAAATCTTTTTTTTCCTGAATTTGTTTCATTTAAATTTTTATAGATTCTTAGCACATAGTTATAAATCCAATTTCTACATAAATGCAATATCAGAATTTATTGTTTTTAAAACAATTTATTCCTGTCTTGCATAAAACATGTGCTGAGATATTTGCATCTTGATCAAAATTAGTTAATAAATCTTTTTAACATTCCCATCCCAAAGCCTAGCAGGGAAAATTAGCTAAAACTTAGTCTCTTATCCAGGGTAGTTGTCAAAGAAGGAAGTAGAAATGTACGGTGTAAGGGCTGGCTAGGTGGTGCAGTGGATAGAGCACCGGCCCTGGAGTCAGGAGGACCTGGGTTCAAATCCGGCCTCAGACACTTAATAATTACCTAGCTGTGTGACCTTGGGCAAGCCACTTAACCCCATTGCCTTGAAAAAACTAAAAAAGAAAAAAAAAGAGAAATGCACAATGTAAATTACATATGGGACAGGTATTTATTTCTTCTACGCATCAAAGAAATGCTTCAAGCAAAAGATCCTCTCAATTGTTCATTGACAAATGGAAAAAAGGTTATATGGGAAACTAATATTGTTTGTTTTGGGGGCTTTTTGCAAGGCAATTGGCTTAAGTGACTGCGGCTGGATTTGAACTCAGGTCCTCCTGACTCCAGGCCAGTGCTCTATCCACTGTACCACTTTGCTGTCCTCAAACAAGTAGTATTAATAACTACTGCTCTGCTCATCCAGGAAGTTGAGACTTTAAATCATCCAGATAAAGGATTTGTCAGGACAGCTGTAGAGGCTAAAGGGATAGATATGGCACAGTGGATTGAGCATGGCCCTGAACTCAGGAGGACCTGAGTTCAAATTCAGCCTCAAATGCTTGACATCTACTAGCTGTGTGACCTTGAATAAATCACTTTATCCTGATTGCCCCCCATCCAGGATCATCCCCAATCATCCTGATCCATATCTGGCCACTGGACCCAGATAGCTCCAGAGGGAAAAGTGAGGCTGTTGACTTGGTACAGCATCCCCTCATTCAAGTTCAATTCTTTGAGAATGGAGGACAAAACAAAAGAGGCATTTTTATGCTTCCCCTCTGCTCTGTATTGTTCTCCTCGAGTAGACTTCATCTGGCAAGCCAAGTCAGAGAGTGGTCATCATCTGGCCAGTGGCCATCTTCTCTGTGTGCCCTGCCATTGCCCAGGCAACTGTCACTGACTGAGGACCCAGGACCTCTGCACCCTCAAACTTACATGGCCACCACAGCTTAGACACATCCCTCTCAGGACTAATGTTTGATCACCTGGAAATCAGACAAAGGAACTTGAAGTAGAAGAGGCAGCTCATCTAGCTGACCATTCCCATCCCTTCCTCTGCCATTCTAGGTGACACACCAGACCATCCTTCCCATCCTTAATGGAAAGACCCAGAGCTACGTTATTCTACCTTGCAGATTGATGTAAGAGAAAGGCAAGATGGGACTCCTCCTTTTTTAAAAGATAAACGGAGGGGAGCAGCTAGGTGGCTCAGGGGATAGAGTAACAGTCTTGGAGTCAGGAGGACCTGAGTTCAAATCTGGCCTCAGACACTTATTAATTAATTGTCCAGCTGTGTGACCTTGGGCAAGTCACTTAACCCCTTTGCCCCTTATATACATTTTTTAAAAAAGATACATTGGACCATTGACTCAGTGGCCAATAAAGAGATAACTTTGCCTTCCTCAAAGTCATTCAACACTGAGGCCCATGTGGCCGCTAGGTTGTTGTTTATCCTTAGTTCTGGAAGAAGACTGTGACATCAGGGAGGTGATGCCATGACAAGAAAGTGAATTGAATTTGAGTGAGGTGGGCCTGTGCTAAGTCACCAGCCTCACTTCCTCCTCCAGAGCCATCTGGGTCCAGTGGCCAGATAAGAATCAAGATGACTGGCGATGGGTCCTGGGTAGGAGGCAATCAGAGTTAAGTGACTTTCCCAAGGCTGCAGAGCTAATAAGTGTAAAGTGTCTGAGATCAAATTTGAACTCAGATCTTCCTGACTATAGGGCCAGTGCTCTATCTACTGCACCACCTGGCTGCCTAAACTTGCCCAGCTAAGTGGTGCATAGTCCATAGAGCACTGGACTTGGAGTTAGGAAGACCTGAGTTCAAATCTTTGCCTCAGATACTTTCTAGCTCTGTGACTCTACTCTGGGCAGGTCACTTAACTTCTGTGTACCTCAGTTTCCTCATCTGAAAAATAAGGATTATAATGGTACCTACTTTGAAGAATTGTGAAGACCAAATGAGATATGTAAAGTGCTTTATAAACCTTCTAGTGTTTTATAAATTATAACTAATTATTATTCATCAGAAGCCTATTAATGCAAGCTATTATTATCAGCACTACTATTATTACTAATCCCCAAAGCATATAAATGCAAGCTAGTATTACTATTATTATTATATTAATTGAAAGCATATAAATGCATGCTATTATTGCTATTATTATTATTATTATTATTATTATTATTATGCAGAAGCAGTCATAGAGTTCATTATCCCCAAAGCACCTAAGAGCAGAGTTAGCCAACAGACAGGCAGAGAAGGCAGCTCTATCCGTGCCCCATTATCAAGCTATTAGGGAAATATCCCTATGATGGCTGAGTCAAATTAGCAACCTATTAAGTGAGTCATATACAGTGGGAACAAAGAAGGTTAAATTTCTAAGAGATCTTTAAATCTCTCATTTTACCAATGTACTCAAAGAGAATGACTCCCCATGGACTAGAAAGGTCAACTCGGGATAGCAGTGATATTTTCTTGACTTTTAGGTGAAACACTAGCAATCAGTTATTTAGAAATAGTTTTTTTCTGGGTTCTTAGTCATCCTGGTTTAAATAGATAAATGAGGGGGGCGGCTAGGTGGCGTAGTGGATAAAGCACCAGCCCTGGAGTCAGGAGTACCTGGGTTCAAATCCCGTCTCAGACACTTAATAATTACCTAGCTGTGTGGCCTTGGGTAAGCCACTTAACCCCATTTGCCTTGCAAAAAAACTAAAAATAAATAGAGAGAGAGAGAGAGAGAGAGAGAGAGAGAGAGAGAGAGATGAGTATGGCCAGAATTGTTGCAACAAGGAAAGAAATAGGGTAAGAATGTAGCCAAAACAGTACTTCTTCATATATGGTTTATGAACAGCGAAGTATGGAAAGCCTTTTCTCTCTCCCATATTCATTACATACTCCTTCAGATTAAGTATTAGAATCAATAGGATCTGGTTCAAATCTGACCTCAGATTCTCACTAACTGTATAACCTGGGGCAAGTCAATTCACTTCAATATGCCTCAGTTTCCTTATCTGTCAATAAGACTAATCTGCATCACAATGCTGTTCAAAGCTTCCAATGAGATAACATATAAAAAATTTACAAACTTTAAAGTTCTATGTAAATGGTAGCTACTATTGCTATTAGTAATAATTAGAAATATATCAATGCTAGTTATTAAAATTACAGTGGCAAGATGTAGGATATCCAACCCAGACGTTTAGAGAACCACAATTTCAAGTTGTCTTTTACTTTCAATATTTAGTTGAGACCAAACTTTAGAAATGCATTCATTAGGAGAAAACATTTTAAATAATTTTTGAGCCTGCAAAAATTAATTCTGTCAATCCTTTGTGTCTAAATCATAGACTGATGTCATTTCTTTTCTTTTTACTCTTGTGTTCTAAAGTGCCTAAATTTTTGTTTACCAACTAAAGATGTCAAATTCTTTTTTAAAATGCCTTTGATGTTTTAATGAAATTTGCTCAAATCACAAATGTTTGTTAAATGAACCATATGGTAGAATCAGAGAATGCTAAATTTATATATTTTCTGATGTACAATTTCTCTGTTTCAGTATAGAGGCAGCTAGGTAGTACAGTAGATAACATGCAGGCTCTAGAGTCAGGAAGAACTGAGTTCAAATCTAGCCTCACACGTTCACTAATTATGTGGAAAAGTCACTTCACTTCAATATCCTTTTGTTTCCCCATCTGTAAAATAGAGTTAATAACAGCACTTATCTCCCAGAATCATTGTGAGGACAAAATAATGTTTGCAAAATGCTTTGTAAATCTTAGGAAAGCAATGAAAAGAGTGGAGAACAATGTAGAACAATCAGGTGGAGAGGACCTAATAGGAGTGCAAGGTTCTCATTACTCCTACCATGAGTAAGATGTTAGTGTGATATTTAAAAAGTCATAGCTTCTGGGTAATTTAATCATTTTTAATAATTTTATTAATAAAAGAGGTCAGTGGCACTCTTGAATGACAAAGATTGCTCATGGAACCCACTCAATGCTTATATGCCCTTGGAAGAATGAGTTTTCCTGAGGATGACAATTCTGATTAGTTAACAATTAATGAGAAAATAAATATTACAATGAGATATGGGCTATATTATAATGAGGATCTTCATGTATGTGACACTGAGCACCCAAGCCTTGTTCAAAGAGACTTATGAATTTCCACATCACTTGTCTGACAAAAGGGAGAATCCACATTTTCCTAGGCCTATCTGAACAAACACAATAAGCAGAAATTCACCCTTTTACCTAAATTTAGAATTTTTTTTTTTACTGTTTTTGATTAGATCTTGGACATCCTGGCTGTATAAGTCTTTTTAAAAATGTTTAGTTACTTATTTCTACATTATTGCAATAATCTTGTTGTGAAAGTCAACATAAATCCACCTCCCCCCAAAAGAGAAAGAAACCTCAAGAGAAATGAAGTGAAAAAAAAGCAAAACACAAAACATGTACTTCAGCCTGTGTTCAGATACCATGACTCTGTCTCTGGGATGGGTTGCATTTTTTATCATAAGTCTATCAGAGTTGATTCAATATCTTTTATCACATTTGCTATTATTAACTGTATTACTCTCCCTCCTATTCCTCTCCACTCCCATTTATTCTATTCTCCCTTCTTTCTATCCTGTCCCTCCTCAGAAGTATGTTGTATCTGAGTACCTTCTCCCACAATCCTCCCTCTTTTCTATCACCTACTCCCCACTTCCCTTACTCCCTTTCCCCCTTATCCCATTCCTTTCCTCTTATTTTTCCTCTAGGTAAGATAGATTTCTATACCCTATTGAGTGTCTATGTTATTTCCTCTTAGAACCATTTCTGATAAGAAATTTCATTTCCCCCACCTTCCCCAATTGCAAAAAACATCTTCTTGACTTTTTTTAATGTAAAATATCTTAGCCCCTTTCTTCCTCTCCTTTTTCTTCCTCTCAGTACTTTCCTTTATCACACATTGACTCATCTTTTTACTATATTATACCATTATATTCCGCTCCCTCCTGTGCCTGGATCATATCTGCTCCTTCTCACTCCTCTTATAAATGAGAAGGTTCATATGAGTTATCAGTATCTTCTTCCCATGCAGGAATACACACAGTTCAACCTCATTAAATCCATCATAATTAGTCCTTCCTGTTTTCCCTCTCTATGCTGCACTCTTAAAGCCCCCTGACTGGCAGAGGAATTAATTTGGCTCAGGAGAGAAATGCGATGCATACACATGGGTGGGGTTGCTAGAAGGACAACTAGCAGAGCCATTTATTGTCCAAAGAGTCATAATAATTAAAGATAAAAACCACAAACGGTATGTAAGCAAAAATGCAAGCCTGTGAGAATTGTACCTTTGATCTGGTCACAGATGTCTGTACATATTTTCCCATGTCTTAGGTACAGGATTTGTTTTGTCTAACTCAGCACTGGTCTCTGCACCTGCATAACTGGGTATAATATTTTGGGGCATAGTTTCTTCTCAAGTTGGATATTCCCTCCATTCTCAGGGTGCTTATCTAGCATTGCATAAATCTTCAGAGTTCATGAAGAACTCTAACAGAGCAATCTTTGAGCATATTCCACAAAAGCAGGTGCTGGCTAAGACATGTCCTGGATTGCAGATTCACACACTGCTCCAGTCCTCTACACTGCACCTGAGTACTATACTTGAAGATCAAACTTTCTGTTCAGCTCTGGCCATTTCAACAGGAATATTTGAAATTATCCTGTTTCATTGATTGTCCATCTTTTCCCCTGGAAGAGGGTGTTCAGGTTTGCTGGGTAGTTGTTTCTCTGTTGCATTCCAAGCTCTTTTGCCTTCCAGAATATCATATTCCAAGCCCTATGAGCCCTTAATGTAGATGCTGCCAAATCCAGGGTAATCCTGACTGAAGCACCATAGTAGCTGAATTGTTTGTTTCTAGTTGCTTTTCTCTTTGACTTGGGAGTTCTGGAATTTGGCTATAATATTCCTGGGAGGCTTTATTTTGGGATCTCTTTCAGGTGGTGATTTGTGGATTCCCTCAATTTCTATTTTACCCTCTGCTTCTAGGATCTCAGGGCAGTTTTGATGGATTATTTCTTGAAAAATGAAGTACAGGCTCTTATCCTGGAGATAACTTTCAGGTAGCCCATTAATTTATAAATTGTCTCTTCTGGATCTGTTTTCCAGGTCAGTTGTTTTTCCCAATGAGATATTTTACAATTTTTTGGTTTTGTTTTATTGTTTCTTAATTTCTCTCAAAGTCACCAGCTTCCTTTAGCTCCATTCTACATTTGATGGAGTTATTTTCTTCAGAGAGCTTTTTTATCTCCTTTTCTGACTAATTTTGTTTTTTAAGACATTCTTCTCATTTGCCCTTTGAACTGCTTTTTCCTTCACTAAGTTGCTGACTTGGTTTTCATGATTGACCTGCATTGCTCTCATTTCTCTTCCCAATTTTTCCTCTGCCCTCTCTTACTTACTTTTCAAAGTCTTTTCTGAGCTCTTCCATAACCTGAGACCAATTCCTATTTTTTTCTTGGAGACTTTGGATACAGAAGCTTTGACTTTGTCAACTTCTGAGTGAATATTTTTATCCTCCATGGGACTAAAGTAATTTTCTATGGTCATATTCTTCTTTTTCTATTGTTTGTTCATTTCCTCAGTCTATGACTGATTTACTGCACTTTCAAAACTTTGGAGTTTTTTTGGGGACACCCCCCCCAAGACCCTAATTCCTTCAAGGTCTTATGAGTTCTCCTGGCCTATGCTCTGGTCTGTGGACAATCACAAGTACTCCCCTCTGCCCTGGAGCTGTGAGGAGGGTCTCTGCTCCACCATGATGGTATGGGGATCCATATTGGACCCTGAATCAGAGTATGGGAAGAGAGCAGAGTCCTACCCAGGGATAGCAGAGAGATCTCTGCAGTCTCTCCCCACACCCTTACTATCCCGAGCCTGAGTGCTCTGGAAGTAGCTTCTGGGTGACTTCATAAGTTCCCACTGCTGTTGTATGACAGAGTTCTCCCCAAAACACACTAACCAGTCTTAGTGATCCCCAGGACAAGAGGTCTGGAAACTGCTGCCACTGCCACAAACCCAGGTGCTCCCAGGGACCCAGGTGCTTTGCAGGCTGTTCCTGGAAGGCTGGAGCTGCTTTGCTCTGGCACGGCTGTCATCTGACTGCACTGGGGTGTTTTCTAAGCCCTGGTCCTTGTGGAACAGACCTTTCCTGTGCATCTACCAAGTTGTCTTGGACTGGGAAATTGCTTCACTCAGTCTTTCTGAGGGTTTTGCCCCTCTGAAGTATGATTAGGGTCATAATTCTATGACTTTTGGGGGAAGAGTTTCTGGGAATTTCTTCCCCTATCTGCCACCTTGTTGATTTCTGGATGGGGAAGTAGAAGGGGGGGTAATTCAATAATTAGTTATTAATATGGGAGAAATAATCAGTTCTTCTCAACAGACAAGAAATTTGATCTCTTGGGCCTCATCTGAAAATTTTGTCTCTTATGAAAAATAAGGATGACAATACCTTACTAACTCAAAGGTCTTCTTCTCCACCTTCTTGTCTTCTTTGCATTCTTTTTTTCCTCCTCCTTCTCCTTCCTCTTCATTGTCATTATTGTCTTCTACTCCTTGTCTTCATTATCTCCTCCTCCTTCATTTTCATGATTGTCTTCTCTCCCTTCCTCCTCCTCCCTCCTTTTTCCTCCTTCTTTTCCTTCTCCATCTTCAAAATATTCTCTTTATCCTCCTCTTCCTCCTCCTCATCACCATCATCATCATCATCATAACCCCCACTCCCCATAAATTAGGGTCAGGACATCCTCCTGATGCTGGCGATCAGTCCAAAAAACTAGTTAGGCAATTGGCCCTTGGTTGTTTGCATGGATCATATTGAGAGCAGGGTTCAAGAATTTTGAGAATGGAGCATGGATGAAGTTTAGTGACTGGTTTGGAAATGACAAAGATGTAACACTTCCTGAGGGAGGCAGTTATTTCATCTTCCCTGGGGCTTTCATTCTAGAATCCAGAAATGCTGAGAGTCAGGAATTGATGGCAATAACTGCTGATTACACTAATCAGAGTTTTAGAAGTAACCCCAGACCATTACTTTATTTATTTTGGGGGGCAAGGCTATTGGGGTTAAGTGACTTTCCCAAGGTCACACAGCTAGGTAATTATTTTGTGTCTAAGACTGGATTTGAATTCTGGTTCTCCTGATTCCAAGGATGGTGCTCTATCCACTGGGCCACCTAGGTGCCCCTCAGACCATTGCTTTATAGCAACAAGGACCAAGAGGGACCATACAGGCAGGGGAAAGATCATTCAGCTCATGGGGTGTGGGATCTCCTTTCTTGGGTATGGAGGGGTTGAAGACCATAGAAAGACGTGATGAAGGTTAGTTCAAGATGAAGCAGAACCAGGGTTGAAAGGCCAACAAAGTTAGAAACTTTCACTGGAAGAAATCCATTGGCTTTGGACCTTGTCTCCTTTGATCAGTTTCTTGGGGTACAATTGGACAGTATTCTGTGTGACATTATGGGAGTAGGAGAGTGAGAATGAACGAAAATTCTTGTGTCAATAGCTTCTTTGAACTTGTGCTCTCTTGAGAAAAGTAAAGTTGTGAATGTAATGCAAAATTCTGATCCATTAAAACAATGATCCTGGAACCAAGACTAGCAACTGGGCCTCCATTGGCCTGCTTTTCCATTACAAGATAATCTCAGGGGAGGCTAGATATAGGGAATGTATCCTAAGTCATAATTGTGTGTGTGTGTGGGGGGGTATCTTCTGGGTCATGCAACGTTGAGAAGGAGATAGTAATCTTGATGGAAAATGAGAGAAGGCATATTTGGAGATTTTCCCAGAGTCCCCATTCAGGCATAATGAGCCAGTTTGTGACAAATTTATGAACTATTGCATGTAAATGATTTTGCATTTTAAACCACAGGTCAAGCCAATAAGTTTCTGGGCCAACTTGGATGGTAAATGGCTTTTATAGCTTGGAAAACTTCCTGAAATATTTGTAGCAACAACTTCAGGGTTCCTTCCATGAAGAGAATGCCCAAACAGCCCCTAGCTTCTACCTCTGATTAGAGCTCTGGAAAAGGAGGGAACCTTGGGTAGCATCTAGTCCAACCACTTTATTTTACAGATTAGGAAACAGAACTAGGCCAATTAAATGACTTGTTCAAAGTCACAAAAGTGGTATTTGAATCCAGGTCTTTTTTAGAACCAGATCTCTGTCCATTGCACTATTCTTCATAGGAGGAACTATTCAAGGATTAGTGCAGAAGTACTTTCTTTATATTCAGGGAGATGTTTGTGAGTTGGGGTATAATACCTGGCAATGTGAGGATAAGTTCGTATGTAAATGACTGTTTCTGGGTTCTGTTCCTAAGAAGTCTTGGTTCATCAATAGAGCAAACTTTGACCTGCAAGTGGAGAATCAAGGCAGCATCACCTTGATCTGGAGAGGTTGGTCATGGGCTGGCCTCCCCACAGGTCACCTCCTCTTCTGAGGACATCAATGACATAACACCACCAGAAGCTGTCTCTGAATGGTACAGTTTGGGCCTCAGGAAGAATATGTGGGGGTGGATGCAAACAGTCCTTGGTCCAGGGTGTAAAACTGTATGAGTGTGAGTGGGATTGTGAAGTTTTAATTGGACACTGTGGGATTCGCTGTGGGGGAGGGGATGGAGGTTGCTTCAGTAGATGTTAAACCCTGTCTTCTTGTATGGTTACTCTGCCCCATCATCTACCTGCTCTAGGATCTTTGAGTTCTGGTCCTCATTGGGATTTTTTTTGGATGCAAGAATGTCCATCAGGGTAGAGATAGTTAAGTCCAAAAGACTTGTTCCAACAATTCAATAGACAGATTTGAGCATTCTTTGGGTTCCACATTCAAATACACTTTCCTATGTCCCATGAGTGAAAACAACCAGAGTGTTTAAGTGGATAAAAGTGCCATTACAACAGTGAATATACATTGCCAATTCTATAAGCATTTTCTGTTGCCATAGAGAGTTGAATGAAAAAGTAATAGAAATCTTATTTTCCTTTTTTGCATGATAAACATTTCTGTTTTTAGAAAGACACTTTTCTCAATTACTTTTTTTAAGTTAAGGATTTTGTGCTTATTCTCATGTAAAATTAAAATGATCTTTCCTAACATAAAAGAAATCTGAAATTTTAAAATGAACATTGTATATTTTCTTCTTTTCTGAGTATTTAAAAGAACTGCAGTCTCATGGATGTGAGTGGCCAACGATGTAGATCACTAACCACCATATGTACACTTACCCAGACTCTCCCAAAAATCTGTCATGATGAAGCCTATGCAACATTTCAAGTGGCCTTCTTCTAGGTGTCTTGGCATCCATTGGATACTGGTAGAACCTTCAGGCTTTCCCTTTTGCTTTGTTATAAATCTCTTTATGATATTTTTCATTTCAGTTCTCCCAAATGATTCCTTTTTGTTTGTTTTTTTGCAAGGCAATGGGGTTAAGTAGCTTGGCCAAGGCCACACAGCTAGGAAATTATTAAGTGTCTGATTGAACTCAGGTACTCCTGACTCCAGGGCTGGTGTTCTATCCACTGTGCCACCTAACTGCCCCCCCCCAATGATTTTTAATTTGTAAGCTAACATATGCCCACCATGAATGAGTTCTCTCCATTGTGTTTTGGGTGACCAACATAAATTCTTTGGAGATTGTGATCTATGAATCAAAGCCATACATTTTGCAGAAGAAAGCTAGTCTCTTAAAAAAAATAAAGTAGGTCTGTGTCATGGGAAAATTTTTGGTAATTATAAGACAATACTTTCTTTCTTACTAAAAATAAAGATTTTGACCTATACATTATTGGTTGCTTACTAAAAAAATGTTTAAAAGCTCTTTTTTAGTTTAAAAAGAGTGAGTCCTCTTTTATCCTATTTTGGTTCTTTGGGGTTTTTTTTAAGCAGAAAGCATTTTATGTACCTCTTTTTTTGTTTGTTTGTTTGGTTAGTTTTCACATTAATGCTCTGGGATACATAATAGAAGCATAGTGTTCTTATCTCCATGAGGAAAACTGAGGTTCAGAGAAATTGAGCTACCTGACCCAAATTTAATAACTAATCACTGCTGTATTAGATAAGAGTGACATGGAATCATTACGACCTGAGTTTGAATCCTGCCTCAGACACTTCTTAGCTATGTGACTCTCTAGGTAAGTCCCTTGCCTCAGTCTCAGTTTCCTCATCTGTAAAATGGGATTTGGGCAAGCTAGATGACACAGTGGATAGAATGTCTGATCTGAAGTTAGGAAGATTTTAAACACTTACGAGCTGTGTGACCCTGGGCAAGTCACTTAACCCTGTTTACTTAAATTTTCTCATCTGTAAAATGATCTGGAGAAGAAAATGGCAAACCACTCCAGTGTCTTTGCCAAGAAAACCCCAAAAAAGGTCAGAAAGAGTTATACAGGACTGAACAAAAACAGCAAAATATGAATAATAATAATCTTAATATCTATATCATAGAATTGTTATAAGGATCAAATGAGATGATAGATCCTCAGTTTCCCCATCTTTAAAGTGGGGATGATAATAACCCTTACACTCTCTACTCCGGGGGCTATTCTGAAAAAGGTGTTTGGCAAACCTTTAAGTGATTTAGAATTGTGAGTTAATCTCATGATTACCCACTAAGGGATAAACTACTTTTGAAAGTGTGATAAAACAAAGATCTCAAATTTTGCAGCCTCAGAAAAACCCAAAATCTGTCAGCACCAGCCTCTGGGTAAGTAATGCAAATAGAACGATTACACCTCCCCAAAACCTACTGTTCTTGTGCTTGCCACATAATTAGACAGATCACAGAATTCTGAGAATTTTCCTATTTAAAAAGAAAGTTTAAAGCTGGGGAGAGGGAGGAATTGTGACTTCTTGCAAGAGATGGATTGTGAAAAAATAGAATGGTGTTGCATTTGACAGCTAATGCACTTAAGAAGTAACATGTGAAAACATGAGGGGAGAAAGAGATCGACGTTTTAATTAAAATAATTAAAGTTCTCAAAATGTACAAGCCCCCGCGTAAGGTTTAACTTTTTAGTTTGTGTATAGAAGTTAAGCCTCCCATGGGGTTTTGGCATTCTGATGAACAAGGCTGAGGTGAGGCAGATTGAGTTCTGGGTGGTATCATGGAAAGAGGCTGCCTTCCTATCTCACCTGTACCTTCAAGGAACCTGTCTCACCTCTTAGTTCCAGGCCCTAATTTTTTGGATTCCCAAGAGTAACCACTGCCTCTCCATTTACAATCCCAGAGTCAGGAGACCTGGGTTCGAATTTCACCTTGGAAAAAGAATACCTGTGTGACCCATGGGCTCCCAGAGCCTCAGTTTGTCCATCCACAAAGTGGGAATCAATCAATCAATGTTTATTCATCACCTACCACATGCCACTCATTATGCTTGGCTGAAAATAATCCTTATACTTGCTACCTAATGGGACAGTTATGAGCAAAGTGCTTTGCAAAGGATCCCCAGGCAGAAGGAAGCAGAGGCCAATCTTCTCATTCCAAATCCTATGTTCTATTCTCTACATCATGCCCCCCTTTGAACGGTAGCAGGTTTCAGTAAGAGGGAATTGTGTTTGACTAATTAAGGGCAGCTAGGTGGTACAGTGGATAAAGCACGGAGGAATCAAGTTCAAATCCAGCCTCAGACACTTCATAATTACCTAGCTGTGTGACCTTGGGCAAGTCACTTAACACCATTGCCTTGCAAAAAAAATTGAGTTAGCCCAGGAGCATTTCAATGAAGCCAAATAAATATATTCATATTGCTAACTTAGAATCATATGAATACTCACAAAATATGTGCTGCACAAAATGGAAAGAGCTCCCCAAAAGCACAAAATCAGGCATGGCAGTCACCTTCTGGGTTCTGTGTAATGATTAGTTTGATTCTTCGTTTACTTAATTTTAAAGGATCTTTTGTCACTGGGACAAAAGGTATTCAGCCAAGGAGAGAATCTGGCAGTTATGTGGGGAAATTATTGCTTCTCTGCTCTCACCATAACTAACATTCAGTTAAAAAGATAATGGTGTGGGCTTTTTTGTTTTTGTTATTGTTATTTTTACAAACAGGTTAATATTTGGGTAGTCTTGTTTAATCGATTAATTTAGGAGACAGGTGGCATAGACAATGGCAATCAACTTGGAATCTGGGAGACCTGAATTAGAATCTTATCTCATTATGCTATCAGGTCACTGGGAAAGTCACCTAATTCCTCTGTGCTTCAGTTTCCTCTTAAGTAAAATGAGGGAGTTGTACTCCTTGGCCACTAAGGTCCCTTCTGGCATGTCCATCTATAACCTGGACTTACCCTCATTTCCAATCCAGTGGCCCTGGCCTCAAACACAATCCTCCATCACCCAACTTCAAACATTTTCATTGAAATTCTCTCCCTCTTCTCTACCTCCTGGCTTCACTGGCTTCCTTCAAATGTCAGTTCCAGTCCCACCTCCTGTAAAAAGTCTTTCATGTCCCCCTTAATCTTTGTGCCTTCCCTTTGTAATTATGCTACACTTATTCTGTCTGTATCTCGTTTGTACAAAATTGTTGTCATTTGTCTCCTCCCATTAAATGGTTCATCTTAAATGTAGGGTCTAGGGTTTGTTTTTTTTTTGCCTTTATTTTTATCACTAATGTTTAGCACAGTGCCTGGTCGACAATAAGGATTTAATAATTGCTAGGTGATTGATTGATTGGTTCCCACCAATATTCCATCTGCTCTAGTGGGCTAGTCTTCTGTGTCTTGGGCTCATGTCCCTAGGGGTGCCTTTGTTCATGCTGCTTCCTTTGTTCAAGCTGAACTTTCCACTCTCCCTCTGCCCACCACCCCCATTTGGTCCCATTCTACCCATCCTCCAAAACCCAGATCAGACTATGAGCTATTTGATTACTACAGTTGTCATCTCCCTCTCCCACAAACTCAGACAACACTTACAATTAGTCTGTACTAACTAATAATTATATTGTTCACTATTACTCTATGTTTTTAGTTTTGTCCCTTTGGGGTTTGTTTGGCTCATACATACATGGCTCATACTCCCCTACAGAATCTAGCAGAAGTTAGAATATTTAGTTTAGCAGTCATTGACTGAATATTATTTCCCCCATCTCAGGTTCTTTGCTATAGTTGAGTCATTTTCAGGTGTGTCTGACTCTTCATGACCACATTTAGGGTTTTCTTGGCAAAGACCATGCAGTAGTTTACCATTCCCTTCTCTAGCTTATTTTGATGTTTGTTCTTTCTGGAAGACCATAACATCAGGGAGATGATGCAATCAAGTGAATTGGATTTGAGTGAGGGGGTGCTGTGCTAAGTCATCAACCTTACTTTCTCCTCTGGAGAGGTCAGATATGAATCAGGATAACTGGAGATGGTCTTGACTATGGAGCAATCAGGGTCAAGTGACTTGCCCAAGGGCACACAACTAGTTAGTATCTGAGATCAAATTTGAACTCAGGTCTTCCTGACTGCAGGATTCATTTTATAGATGAAGAAATTGAGGCAAACAAGATTAAGTGACTTGTCCAGGGTCATATAGTTTATAATTGTCTGAGGTCAGATATGAATTCAGGAAGAGTTTTCTCTCAGGAAGAACCTTCCCCTCTGAATATTCTCTGCCTTGGCAATCTCATCTATTACCAAGGCTTTGTGAGATCCAGCATTCCATTTACCTTCTGGCACTCCTCCACAGGCAAGGCAAGCTCCCTGGGCCTTGGTTCCTTCATCTATAAACCGAGAATAATAACTGTAGCCCTTGTTCATCTCCTGGAATTGTTGCTAGGCCTAAATGAGATGTTCATAAAATTCCATAAAAATATCAGTCATTACTGTAGCGTGGTTGGGAAGTAAATAATAGCAAGCCCCTCTGGTCTATTCTGCCAAGAACATACATCATGGAGGATTGAGCTTTTACCTTGATCTTTTCTTCTAGGTGGTTCAGTGCTGAAAGACCTGTCACCACTGATTGATGAAGCAAAACTCCAGTATCCATTAATGTTCCACCCGTGATGTCTTAAGGAGGCTGAGAAGGAAAGTTGTGTTGAAGCTATATCAGAGAATAGCAGAAATAACCCATTCTATGGACCTCATTGGGAAGGACCCCACCCTATAGCTTTCTTTTTCTGTCTGTTTATCATAGCAGACCCTTGAGGAGGTATCCAGAGCCTGTAGCTGCTTTATCTGTCTCCTTAGAATTGAAGTATTGTGGGAGCAACAAGACCTAATTGAGAGGTGACATAGATTACTTAATTGATTCCACCAGTCCTATGGAGCCCTCAGGACATGGTTTCTCACTTTCTCTCTCTATAGTGGGAGTTGTATCCTTTCTTGTATGTAGGCTGGGAATTATCTTGTTCGATGCACTCGCAGTGAGAGCAGAAGGACCTGAGGACAATGCCAAAAGCATGTTGAGATGTGAAACATTCTCTTCCCTAACTCAGTAATGCTATATCCTCAGTAGCTAGGGATCTAGTGTCACCAGTAGAAGGGACTAGTCCCATGGGTCAGGTACTTAGTCAGTTAGTGTAATCACTCCTAGTTGCTAGGGGCATGATGGGAGCTGAAAGGAATTTAATCACTCTAATCTAAAAATCAAAGCAATTATAGGGAGAATTCCTGTTGTGAGAGGGAAAGGAAGTGGGAACTGGACCACTGAGTATTCTACTGTGCTGGCTCTAGCTAACAAAGTAGCTGAACTATACTGACCTATAGGTATGAGAAGTCTCACAAAAGAGCAGTCATACTTCTTTTGAAGAAAAAAAAATGCTACAACAACAGAAGACAGTGGGAAAGAACCACCTAAGGGCCTGCTTGGTGAAGAAGGGACCCAATAGCAGATATCTGGGAAAGATAGGAATAGTTTCAGAGTCAGGGAGATCTAGCTGCTGAACTAAAGCAAAACAAAAAAAAAACAGCCAACCCTGGTGAGACTGAGTCAACTACTAAGAGATGGAGCTATGAGAAATAGGCCAGCTAAGGTTCAACCCTAGGGTTGTGAGTTTTTGGAAAATGTACCCTCTCCCACCAGTAACCAGGGGATCAGTGGGATATTGTATCTCCCTTTGTGGGTAGGGAATTTTGCCTCATTGTTGACTTTGATATTCTGTCCTAATTAACAGCTTTGACAGTTCTTTTATAATTCCTGTTATGTTGGTAGAAAATACCCTGGATGGAAGTTCAGGTTATATTTACATAATTATGATTAACCCAAATACTGTACCCTGGGAAGCACTGCACTGGAATGCAGATGAAATGTTTTACTTTAAAACTTTTAATTTTTTATTTTAGGTTTTTGCAAGGCAAATGGGGTTAAGTGGTTTGCCCAAGGCCACACAGCTAGGTAATTTATTAAGTGTCTGAGGCTGGATTTGAACCCAGGTTAATTTATTTTTAATATGTATGTTTATATAGGTTCAGTTTTACTTTAAGTATGTTAGTATATATCATGTGTCCATCTATCTATCATCTATCTATCTATCTACCTATCTATCATCTATCTATCATCTATCTATCTATCCATTTATCTGTCTATCCATTATCTCTCTCTATCATCTATCTATCTGTCCATCTATCTATCTATCCATCCATCTATCTATCTATCTATCTATCTATCTATCTATCCATCCATACTTATAGTCTTGACATCATCTTCAAGTCTTCTAGCTTGGTTCATCAGATGTTCAAATAAAATTGAACACTTGCTGATCAATTAGAAATTGCTCATACTTATCTCCATTAATACTCATTTTGTAGTGGCTAAGGGCTCAGATTTCTCAAACATGCCGTATTAAATCTAGGAATCCCTGGGAATTCCAGTGGCATGAAAAATACAGTGGATTGGGGCAGCTAGGTGTCGCAGTGGATAGAGCACTGGCCTTGGGGTCAGGAGTACCTGAGTTCAAATCCAGCCTCAGACACTTAATAATTACCTAGCTGTGTGACCTTGGGCAAGCCACTTAACCCCATTGCCTTGCAAAAACTAAAAAAAAAAAAAAATACAGTGGATGCAGTCTTCATTCACTTGGTTTTTCCTGTATTGATGACTAATAATAATGGTAACATTGATATCACACTTTGAGGTTTGCAGAACACTTTACCAACGTTATCTCATTTGATGCTCATGATAACCCTGGGAGGTGGGAGCTATTCTCACCCGCATTTTATAGATGAGGATAGTAGGTTCAAGAGAGGTTTGCCTGGATCACAGAGCCAGGAAAAGACTGAGGCAGGATTCAAACTCAGGTCTATCTGACTCCAAGTCCAACACTCTTGCTG
The DNA here is from genome assembly GCF_037893015.1 of Macrotis lagotis. Classification (NCBI taxonomy): domain Eukaryota; kingdom Metazoa; phylum Chordata; class Mammalia; order Peramelemorphia; family Peramelidae; genus Macrotis; species Macrotis lagotis. Next base: position 41,745,872 of record NC_133658.1, on the reverse strand, counting down.
CTATTCCCCATTGGTGCCCCATCAACCTGACAACCTGGCTATCCACAATCATATAGTAGCTTTTGTGTTTGTTTAAGTAACTGGTGTTGCATAATAATATTGGCACATCGAAATCTTGTATATATAGTACACAGATATCCTTTGTCAATGTTCCCATGAGTCATGGTTGTTGAGCCCATAATAGCAAAGCATATGTTCTATCAGGGTCTGAGTCATGTACCTTAGCCCTACTTAGAGTGACAGAAAGTTTGAAGTCATAAAAATTCCAAAAGACTAAGCTTACTTTGACTTAATTCTTTCCTGCTCTTATGTTTCATATAGCATGGCATTGAATCTGGGTTCTGGAAGACTGTGCTATCAGAGCCCAAGCATCGATAAGTTCTACCATGCTAGAAAAGGAGTATGGTCCCAGTCACTGATTTTGTCTGTTTCCCAAGGAAACTGGGTTAGCCCCTGGGCACTATTGTTCTTTGGCCATGACAACCAACAAAATAGAACAATTCAAGATACTCTTTTCTTCTAGTAGTCCCCTTCCCTTCCCATAGTGATGGTGGAGAAGGAGGAGAAAAGTGAAAGAGAATGCTAAAAATTCCATAGTTAGGTTGTCTATAAATGTCAATTTGTTGGTACTCTGAAATCTGTGTCCAGTGGCCACTGAATGGGCATTCTACTGGAGGAACTGAAAAATATCAATATTGGCATTCTTACTATAAATAAAACTAGGAGTTCATTTAGGAAGTTGCAGCTAAATGAAAGGGAAAGATGGCTCACAGGTTTCCCTTGGAGTTGACTGAGTTGATTCTTCCATTGGTCCCAAACCCCAATAAATATTATTTCATAGGCTGCTTTGTTATCTCATATTACAGTTTTCATGATAAGTATAAACTAAAAGAGTATCATGAAAATAATTGTAACTTACGCACCAAAATCTGTCCACCAAGTGTGAGAAGGTAGAAAATTTGATGAAAAACGCATTCTGTACCTCTAAATTAAATTATTACACTCTAGAGTCAACACAATGGTGGGCACAGGGGAGAATGGTAAAAAACACAGTAGGAAATAAAGTACATAATCGAGAAAGAAAATGGATGGAGGTTTAGAGATGATATAAAGAAGCTCCATAGCCATGTACCATGAATCTTTCTTCAGAAAGAATCACAAAGGCTTGAATGAACTAAGCCCTGAAAAACATCATCAAAAAACAAAATCAATTATATTTTAGAAGATTAGAAATGGCTGGTTGCCATTCTGGGACACTTTTCCAAACCAGGTGTCTCTCATTGATTAGACAGTTAAATGTATAAGAGCAGAGCTCAAAATCTACAGTGAATTAGAAGAAATCATAAGAAAGAGAAATAATGATGAATAATCAGACTAACTTATTTAAATAAGACATTCATGCCCCTCTAAATGGAATTTGGATGAAGGAACAGACCTCAACATGAACTATCCTCATATCCTATAGAAGTTTAGCTGATATTAAACAATTAACAAGGATATGAAAAGAACCTAGATACAGTCTAAGACAACAATTATTTATTTGTCAAGCAGAGAGATATGGCAACCAGGGGCAATATTATTTTAGAATCTAAAGTTATTTGTAAAATTTTACAGAAGAGCATTGTAGAAAAATGTGATTAGTGTTGTCTCATACAATGATAAGAAGCAAGAGAGAGAGAAAAAACCTCAAGTTTAAAAAGGTTGACAGAAGATACAGCTAAATTATAATTATCAAGAGCATTTAAAGGTAAAATGGGAAGGAGGAAAATAATCATTCAAAAATGGGGGGAAATTGTCAAAATTTCTCTAACAGACTGCTTTATCAGTGACTGTGGAACCTCAAATTTGGACTGAATGTCACAGTCTCTGATGGATTGCATGAAGAAGTGGGGCTAAAGGAAACTGAAATGGAAGAGTCGTGAGACTAGATCAAGTAGAGAGGTGTTTTGAAGACTAAGGGCATGGAAAAGTTGATTTTCAAGATATCAGATAGTCTCAGGATAGAAAAAGTAAGTTATTTGCCCAACACCTTACAAAGCTGAGATGTAATCCTAGTTCAACTGTAAAACAAGGAGGACACCTGACAAGAAGATTCTTGGCCAGGAAAGGCAAGTGCTCCCTCTAATACCTTAGCCTCCGAGTTCCAAAATTTCCAGCTACCATGACCTACTCCCTCAGGCACAGGTATAATCGTATAATCGTACCTTGAATCTCACCATCACTCACAAAAGTTCCAATTCCATGATTAATAATTCTGAAATTCTTTTTTTTGTTTTAGTTTTTGCAAGGCAATGGGGTTAAGTGGCTTGCCCAAGGCCACACAGCTAGGTAATTATTAAGTGTCTGAGGCCGGATTTGAACTCAGGTACTCCTGACTCCAAGGCCAGTGTTCTATCCACTGTGCCACCTAGCCGCCCCTGAAATTCTTTTACCTGACTATAATTTCCTATCATTCCTTTTCCTAAACTTCACCATGAAAGCAACTTTTCCCCTTCAATACGTCTAGTCTCCTCTTTCCCTCAGTATTCTCAGAAGCCAACATCCTTTTTCTTGCTTCCCAATCTTCCTTTACTAACCTTTACCCTATTCACTTCAATACTGTAGCATCATATTCACTTGAAACCTTTGTCCTAAAATTGCTCCTATCTTTCCAAATTCCTATCCCGGATAATTCCTATATCGACTTCTTCTGCCTCCACTAATGGGGACCATGCTGATGAGTGGGTCTGCTTCAGTTTTATGTTACATGATGTCACCTGGTCTGTCAGTACAACAAGGCAATCTTTACTTCTCCCTAATAGATTTTCTATCCCCCTCCTCACACTTCTCTTTTCTTCTGAAGCATCTAATACTACTCCTTCCCCCAACTTCTCGGATGTAGCTGAGATTGAAATTTGCCATTTCCTTCTCCAGTTCATTTTATAAATAAGGAAATTGAGTTACAAGACTTGCCCAGGGTCACATAACTAGGATGTGTCTATTAGGATCAGGAATAGGGGCAGCTAGGTAGCGCAGTGGATAGTCCTGGAGTCGGGAGGACCCGAGTTCAAATCTGGCCTCAGACACTTAATAATTACCTAGCTGTTTGACCTTGGGCAAGTCACTTAACCCCACTGCCTTGCAAAAAAAGGATCAGATATGAATTCATGAAGAAGAACTTCCTGACTCTAGGCCAAGCATGCTGTGCACTATGGGATCACCCAGTTATTCTACATCATCTTCCCTCCAAAACCTCCCCCTGCCTAAATTTCTCCATTTCTGCTATGGGCATTATCCATTCCCTTCATCCAGACTTTCAACTCTGACATCATCCTCAACTATTGACTCTGACTCACCCTCCAAATTCAATCAATTGCTAAATATCAGCAATTCTACTTTCTTGCCAGCTCTCACCTCCATCCCTTTATCTCCATTTACACCCCCCATCCTGCTTCAGACCCTTATCACTTTTCATAAGGAGTATAGATATTTCTTCCATCTCACAGTAATTAGGGTTGCAACACCCCCATAATCTGGAAATTTTTTGACCCTCCCTTTGGAGGAGTCTGAATTTTTTTCCTTTTCTTTTATGGAATATTTATAGTATCTTATTGTAAAATTTGGATTCATTATATATTGATATATATTGACAGTATATAATACCTTACATATACATATAATATTGTAAAAATATTACATATTATATAATACTGTTTACCTATATACATGTATAAATTATATATAAATACTATATATACTCTACAAATGAATTCCTGATTTCCAAACGTTTTCAGTGTCATTTGCTGGCCTTTACATGTTGTCTGTGGCTTCCACAAAACTCTCCCAAAATTCCCATGTAGTTTTTTATGCTGATTTGTGATATATCAAAACCACAATGGGAAAAGTCACTGTCTAGAAGGGGATAATTGCATTATACTAGCCTTCTAATTGTTTCCTCTGCCTCAAGTTACTCTCTCCTCATTTCTGCCATAGTGACATCCCTAAAACTCAGGTCTGAAAATATCACTTCTCTACTTAGCAAACTCCAGTAATTTCCTAATATCTCAAAGATCAAATATTAATTCTTCTGTTTGGCATTAAAATCCTTTGTAACTTTATTATATCTATCCTTCATTCCCTCTTCATCCTAGGCAGCCTGGGTAGTTTTCTGTTCCGTGACACACTGCACTCCAGCCCCACATCTGGGAGGCACTCCCTCCTGGCTGTTGCCTCTTCTAATGCCTAATGTTGGTTCCCAGCTTACCTCTGACACCACTCTCACTTTACACCTTTCCTGATCCCACAAATATTAGCATCTCCTGTCAAAAACTTTGCTTTGTATTTATATACAAGCTGCAATGTTCCTCTATGGAATGAAAGCTACTTGAAGGCAGAGTTTGTTTCATTTTGCCTTTATATTCCACAGTCCAAGCTTGGTACATAGAAGATGCTAAATGAATGTCCTTAATTTATTGAATCAGAGGGGAATGAAAGTAGGGGAAAGTGTGGTGAGGGATGTGTAGCCTGGTCAACTCATGACTCTAAGGTGGCTTTCTTTGATCTTCTCTGTCTCCACAGTATCTGTCTACGGTCAGGGTTTTTGTTGTTTGCTCATTTCTCCAGCTTATTTCTTGACTTTTATGTTGATGTTAAAGTTGGGCTCTGCTCCTGGGGTGTAGCGGTGGCACAGTCCCAAGCTTCAAGGTTTTTGTATAGCTGTCTTCAGAGCTGATTTTGAGAGTCTGCAACTTTTCATTTCTTTCAAGGAGTGGTGAATTTACTACTCTCCAGGTCTGTGCTCTGCTCTGTGAGTGCCCACAAGCACTTTTTTTCTGCCCTGAGGTAGCAATTTCTGGTGTTGTTCTCCTCTCCTTGGGACTAGGATCTGGATCCAGCTACAGGCAATACAACAGAGTTCTGCCTCAGTGCCCCCCCCCCCCAATCTTCTGACCAGTTGTCCAACCCCTTTAGTCTGTGGACTAAGAATTCCAGATGGTACCACTGGCACTTGTTCCCTGGTAAAGTCAAGTGGTCCTTTGGGAATGTCACCAGGTTAGACATGAATTGGTATACCCTCTCAGTGGAAATCTTCCACTGCTTTGTTCTCTCTGCTCTGCTAATCTCTGCTGTCATCTACTGGCATCTCTGCTGAATTTCTGCTGCTGGTATCTCACATCTTTTATATTATAGTCACAATTTTTTCAGCAGGTTTGTGATTCTAGACTCTAGCCAACCATGAGCAGCTAGCTAATTGAAGATATCCCTAGGTAAGGTTATTTTTAAGCTGAATTTTTCACATGCTGCTCGAATTCTCTCAGTCAAAAGTTTTGAGTTATGGTCAAATAATTCATTTAATTCTTACATAATTGCCTGCTAGTGGGACCATAAAAATCATTCTGGAAACTCTACTAAGTCAAATATATTCTTTTTTCTTCTTTTCTTTTTTCTTCTCTTCTCTTCTCTTCTTCTTCCTTCTTCTCCCTTCTCCTTCTTCTTCCTTCTTTTCTTCTTCCTCCTTTCCTCTTTCTTTTTCTTTCTTTCTTTCTTTCTTTCTTTCTTTCTTTCTTTCTTTTTTCTTTGTTTCTTTCCTTCCTTCCTTTTCTTCTTCTTCTTCTTCTTCTTCTTCTTCTTCTTCTTCCTCCTCCTCCTCCTCCTTCTCCCAATTTCTTTCCCTCTAATCCTTCCCCATCCACTGAGAAAATAAGCAATATGATACCCATTATACATGTGAAGTCCATTGAGTTGTTCTGATAATATTCTTTCCAATCATTCAAGCCTCGGAGTGGTTCACCTGTGCCCATGCAGATCACTTCAGGAGGAAGCCTGAAAGGATCAGGACAAAGCGGATGGTCTTTTAGGGGCTTTGACTTCCTAAACTCCTGAACTCCAACAACCAAATTCCTGCATCCCCTGCATATCTCATAAGGTTCTTTGATAGACACAGTAGAAAATAATTGATACTACTTTGATTTTTAATATTAAGTATAAAATGGTACTATGTATGCTTGTCCAAATTATCTCCAGTGTCATGGCAGACATTTTTTCCCTATACCTATAATTCCATTGGTGTGGGGAATTCTTGATAATAAAATTCCCTTATCAAATGCAGCTAGGTGTCTATATCTCATCTTAGGTGTCTAGCACCTTGAGAAGTTAAGTGACTGACTCACTCAGGATCACACAACCAGAATGTGACAGAATCAGTTCTAAAATCCAGGTCTTCCTAGGTTGTTAAATTGATTGACATCTGTGGAAGGGAATCCACAAATCAATAAACAAACATATATTAGGTGCCTATTAAATTGGGGGGTGGGTGCTATTTTAAGCACTGACATAGATGTAGGAGACCTAGATGGCTGGGTAATATCTGAAGTCAAGCACCATCAAAGGGATTCCTTCCCTCTCTTCTCTGACTCCAAATCTGCTGCTTGTTTCTAGTAAAGCCAAGATGATCTTGAGTGAAGTCATACAGCTAGGAGTTGTGTCCACTCAACTGGGTGGGATTGTTATCAGGCTTAGGTTGTTATGAGGTTTCTGACCTGAGGGTAAGTCTCTAACTACCTAGACACCCTGCCTCTTTATGGAAGACAACTTCACCTAGTTTCAGTTGTCTCCAATAGAAAAGAGATTCTCTATGCAGGGTGAGACCCACCAGATGCCCCTGTTTGTAATAGCATGCTGACTGCACCAAATCCTAAATACAATCCATAACCACTCTATCACATTTCCCACCAGGGTGATTTAAGATTTTCTTTTCTCTCTTTGAGCTCCTTGTATCACTTTCCCCCTTCTCTTTCAGGAGATAATAATTTTCACCCAAGAAAATAAAGGACATTCCAAGTATGTTTTCTCTTCCTCCATAAATCCCACCTCAAAACCTCTCTACCTTCTGATCTTTTCTGTCATCTTTTGTTCCAGTCTCTGAGAAAGCAGTTCCATTTCCTTGCCCAGAACCTTGCCTCTATAGAATCCCATGCCCTCTCATTATCTCTGGAAGTTTGTCCCTTTAACCAGTCTCTTTTTCTCATTTTCATTTTTTTCCCCTTATCTGCTGGTTCCTTTCTGGTGCCAATAAACATGCTTATCTCTTCCATTTTTAAAAAAACATAGACTTGAGTCATCCCACCTAAGGCTATTGTCATGATTCTCCTTTCCCTTTCACTGCCAAACTTCACTTTTCTCACATCTCCATTTTTTTCCTCTCATTTCTCAATCCCCCATCACCTCTTACCAGGACTTTTGGAACAGCTGTCTAAAAGTTCTCTGTGATTCCAGTCTTTCCCCTCTGTAAGGCATCCTCCGCAAATCTGCCAAATTAACATTCCCAAAATATAGGTATGACAGTATCTTTATAAAAAAAAGTCATCAGGACCCTTATTGCCTCAGGATAAAATACTTTTCAGCTTGACATTTAAAGCCCTCCAAAGATTTGCTCCCACCCACTTTCCCAACTTATTTAATATTTTCATATTTTATGCAACTCTGCCTCACTTAAATCCAATTCAGGATATCATCCTATGATGTCATTAGTTCTTTTTGAAAGTAAAGAATCAACAATGACAACAACATTCTATTGGGTATTCCTCTAACTTGATGTTCTCTCTCGTCATTGCTGTCACACAAGTTGCTCTTCCATGGGTGGGAATGCATTCCTCAAGTCAGCCTCCTAGACTTCCTACCTTCCTTCCAGGATCCCCTTTGCTATCTCCTTTACAGCATAGGGCCACCACTGGGGGCTCCTCCCCACATGCAAGTTGCAAGGATACTCTCCCAAGTGAAATTGTTTTATATTTCGTCATCTACACAGAGGATATTTGTGTTCTCTCCAGGGGAATAAAAGCTCAATGAGGGCAGAAATTGTGTGATTTTTCTTCTCTTTAATGTATTTTCATAAACTAGTACAGTGTCTTGCAATAATAGGTGCATAATAAATGTGTGTTGAATAGAATTGAATTGAAAAGAATTTGACCTACCTGTCCCACTAGGAAAAGTCAAGTGGATGAAAAAAACTTATAGTTTGGACAATGCAGTTGGATGGATAAGCCCAAAGAATTGGCATGTATGTTTTTGGGAAAATACCACAGATGGACAGTGGGCCTGAGTAAGAGAGCAGGCTGTGTTTCATTTGGGAAATGTCTCAGAGCTTTCTTTCAATGACTTTTTCCTGATATAAAATCTCATATTTTTTTAATGTAAGCATTCCTCTGTGGACACAATTTGGCCATGAATTATGAATTATTACTATCTCAAAGACATCAAAATTGTGAGTCACCCAAAGGGCAATGGAGAGATGGGTATTGGTCATAAATAGACTATAGTACTATCAACAATGAATTGCATATCCCATGCACTGATTAAATTTTAATTACACTAAAGATATTAGCAGAGAGAGAGATGTGACCAGAATAGGAAAAAGAGTGTCTTATCTTGAGATTAAACTATAACAGATAGGTATCCAGAATGTTCTCTTGTTTCCTAGGTAAGATTAAGACACTTAGAGCAAGACTTTTGGTGCATTGGGTTGGGCCCCCAGTAGACTCATGGGAGGACATGGGCAAGACATACAAGGGAGAGTAGGCACAAATGTGTTACAATCTGTTCCCACATCAGTGGGATCACAGATCCACTGACATAATAAGAAGAAGAAGAATATAGTAGCATTTATATATTTACATTTCAATACTTAATATATTTCTATATGATACATTCTATTAATTATTAATATATTTATGTAATAATAGCAGCTAGCTTTTACATAGTATTTTTAAGGTTTGCAAAGCATTTTACAAGTATCCCATTTTCTCTTCAGAACAATCCTATGAGATAGGTATCCCTAATTTTACAGATGAGGAAACTGAGGCCAAGACTTGCCCCAGTGTCGCACAACCGGATTTGAACTCAGAAGTTCCTTGACTACAAGTCCAGCACTCTATACACTTTATCTCCTAGCAAAGTACTGATTAAAATTTGGAAATAAACATAGCAAACATGTAACTATAAGGTTATTTTTGTTTTTATGGGTTCACATACTTCTGGCATGGTTTGTCTATGTGATGCTATGTTATACAATATAAGATTGAATTTAAATATTGCATTTTTGTCCCTTTATGGGTTGAACCCTCCATCATGCTTGCAACTATCCAAAATCTGAAGTCCTGATTCAACATGGTATCAATAACAGATATAGATAAAGAAACTTTAGGCTATTTCCAGGGGGCCTAAATGTCCAAGGGTGGAATAATTATATCACAAAAGGAACAAAAAAAAATCCTCCAAAGTAACTTGAAAAAGGCAGGGGATCAAGCTTGGAAATCTCTAAGGGGAGTAGATGGAGAGCAGTTATGAAATGTAGCGACTGAACAAATATAGCAATAAGGATAGGCAGGGAGATCCTCTTGAGGCAGCTTGGGATGGAACCATGAACCATGGGCATCATTGCTTTTCTATAATTCTTCAAGTTTTTTGTTTATTTTTTTTATTTTTGCCTCTTGGTCTCTGTTACAAATCACTAGTCAAGCCTAAGAAGTTAATCTTTGGGGTAAAATAAAATTGTTGATTCCACCCCCTTCCCCCAACATGAAATAAGAATTTGAAGTAGAGGAAGAAAAAATATTTACTACAAAAGGAATTATATTGTGGATATATTTGTGGTCCTAGCTAAAATCACAGAATCACAGAATTTGAGTTGATGAGACCTCACCCACCCCTGAAAGAAAGAATTATCTCTATGACATCATTCCACCAGTGGTGGTTCAGTTTCTGCTTGAAGACCTACCTCCAATGAGGGGTCAATCTCCACCTCCTGAAATAGTCCATCCCAATTTTGGAACACTATACTGTTAGGAGGTTTTTACTTATGTCAAGTCAGCCTTTGTTTCTTTTTATACTTGATTTTGTGTTCATTTATCCATTCATCAGCAGATTTAAAGATAAAAATGATATGATCTCCCTCACCTTCATCCAAAGAGCTGGCAGGCTCACATTAGTTTTAGAGATTATATATGTATATTATATATGTATATACAGATATCCAACTATAAATATAAATGTATTATATACAACATGTTTATAGATATATACATGAAACAATTTAATTTTATATACACATGTTAAATTACATATTTTCATATTCAACTATGTGCTCTATAGCTACTTTGGATTTTTAAGGGAGCAAAAGCATTTCACAACTATGCTTAGTATTTCAACATGAGTTATTTTGTAGATTTGTAGATTCTTTCTTCTGATGAAATTCCCTTTGTCATAACTTTCTTGACTGGGTCTTCCTAGCTGCCATAGATATACACTTCCCACATGAACAGAAGTGCTGTTTCAAGAGTCTGCTGGAACCAGATTGGGAGAGATTATGTACCATTAACAGAGATGCTGGGAGGGGACAACAATATGGAAACTGCTTTGGATTATTTAAAGCCGTAAACAAAGCGGGTGACAAACAGTAATGGCATTTGTAATTTTTTAACCTGTATACTAGTGTGAGCCCAATGGCAAACACTTGAATCTGCCACCAGATTTTGCTCTAATGTTCTATTACTTGTCATCTACAGAGTTCTCTTTTGGAGCTGAGAGGCTACTAGAAATTCTAATACTATTCTATAGAGGTGAGCCAGGTACTCAGAATCACAAAAGAATGGAGCAAAAGTGATTCTGAACATCTCAGAATAAGGATCAAAAGCAGAGGCACATGGGCAGACTGGCACCAGTCAGAGGAGCAAATTGGGCCAAACTAGCAGGAATGATAGTGGTTGAAAATGAAGTCCAGTTTTTTTATTTTGTTTTGCTTTTGCTATCACAAAGCTGCTATAAATATTTTTTGTAAACATAAGACCTTTTCCTCTCTCTTTCTTCTTTGGTGTAGCAGCCTAGCAGTACAATTTCTGGGTCAAAAAGCACTCCCCGGGGGCGGCTAGAGCACTGGTCCTGGAGTCAGGAGTACCTGAGTTCAAATCCGACCTCAGACGCTTAATAATTGCCTAGCTGTGTGGCCTTGGGCAAGTCACTTAACCCCATTGCCTTGCAAAAACCTAAAAAAAAAATCACTACCTGTTTGGTAATTTTTCTGCGCGCGCGTGTGTGTGTGTGTGTGTGTGTGTGTGTGTGTGTGTGTTTACAAATTGCTTTTCATTGACAGTTCCACCGATAGTGCATTAATGTTTCTATTTGCCTTCAGCCTCTCCAACATTTATAATATTCTTTTTCATAGCTCTTTTCACCTTTTTGCCTCCTAATAAAACCATAGTGGGAAAATTCCAGCCAGAATTTAAATAGCAGGTTCTTCATCCCTCAAACCAACTGGATGGTTCAGTTGCTATCTTGTATATTTTGTTTGAATGTTTGTTTTCTATACTACTTGAGACTAAGATTGTATGGCCATTGGCAATTTTTTTTTGTCAAAGCAGATGAATTTGTAGTTTAAGATAAGAAAGTCAATCCATGTGAGATTTTTCTTTGAACCTAATCTGGATAAGATAATGAGGTCATAAGAAAAAGAATTTCTGCAATTATGACAATTTTTAGTAAATTAAAGAACATCTTTGAGACTGCCTTTGAATCTGGAGTGAAAGTTAATAAGGAAATGAGCCTGTGAACAAAAGGGTCTTTTGGTATTGCTCCTGGCACCTACCCTTGTTGGCATAAATGACCTCCAAAAACTCATTATCCTGTCTGTGTCCTTGCTTCATCTAAGGACAACCTCCTCTTACATAAAAAAAAAAACCCCAAGCATATCATATACCATACACTCCTGGGAAAGAGTGAATGACCATTGCTGTTTTATGTCTGCAATTATATAAACATAATCTGCATGCAATAATTTAGAGTACATTGCTTTCTCTCTCTAAATTGTTCTTTCACTTCTGAGATTCCATTTTGTAAGTTATTAGGTATAAGAGTGAAACAAAGTCTTAAATATCTTAAGAATTGTAAGGAACTGTTAAATTCTAATCATTTTTTAAGAAGGAGGGGAAGTAGGGCAGATAGGTGGTGTAGCTGGAATCAGGAGAACTGGAGTTCAAATCTGATTTCAGACATTTACTAGCTGGGTGACCCTGGACAAGTCACTTAACCTTGATTGGCTCAAAAAAAAAGAGAAATATGCAATACATATCAAGGTATGGTATGATGTAGAAGAAAGAATACTAGTAAGAAAAGGTATTCTACCAAAATTTGAAATTGATTGTTTTTTAAACAATGTGACCATATTATACTTCACAAATAATAGCTATTAACTGTATAACCTGAAGTGCTTTCCTCACAACAACCCCGTGAGATAGTGCAGTATTTTATGTCCAGTTTTATCTTTCTATCAGGGATTCTCAGACTTTTGTGACATCTCTTTCCCCCATTACAAAGAAAGAACATTTAATTTGAATCAGACACTAAAGTTGGTGGAATTGTGAACTGATCCAACCATTCTGGGGAGCAATTTGGAATTATGCCCAAGGGCTATAAAACTGTACATGCCCTTCTATCCAATAATATCTCAAAGAGATCGTAAAAAGGGCAAAGATCCTTATATACAAAAATATTCATAGCAACTCTGTGTTGGCAAAGAACTGGAAATTGAAGGAAATCCCATCAGTTGAGGAATGGCTGAACAAGTTGGATCTATGGATATATAATAAAATATTATTCTATAAGAAATGATAAGCAAATGAATTTCAGAAAAACTGGACTTTCCTGAACTGATGCGGAGTGAAGTGAGCAGTACTACAACATTGTACACAGCAATCACAACATTGTATTATGATCAACCATAATAGACTTGGCTCTTCTCAGGGATACAGTGATCAGAGACAATTCTAAAAGATTTCTGATGGAAAATGCCACCCACATCCATAAATGAACTATGGAATCTGAATGCAGATCAAAGCACATACTATTTTCACTTTTTTATTTTCTTTTTTTGTTTTTTCCTTTTTGTGGTTTTCCCCTTTAGTTCTGATTCTTCTTTCATAACACGACTAATATAAAAATATGGGTAGCATGATTGTGTATGTGTAACCTATATCAGATTGCTTGCTATCTTAGGGTAGGAGAGGGAAGGGGAGGAGGGAAAAACCATTTAAAAAAATGAATTCTGAAAACTATCCTTACATGTAATTGGAAAAATGATTTGGAATTGGAGAACCCAAGTTTAAGTATCTGTGTAATCTTGGGTAAGTTATATTCTCTGGGGGATCAATTTGTTCATCTATAAATTGGCAGGGTCATTTTTACCTTTACACCTATTAACATATAATGGCTGTTTATTTAGGATATTTGTCTTGAATTCCTACTTCTGTTAGTTAAACCTTCTATAAAGTGGTGTGCTGCATGCTTACAAATAGGAAGATGATCTCACCAAAAAGAAAGTCAACATGCAGCCCTTTTCCTTGGTGTTTTAGGTGGGGATTATGGGCTAAGAGAAAATTCCTCAGGGCCAGGTAGGTGGTGTAGTGGCTAGAGCACTGGGTCTGGATTCAGGAGGACTGGAGTTCAAATCGGGTCTCAGATACTTAATAATTACCCACCTGTGTGATCTTGGACAAGTCACTTAACCTCACTGCCTTAAATAAATAAAATTTAAAACAAAAAACGAAGGGAAAAATCCCTCAGAGCATACCCAGGCTCTTCATATCATGAGAATCTTTGACTTTCTCTGTTAAAGTCCATTTTTCTTGATTTTTATTTTAAAAATTAAATATGTTATTAGAAAATTTTCCTTTACTAAAGTTCTGCTCTGATAGGTCACATGCAAGTGCCCTGGATTGTCTGAGGCTGTGCCAATGGAGCACAATATCTGGCAGTTTCTCCCATGTTAAAAATCTATCCTGGCAACAGACTATGCCTGTGTTCTGATGATCAGCCTCAGATACAGTAGTTGCATACAGAAAAGTTCATTACCAAGAGATTAGCTACATGGTAGGAGATTCTTTGATCATGCCAACTCATAAAATAAAATTAGAAAATGGATCACAGTCCTCATTAGGCATCCCCCTTCCACTTCTGCACTGATGGTTTCAGAGTGGTAGAAAAAGAAAAAGGAGGCCAAGTATGACCCAGTATTTTCTCATCTATGAACATTTTTCATCCATTTGTACTTTCAATGTAATATTCTTGTCCAATGATCATTGAATGGACATATCATCAGAGGAACTAAATCATGTAAGTCTTGACATTCTCCTTGAAAAGGAAGAAGAAAGTTTTGGGTTTAGGAAGGGATGACCCATCAGTTCTTGAAAGGCAAACAAAAGAGTTGATGGAGTAGATTTTATCATGCATCCCATGGAAATTGCTTCTCACCAGTATTTGCCAAAATGCCACTATGAATATATTTGCAGTTCATATGACAATATTGACTCTAAGTTGAAGAGGTAGAACAATTCTATAAAGAAAATGATTTTTAATCACTTTAAACACCATATACTTTGATCCTCAGTGACCTTCCAAGCATTGGCAACAAATATATTGGAAAACCTGGAACAGAAATAAGGATTAGCTTAGACCCAAGACTTAGAAAATGCTCAAATCCTAAACATGAGTACTTTTTAAAAAGAAAGAATTAGAAAGAAATGAACATGGCAAGCACTGAATAATAGAAATTAATAATGTATAATGAACAGGAAACTGTGGACTGTGAAAATCATTCTTGAATCAGCTTTGTGTGTACAATTGTTGCTAACTTATTAGAACAAAAAATATAAATTAGTATAAAGCTAAAAAAAAGAAAATAAGAAAAAATTGGTGTATTAAAAATAGTTAATATTTTAACATGTAATTCTTCCTGCAATTGAAATATGGATGAATGGAAGAAATTACAGATGACAATAATTTTAGGCAGAACTTTAATCTGTGGAAATTGTCATAACAAGATCAAAAGAATCTAAAAAGCCCCTTAGTCAGGAAGCACTTGATTTACCTGCCAAGTGGAGAGCTGACAGCTCACAAATAACTAGTTTAGAATATAAATTCATCTTTACAATCTTATGGAAAAGGATCATGGAAGTACTGTCTCATAAAAAGTGAGAAGCAGTCATTGAAAATGACATCCACTGGAAGACATCTGTGGTCCTAGAGGCATGGGTTACTCCTTCACCCAGGTGCATTGGCCACCACTGTGCCTCTCTTCATGCATCCTCTCTTTAAGCATGTTCCCTGTGTTTAGCACAGATCTGGAACATTGCAGAATCCTAATAAATGTTTATTGACTGAGTGTGTTTACTCTTTGTGAGTCAACTCTTTCAGATGGTGCAGGGGATAGAGCACTGGGTTCTAAAGTCAGGAAGACCTGAGGTCAGGTCCAGCCTCAGATACTGTGTGACTTTGGTCAAGTCACTTAACCCTGAATGCTTCACATCCAGGATCATACCTCTAAGTTGTCTTGATTCATATCAGGCCACTGGACCTAGATGGCTCTAGAGGAGAAAGGGAAGTTGGTGACTTAGCATAGTCCTCCCTCACTCCATCCAATTCATGTCACCTCTCTGATGTCCTGGTCTTCTGTGAAAATGAAGGATAAGCATCACCTTCATCAATTCTGCCAACAGATGTCAGTACTTATGGTATAACAAACTCCAGTTTTATAAGAAAAATGTCTTCTTGTTATGTTCCTTATTATTCCAATTATTGAATGACTTTGCTTTGAACTAAATGTATTCTTTATATGATTATTAAAAGCAAACAAAGGATGGGGGCATATAAACTATGGATTTTTGAGTAAAGCTCCAGGACTACCTAAGATAGCTTTTCACTAGAGGACCTGTCCTGCTGGTTGGGGGAGGTGGGAGGTGCTCAGCAGGTGCTACATTAATACCACTTAATTTCTTCAAGTGAACTGTGTTACTCCAACAGCTAGAAGAATTTGCAGCAATTACTAAAGTGATTAAATTTTTTAAGGAATTATTTACTGCCACAGTTTGGTCTAATTATTTTGGAAGAATTCCAAGAGACTTATAAGGAAGGAAAGTCAGTTTGAAAATACCACCCTTGGAATTGCTATGAAATTATGTTTTTTCAATTAATTGCACAAAACAAAGTTTACAAAAGGATGTTGATTCTGCTGGATTTGATCTGTTTAGCTAACATTCATTTAATATTTCCCTATAGTGTGGGAGTCAACAATTATCTTGGCCTTTTTATTGGGTCTGTAGCAAGTCACCAAATAACCAATATGGCAATGGGTCTTTGATCTGAATTATTTTCAACTGTGAAACCACTGGAAAGGAGCTGAAGAGATTAAACCTTTGAGGATTTAGTTGGTAATACTCTCAAAAATGTCTAATATTTCTTGTCTCAGCCTCTAATTTTAGAATCAGCAGCTGTCACTGCTTTGTTCTAACAAGTCAGTAACTTTCCATTCTCTTTGTGTGTACTTGTTCCCTTTTTTTTTTTTTTTATCGTAGGTATCATTTTCTCCTTGCGAGAACCTTATGGCAAAAGCAGTTCTGCTCTTATCTGGGTCTCAAATCAAAGAAAAAGAAGTCCCAGAGGAGAATGAAAGATAAGCATCAAAATGTGTGTGTGCCCACAATTTTGTGATTTAGTAGATTTCCCTGTAAATACAGACTTTTTTTTTTTAAGGATAGTTCTCTAATGTAGATGAAAATAGAATGACTTTTATTTTACATGTATGTAAAATATCATAAAATACTTTCCATGGTCTTAAACCTTGAGGACTTAGAAGTCCCACAGTCATATCAACAATATATAACACTAAAACAGTTTATTATATATGCTAACATATTAACATAATATATAGTGATATACAATGCAATATTATATGACATATGATATTATGGTTCAGAATTTCTGCTATCTCTTGCCCCATCATGCAGTGCTTTCTATTAGATGATGCTTAAAATAACATTGTTTTTGAATCTCTATGGCATAATGTTTACTCTAGAGCAGGAGTCCTTAAAAAACATAGTTCTTTGAGAACTTGCTACAGACAGTCCTGTGTTGTGGGTCAAAGCTACAGCCAAGCCCGGGTGTTTTTTAGTGAAGAGAGCCCTGGAAATCAATGCTATAGTACTTCTTGGAGCCCCAGGTCAGAATAGCCCAGGCGGTGGCCAAACCCAAGGAAATTGTCTCAACAGATGGGTGCAATCAGGGTGAGGGTAGAAGACAGACTTTAACTCCCTTGGTGAGTTAGAGGTTGTCTACCCCAAACGAGTAAAGTCTTCTCCCAGTGGAATGAGCAGATGAAAACAATTTGTTTGAATGGTCATGAAGGTAACTGAAGCAGGTCGGGGGTGGGGAGTGCTTAGAGCCTGGTCAGGTATGGAAGACATGGAGATCTTTCACTGCATCCTGGGCTGTTGCCAGTCATCCTGACTTTTGCCTTGCCCTTGAAATGACTATGGAAGAGTGAGTGAGACTGATGATCTGTGCAACTCCAGAGGCAAGTCAAGCCATCACTCATTTGTGATGTCATTTGGTCTTCTTTGAAAATGAAGGATGGGGGCAGCTAGGTGGCGTAGTGGATAGAGCACCAGCCCTGGAGTCAGGAGTACCTGGGTTCAAATCCCGGTCTCAGACACTTAATAATGACCTAGCTGTGTGGCCTTGGGCAAGCCACTTAACCCCATTTGCCTTGCAAAAACCTAAAAAAAAAAAAAAAAAAAAAGGATGAACAACATCAGTCTAAAAACCTGTATTTGAATTCTGACTTGTGAACCTAAAATAATGATGTCATCTTCCTGATTCTCAGTTTCTTAGTCTGCTTTATAAACATTGAAGGACTATATAAATTATTATTAGGTATTTCAGTTGAATGATGATGGATCATCTGATCTGTTAAAAAATTAACAATATATTAATATTTTAAATTTGAGAGTATTGTTTCTGAATTTGCTTCCTTTCCATGATTTTATTAGTATGGGCATATCGTTCACTGATAAACCCTTGACAACTTAGTAGATGGTCTTTGAAAGTTGTTAAGGTCAAAAAATTCATTGTCTTGTAGGCTCTCTCAAAAATTATCTAGGCTGGCTCACAAATAACTAATATAAAGTTTGTTATCTTATCATAGCCTATATATAGGTCTCTGGGGAGGAAATTAGTTCACTAGATAAGGGAGAGACAGGAGAGAGATTACCTTGACTCTCCAGAGCTCATTTTCACTTTCTTGGTTCTTTACTATGTAAACAAAACTATGGTTAAGTTTTGATGCCTTATAAACCTGGGTGCTTTTAAGGGAGGGTGGTGGCTAGTCTTGGGGGAGTGAGACAGATGCCGAATCTATCTATATCTATCTGACAAGCCAGTTGAATGAAAATTACCCAATGTGCACAGTGATTTTGTACCCATTTCTATTTGAATTAAAAGTTATTTATCTAAAAATTTTTAACATTTTTCTTTTTGTATATGTATACTCTGATGAGATTTTTCTAAATTCAGGACCTAAAAAATGTACTGCTAAATTATCAATCAATCAACATTTATTAAGTGCCTACTATGTGTCTGTTATTTGCTCCCTAAAACTATAACTGTCATGTGTATCTTTTTAGATACACATGATTTATTTTTTCAGGTTTTTGCAAGGCAATGGGGTTAAGTGGCTTGGCCAAGGCCACACAGCTAGGTCATTATTAAGTGTCTGAGGCCGGAATTTGAACTCAGGTCCTCCTGACTCCAGGACCAGTGCTCTATCCACTGTGCCACCTAGCCACCCCCCATACACATATGATATTGAAAATGCCAAAATTCACCCTGCAAAACTTTTCTCTGAATTCTCACATAAAAGTCTTGAAGATTATAGAAGGCAAGAATTTTTTTATTTCTTAATTAAGACTTTAATCAAAATTCAGGCTTTAATGATTTATGTTGGGCAACCTCCACTAGAGTCTCCCTCTGATGCTTCTAGATGGTGTGGAGGAGATTTTGGGGTTTTTGAAGGCTTTATCAGGGAAGCCTAACCTTTAGCAGTTTCCTCCCTTTGTTCTCTCCCTCCATACTTGTACCTGTGAAGGCATGTTTCCTATTTGCATGAGTACCTTTTAGCCTCTTTGTTTGATTTATTTTCCTCCTCCTAGCTTCCTCCAGGGCAATTGGATCAGATTATGCAAATTAATCTTGACTAATTCTCAGAAATCTCCAAAAGAGGGATTAAAAGGATTAAACTAGTTGCATCAGAAGCTACTCCTAGCCAGGTGCCTGTGATCTCTATTGGAAGAAACCTATAACAAGAAATCCATGAAAGAAATAAGTATTTTTATGTATTAATTAGAATTTTCTGATAAATAATCTTATCTTTTTTATTTGTCATTAACCTAAAATGTGACTATGATTGTATGAACTCTGGAACACCTAGGTGGTCCAGTGGATAGAGAGCTGGGGCTAGAATCAGGAAGACCTGAGTTCAAATGAGACCTCCAACACTAATTGCGTGACCCTGGACCAGTCACTTCACCTCTGTTGTCTTTAAGCCACCAGAGAAGGAAATGGTAAACTATTCCAGTATCTTTGCCAAGAAAAACTCCATGGACAGTTTTATAGTTGCAGAGTCAGAAATGATTGAACAACAACATATGACCAATAACCAACAAACTCCTCCTTTGCCCTAATTTTCTATTGTCTTCCATTACTTCCCTACAATGAGTCACAGGTATCTTCAACACATCTTTGAATTGCTACAGAAAATTTGTGTCCTATATTGTTAATGATCTCTTTCTGTATCTTTCAGATGAAATCCTAGATCTATTTGGTCAGAACTTGAAAGGTTCCATAAATATTTTATAAGAATAATAATCTTCGGGGCAGCTAGGTGGCGCAGTGGGTAGTGCACTGGCCCTGGAGTCAGGAGTACCTGAGTTCAAATCCAGTCTCAGACACCTAGCTGTGTGGCCTTGGGCAAGCCACTTAACCTCATTTGCCTTGCAAAAACCTTAAAAAGAAAGAATAATAATCTTGGGCAGCCAGGTGATATCATAGTGCATAAAGCTCTGAGTCTTTATGTTCTTCTTGAATTCAAATCCAGTCTCAGACATTTACTAGTTGTGTGAGACCCTGGGCAAGTCACTTAACCCCGTTTGCCTCAGTTTCCTCATCTGTCAAATAGGAGAAGGAAATGGCAAACCACTTCAGTATCTTTGGCAAGAAAATCCCAAATGAGTTTGACGCAAAAAAATCAGACACAACTAAAACAATGTGACAAAAACAATCTTTTCTGACTACCTTGTCCTAAATTTTCTCTCCATTGCTGTTGTATACTTTACATATACTGGTTATTTTTTTTGACCTTTAGATATTGTTCTAAAAAGGATGATATATCACTTATAACATTTGACCATTTAATCTTTTATGAATGGGTGACCATTGAATCAAAGACAGATAATATATTCTCTAAAAAAAATTCCCAAACTGACTTGAAGCAGTATCTTTTTTTGATAAGTATACACTATAAATGTAAATAGCATGGAAATGCCCCATGGCCTTTTATTTAATAAATTATGATTTATCATTTATGAATTCTAATAAAAAGATATGCTTAGCATGACAGGTCAGCTATAAATCTTTAAAAAGAAAGCATTTTAACTGCCTTCTTAAATATAAATTTTTTTTCTGAATTTGTGTCCATTTCCTATGACTAGGAAATTTCTCCTTTTCTACTTGGATTTATCACTTCCTCTTGCTGGGTATCAATTTTTTCATGTAAACTCTAACATTTCTTCCAATTCTATATTCCATGATCACATAGTGTTTCAAAATTAGACCAACTCTAAGTCACAAAAGAAATAATTTCTTTATAAAGTGAGTACTCTGAGAAGCAAAACAGCATTTAAGAACATTTTAAGTCTTACTTAATGTTATAAGGTGGTCACTCCCTCATGTATTTATTCAATAAGCATTAGTTTAATGCTGCTCTGTGGCCAGCATTGAAGTAGACAGAAGGACACTAAGCATCCCAGAATTTATAATCTAGTTGGGGAGATGAAGGAGGTAGATATATATAAAGCCAAAAGAAACAGAAAAAAGTTTTTAGGATGGGTCAAATGAGAGGCAGTTGTTTATTAAATTAGAAGTATTCAGATGAAAAGAAAATGACAACAAATATTTATGAAGGACCTATCACATACCAGATACTCTGCTCATTGAGAACTATAAACACAAAGAATCTCTTCTTTCAAAAGTTTATATTCATAATGGAGAGGTAGTGTCATCAATATATGAGTCATCCTTTGGATTTGGGACCTTCTGAATGTTCCAAAGAACACAGAGAAAATAACTCTGAAGATTTTAAATAAATGTATGCTTATTTGTAATGAGAATTTAGCATTTCTAAGGTTATCACTGCCTTTATCTCATCATTTCCTCTGATACCTGGGACAGTCAGATTGACTATGTAGAAGGACCCTGCTAGTAAGACAATGTCCTTTCCCAAGCAATGTTTTTAAACAAATGTGTTCGCCATAGTTGTCTCTCTACTAAGTGCGATTTTATTAAAAATTGAATTCCAATTTATAATAAATTCTTTAATGCCTTAAAAATTGATTTTAATTCTTGGAATTGTTATTTTTAGCACCTAGTTGAATACCTGGCATGCAGTAGGAGCTTAATGAATGCTTGTCTGACTTATTAATCCCCTTGATTTGAATACCTCTAATTTATTATACTAGTTATTGGGACTTCCTCTTATCTGACCTTTAGATACACATTCATCTCCATAGCTAGTTTGTAAGCTCAAAGATGATGCCTTATATTTTTTCTGTATGCTCCAATACTCCCTTTGTCACTTAAAATAATTAAGAGTCCATCCATTCCTTCATAGGTGTTATTAGAGTAACTTCTACTCAGTACAAACTGGTGTATTGAATTAAAACAACCATTTGTAATTAATTATCAAAAATAAGGAGGAATTCCAGGCCTAGACTTAGGATTGTTTTTGTTTGTTGTTTGTTGTTTCTGCAAAGCAGTAAAATTAAGAGACTTGCCCAAGGTCACACAGCTAGGTAATTATTAAGTGTCTGAGTCCACATTTGAACTCAGGGCCATGCCCTTTAGGAATGTTTTTCAATAAATTTACGACTTACTTAAATGTGGCCCTATGGTTAAGTGAGCAGTTGTTGGAAATACAAATCTCTTCAGAAAACATCAAGTTGGCTACAAATTTCTTGTGTAAAAGTGAAGGTTTTCACCTCAATTATTGCATACTCAAAAGGCCCAGACTTCTCAATTGGATCAGTAAATCAATAAAAGATCAAACAAGTCCTTAGTCAATATAGTAATAAAAAAGTTTTGTCTGTTGGGTGAAGGTAGATGCCAACCTGCAAGAAATAGTTTTCACGGAAACAAGATGGTGACAGAAGAGCCTCTCTTAGGTGCTCTCTCTCTATATATATATATTTCAAACCTCATAAATTAACAACTCTAACTAAATTTTCAAGAGACAGAACCCACAGAGGGATCCAGTGAGGCAGTTCTCCAGCCCAAGGTAACCTGGAAAAGAGTGGAAAGGCTCAGCAGCATGGGATTAGAGGGGCAGCCTGCCAGAGTGAAGGAACTTCAGCCTCCTGGAGGCAGCCCCAGGATGCTTGGGAGCCACAGTTCATGGCAGCAGGGGCAGTTTCCTGATTTACACCATGGGGAGCACTGGGCACAACTTAGAAGATCAGCAGGAGGACCTCTGCCAAAGTGCACATGTGAGGTCCAGCCCTCAGGGCACTCAGCCAGCAGTGTGGCCACAGTAGCCCAGATCCAGGAACTGGAAGTAGGCAGAGCTGGTAAGCAGGAGCCCCCAAGCAACTGAGCCTTGAGTGCTCAGCCTAGGTAGGGGAGTGGGGAAAGACTTCTGAGGTCTGTCCTCTGTATCTGGAACAGGACTCTGGGGCTCTGACCACATTCAGATCTGGATCACAGTCTAGCCCCCCCCCCCCACAGAACAGTAGCCCTCCCCACCTCAGCCCCGTGGCAGAGGGGTGCGCTCGTGGTCATTCACAGACCAGGAGGGAAGACAGAGCTTCACACGTTGAGATCCCTGTGGGGGGGGGGTCCCATTAATACTCAAAAGCTCAGGAAGCACCCCAAACCAAGCACAGGCTGGGGAAATAAGTAAACAGAGAAAAAAGAGACACATCATTGAGAAATTGTCTCTGATCCCAAGAAGGATCAAAATACTCAATCTGAAGATAAGGAAGTACAAGCTCCTGCATCTAAAGACTTGCAAGAAAAACAGAAATTGGGATCAGGCTATGACAGGGCTCAAAAAAGATTTTGCAAATCAAGTGAGGGAGATAGAAGAAAAATTGGGAAAAGAAATGAGAGAGATGTAGGAAAAACATGAAAAAGAAGTCAGCAGCTTAGTCAAGGAGATCCAAAAAAAATGCTGAAGAAAATAGCATGCTAAAAACCAGCTTAGGTCAAATGGATAAAAATAGTTCAAAAAGTTATTGAGGAGAAGAATGCTTTAAAAAGTAGAACTGGCCAGATGGAAAAAGAGATAAGAAAGCTATCTGAGGAAAACAAATCCTTCAGATGTAGAATGGAGCTAAAGGAAGCTGCTGACTTTATGAGAAATCAAGACACAATACTTCAAAACCAAAAGAATGAAAAATTAGAAGAAAATGTGAAACATCTCATTGAAAAAAACAACTGATATGGAAAACAGATTCTGGAAAGATAATTTAAAAATTATTGGCATGCCTGAAAGTCATGATCAGGAAAAGAGCCTTGACATCATTTTTAAAGAATTCCCCACAGGAAAATTGCCCAGATATTCTAGAAGCAGAGGGCAAAGTAGAAATTGAGAGAATCCACTGATCTCCCCCAGAAAGAGAGATCCCCAAAAAAACAACTCCCAGGAATATTATAGCCAAGTTCCAGAATTCCCAAGTCAAAGATAAAATATTACAAGCAGCTAGGACACAATTCAAATACCATGGAGCTGCAGTCAGGATCACACAGGACTTAGCAGCAACTACATTAAAGGCTTATAGGGCTTGGAATATACTATACCGGAAGGCAAAAGAGCTTAGAATGCAACTGAGAATCAACTACCCAGAAAAACTGAATGTCCTCTTCCACGGAAAAAGATGGACTTTCAATGAACCAGGGGAATTTCAAATGTTCTTGTTGGAATGGCCAGAGCTGAACAGAAAGTTTGATCTTCAAATACAGGACTCAGGTGAAGCATAGAGAGTGGAGGATAAGGGGAAAATATGAGGGACTTAATGCTGATGAACTACATGTATTCCTGCATAGAAAAATGATACTGATAATACTCATAATAAACTTCTCATTTAATAGAGCAGGTAGCAGGAGCTTTTATAGATGCAGCACAAGAGAGAGCTGAATTTGAAGATATGATGTATTGTAAAAATGGAGGCAATGGCTAAAAAGGAAATGTAATGGGAGTAAGAGAAAGGAGAGGTGAAATAGGCTAAAATATTTTGTACAATATGATTTTTTTTATTACAATGAGCTATTGCAATGATATGGAAGGGGGGGAGGTGAGGGGGGATGAGGAAAATCTTTGCTCTCATCAGAGGCGGCTAGGAGAGCAAACAATATATATATGTATACTCAATGGGGTATAGACAGCTAGAGTAAGAAAGAGAGAAGGGGGACAGGGGAAAGGGGGGGATATGAGTGATGGAGGAGAGGGTGGGCCATGGGGAGAGTGGTCAGATAGTACACATTTTCTTTTTTATTTCTTGCAAGGGGCTGGGATTGGATGACCTGTCCAGGACCACAGGGCCAGGTGGATGCTGGGCCTTAGGGTTGGTAGGTGGGCTTGGGACCTCTTGGCCCCAGGGCCAGTGCTCAGTCTGCTGCACCACTCAGCTACCCTACAGCACAGTTAAGAAGAGGGACAGAGTGAAAGGAGAGAGAAAATATAGTGGGGAGGTATGAAAGGAGGGAGTTGCGATTGGCAATTGCAACAGTGGGAAAATATGGAAGTAGCTTTTGTGATGGACTTATGAAGAATGTGATCCACCTGCAACAGAGCTGGAGGTGTTGGAGCACAGACTGAAGCACATTTATTATTATTATTATTATTATTATTATTATTAGGGGGTTGCTGTGCAGGTGGTGTTGGGTGGCTTGCCCAGGGTCGCACATCTGGGTGATTGTTGGGTGTCTGAGGCCAGATTTGAACCTGGGTGCTCCGGGCTCCAGGGCCAGTGCTCTGTCTATTATGCCACCTGGCCACCCCATTATTATCATTATTATTTTTTTATTTTTGCAGGGCAATGGGTTTGGGGTAGCTTGCCCAGGGTCACATAGATAGGTGATTGTTGGGTGTCTGGAGCCAGATTTGGGCTTGGGTGCTCCTGGCTCCTGGGCTGGTGCTCTACTGCACCACCTAGCTGTCCTTCTTCTTATTTTTTTTAATTTAAATTTAAATTTTTTTCTCTTTCCTTTACTTTATTGCTCATGAGGGTCTATATTTTTTGGGGTGAGGGAGTATTATGTTTACTCTTAAACAAGAATATTTTAGTAATGTTTAAAAAAACATCATTTGTACAAAAATAAAAAGAAATAAATATAAAAAAGAAATAGTTTGCAACTGATTAAAGAGAATCAATTGTGCTTGTAGAATTACCCAAAATACAACAAATCAGAATTCTTGAAATAAAGCAAGTTTTAGAAGCTTCTAGACTCAAGGAGAGCAGAAACAATTATTCATCACCTTCTATAGGTCAGGCACTCTGGGAAGCACTTCATCAATATTATTTCATGTGATCTTTACAACCACCCTGGAAGGCAGATGCCATTATTCCCATTTTACGGTGAGGAAACTGGAGCAAAAAGATTAAATGACTTGTTCACATTCATAACGAACTCAAGTCTTCCTCACTGTAGACTCAGTTCTACTTGCCTTGGCAGGTAAAAAGATCCTTGTATTTGTAGCAGAAGACAGCAAGGAGAGAGTGAGCACAGAGGAAGAGTGAGGCTATGAGAGATGCATCAGAAAAGTTCTAGCAACAACTGGAGCTAGATACAGCATCTCTGAAGCAGCAGTGGGTGACGTAGGTCATTATACCTAAGTGACACCTGGAAGACAACTGTCCCCACCAAGGCAAGACAGTGTCAGGACTCTGTAAGGGCTCTGATGCTTGGATCCCAGTGGAGACCTCTTCATGAGAATCTCAAGAAGGAAGAAAAGCACTTCAACATCCAAGAGCCATGAATTTTGCTCTTGGCCATAGAAGTTCTCTTGATTTGAATTCAATGGCTCCAAGGACTTCATTTGAAACAAGAGTAGAATGCGCCTTCTAGTTTGTAACAACTATGTTTCTTATCCCACTTTAATCAATAAACTTACTAAAAGCTAATCAAATCAGTGACTGATGTGCAATAAAGAGCAAATCCTCAAGTGTTATGTAACCTGATGAGAAGAGCAGTTCACTACCCTTTGGGGACCCAACCTTTCAGCACTAGTGGGAGTTGAGGAAAGTGCCCTGGAGGGACACCACATTTATAAAAATAAATTTTATTTTATTTTATTTTTTTAGTTTTTGCAAGGCAATAGGGTTAAGTTGCTTGCCCAAGGCCACACGGCTAGGTAATTATTAAGTGTCTGAGGCCGGATTTGAACCCAGGTATTCCTGACTCCGAGGCCCATGCTCTATCCACTGAGCCACCCCAAAAATAAAATTTTTACTCTTCAGTGAACCATCTCTTTCCCTAGTTTTCTTGAGCTGTTTCATATGCTAACACACAGTGTGTGGCTTTAATATCTACACTCAAACCCACCTTATATGGATGATTGCCTTCGTTTCACCCATGAAGCAGCACAGTGAAATGAATAGAGATATGTCTCAGAGCTAGAAAGGTGTGGTACATCTCTTGCCTTTGACTAGCTGAGCAGCAAGTCTATACCAAATTCTGTACCCAAGCTACTCTAAGACTACAAACTATAGAGCACTTATTTCTCTATAGAGATGTTTTCTTATCAGGAGTTGCCTACACCCATTAAATGTAAACTGAAAAATTAAAAAAAAAAGAGGAAACAGACTCAAAATGGAAAAGGACTTGCCCGTAGTCACAAGTTCATAGCTCTTCTTAGCTCTGCTAGTATTCTATGCAATGTTTGGCACATAGTAGTTACTTAATAAATGTTTGACACACTCTCCATTCATCTATCTCCCCATTTCTCATTATCCTTGAATTTCTTTTTGTAAATAAATCAATCAAGGAAACCATAGATCTAAAACATCAATAAGATGTGTAGCTGGAAGCCAGAGTCAACTCCTGCCAAACTTCTGGCTATTGAAACTGTGAGCTCTAATCATAGAATATAAGTTCTTTGAGGTCAGGGCCAATGTCCTCTCTGCTTTTGTGTCCCCAGTCCAATAGCTTACATGAGCTGATGCTTATAAATATTGATGAGCTTTGAAATTGAATAGTTGTCCCCAGTTCATGCTTGTGACAAAGTAATGTCATTCAAAATAGACTTCTGGTCAACCTGTCAGAGTTATTCATAGTTTTCTGGTTTCTTTTTTGCCTAGAATCTACCAAGGTTTGCCACATCTTAAGGAAACTTCCCACTTACACAAAACTCAGGTTTCAAATAGTCTCAGGCTTCCTAAAGGGCACTGAATCCAGTCTAATATGGAAAGGGTGAAAGAGTTAATGACCGAGGAGGTGTTATCCCAACTTAGTTTCTGACTTAAAAGGAAAATAATCTTTTTAAAACTTACCAATTCTCTTAATAAATGAGGATCATTGGGGGCAGCTAGGGGGTGTAGTGGATAAAGCACCGGCCCTGGAGTCAGGAGTACCTGGGTTCAAATCCGGTCTCAGACACTTAATAATTACCTAGCTGTGTGGCCTTGGGCAAGCCACTTAACCCTGTTTTCCTTGCAAAAAAAAAAACCCCAAAAAATAAAAATATAAATGAGGATCATTGATGATGTGCTTATGTTGAGGGGGAAAACCTCTCTGGGCTTCATTCACCTCAACTGTAAAATGTTGGTTTGGACTAGATGGCCTGAATGATCCCCTCCCATGCCAACTCCACAAATTCAGAACAAGGAAGTTGAAAGTCAAGTCCGACCCTTTCATTTTAAAAATGAAGAAATTGAGGCCCAGAGAGACAATAAGTTGCCCAAGGTTTCACAGATAGTAAATGACAGAGATGGTATTCAAACTTGAGACTGGATTTTAAATCTCCTTTCCTCAATATGACTACTCCATATGTTGAAAATACATCAGGATAATGGAAGCAAAAAAAGCTTCTCCCTTAACCAACACTTAAATGGACCATATGGAGCTTATAAGACCCCCATGGAACTCATTCCCAGAGTTCCCTAGGTCTACAGAGCTCCCCTTCCCAATGAGTTTGTACCCTTGCTCCATCTCTTTTCTCTCATATGCTGGGCACTCTCATTGGAAACCCAACCTTTCTCAACTTGAAAAAATAAAGTCTTGAAAATGTGGTTTGAAAAAGCAAGATCCTCAGAAGACTCCCAATTTTTTCTCTCCAAAATCAACTTCCCAATAAGGAATTATGAGTGCTGGCCAAAACCAGTTTTCCCCTTCCAAGCACTTCCAGCTTAGAGCCATAAAACAATATTAGTAACACAGATAATGGATGGAAACATGCAATGGAGTCGATTTTTTAAAATTTTTAAATTTTTACTTTTTGACGAATGGGCTGAAATTATTTCATTCACTGGTATCCTTTGCTTCTCCTTTCAGTGATGTTCAATAAGGGCCATGCTTACAATAGACAAGAGTGCCACCTGCTGAGAGAAAACATTATTGCAAGAGCTAAGAGTCCAGGATTTCATCCCTAAGCCTCAGTTTCCTCATATGTCTGTGGATGAAGGTGCCAGTGTGACTTGATTTGATTGAATACTACCTGCTAAATTCAAAGCACTGTGCTAGGTTTTGGGAAAACAAAGACACAAGCTAACTAAGGATCCTGTATTTTGCTGAGACATTATAGATAGATGATAGATGATAGACAGACAGACAGACAGATAGATTAGATAGATAAACAACTAACTAGCTAGATATCCATATATAGATACCGATATAGATATAGATATAGATGTATTATCTATATATCTAATCCATAATGCTAAGTAATTTAAGTAGGGAAAGAATAGGAGTAGCTAGGTGGTGCAGTGGATAGAGCACTGGCCCTGTAGTCAGGAGGATCTGAGTTCAAATCCAGAATCAGACGCTTAATACTTACCTAGCTGTGTGACCTTGGGCAAGTCACTTAACCCCATTGCCTTGCAAAAACTAAGGAAAAAAATGAGTACTAATATTGAGGATAAGAGGTGTCATTAAAAGCTTTGAAATGGAAAGGAACTGCTTTCTAGCACAGGGCATGGCTTGGGCAAATGCTTGGAAACTTAAAATGAAAAACTCATTATGGGAATAACTAACTGGTCACTTTGGTTGGAATCAGGGCCGTGTTGATGCCAACTTGAATGGACTTGTTAAATTTTCAATGTGAGCATTTACATATTGGATTTGGCAAATGTTAAGGCTTGATTTATTGTTTTGTGGATTTCCTAGACAAAGTGAAGGAGAAAATGTCATTTATGCAGATTAAATTTACATTTATCATTTGTAGTATTTTCTGAAGAGTTGGATGTTAGCTATTTACTTGCAGATCCTAGTTGAAATATAGAATTTCTGAAGAGGAGTATCCTAACATAAAACTAAAAAAGGAAGACTGGAGCCTTATGGAGAAGAGTTTTAAATGACTGCCTGAAGAGTTTGTATTTTATCCTTCAGGTGACTGGGAACCAATGAAAATTCCCTAAACCACAGAATGATGTAGTTAAACCTTTATTTTAGGATGGTTATTTTGGATGCCATGGATTAGAAAGGGGAAAGATTGGACATAGATATATCAGGTGACTACTACAAAAGAACAGACAAGAGGCAATGGGGATCTTAAATAGGGTATAAATGGAGAGAGGAGAATGGATATGGGAAAGTTGTAGAAATAGAATTAGCAGACTTAATTGATTAGGAAGGAAGAGTCAAGGATGATTCCTGAATTGCAAAATGGGGAAAAGAAGTTTGTTCAGTTGTGTCTAACTCTTTGTGACCCCATTTAAGATTCTCTTGGTAAAGATACTGGAGTCGTTCCAGACCCAGTACTATATGCATATTTCTATGTAGTTGCCCTGAAAAAGAAAAAGAAGATACCTATTGAAGGGGAAAGACAATCAGTTGTATTTTAGACTTCTTGAGGCGGAGAACAGTGAAATGGATGATAGAAAAAGATGGGTTAGAGAATTGGGGAAGACAAGAAGTGACAGATGGATGGCTTTGAAGTTTCCACTGTCACCCCCATAATGATAAGAAGGTTTACACTGGGTGAATCCCTTGTAACAAACTTATATAGGTCATAAGGCAAGAATAGTATGAAAGGTTAGGAATGAATGGATTATTACATGTATCATTGTAGGAAAATTCAGATAAAGGAGATTACAGATCTATGAAATCTGAATTTGAAATATTAATATTTTGAGTTTGGAATATCAACAAGCCATTCATCCAGGTGGTGATGTCAGCATAAGTGACATCATTTATGTGCTCAGCAACCCAATAGTTCTTTCAAAAGAGAAAAAAAAATAGCTTCTACTTCCCATTTTGCTGACCATACAGTTTCTTCTTCATGTGAAGGACATGAGCCTATCAGCTAGCAATACTGGTATTCTGTCAAACTCTCTTCTTATCAGGAAAGACCTTGAAAAAAATATAGCCTTTGGGTGATTTTTCATGATAATAAACTTTAAACTTAACTCCTGCAGTTTAAGCATGAACTGTGTGGTTTTGAATGTCATGAGAACAGCTGAATGCCAATGGCCATTTGTTATAATAAGCATGATTCGTTTACAGACCCAGTTCACTTGCTTTGTATCTGATTACAGTATAAATGATCTCACTTGCTTGATATTTTGGTATTTTTTATTTATTTTTTAAACAACTGCAACTATAATAAGTGAAACCACAACTGCCATTTCAGAAACAATTTTAAAGGGAAACTGCATTCCCTATAAAAATAAAATTTAAATTTATCAAAACAATAAATAGTATAATTTTAAAAAAAACTTTTTTTACTTTTACAATTTAAAATGCTTCACCTCATTGCAACCTTTTTCCTGTACCACCCCACACTAATAAACAACACTACAGCAAAGTTTAGGTCATTTAATATAATAGC
Organism: Macrotis lagotis; assembly: GCF_037893015.1. Classification (NCBI taxonomy): domain Eukaryota; kingdom Metazoa; phylum Chordata; class Mammalia; order Peramelemorphia; family Peramelidae; genus Macrotis; species Macrotis lagotis. Next base: position 41,714,761 of record NC_133658.1, on the reverse strand, counting down.
ATTTGGTAAAAAAAAAATAAACTGACCTTTAAAAAAATGCTCTCTCTCTTTTTTTTTTAAATATTCAAAAACTGGGGCAGCTAGGTAGCGTAATGGATAAAGCACCAGCCTTGGAGTCAGGAGGACCTGGGTTCAAATCCGGTCTCAGACACTTAATAATTACCTAGCTGTGTGGCCTTGGGTAAGCCACTTAACCCCATTTGCCTTGCAAAAAAAATCTAAAAAAATAAAAATAAAATAAATAAATAAATATTCAAAAACTACTGCAGTAACCTGGGTTGGGGAGAATAGGGGATGGGGCTACACAACAAAATTAATCTTTCTAAACCTGCAAATTTCAATACTGTAAGTTTTCCTTTGGTATTTTTTAAAAGGAAAATTCATTCCATTATTTTGTTGTTACACATCTCAGTTTATATATCTAATATTTCCTCTAAAAGTTTTCTCATATTATTAGGCAATGTTTCATGTAAGCAGACAGACTTCCTAAAAGAGGTCAGTAGCAAATGAAGAATTTTTTCCCACCACACAACCTATCTTTTCTATTTATGTCATTGGTTTGTATTTCAGCTCTTAAATTCACTACTGTTAGAACCTTGAGTAAATCACTCAGTTTCTCTTGATCTGTTCCTTCACCTGTAAAAGGAGAGCATTGGAATGAACGATTCCTTCTAGCACTGAAGCTTAGACAAAAGGGAACCCCATCATCCCTAGAGTGTGTTTCACAGTTTATGGCCTCCACCTTTTTACTTACATGGTCCCCTAGGTCTAGAGTGCCCTCCTGCTTTGCCCTACCCTCTGCTTCTTAATTCTCTAGCCACCCTTTAAGATCCAGATTAAAATACTTCCTCTTAGGTGAAAGAAGTAATTTTTTCCATAATGTGCTTTCATCGTATCCTGTACTTCTTTACATACTTAGGGGCAGCTAGATGGTGTAATGGTAGAGCAATGGTCTTGAAGTCAGAAGGATCTGAGTTCAAATCCAACCTCAGATACTTACTGTGTGACCTTGGACAAGTCACTTAACCCCAACTGCCTCACATCCAGTTGTCCTGATTCATATTTGGTCACTGGACCCAGATAGCTCTGGAGGAGAACGTGAAGCTGGTGACTTAGCACAGCACCCCCTCACTCAGATCCTACTCACATGCATGTCAGAGCATCATCTCCTTAATATCATGGTCTCCTTTGAGTATGAAGAACAAACATCTTTACAGTCTGATTTATACACTTAGTTAGCTGATCCTATTTGTTCTCCCATCTGCACAAGATTAATAATCAGTTATCTTTAAGTCATGCCAAGTACTTTACACAATCTCCCTTCATCTTCATAATAACCCAATGAAATAGGTAAGATAGGTATCATTTTACAGATAAACTAAAGTTCAGCAAGGTGAATGAAGCTACTTTCCCAGGATCATACAATTCAGAAGTGTCAGAGGTGGACTTTTTGAGGATCACAGCTTTAGAGACCTTAGAAACCATCTAGTCCAATCCCATCATCTATAGAGAAAGGACCTAGGGCTCAGAGAAGTTAAGGCCACATAGGTAAGTAAGGAGCTGAACTGGAGACCTATATTTTCAAATCCATCATACTTTCATTGAACCATAATGCCTCAAGAGTTTCTTCTGATTTTAGGTCTTCTCTCTTTTCCCTCTAACATTGAGTTGCTCGTGGACTTATTTTATTTTTATATTTCTGTTGCCTAGCACAGTATATAGTAGACACCTAAATAGAATGAAGAATGAATGAATGACCTGGAGCTATGATGCTTCATTGACCTTCAAGTTGGAAGATGCTTCTGTTGACCAAAGGTAACAATTAACCTAGAACACTGCTGTAGGGTGAAGGCTAAATGGATATTTTCCATTCAGGTAAATAAGAATAGCTTCTTATAGATAAGTATACCTTCTCTGAATTACACCTCCCTTGCAATTAAAATGGTTCAACCAGTTTGCATGGTACTTTTCAGTTTGCATGCAGAGTGGAAAATGCAAGAGTTTAAGATTGCCTCACTTACCTTACTCAACACCCCACCTTGGGGCTCCTCCTCAACAGATTCCATCCACCCAGTTTGCATTGCAGGGATTATCAACTCACTGCTCCCAGCTGAGTGGGCTCCACTAAAAATACCTATATGTTCATTCATATATATGTGTGTGTGTGTGTGTGTGTACATATATATGCATGTGTCTATATACATATATATAAAATGCACATATATTTTATTATATTTTTATAAATTTTTTTTAGCATTTTGCAAGGCAAATGGGGTTAAGTGGCTTGCCCAAAGCCACACAGCTAGGTAATTATTAAGTGTCTGAGTCCGAATTTGAACCCAGGTACTCCTGACTCCAGGGCCGGTGCTTTAATCCACTGCGCCACCTAGCCTCCCCAATTTCTTTTTTCAACTACATAAAAATAGTTTGCAACATTCATCTTTTTGTAAGATATTTGAGTTCCACATTTTTCTCCCTCCTTTCTTTCCTGCCCCCACCCATGAAAAGTTCTCGAGCCTACTGGTGCTGATTATTTTGCTTAAAGGTTTTGCTGAAATGATGATCTCAGACTTTACTCCAAATATTGCCTTCCTGTCATACATTAAAGTGGATGACCAGTTACTTTGCTGACCCTTAGCCTGGTCTAGGAGGTGATGGAAATCTTTACTTCAGGAACACCAAAGATTATTGCTCTAAGAATGATTTTTAGGTGAGACTCATGAAAAGCACAAGCTCCTTGGAAACACTTCCTTGGTCCTTTGGACATGCAGGCATGCCTCAACTTCACCCACTATTCTGGAATCACATACTTACAAGCTCTGTTGGCCCTGACCCAATTGGAGCTACTGCCTGCAGCATCAACAGTAGGAAAAACTTCCTTCCTTTGGACTCATTCATTCAATTTTGAAAAAAAGCAAAAAAAAAAAAAAAACCCAAACAAAAAAACAAACAAAAAAATCCCAAACCCTCTTTTCCAGTCTATGAGTAAATGGGGAAAGGTGGCCATATAAATGGCATTTAAGTCTCACACATTTTTTTTTATCAGTAGGCAGTCATCCAATAAATATTTATTAATCATCTAAATGTTCCAGAGGGTGGTTAGGTGGTGCAGTGGTTAGAGTGCTGGACCTTGCTGTCAGGAAAACTTATTTTCCTGAGGTCAAATCCAGTCTCAGACATTGACTAGTTATGTGACCCGCTAAGTCATTTAATCCTCTTTGCCTCAGTTTCTTCATCTATAAAATGAGTTGGAGAAGGAAATGGAAAAACACTCTAGTATCTGTGCCAAGAAAACCCTAAATAGGGTCACAAAGTGTTGAACATGCCCACATCAACAACAAAGTTTAGATATCAAGAGCAAGTATATTTGAATTCTAGATGGAATCTGACAGGAGTTTTGCTCTCATATATTTGCACATAATTTTTGTAATTTTGGAAATAATTCTTCTTCAAATGTTTGGTAGAATTCACTTGAAAATCCTTCTGGTCCTGGAATTTTTTCCTCTGAGAATTTATGGTTTATGCAATTTCTTTTCCTGAGCTTAGTTGTTTAAATTCAGGTTTCTGTTGTGTTAATTTGAATATTTTATATTTTTGTAAATCCCAATCTATTGAATTTAAATCATCAATTTTGGTGCCATATAATTGGTCAAAAAGTTTTTCATCATTTCCTTTATTTCTTCTTCATTTGTTGTGATTTTTCCTATTTCATTTTAGATCATGATAATTTGACTTCTCCTTCCCTTTAAAAAAAATCAGATCAGTTAATGGCTTATTTATTTTATTTTCCAAAAAAAATCAGTTGCTAGTTTTATTTATCAACTCAATGGTGTTTAATCTACTTTAAAAAGTAAGCTTTTAACCATTTTAAGAGCATCCATCTGTAGAAAAGCATTTGTCAATGCTGATATTTTACAAATGAGTCTTATCTGTTGATTAAAACAGATGGGGACCATGCATTTTAAAATTCAGAATTCTCATTGACTCAGGTTTTATTGGGCTTACAGACATACAAATAAGCAAATTAAGGTCCATTTTAACACCAGTATTCTTTCCATGATGCTGTAATGGCTGTGAGTCATGGGATGCAACAGTCTCTAAGGGATTCATATTGTAAACAAAGGCAGAACTAGGAACTTTGTACCTGGGAGGTCGAAGTACCTTCAGTTATGTTGGGGTGACAGGGATGCTGGCACAATATCATGAAAAGCAGGAGGGAAAAGCTCACTTCTTTGAATCATCTGGTGGTTTCCAATATGCAAGTATTTACTGAGTCCCTACTATGTGACAATTCTATGCTAAAAGTTTAGAGATATGATGATGATGATGCTGTCTAACCTTCATCCTCAGAAAGAAACCATGACATCTATAGCCTCTCTCTCCTGCTCCCTTCCAGACAATAATCAAAGTTTCTCTTGGAGTGGGGAGTGTACCTTCGTTATCTCTTCAGTCTCCATTTAGATGAACTCATGTGGACATATGTCACATAGCCTTCATTTTTTTCATGCTTACAATGCAACAGTGGAAAGATCATTTGGTGCATTTCATTTTAATGGATTGTTCAAGTACAACCAATTCATTAGAATTTCACGTGACCATTTTTGCATCAATGATCGCAAATAATATGAAATAATTTTTGGCACTAAAAGCCTGAGGATTTTGTTGAAAATTAACTATTCTCTAATTCAGAGGTCCTTAACTAATGATTTAGATCTAAGCATGTAGCACTGCCTTACCTTTAAGGTAAATATTGGTACTACGTATGACAACTGTGCCAAGTGGAGGAGAATGAAGTCCGGTCTCCCTTTCTCATTCATGAATTTCCCTCTCAGTTTAAGCTCATCCTCTTCAGATGGTCCCAAATTGTAAAAAAAAAAAAAATTAAGTATTTTAAATGGTTCTTTTTTACAAAATTAAGTAAAAAGGGAGCAGGGGCCTGTTCCATAGCATTGGGAAAGGAACAAAAGCCTCCAGTTATCAAAGAGAAGAAAGCCCTTTATTATGGTAACGGGCACACAGGTCACTAGCTCCATCTTCCTTTGAGTATTGCAAAGTCCTTCCTTTCTGTAGTAATATGGGAGTCTCGAGGTTTATTTCAGGGCTGGGGGCTAGCTGCCAGAATAATCATAGGAATTGAAAAGCTTTATGCTAACCCAATTAGAAGGGAGAACTAAGTAACTTTTTGTTGGGAAGGGAAAGGGAAGGAATTAGTGAAGAGAACAAAATAGGTCTTGTCATCTTTCTGATGGTCTCCAAGCAGGACTGAAAAGGGCTAAAAATGTGTTAATTGGCCCCATCCCTAGGGCCTTTTTACAAGAGTGTGACAATTATTGCCTTAAGGATGGAGCTCCAATAGATGACAGCTCCAAAAAAGAATCTTCTTCACAGTGGAGAAGAAGTACAGTCATGGCCAGTCCAGGCTATGAGGACTCCCCAATGGTGGATGACAACTTGAAAAGATAACAGCGGCTTGGTGGAAAAGAGACTTTGGCAGCAGAGCTAAGCATCCGGAAGCCCAGGCAGTTGCTAGGAGACAGAGTTGTTAGTGTTATCAGAGCAACCCTAAAGGCACCAGTTGTCTGGGTAGTGTTTCGTCAAAGTGGGCATCTGTTGGAGATTATACCTCTGTGTGTGTGTGTGTGTGTGTGTGTGTGTGTATGTGTGTGTTGGGTTGGGTTGGGTTGGGTTGGGTTGGGTTGCACAACAATGGTTTGACTCATTGTTTTTTTGCTATTATTTACTTTTCTATTTTGTCCAAGTTTAATGCTTTTGCTATTTTAATTAAGGGTTCTTTTTCTTGTCTATTGGTTAAGAAAGTACTGGATAGGTATTCGAACTATGTTTCTAAGACTGTCTACCCTAAAGATCCAACACTGAATCTGGGATAGAGAATTCCAGAATCCCATGACAGACTAAAGAAGATACTTCTTTTTAGGAGTACATTTATTACATAAAGTAGAGAAAGGGGCAACCAGGTGGCACGGTAGATAGAGCATGGACCCTGGAGTCAGAAGGTCCTAAGGTCAAATCTGACCTCAGACATTTGATACTTACTAGTTGAGTGATCTTGGGCAAGTCATCTAACCCCATTTCCTCACCAAAAAAAAAACCCCAATAAAAAGAATTAAAATAACACTGAATGATTTCTGTATTATGTTATATTTACTCTGCAAGTTTTACAGTTTCTCCTCCTACCACGACTGAGAGTATATGAACAGGTGTGCTGTTCTGAGGTTCTCCCTGTTTCTCTCATTTTCCCATCTTTGCTCTGTTCTTTTGCAGCAGTATTTTTTTGATTAATAGCAAAACAAACAAATAGTTTTCAAAAACTAAGTATCATAGAAAAAACAAGAGAACAAAGATGGGAAAATGAGAGGAGCGAGGAGAATCTCAAAATAGCACTCCTATCTCAAACACAATAGGAGGGGAAACTGTAAAACTTGCAGAGTAAATAAAACATGATACAGAAACTATTCGATGTTATTTTAAATGTTTTTTATTGTTTTTTGTGAGGATATGGGGTTAGAATTGTCTGGATTTGAACTCAGGACCTCTTGACTCCAGGGCCAGGGCTCTATCCGCTGTGCCACCTAACTGCCCCTAAAACTAAAGTGTTGTCTGAATATACATATGTTTGTGTGTGTGTGTGTGTGTGTGTGTGTGTGTGTGTGTGTATGTTAATGTGGGGACAAGAGTGAAATTAGTAGAAAGAAATGAAGATTGTATTCCCTTTTTGCAAAAGAAATACTTTAACAAAATGTGGTGGGAATTTAGACAAAATAGAGATTATATAAAAATAAAAGAATTTTTTACAAGGATGTATAAGAACCATCTTATACAGGCTCACTAGACACCATTATTAAATTTTCAGTGGGAGTATTTACATGGCAAAACTGGGGCAAATGCCACAAATCAGGGATACATTTGCTTAATTGGTTTTGAGATTTAAGAAAGTGATGGAGGAAATATCAATGCTATAGATTAAACTTAAAAGTGTGTCACTGGTACATTTTTGTGTCCCTCCACTGCCCCAGCAGCTTGCTAAATATTTCAATATTTACCCCTGATTTTATGCGATAAAATGTAATAAATCCTGAAAATGGCTAAAAAACAGACTGAAGAAAATGTTGACTATAAACTTTTTGGATAAACCTGATTGTCAAAATCTATAAGGAATGAATACAAATTTTTAAGAGTAAGTTGCATTTCCTCAATGGTCAGAGTATATGAATAGGTAACTCTTGAAAGAACATGTATCTTCGCACATGCATAACATATTAATTTGTTTACACATGAGATAAGGAAGAAGAATTTGGAACTCAAAAATTTTTAAATTGTCATTACATGTAAAAAGTGTTATTACATATAATTTGAAAAAATAAAACATAAAACGTTTCACATCAAAAAAGTACACATTATCAATGATTTCCTGAGTAAATGTTCCAGTTATCAGAGAAATGCAGAGTTTAAAAACTCTGAGATTCCACCTTACATCCATTAAATTGTCAGAAAGTATTGCTAGCATGTAACGTTGGTAAAAATATGAGGAAGTAGGTACTCATTTGGTTGTAAATAGATCTAATTTAAGGGGTACAGTGGAATCAAGAGAGGTCATTTAAGTCACTTCTCTTGGCTTTGCTTTAATGATCTTCTCATTTACATTATTGCAGTCTTTGAATAGCTGGTTTTTCTCCTTCTGCTTTCTTCACTCCCCTTATTAGCTCATACCAACTGTGCCATGTTTCTCTGAATTCTTCATATTAATCATCTCTTATGGTGCAATAATATTCCATCATATCAATACATCATGGTTTGTTTAGTGATTTCCTTAATCCAATGGGGGTGGGATGCAAATTTTTCCATTAATTCTAGGAGCTTCTTGGCTTGCCCTACATATTCTGTCTTGACTATAGTCATATCCATGCCAGATAAATGTAAAACTGGAGCATCTGGAGATTTCTATTACTTTGCAAGCTGCAGGGTAGAGAAAAATAACTGCCTCTTCACTTGAGAACTGGAAAGAATGAGTTGATTCCCAAATACCTTAGCTTCTTGGCAGTTCCCTCTCCTTAGCAGATTAGGTTTCTAGTGGGTTGGATGCTTTGTTTGGTTTGATTTTTGCTATTGCAAAAAGTACTGCTGTTCAAATTTGATCTTTACGGGACCTTCCTTTCTGTCTTTGACCTCTTCAGGTTGTTGGCCTTTTGTTTTCAAAGAGGACCAATCACAGGTGACATCTTGATTCCTCCATGAAATGGATGTAAGTGAAGCAGAGATGGCCCAAATTGTCAGCCTCCCTTTCTCTCTCAGAGTCATTAAAGTCCATTGGCAAGACAAAAGTCAGGACAACTGGTGACGGCCTGGGATGCAGAGGATGACCTTGGCACCTTCCATGTCTAACTAAGCTCTAAGTGCTCTATATACTCTGCTCCTGCCTCCTTCATGGCCATTAGAATAAATACTGCACTTTCTCCTTTAAACATATTTTTAACTCAAAAACTAATTTTGGAAAATAATTTAGAATTATATAAGGAAGTTTTTGAGTTAAAAATATGTTTAAAGGAGAAAGCGCAGTATTCCCATGGAATTTAAAACACCTTGAATAATCAAGAAATAGTATAAATCCTCATTTTAGAGCTAAACAGAACTTCAGAAGTTATGTATTCAGCCCTCTCATTTTACAGTTGGGAAACTGAAGCCCAGGAATAAGTAACTGGTCCAGGATTACATAAGTAATAAGAATCAAAGATGAAATTTAAAGTTAGATCTTCTGATTTTGAAATTAATGCCCTTTAGGCAACAAAAAAATACCCTTTGATCCAGCTATACCACTACTAGGTCCATTCCCTGAAGAGATCATGAGAAAGGGTAACAACATCACCTGTACAAAAATATTCATAGCAGCTCTGTTAGTGGTGGCAAAGAATTGGAAATTGAGGCAATGCCTATCAATTGGGGAATGGCTTAGCAAACTCTGGTATATGCATGTCATGGAACACTTTTGTTCTATTAGAAACCAGGAGGGATGAGAATTCAGGAAAGCCTGGAGGGATTTGCATGAACTGTTGCTAAGTGAGATGAGCAGAACCAGAAGAACACTGAATACCTTAACATCAACATGGTAGTAACGATCAACCTTATTGGACTCACTCATTCCATCAGTTCAGCAATCAGGCACAATTTGGGACTATCTGCAATGGAGAATACCATCTGTATCCAGAAAAAGAATTGCGGAGTTTGAACAAAGACCAGACTCTTACCTTTAATTCCCAAAAAAACCTCATTATCTCATACTTTATTTTTCTTCCTCAAGGATATGATTTCTCTCTCATCACCTTCAACTGAGATTATTGTATACCATGGAAATAATGTAAAGACTAACAGATTGCCTTCTGTGGGGGGTTTGGGGGAGGAAAGCAAGATTGGGGAAAAATTGTAAAATTCAAAATAAATAAAGATGAATGCCCTTTCCATTATACCATAGTATCTGTACAACGTGAGCTAATAATATACTTTCAATAACAGTTGATGGAAGTTAAGCATTGTCCTTTGATTCCTGATATAGAAAGTCTTCTCAAAACATAAAAAAAATCTGATACATTTTAAAAGTAGGTTATTTTATAATTTATCACTAACTTCACAAAGTAGTATTCCCGAGATAAAAAATTATTAAGTGAACAGACAACCCAGGGAATGACTTAGCTATAGATTAAAGTTAGAAGTAACTTTCTGTGCAAAACAATATGGAAGGTCTGGTCTCTTTTGTGTTTCTGGCCTCGAAAATAATATATTGAAATCAATCTATCAGTCAATCAACAAACATTTATCAAGTTCTATGATGTTCCAGGTACCATTCTTGGCACCAGGAATACATATTTAAAGAAAGAAATGTCCTCCATTCTAAAGAGGTTTATATTGTATCGGGGAAGACCATAAGCAATCATACAAGTTTATACAAAATAAAAATAACTACAAATGTAATGGGATGGCCAATGATGGCCCATTTCTTAGAGAATATTCAAATTTCCTTCCACTGAGTTTGTGTGTGTGTGTGTGTGTGTGTGTGTGTATGTGTGTGTGCAATTATCAAAGCCATCAAACACCCAACATTCCTGAATGAAGCCTGAGTCAGATTAAAATGTAATCAGGAAGGCAGGTAGGTGGCACAGTAGCTAGAGTACCAGCCCTAGGGTCAGGAGGACCTGAATTCAGACACTGAATAATTGTTTAGCTATGTGACCTTGGGCAAGTCACTTAACCCCACTGCCTTAAATAAAATTAAAAAAATAAAATGTAATCAGGAAATATTAAACAAAATAAAAATAAAATCTAATAGATAATATCACCTTTTTTCTTATTTATCTTTTAAAAAAATTAAATTTTATTTTCCCTATTACATATAAAATCAATTTTAACTTTTTTTTCAAATTTCGATTTCCTTCTCCCTCAATTGAGAAGGCAAGCAATTTGACATAGGTTATAAACGTATAGTCAGATAACATTACATATTAAAACTACAGCAATATACAACCAGCAAGGATCCTACTGTACAGAATAGCAGCTCCCTTTCCTATTTGAGTTTGACCCTATTAATCTTGAGCATAGGCAGAGAACCCCAACCTGGTTATAATCCAACACATGGAACTTTGACTAAGATCTGGTATGTTGTGATGGAGAAAAGTCTTCTAATTATATGTGGAGTCAGAAGAACCAATGATTCCATGGGGACTGAACTGAAGCTGAGTTTGCCTACAAAGAGTCGAACTACCAGACTATCAATCTCTTTTCCTTTCTGGTAGTATGAGCTTAAAAACTGTTGGAAGCTGGTGAGGCATCAGACTTCATGTGTCTATGAGCCTTCCTTTATATCCCCCCAAAATTATCTCCATTAGAGTTGGGGTTTTGTCTTTTGTGTCCCCAATGCTTAGTATCTGGAAAAGACCAGTTGCTTGGATTGCATCAGTTTGAGTTTTTCCTTCATGAACACACACAAGAATTCATCTCTTACTTTGTGGGTGATCATCTCCATTGGCTAGGGCTGAAAGACACAACCAGCCAATGTGGAGTCTTCCTGAACTCATTGGGCCAGTCTTTGGATCATAGATAGACAGGACTCAAAGTCTTTCCAGCTTGGCAGCCTTTGTCTGAGCTTAACCTCTTTGCTTGTTCAGTCTTTAAGAACCCAAGGTCACCCCAGCTTAATGAAGTTTTGGCATGAGGGCTTTCAGGGTGGGAATTACATGCAATTTGAAGAATAGCTAAGAATTAGCACCTTTTAAGGTTATCAAATATCATTATTATTATTATTATTATTATTTGTAATATATATTATAATATTATATTTAGGTGGCACAATGGATAAAGCACCAGCCCTAGAGTCAGGAGGATCTGAGTTCAAATCCAGCCTCAGACATATAGTAATATTTACTGGCTGTGTGACCTTGGGCAAGTCACTCTTAACCCCATTGCCTTAAATACAAATAAAAAATAAATTAAACAAACATTAAATCAAATACAGTACCATATTTAATCTCACAACAGCCCTGTTTTCCAGATAAGAAGACTGAAGGTAAATCACTTGTTCAAGGTCTGAGATCAGATTTGAACTCAAGTTTTACTTACTCCAGGTCTGGCACACTACCTACTGTGCCAACTGGCTGCCTATTTCCCTTTGTGGGTACAGGAGACTGAGTAGGTACTTCATCCATGCTGGTTTAATTGAATTAAGCTAAGGATGAATCACTTTACAATAAAACCCAGTAGGCATATGTGCATACAGGTATTGGCTTTGCATTTTGCGAGCCTGGGAATTTAAACCTGCAATGCCTGGCCAGCTCTCATGTTCCATTTCAACCATGAATAAGAGCCATCTGCTCCTCTCCCTTCTTGTTGCTGAAGTATTCAACCCCTTCTTATTCTTTTTATTTTTTTCATCCTGTCCTATTTTCTGGCTTTATATGATTTCTACCTATCCTCATTCAGCATATCAATTTTAGGTAAATAATTTCTGATATTTATATAGAGTTTTGTGAAAGCATTTTTAGATACACTTTCTCATAAGAACATTACAACATAATACAACTATCATGGTCCCCATATTAAAGATGAGTTCACTGAGGTTCAGAGAAGGGACATTTTTTTCCCCATAGCCTGTGTTAAAGGTGGAACTCAAACCCATTTCTCTCACTTTCAAGACTGACCCATTTCCCTCCACTGCATCCTTACTAAGAGTCCCAAAGAAGGGAGGAAAGGGAAAAGGATCAGCAGTAAATTGGCAACATAAGACCTGAACCAAAATTGTTCAAACTGTTCTATGATTCCTGAATATCAGTGCCTTTTGGAGTAAATGGTAATAGCTAATAAACACTTTGCAAATATAATTTCATTTCATTCTCATAACCACTGTGGGAGTTAAGTGGAAAAAGCCTATATTATGTGACTGCAAATTGCAACCCAGAAATAAAAGTTTTTCTCCATGGTGATGTGAAACTTTGCCCTCATCTCATTATTTTTTATTCAGTGTCTATGTTTTTTTGTATATCAATGCTACTGACTTTGAAACAGCTTTACTTAAAAATGAGGTTTAACTGGAAAGGACTGTATTCTCACATTTACCAAAAGAGGTCACTAGAGAGTTCCTTCAAAGCTGCTGTCCATTGTACTTGGGTGGTTCTGGGCACAGTTTTTTGTTGTTATTGCAAAAAGAAACCAAATGGCATCACTTTTCAGAATCTATAACAGCTAAATTGAGCCACATGAGTGAATGTCTTCTAATGTCAAACATTGTAATGTTTGATGACATGTGGAATAATGATTATAATTAGTCAGTTAGCAAACATGTATTTATTAGGTGCCTTCTACATGCAATGTTCCTTCCTAGTCATTTCAGATTATACTATATTTATCAACATGCCTTGTTTAATTGTCCTACATATAATTTCATATTCACTAGCTAACTAATTGTGCCTGAAAATGATTAGTGATTAAGATGTCAAATTATTTGCTATAATGATCCTTCATGATTATGGGAGTGATAATGATTTGGTCTTGGTGGAGATGGTGGTAGTGGTGATTCCACATGGTTCTATGGTAAAATCTAGTAGGTTGGAAACCTGGGGGGAGGGGCGGCTAGGTGGTGCAGTGGATAAAGCACTGGACCTGGAGTCAGGAAGTACCTGGGTTCAAATCTGGTCTCAGACACTTAATAATCACCTGGCTGTGTGGCCTTGGGCAAGCCACTTAACCCCGTTTGCCTTGCAAAAACCTAAAAAGAAAAGAAAAAGAAAAAGAAAACCTGGGGGGGGATTGAAGTTAATAAGATTTTCATTTTGCTAAGCCTTCAAGTTGCCTCAAGCAATTTCCTTCTTAAACTACTCTTCCCAAGACTAATATACAACAATAAGGACAATGATTTAAGTATAATAATGTACACATTTAGGTCAACACTGTTGCAAAATTAAAAAACCCAAAGGCAGAGATAGCAAAGATGTCACTTGACCTCATGAACATAATGTCCTAACCATTGGACTTACAAGTCATTTTTACCATAGTGATATTTGGAAAGATAGCAAGAATAAGGATGAATAGTTGAGAAAGGAAATGTGGTCTCCATCAGTTTTCTTTTTAGTTTTTTTTTTGGTAGTTCATTCTGGGAGTAGTAGATATGGTCTTATGTACAATTAAACCCCAGAAATCCAGTTGCCATAGAGACAGAGAACAACTGTGATATAATGATTACTGTTTAACATCGTTAGCTGGTTAAAACTAACCTTAAAAACTTAACAGCATTCTTTTTTCCAACTGTCAATATAGGACCCTAGGAATATAAATAAATAAATTCATATTTTAAAATAATTCCATTTTTTCCACATTAAAATTTATTCACAGGGTGCATGCCACAGTGTGTGGAACTCTCCATAAATTTCTCAAAATCCAGATTTAACTGGTTTATTCCCAAGAAAATGGAACAGAGGTCCTGGAGAAAAGGCTATCCAATTCCTCCTCCCTTTCTTTCTTTCCCTATACTTGCCCCTGTGAGAAAACTCCTCGGGGGATTAGGGATTGAAGAAAAAGAAAAAAAAAGAAATGAGGTCCTCAGCAAATTACCTTATTTTTATAACTCTCCTGTCAGTTAGTCTAGCTCCCTTTCTTCCTGAAAATCCAATGATACCTTGATTTACAAGTCCTTTGGGGAATAACATTTTTTAAGGTTTTTTTTTTTTGCAAGGCAATGGGGTTAAGTGGGGAATAAAATTTTCTCATACTGAAGCTATATCTTAAAAAAAAACTTCCTGATTTCAGAAAGGCAGTGTTTATTAACAGTATTCCTGCTAAGTTTCATAAGGAATTGTCTGTTCCCAGGATTCTCTTTGTTCTTGAAAATAGAAATAATAGTAATTACAGCTCATTTTCATGTAGTATTCTAAGATTTGTAAAGCACTTTAACAGACATTATCTCATTTGATCTTCACAACAACCCTATAATATGGTTATTATTATCCCCACTTTACAGACTAGGCAGCTGAGACTGAGAGAGGTTAAATGATTTATCACCCAGCTAGTATCAAAGGCCTGATGGAAACTCCAGTGCTGATTCCAACTCTGATATACTGTAACACACAGTTATCATGGAGTTAAGTAGAACCATAATTCTAAAAAAAACCATTTTATAATAGCGGAAATATTGGACAGAGAAACATGTTCTATAAATAATTTGTCCCCTCTGTGCTAACCACATCAAATAGTTGACCTCTGAACAAACCTTACATTCACACTGACCCCTATCATACTGTCCAAGAAAGCTATCTAGCTGAGGTCAATAAACTTTTTAGTAAAGTACTTACCCCTCTCTGGCAAGGATTCAGTAAATCCCTGCCACCAGGCACAAGACATGCCCCTATCAACAAAACAATGTATCCCAACCCTAGGCTGAAATAATATAGTCTTTGAGCTACTGCCTCTCATCTATATATCCTTAATTACCTCATCTTTACTCTTTGAACTACACCTATCATCTACATATCCCTCAATACCTCATTTTTGCTCTCTGAGTTACTGCCCCCATGAACATATACCTTAATTACCTCATCTTCTGTCCCTTATGCCTCTCTTCAGATGAGGCATATCTCCCATTGGGAAGCCAATCTACTCCTGGGGATATTGATTACCCAAATAAACTCTCATGCCTCTGTACCTTTCCTTACTGATTATGCCCTCATGATGGCTACGATTGCTTCCAATTTCCTCATTCTCTCCAGTTTTTGCTGACCAGAGTTATATGTAATAAACCTTTAATTTAATCCCTAAATACTTCTAGGTCAGAGTTGGTCCTTTTGTGAATTTGTCACACATTCAAACCCAAAACTAGACCACACCCCCAAAATTTTCAAACTACATTTTTTACACCATCAATTTTACTAAGACCAAAGAGGCTATAATCTCTATCACTGAGAGCTCCCTGACTAAAATCATTGTCCCCTAAAATATTGAAACAAGACTACCAGACTGAATTTCATTCTTAACAATCAACATTTATTAAGTACTTATTTGCTTGTTTTTTTCTTCTTTAATATTTATTTATTTAAGGCAATGGGGTTAAATAACTCACCCAAGATCACACAGCTAGGTAATTATTAAGTGTCTGAGGTCAAATTTGAACTCAGGTCCTCCTGACTCCAGGGCCAGTACTCTATCCACTGCACCACCTAGCTGCTCCTGTTAAGTATTTATTGATTCATTTAGGGTTCCTAGTCTCTCTACATCCCTTCTCTTTATCTTGGTTATGAGCCATCCCTACCACTTTACCTGATCCTTCTACTTTCCTCTATCAAAACTAAAAAGGTGATGTCAATCATGTTTTATTTTCCTTCCTTTCTTCCTTCTTTCTGCCTTTCCTTGCTCCTCCCCTCCCACTCCCATTCTTCCAGATTGTTGGCTACAGAGTTTGGACTTTTTTCAAATGAGCCATGGGAGCCACTGAAAGTTTTTGAGCAAGAGAGTGAATGGTGTAATCTAAGAACTGTGCTTTAAGAAGAAAAATCTGGTAATGTTGTAGATGATGAATTCAAGAGGGACAGGTTAGGAAGTTATAAGGGTTCTATTGTAGTCCAGAAGAGAAGCAATGAGGCTCTAAACCTAGAGCAGTGGAAGTAGAAATGGTGAGGAGGAAAGAGAGGGGTGTAAGGATGTGTTTTACTAATGAAGACTGTATGACCTCAAGGTCATAGAGAGTAAGAAACAGATCTAGTTTTCACACACAGGTCCCCTGGCTACAAATCCAGTTTTCTCCCCTTCCCCAATATCTTTCCTTTCAAGTGCCCCAGTGCCTGAAGTTATTCGCCCAGAGCTACCTTGGGCTTTTACTCATTGATCTTTTTTTAAAAATACAAATACTTGTGAGAAGGGTAACAGAACAAATCAAGCTATGTGACTTCCCCAATCTCCACCAAGATCCACTGGTTAACCCTTGATTCAATAAATGAACAAGGGAAGAATAAACACTAGTGTCTAGTGTTTGCTAGTTTCTAGTTTCTAGATTGCTGGTGTCTATGGGGGGAGGGGGACTGAGTTCCCACTACTTAGTTGGTTTACCCCTATCCTTACCTTGACCTCTACCTAAAAAGGAATTTCCTTAAAGGTTAAAATAATAGTCAGGCTTCAGGGAGTACTCACTTTTCAGCCATTGATTCTAATTGCCAACAAGAGACCTAATTAACACCCCTTGCAGTCTTGGCTTTCATAAAGTGGACAATGTGGATGCTACTTAGCTAGGAATTGAATTGGGAGCCTCAGCTCAGCTTACATAGACCATTGACTATCTTTCCTCTCTCTCTGAGTACTCTATTATTTTTGTTTTTCAAGAACCTGAGCTGTATCATAACCACTGGCTTATTCCATATTCCATAATTATTTGTATCATTTCTTATAGCATAATATTACATTGCGTGTACTATACCTTGATTAGGTAACTGTGAAGTTACCAAACTACAGCTCCTGAGTCTTTTCTTCATGATTTTTTTTCCTTTCAAAAACATTTTTGTAATTAACCTTTGTTTTTACATTATCTTCATCTCCAGATATTCCCTTCTTCTCCCCAGAGTTACCCCTTATAATAAGTGATGAGAGAGAAAGAAAGAGAAAAAAAGAGATAGGGGAGAGACAGAAAGATTGAGGGAATAGAGAAAGAGAGGGAAGGGAGAGGAGAGTAAGAGATAGAAGAGAGAAGAAAAAGTAAGAGAAATGGAAAGGAGAGAGAGAGAGAGAGAGAGAGAGAGAGAGAGAGAGAGAGAGAGAGAGAGAGAGAGAGAGAGAGAGAGAGAAAAAGAGGGGGAAAAGAAAGAGGAGAAAGAACTAACCAAAATCATCCATGTCTGACAGTATATTCATTGTTCTGCATCTAGAGTCCCCATCTCCTCAAAGATAAAAGGGAGATGTATTTCTCAAAGATAAAAGGGAGATGTATTTTCTCCTCTTTTCTTCAGAGTTAAGCTTGTGTACTGTAACACAGGAAAAAAAGTATTGTATATATTGAGGTGTCCTTTTTATGCTCTTTTGACTTTTTAAAAATCAATTCATTAACATTCTTTTTCCATTTTATTTTCAAATTCTAAATTAAACACAAAAAACTCACATTGTCATAAATATACAGAAATAAAAAGAGGGTTCTACACAAAATAATAAAGCTCCATTTCACAAGACTTGCTTTTAAAAAAATGCATAGTAAATACCACATGTTACTCTTAAAACTCTTGATTGTCTGTGCTTCCCTCTGAATTTCCTTCTATTCTCTTCTGTGCATTTAAAAAGTTTCAGTGGTCCTCCCTTGTTTGCATCACTACTGTTAATCACTGCCAACCCACCATTCCAAAAATTTCCCCCAATTAAAGGGAAAAAATCCTTAAGATAAATAAGTCAAAGAAAATAAATCTTTATAACTGATGTGTGCTTGATGTTTTCCTTTCCATTTCATTGTTGCAGTCATTGTTTAAATTGTTGTCCTGCTTCTACTTCACCTGCATCAGTTCATCTAAATCATACCATGCTTCTCCCTTTAATTATTTGTATCATTTCTTATAGCATAATATTACATTGCGTGTACTATACCTTGATTAGCCAAATCAATCAAGTCATCTATTTTGTTTCCAATTCTTTGCTACTATAAAAAGTACAACCATTTTTGTATATATGGGGTCAAAATCTTTTGTTAAAACTTGTTGATACATTTCTACACTCTATTTTTCTACTCCATTCTAGGTGTTATTTTTCTCCTTGGGACTTACTTGCTCAGTTTTCATGCTGCCACTGTCAGATTGTGTCCCTCAAAAATTGGGCATTACCATTTGCAGGGCTCTGGGCACTATTCATGTGGTGAGGGACTATCATGCCAAATATTAGTGCTTCTCCTGAACAGTTAGCCAGGGAACTCGGTTCTTATGTGAAAGCATTTACGCATGTGGGCAAAGCATAAATAGTAGTAGTTAAAAATTATTTCCCCAAGAACCACATTCTTCCACAAATACACCCAGAGTCTGGGAGTGGGGAAGAACCAGCACAGGAACAATAGCAATGAGTATGATAGTCATGAGGCATATGGAAAGGGAATGCAGAGCAAGCAATAACTCTAGAATTTAAGGACCTCTGTGTTTTTCTACTACAATGCAACAGAATTCTTTCAGCTAGAACAACAATCCTTAGCTTAGAAGTGGCAGACATTGCTTCCCTTTGACTCACGCTGAGAGTGTTTGCCACCTCTAGAAGGACATGGAAGAAGGTTTGCTCTCCTATGTAGAATTCTTCCTATCTCAAAAGTCCTTTTCTTTGTAAAACTCTCCAAATTGCCATATGGTGACTGCTTCAGTTTGTTAGACTCACCTTCCATATTCTTTTGGGAATCCCTATAGGGATGAGTGATCAAGGACAAAGGTGTAAATGCATTCTGGAGCTATAGTTGTTTTGTTGCCTTTTTCATAAACAATTAAAGCATTTAAGCTTTCCACCTCTGTAGGGTAGGAGATGTCTTATTTCTTATCAGAAGGCTTTCTTCTTTCCCTTTCAATATTTCTATCTTTGTAAACCTTCATCTTTTGCTAGTCTCAGTAGGCACCTGCTTTCCATAAGAAATTGGGGTACCATTTAGTAAGTTTTCCTTAATAATAGTATTTTTTTTTCAGTTAACAAATATCAGAACTAAATTTAGTGCTCTTCATATTATCAAGTGACATGATTCTCATCTGTCAGTGTCGTATAATTGAAAAACTCTTTGGAATGAAAGAAATTGCTTCAAAACCTACCTCTTATGGTTAATACCTGTGTGACTTTGGAAAAGTCACTTCACTTTCTAAGAACTCAACTATAACATTCAGGGTTTGGACCAGATATACCCTCAGGTCCTTTCCAGTTCTAGGTGTTTGATTCCATGATCCTAAGTCCACAATCCCCTCATCAATATGCTGAATCAGGGAGGATTTTCTCATCATCTTGATTTTGCCAATAAGGAACTGAAGTCCAGAGAAGTGAATGACTTACCTAAAGTCAGACTTTCTACTTCCCAAAATGTTTAGAATATTTAATTCATTCATTCACATCGCATTTTAATTAAATAGATAAATAATAGCATCACTGTCTAGATGGGGAAAAAACAATACAATGAATGAAATTCTATGACTCGTTAAGTAATAAAACACTATAAAGCATTTTGTAAAGTTGCCTGTGTAACTTGCATCTCAATTATGAACTTGGAAGTTTCCACATTTCTGCAAGCACAATTACAGCTCAACAAACATTTCTGACATAAAAAGTCAAGCAAGGGATTGTACTGTCATTATCAACCCATTAGGAAAATAGCAGGCATGGAATGCTCACCTTGGACTTGTGTGACAGGGAGTTGCCTTTCAGGTCGAAGATGCAGCTGTATTAACACTTAATTCTACTTTATAGGGAGCAGCAGGTGTAATGTTAAGGTTTCAGCCCATGATGACCACAATGGCAAAGCATTTGGTGTATAGTAGGTGGAAGGGCTACTTCTCTCTCTCTTTTTATGTGTTATTCTTCCCTTCTTTTTTTGTTTTTTTTTTGTTTTTTTAATTAATTTTTATTAAAGATATTATTTGAGTTTTACAATTTCCCCCCCCAATCTTACTTCCCTCCCCCCACTCCCCCCACGAAAAGCAATCTGTCAGTCTTTACTTTGTTTCCATGTTGTACCTTGATCCAAATTGGGTGTGATGAGAGAGAAATCATATCCTTAGAGATCAGACAGTAAGATATCTGTATTTTTCTAAATTGCACGAGATAGTCCTTGCACTTTGTTCAAACGCCACATCTCCTTATCTGGATACAGATGGTACTTTCCTTTGTGGACAGCCCAAAATTGCTCCCAATTGTTGCACTGATGGAATGAGCGAGTCCTTCAAAGTTGAACATCACTCCCATGTTGCTGTTAGGGTGTACAGTGTTTTTCTGGTTCTGCTCATCTCACTCAAGGGCTACTTCTCTTAGAGGGAGCAGAGAGTGGGGCATGTTGGAGGTAGACACATGCTATCTCTCTTTTTTAAAAATTCTAAACTTGGTAATTATCAACAAAACCAGATTTTCAAATGCATAAATTATAAAAAGTAATCCTACTCTATGAATCAGAATTGATGACTGAGATCCCCTCCAACTCTCAAATTCTGTGATTCTGAAGCTGTCAAGTTATTTATGGTTTTTTAAAGTTCTATCTGTTTCCCTGTCTCTTTTTTGAATGATTTCTCTTTTTATATTTATTGCTGTAATGATTATTATTACTACAGAAGTAACCATCCTATTAGAGATCTGGCCATGAAGACTCCGAAGACCTGGGTGTATGCTTTATCTCTTGTGGCTGCATGAAAATGACAAAATTATATTTTGTTTCAACTTATTTTATTTCCATTTTATTTATTTTATTCAAGATTTCCTGATTACTGGTTCAGGCATTAGGGATATTGCTGGCTACAGTGGGAAAAGGACTTGGGGCAGCATTGTTTGACACCTCTGCTCCAGGAAGACTCAGAGAAAGGCAGAACAGCACTGAGAGAAGAAATTCCTCTCCTATTATTACTAATTACTAAGATTCCTCTCCCTATTATTACTAACATAATTGTCATCAATCTTAGTTGTGATTTCCTTACATCATTTCCAAAAATAATTTCATTATTTCTTTGTGTGACTTTTTGTCTTTTTTAAAATAGTCTATTGGTAGCCATATGGCAAAATAATCTGAATAGGAACATCTAAGTTCCAATTCTGCTTCTGACACATACTGGACCTGGAACCTTGCACAAGTCAGAAACCCTCTCAGCAGCCTAAGTAACTCTGTAAGATGATGAGATGCGAGGCAGATATAGATGTCACTGACAGAGGGAATTTCCTCACTGGAAGTTCCCTGCACCACTGAAATCACAGGTCCACTCTTAAAACAAATGCACCATGTTCAGATGGCCTAGTTTCCCATTCATCAGTCATTGATCCCACTTACATCTCAATTGTAGTTCAGAAAACTTTTTTTAGATATATTCCCCTTCTCCTTCCTGGCGCCCCCTCTATTTCCTGTGATCTATGCCAGGAAATGTTTATGTTAGAAACATGCATTTCCTACCCTTCCACATAAACCTCGCATCTATATTCCTGAGTTGTCTGTATATTGAGTAGTGGCCCGCCCATGAGTCCTATCCAGTGAGAGATCTAGGACCATAAGACAGAAGAGCAAGGGGTCTTTCGAGACCCTTCTCCTGCCATAGCCTCGAGATCGTCATGCCCAAGGCTCTGGCGACATTCTCGGGTTGGAATCCTTTACCTGCTCACATTGATTTGGGGGGGAAAGTGCTGCCCTGTCTTGGGAGGCAACAGCTGCTCCCCTAGTTTGGAGAACAGGGGCCCCTTTATTTGCCCTTGTCTTCCCATTCAGGCTTTTATCCTTGCACATCTCAAATTGAACTATATGACTTTCCTCCCGGGATGTTAAAAATAGGATAAATAAAGGTCTATTGCTTTTAGCTTTGAATGGCTACTTAATTCATCTAGGAAACTCCCCTTAAGTCTCTAAATCACCATACTGGATCATGAGAAGCTTTTGATAATGATTAGAGGTTTTTTGGGGGGGGATGGCAGGAATTGAGTTATTATTGGTGATTTGACTATGTTTCTTATTCTGAACTTAACACTCTAAATAAAACAAGCATTTCCCTATTTTTAGTAGAGCAACAGCAACAAAAAACCAAATAGGAAAGACATGAAATCGTGAATCTCTGTCGGATATTGCTTGCTTTTCTAAACATATGGTAACTTCTTCATGTAGGTAAGTCTTTCATGTTAGAAGAGGGTCATGGTGCATGATGATATGATTTGCACATTAGGTTTATTATAGGGAGGGAGTGTTGCGCACAGACAGCCTTCTCACTGCCTAGTCCAGGACGGCCTCATCCCTTGGCTAGAAAAAAATGGATAGAAACTTTTGGGTCAAGTTCTGCTACTAACACACATTGGATCTGAAACCCTATGTAAGTCACCAGCCTTCTCTGCATCCCAAGCAACTGTATTAAGATGATGAAACACAAAGCAGATTTTAGAGACTTTCAGACTTATGGAGATATCTAGATGCTGTGGGAGTTCTTAGCCATGGATATGGTTTCCCTCCAGAATTAACAAGGCACCATGGTACTCCATCAACACCGGTAAAAAACCATTATGGTAATTTTTGGCTACATTTTTGTGACTGTAACACTGTATAGTCACCCTGCCTGTCAATGGTCTAATCATCAGCAAGATGATTGAACTTTGAAAACTGCCCTACTTATCTACAATTCCTTCTAGTCTTCTGTTTACTTCTGTGCATTTTTTTTAGGTTTTTGCAAGGCAAAAGGGGTTAAGTGACTTGCCCAGGGTCACACAGCTAGGTAATTATGAAGTGTCTGAGGTCGGATCTGAACCCAGGTCTTCCTGACTCCAGGGCCGGTGCTCTATCCACTGCGCCACCTAGCTGCCCCTTCTGTGCATTGTTAAAAGTTTCTATTGTGACCTTGAACAAGTCACTTAACCATTATCTATCTCAGTTTCCTCATCTATAAAATGGGATATCAATTTTTGTAAAGTGTATAACAAGCCTTAAAACTCTCTAAAATACGAGCTATTGTTATTATTACTACTATTATTACTACTATTATTCTTCACTTGCCTTCTTTTTCTTTTGGCAGCTCTTTCCCCATCTACCTTCTCCCTTCCCCCTTCCCTTCTCCTTCACGGGGGAAAAGAAATGAGAAGATTTATTTTATAACTATTTTCTCTCCCTTCCACCTTCCTTTTATCTCTCCCTCCCCCATATTGAGAAGGAAAAGACAAAAAACAAAGCCTTGTAACAAATATACATAGTCAAATAAAACAAATTCCCACAACTCGTTATATCTGAAATGTATGTCTTGTTCGACACAGAGTCTCCACCAGCACTCTGACAGGGAGGCAGTTTCATGAGCTCTGATATTCTGCTAGGTTAGTATGCAAGTCATATGTATAAAGATGCTATATCTCTGCTGCACCAACAAATTAAGTGATGCTCTTGATTCCATTAGTTTCTTGGCTTTCATTTATTCCCATGTACTCCTCCCTGGAAGGCTAGTCATTAGGTAATGCCTAGCTGGTCAGGGCTCATAATAATGAAGGAATGAAGGAATATTGTGCTAAGTTCTAGGGTTAAGACACATTCTCATAGGCTATAGATGGTTTCTGCTTCAAGCCAAATGGAAAAGACCTATGGTCCATAGGTTGAAGGAGCAAGGTAATGCCTCTTCATGAACATATCCACATGAACTTTCATGAACTTGGATAAAATCATGGTTCTTTAAAAAATATTGAAGGATTGGGGTGGCTAGGTGGTGTAGTGGATAAAGCACCGGCCTTGGAGTCAGGAGTACCTGGGTTCAAATCCGGTCTCAGACACTTAATAATGACCTAGCTGTGTGGCCTTGGGCAAGCCACTTAACCCCATTTGCCTTGCAAAAACCTAAAAAAAAAATATCAAAGGATTTATAACCAAATTGTATTCTTGTCTTTCTTTCCCACATTTTTTAAAAAGATCCCTTGGTCTCCACCTCCCTATTTGACTTGGAGTGGAGAAGTTTAGCTGGTGAACGGTGAATAAATGTGTGTGTTTGTTCCTTTTGCTTCTTTCTTTTAAAAAAAGTATCTAAAACATGAACTAGGGCAACTGGGTGGTGGGCCTGGAGTCAGGAAAATTCATCTTCTGAGTTTAAATTTGGCCTCTGACACTTACTGGCAAGGTGACCCTAGGCAAGTGACTTAACCTGTTTGCCTCAGTTTCTTCATCTGTAAAATGAGCTGAAAAAAGAAATAGGAAACAACTCCAATATCTCTGCTAAGAAAACCCCAAATGACAATGAGAACAATTAAACAACAAACATGGGACAATTTACTTCTACTTTCCTTGATGATTAACTAAAAGAAAAGATGTGTACTAACCCTTCAAAGAGAGTATAGATTACCATAAGGCAGAGGAAAGTAAACCAGAAGAAAAACAGAATTGTTTTGTGGAATTTCAAGAAAATGTGGAATAACAATAAGAAATTCTCCCAAATGCACAAAATGCACAGAGACACCTTAAAGATCAAAGATCACCCAGAATCAAAAAAACCCTGAACATCATAATGCAGGAAATAATTCAAGAAAACTGCCCAAACATTTAAATACATAAATCACAGTACCAGTTGAAAAAAATCCAGAGATTTCTGAAACTCCTAGACATATAATGGTATAATTTAACAATTCCAGTGACAAGCAATAAATTCTTCAAAGAGTCAGAATATACAGTCAACTATACTAGAAAGGAAATTTGAGTAATGGACGACTATTCAACCCATACTAGAAACATTAGGAGGGTATAAAATAGTATATTCTCAAAAACAAAGGAGCTCAAGATATTGTCCCCTATAAATCTGAG
Source organism: Macrotis lagotis (assembly GCF_037893015.1). Classification (NCBI taxonomy): domain Eukaryota; kingdom Metazoa; phylum Chordata; class Mammalia; order Peramelemorphia; family Peramelidae; genus Macrotis; species Macrotis lagotis. The sequence continues at coordinate 41,689,794 of NC_133658.1, read as the reverse complement.
ACTAATCATTGACATTCGATAAAAGAGGGACATTAGGGACATTATTGCAAGGCAAAAACAGACATGAACAAAATATTCCATTTGAAAACGTGCCAAACAACAGAAGCACAAGAAAGATAAGTATAATCACCAAAGAAAATAGAAGTAATAAATTGCTCCATGTTTGCTGTTGTTCAATTGTTCTCAGTCATGATCTACTCTCCATGACTCCATTTGGGATTTTCTTGGCAGTGATACTAGAGTGACTTGCCATTTCCTTCTCTAGTTCATTTTACAGATGAGGACACTGAGGCAAATTATGTTAAGTGACTTGCCCAGGGTCACCCAGACATTAAGTATCTGAGACCAGATTTGAACTCCAGAGGAAGAGTCTTCCTGACTCCAGGTCCACTGCTCTATGCACTAGGAAACCACTTAAATGCCCATCCCATGTTCAGAGACTAAATTTTTTAAAAAAGAGAAATAAAAGGAACAAGCACATACACATTTATACAATAGACATTAAAGGAGAAAGAATTGATAACTATCCAAAGTAAAAGTTTGTTGAATTTATTTTATTCACAAATAGAAAATTTTTATTTAGAAAATAAATAATTGAAAGCAATATTCTTTTGGAAAAGTGATGAGGAAGGACCATAGAGTAATAAGAGAGGAATGAACGTAGAGTCAGGAAGTTTTGATTGAGACACTAAGCAAGCAACTAAACTTCTATCAACATCAGTTTCCACATCTGCAAAATAACACCTATCCCAGAGGGCTGTTATGTGAATCAAGTGAGAAAACATGTAAAACAATTTGTAAAACACAATGTACTATATAATTGGTAGTGCTAGTGGCAATATATCCTCTAACATATTAATTATATCAAATTATGATTAACATATATAATATACAATATATTAGAATATGATTATATTAATACTATAAAATTTAACTATCATTAATAATATTACTCCTCCTAATAATAGCTGTTAGCACTTATATAATACTTGCTATGTACCAGACACTGTTGTGCTAACCATTTTACAATGATTATCTTGATTCTTATAGCAACCCTGGAAGGTAGGTGCTCTTATTCTCATTTTATAGATGAGGAAACTGAGGCAAACACAGGTTTAGTGACTTGTCCACCATCTTACAGCTAGTGGACAGACACTGTTATCAATATTATTTGCAAAACCTTAACATGCTCTATATGTGTTAGTTCTTCCTTTTTTTCACCTTCCTCCTTCTTTCCTTTTTTCTTCCTCTTATTCCTTCTCTTCCTCTTCAGCTTCTTTCTCTTCCTCTCCTCCTCCTCCCCACCTCCCCTTCCCCCTCCTCCTCCTTCTTCCTTTCTGCCCTACAATCCTCTTTCTGGTTGAAAGGGAGAGTCAAACCAGATGACTCCTCAGATTACCTTGCAACTTGGAGATTCCATGATTTTTAAATAATAGAACTTTGAAAAATGTGGATTGGTTGCCTTTAAAATCTCAAGCTGGAAATCTCCTTTATTTGCATGGAGTCATTATCCCAAATGGGCACAGCATAATTCTTTAAAAAAAACAACTTGTCTTAGTGGATAATAGCAATACCCTCCTCTTAGCCTACTAAACCGAGGGCTCTACTGTAGGAAGGCATTGCATTATATTCTGAGGGACACCAAGAGAAGGTGAATAACTTGGAAGCAGCCGACTGGACAGACCCTCCGAATGATGGTATCAGCTTCCCCTTGTAGAATTCAGTCGCCAGCATGCCATTGGTCGCCCGTGGTTGTCCACGTACACACACATTACAGTTCATTTCTACATGATTGGTCAGATTTGAAGTGTCCAAGAAGGGGCCTTCTTTCTTGTTTAGTCACTATTGTCTAGGAATTCAGATTCAATACTGATCTTCCAGAACCCGATGGATTTGGCCATCAGGTTCGCAAGTAGATGGAATTGAATGTCATTAGTATATTTACTGTTTTTCATTTAAGGCTACTACATTTTTAGGCTATGAAATATGACTCTGGAGAATCCTTAATAGTAATTGATTTTCCTTATGAATATGACATTTTTTCTCTCTCAATTAGACCTGAAATTTTTGCTGGCCTAAAGATTTAACTATGAAACAATGCAATTAAGCCTTGTCTTGAGATGTAATTAATGAATGAGTTTTATCTTTTATGTGGCCTCTCAGGAATAGAAGAGAACTTTCAGAAATATAATTTGAGGGGGTTAGTTTGGCAGCTTTGAGATTTTTGTTAGAAACTTAGAACCCCTGAGGTGAAAGAGATCTAATTATGGACCCTGGTATGCTGAGATGGGGTTTTATAATTAAAGCAATGCAATGAACACTTACTAAGTGCCTTCTGTGGCACTATTCTAGGATACAAGGACAAAAATGATCTCTCTGTCTCTCTGTCTCTCTGTCTCTGTCTCTCTGTCTCTCTCTCTCTCTCTCTCTCTCTCTGCCCTCCTTGAATATCCTGTGTTTTTCTGGGCTGTAGGGTGGAGTGGGGGACACAATGCATAATAATTATGAAGCATATACAAAATGAAGCAGCTAAATGACTCAGTGGATACTTCTGAGTTCAGATCCAGTCTCAAACATAATAGTGTGTCCCTGGGCAAAACATTTAACCTCTATTTGCCTTAATCCATGAGAAGGAATTGGCAAATCACTCTATTACCTTTGCCAAGTAAACCCCAACGATGATATTGATGTGCTATGGTTCATGGGATCATGAAAGTTCAGACACAACTGAATGACTGAACAATGGCAATACAAAATAATACAAAAGTAATTTGAGAGAAAGAATACTAATGACTATGGGGATCCAGAAAGGCCTCATGCAGGAAGCAACAACTTAGGTCTTGGAGGAAGCTAGAAGGAGAGAAATTTTTCAGATGTGGAATGGAGCTGCCTAGGCAAAAACATGGAATCAGGAGATGGAATGTTCTGTGTGTGTAACCAGAAAACAGGTCATTTTGACTGAATAGGAGAGTGAATAAAGGGGAGTAGCATGAAATATGACTGAGGCGATCGATAGGAGACAAATGCAAAGAAGTTGCGTAGGCAAAAGGGAGATACTGAAGATTTATGAATAGGGATGTGATCTGATCAAATCTGGATTTTAAGACTATCAGTATAGTATTTGTGAGAAGAATGGATTAGAGAGAGGAAAGACTGGAAACAGAAGAACCAATAAAAAAGGAGGCTATTGCAATATTCTGGGTGAGAAATTAATGATTGTTTATCCTAGGGAATAAACTTTGTGAATTGAAATAGGGGGACATGCAAGAAAAATGGTGGATTAGGGAGTTCTTTCTTTCATAGAACTGAATTCTGCTTTCACAACTCCCACCCATCTACTTCCATTCATCTTCCCCAGGAGAAACTTTGTTCACACATCTGAATGCAGGCATCATGTCTTTCCCTAAATGTCTTTTTTGAGCTCTGTGTCTCAGAAAGCAATGGCTAAGACTCAAACTCCAAACCCAAGCTTACCTAGGAGCATTCCCTTCTAGAAGTCAATCCCACTTATTTCTAAACTCGAAAGAGTATGTGACCTCAGGTAAATCATTGAATCTCTTTAATACTCTATGTCCCTCTCTATACAATAAAGGATTTTGTGCTATGAAGAATCATCACTTTGAGCAGAAACAGTGATGTGTTTGTTGACTCTAGGCCAGGTCTATACCAAACATCTGTATTTATATGAATATGCATGGGTAAAGGTAATTACCCCTTTTTTCCAGAGTTTTGATTTCATTGACACAGAGAGTTATCTATGAAAAACTCCCTCTACCCATTCATTTTTGTTACCCATATTATATTTTATGGTCTTAAAAAGAATTTCCTGGGGCATTGAGAAGTTGAATTTATGTACCAAAAGCAGTGGTTCCTGCTTTAAGACCAATTTTCTATCCATCTCCCTATACGAGTAAAATCACAGGTGATGTGAATAGAATCTCATCTCTTTTTTCCTAAGTTGAAGACAACTTAAAACATTTGGTAGAATTATCCAGAACTTGAACCTTGGGTTTTTGAGACCCCAAATCACTTTGCTACCATGCAGAGGGATTGGAGAAGAACTTTGGTGGAAAAAGAAGTAGCAAAGATGGTGGACCAAAGAGTGACAACCAGGGTCATTTAGATATTGGGCTAAAATATCTGACTGGATTTAGGGAATGATGATGAAAGAAATGCTCTTATTCTCCATGGACTGCTCTGTAGCAAATGGGACAGGGAGGAAAGAAGATGAGGGAAGACCTGAAAGACACCATTATATGCAGTTGTATCTAAGTTCCAGAGCCTGTGTTGGCCAAAATGATGCAGAAATCTTCTGGCCAATGTGTGAAATTTCATCGATTCTCGTAGAAGAGCTGCAGTGGGGGCGGCAGGTGGCCCAGTGGATAGAGCACCAGCCCTGGAGTCAGGAGGACCTGAGTTCAAATCTGGCCTCACACACACAAAAAAAAGAAGAGCTGCAGTGGGAAAATTCAACCATCAGGTGACATATGACATGAAAGGAACAAGATAAGATGGCAGCTGTATCCTATCCCTGGCAGGCAGTAGCATTGGACATGTGATAAAGCATTAAAATGATTGGTGAAGGAATGGCAAGTTTTGATAAAAGTGTCATTAAGTATTGGTAGAATGAGTTTCTCACATTAATTAAATCACATGAATGAATGAATAGAAGGAAAAGGAAGGAAAATTTCTGACATACTCTGGGTTGGACCTTTTGAGAATTCCCTTAACTTGAATACCTTCCTCTAGCCCCACCACCGTTGGACCACATTTAAATCACCCCCAAATATCTGTGCATCAATTCTCTTAAAGACCTCTGAGAAATCTTTTTTTTAGATTTTTTTTCAAGGCAATGGGGTTAAGTGGCTTGCCCAAGGCCACACAGCTAGGTAACTAATTGTCTGAGGATTTGAACCCAGGTACTCCTGACTCCAAGGATAGTGCTCTATTCACTGTGCCACCTAGCTGCACCCTTCTGAGAAGTCTTAAATAACATTTGGGATTATAGATTTAGAACTGTGACCAGATTTAGAACGTAGATATCTCCAAGTCCAACTCCATCATTTTATACAGAAACAGAGGAAACAGAGACACCAAGAGAAAACGTGACTTCCCCAGAGGTCTCATAAAGCCAGTAAATGTCAAAAGTAGGATTCAAATTCAGGTATTCCTGGTTTTAAAGTTCAGTATACTGTCCACTATGATACGCTGCCTCTGGATACCTATTTACTTTTATTGGGGAGTGGTTGTATGAAGTTAGTCAAAAAACTAATAATCATTTTAAAATGTGATTAAGCAGCAATTCCAAGAAGGACTTAATGCAAAATATAGTCAAACCGGAACAGCTGGATGGTGCCATGGATAGAGCACTGAGTCTGGAGTTAGGAGGACCTGAGTTCATAAAAAGTCAAACCAATCTGTGTGGGGTGTGGGGGCTGTGGAAAGACAATTGGATTTGGAGTAAAATAACCTGGATTAAAACAATTATTTACAGCTTCTACTTGTGGGACCTCAGGCATCTGACATTATCATTACATTTCTTTAGGTCTCTATTCTTTTCCCATGAAATGAAAAATTTGAACCAGGATGGTTTTTAAGGTTCCTCCCAGCTCTAAATCTGTGATCTTAAAAATAGATTATTATTGACTTTATATATATATATATATGTATATATATATTATTGTTATCATCATCATTAGTAAGTAACTTAAATACTATGCATAATGAAATAGATAAAAAGGGATTGATTTATAAGTGATAAACCATTTTTCATTGCCTTTATCACTGATGCATGAGGCATAGAGACAATGCTAGGTAATGAACCTGGGAACCAGGGAAGGTGAATTCTACAACTGACTTACTGAGAGGTTTGGATCAAGTCACTCAACTCAGAGCTGGAAAGGAATTGAGAGAGTAACTAGTCCAAATGATCCCTAAACAGAAACTCCCTCCATAATAAAAAAAACTAGCTGATAAGATTTTAAACTTTGCAATGTACTTTGCACACAGGTTAATAGATTTGATCATCCCTGACTCATATCAAGTGAACCCCATCAGCAATGGCAAACCCCTTCCTTCCTGTGGTGACCCATTCCACTTTGAGCTTTGAGTTAAACACTTACCAATAACGCACCTCCTATGAGCTAGCCATTTTGCAAATGCTGAGGGCACAAAGAAAAAAAAATGGAAGCCCCTGCCCTCATGGAGCTTACAAAAGAGTAGGGGAGACAATTTAAACATAAGTGATAATCATATATCTAATAGCTATTGGCTAATTTGAAGGGGGGGGCATTCTCAGCTGTGGGGAGTCTAGAAAGACTTCATGTAGCAGTCTTGAAAGAAGCCAAGATTGCCAAGGTGAGGTACTTTCAAGGTATGGAAGTCAGCTTGTACTAAGGTATGGAGGCAGGAAATGTAGCATCCTCTACTTGGAGCATTAAGTAATCCAGCATGACTAGTTTGTAGAATTCCATGAGTAGGAAGATCATAATAGTAAGTCATTGTTCTAACCCAGGCCATCTACCTCCAAATCCAATTCTCACTGCACTGCCCCATGCCTGTAGACACAATATGTAAGCAGACTAGAAAGGAAGAGCCAAGTGTTGGAAGAGAGTTAAATGCCAATTAGAGGATTCTAAATTTGATCCTAGAGGTAATAGGGAATAGTAGGAGTTTATCGAGTGGTGTGATCAGACCTGCCCCTTAGGAAAGTTCACCCTGGCAGTTGGATAAAATTTCCTCACCTTTCCTGCATTCATCTTATCTTTTCTAGACTAAACATTCCTGGCTCCTTCAATCCTGTATGACAACTTCTCAAAGACATGGCTGTTGTTTCCTCCTATGTACAATGGAGGTGGGAGTGAAGTGCCAGTGGCACCCTGGTAAATGTTTCATGACCGGGGGAACAATATACACAAGACACACTTTTAACATCTTCATCTCTTCCGAAGTCTATTGTTGTTCCATCATTTTTCAGTTATGTCTGACTCTTTATGACCCCCTTTGGGGTTTTCTTGGTGAAGATGTTGGATGATTTGCCATCTTTTCCATCTCTGAAGAGTCTATCAACTACAAGGAGTCTATCTAGACTATCAATAAATCAAAAAATAAGCCCTAATTTGTAACATTTACCAATGTTTGAGGTAGAAAATTTAGCAGTCAGTCAGTCTTCCTGGGAGGGTAGACCAGATTGATCTCAAATGTTATTGATGTGAATATAATGTTAAATAACCTATTCTATAAAAAATAATCTTCCACATTATGCAAATAAGAATGTATGTATAAGCTCATGCTGAGTGGAAGCTGTGAAAGCCCATAAGTCAAAATGACAAGATATTCCCTGATGATTACATTTCTTTAATTTTTAAAATTTATTTTTAATCCACATTTATTATCTCCCCCTCCAATCCAATGAAAATAAAACAAAAACAAAAATCTTATAACAAATGTGCATCACCCAGCAGAAACAAATTTCCATATTAACTATGCCCAAAAAATGTCATTCAAGATCATCACCTCTGGGGAAGGAGATGGGAGGGCTGTATGCTTCATCTTTGGATCCCTCCTTTTGTGGTTCATCATTCCATTGTCCAGGAAGTCTAAAGTTCTGTTTTTGGTCATCATAAGGTTAGTCCCAATTTTGACCTTATTAGTTTACATATATATTATGTATATATTAAACTTCCTGATGCTTCTAATCTCTAATTAAGATGATAGCAATGGTCCTCACATTTATCTAGTATTGTCTTCAAAATAGCCCTGTGAGGCAGATTTTGTCAATATGATATCCTGTCTTTAAAAATGAAAGAGAATCTTTTTTCTTAGGATTTTGCAAGGCAAATGGGGTTAAGTGGCTTGCCCAAGGCCACACAGCTAGGAATTATTAAGTGTCTGAGGTCAGATTTGAACTCAGGTACTCCTGACTCCAAGGCCAGTGCTCTATCCACTGCGCCACCTAGTTGCCCCAAGAAAGAATCGTTTAAAAGAGGTCAAGGGAACACAAAAACATCTAGGACTTAGGAGCAGATTTTCCTAATTCTAAATCCAGGATTTCTTCCACTTAGCCATACTAGAAGTGTCAGAAGAGAACCAATTATGAGGTGGTTAATACCCATTGCTATATAAGACTTCCTCAGGAATTCACTCAGAATGGTCTAGGGGTTAGAAGGTTTTCCCCTTTCCCCTTATAGTAACTTTCCTGTCACAGATACACAGGTGACTACAGCTGCACACACTTCTTCTGCACTCCCTCAAAGTTCTGGGAAAAGTGGAAGACTCCTGAACTAGTGGGTCTGGTCAGTGATGCACTCTTAAATGTTTAACTAAATCTCTAAATATCGTTTAACTAAATAATCTATTTAATTAAATTATTTAACAACCAGTCCTGGTAGGGGAAAGGGAATGTACCCATGATATGCTTTTAAGTTTAATATGCATTATTAATCATTTCTTCATCACTTAAGTCGGAACAATTGCCAAAACCATAAATCAAACCCCAATTTGTAGTGTTTGCAATTTCCAAAGTGCAAATACTTATGTTGAAAATTTAACAATTAGTTCTGGAACTAAGAGCCACCTCCAACACATTCCTGGGTCCAATTCCTATTTATGTCTTCCCTGATGCCTGATGATATCTGTCCTTCATTCTTAAAGAAGGCCAAAACATCAAGGAAGTGATGCCATGACAAAGAAGTAGATTGAATTCGAGGGTGGGAGTGCTGTGCTAAATCACCAACCTCACTTTCTCCTCCAGGGTCATCTGGGTCCAGTGGTCAGATTTGAACCAGGATGACTGGAGATGACTCTGAATTTAAGACAGTCAGGGTTAAGTGACTTGCCCGAGGTCACACAGCTAGTAAATACGAAGAATCTGCAATCACATTTGAACTCAGATTCTCTTGACTCTAAGGACTGGCTCTTTGTCCACTGCATCACCTAGCTTTATTTTAATTGAAATGAATTGAAACCAACCCTTTTCTGCCCCTTTGGACTAGACACAGTGGAAGTGATGTTCAGGATGACTGGTTCTCATTGCAGGTCTGTTTCATTTATGTGTGGGCAGAAAAAAAAAACTTCTTAAGCATAAAGTTATGTAAATGCAGATTTAATTCCAAATGTCCCTTATCTTCCTACCTCTCATTAAAAAATAATTTTAGAGTTGACCTATTGTGCTTTCAATCACTTCACTGCTGTGCATCTAAAGATCTTTCGTTGGAGGCTGCTGGTACAACAACAAAAAATCTGGATACAGAATTTTTAAGTTTTATACTAATGATCTCTGGAGAGATGAGAAATTTGAGCTTACAAACAGATGATATAATATCAATATAAAGTAAGAGCATTAAAAATAGGTATCACCTAGAGGGCACCAGAGAGGCTCATGATGGATATCAAATACAGAACTATGTTTTCACTGGTTGCCTAGTGATTGGAATGTCTTCCCTCCTCATCACCATCTCCTGACTTTCCTGACTTCTTTTAAATTTTAGCTAAAGTCAAGGACATGAGTTTCTAGACTGTGAGACATTTGGCTTGGCTGTATTCCAGCAACTGCAGGCAGGACTCAAAATTCAACAAATTTAGGAGCTTTTTAAGGGTGAATTATTAAATATTTGTCCACAAAGAGCAGACAAATGATATTATAAATATCCAAATGAGCCTTGACAGGAAAAAGGCTCCCCATTCCTGGTCTAGAGGAAGTCTTTTCCAAAGCTTCTTCATACTAGTACCTTTTGTCTGCTGATGATTTCCTGTGTACCTTGTTTCTAGCTTGTTTGTACATGGTTGGTAACACTTGGATGTCATGGCATCAACTCCCTGATGTCACAGTCCTCTTTGAGAATGAAGGACAAACAAGATTAGACGGCGAGCTTCTTGAGAGCAGGGACTGCCTTTTGTCTTTCTTTGCCCCCCCCCCAAATGCTTCTTGACTTGCATTAATGGACTCCATCAAAGACAATCACATCTGCACTCACAGGAGTATTGTGAGGCCTTTGTAAATGTTAATGTGTTAGTAAAGGTGACCTATAAGATTATTTTACCTTTACTCAAAAATTCCGATGGATCTGTGATCTCACTAAAGTTGGTGCATCCTTTCCACACCTCCCATAAGTTGACCAGGAGTCCAGCCAAGATGCAGGTATTTCTTCCATTTCTTTTTACAATTAATGTCAAGGACACCAGTGGGGCACATAGGTTGTCCATCTGCCATCCCTCATTCTCATTATGAGGAATAGGATTTAAAATAAAAAAGACTGACCTGATCATATGATTTTTAGTGATCAATGCTGCCTCCAGGATGTTTCTAGAACCCTTGTAAGGATGGATAGTAAGAAGAGTCATCTCTTTGCAAGGGCTTATAAAGAATAGTTAGCAGACCTGCTCAGTCTTTTTTCACCCTTCCCCCTTTCTCTTTGTAATTGCGTCCCCAAAACAGAGAGATTTCTCTTGCTAACCACCCCTTCCTCACTCCCAACTCCCCTCCTCCTTTTGACAGGAGTATATATAAAACTGAGGTGTTGCTGGTGAACTTCTGTTTCCTTCTCTGAGAATGGGTCATCTATCAGAAATCTATTAGGTCAGAGACTGAAGAAAGAAGAGATTTTTGCAAACCCAGAAGTGGCCATAACTGGGGCTATGATAGAGTATGGGCAATGGCAGACATATGTGGGTCCACCAAGACATATCATCTGTCTGCAGGAGGGTACTGCAATCTGACTTGTTGGATGCAACCTATGACTCCTAAGCCTAGCAATCTATCAGGGACCTTTCCATTCATTGGGCAGCCAAATGTATTTTAGTTGTGTTGCCTTCCCCAGCTAGATTCAATTCCTTAAAAGTACGGTAATCCCTTCCATATTGTAACTTTGTCCATCACAGTTTTGATAAACAAGTCAGTATAATAAATGAAATGGGAATTGTTGGGAGTCTTGCTGAAGCTGCAGAGATATTCAAAGACCAACAGATGACACAGAAAAAGTTTGGAAACTCAGAAATGCACAAAATGTATTTATAATACTGTATAATATCAACTCACATTTTACAAGTATTGTAAAATATCGCAAAAAAGAAAAAGAAAAAATCCAGACTTCTTCTTTTCTGTTATGAAGGGAGGGCCAAAAAATTTTACCTGGGTTTTCTTGAATGCTGGAGGGGATGGAGGGGGCCATACCCCTAATCCCATAATGTGAAATTGGGGATTGCTTTTTTTCCCTATTTTTCCTATTTTTACCCTCCCAGTGCTTATCACAATGTTTTCTACATAATTACCACTTAATGAACATTTTTCATCCATTTAGCCATCAATCACCATTAATTTTTTAAGTATGTGTTTCATGCAGCTACAATGATAATTTCAGAGGATAAAAAGGAAATGCCCTCAAAAGTCTTACATATTAATGGGGAAGATAACCCTAAAGAGGTAGGTGTAAGATGCCTGCAGAAAAGACTGAAGGAAGGTACCCTTCCAGGAGAATCCATAATCACTGTTTCAAAATCTTGAGGACCAGAGGAAGGAAGGAGGGGAATTTCTCCAGAATTCATCCTGTGAGCAGAGGGGAAAAGATTCTTCAGGCAGCTCTAGCTCTGAGGGCTGCCTCACAAGTAATCTACCACTGAAGAGTTTGGAGACTTGGCCTCCTGGAAAGAAAGGAGTCTCTGAATGGCGTACTCTTGGAGATCATTTTTGTCTGTGTACACATACACATAAACAGTTATACACCATATTTATCATCTACGTACCATCTAAATAGCACATAGATCATTCTCTCTCACACACACACACACAAACACATAGTAGACACATCACATGCATGGATATTCCATATATAACCACATAGATCATTCTCTCTCTCACACACATACACGCGCACACACACACACGTACATGCACACGCGCGCGCACACACACACACACACACACACACACACAAAATACTTCAATGCTGTCTCAGGCTTTTTTTACCTTGCTTGACACTGCTTTAAAGCAAGATTAACTTTAATCTTTCACCTCAAGCATAATAAAACCACCCTTTATACTTGGCTGGTTGGAAAATGATATCATTCAAAATGAAACAAGTCTCAACTTGAGATTTATCCTTGTGTTATTCTTTCCCAATGATGGATCAATTTTCATTGCAAAAGCCAAGACATACAGCCAAGAGGACTCTGTATTAAAGATAGGATCATTTGTCTGATTCACTAGATTTAAGTCTAAATTTTAACAGGTAGATGGATGCCTTATAAAGTAGTTTCCCTTAATACAGCTTTCCCAGGTAGATCTTCATAACTCAATGCAGTCTTTGAACAGTGGGGACTTCCTAAGCTATATTCTTGTGACTTAAGATCTGGAAGAAATCTTAAGAGTTCATCCTTCTTTTATAGACAAGAAAATAGAGGCTTACAAAGATGAAAACTGGTTCAAGGGTACATGGACAATAACAGACCTGAGATTGGAACCCAAATCCCTGAAATTCCCAAATTTAATATGCTTTTTACAATTAATTCAGCAACTGTTAAGTTCTAACAATGTAAAAGATTGAGAACAGGAAAAAAAAAGCAAAATAATCCCTACCTTCAAGAAGCTTACATTCCATATAGAGAAATAACAAATACATGCAAAGATGTATATTATATGTGAGTATATATTTTATACAATTCCCAATATATGTATGCCAATTTTTGTGCCTATATAGATATATGATCATGTATATATTAGATATGCATAGTTATATATAAATTAAAGTATATTACATTATTTTAGAATTTTATATCTATATTATGTATATACACCTATCTATACATTATGTGTAATTATATAATCCCCATAGATTTGTGTTTATATGAAACATATAGTTCACACATATGTAAAACTAAGAGTTATCCTTTCCACATCATGACTTTCTCCATCGCAACTTTGATATATTGGGGGTTGACATGAGAAATTAAATGGGAATATTTTAGGGAGTTTTGTAGAAGCTGCAGATAATATACAAAGGCCAGCAGACAACACAGAAATGTATAAAATGTATGTATGGTATTTTATAATATCAACATATTTTATCTTTTAATACCAAAATAATTCAGACCTTCTCTGATACAAAAGGAGGACCAAAAAATTTTATGCAGATTTTCCAGATTGTTGGGGAAAAGGGTGGAGTGGAACGCCAGGCCCCTAACTTCATCAGTGTGAAAGGTTAGGGAGACCAAGAAAAGCTACACACCTAAGACAGTGCTCAAGAGGAGTCTCAAGGCAAGCCAAGAGAGCAGACATGAAGGAATTCCAGACTTGGAAGACCACCAGATCAAAGGTAAGATGGTTGTAAAGGGAGTGTTGCATGTGAGAACTAGGAAGGAGCCCACTATGACTGGACCAGGGAAGGTATGAATATATTGTGCAAGAAGACAAGTGTTTTAAATGCCACACAAAGGAATTTATATTTGATCCTGGAGGTCATAGGGAGCCACTGGAGTTTATTAAGCAGGGGAGCAACTTGGTCAGACCCACATTTTAGGAAAATCACTTTTGTGGCTCTTTGTAGAACAAATTAGAATGGAGAGACATGAGGCAGGCAGAGTCCAATACTACACTATGTTCTCACTATTATTCAGAGTTGTTATTCTCTCTTCATTTAAATGCCATTCAGATGCTGCTGCTGACAATGTCTTGAGCACATTCATGGCCAAGAAAATAAACTGTTTTAGGTGGTAATTACTTTTCTAAGAATGTACCAGGCATGTTATAAACCTTCCTCGATGGTAATTATTCTATTTTCTTTTGTCTTTAATGGTACCATGGAGAAGTAATGTTCTCTTCTTTTACATATTATATGTCATGTTCTATATTTTAATCTTTAGGGGAATAATGGGGGCTGAAAAGACCAACTTGAAAAGAATGGGCACACATCTTGGCATGTCTGTTTACCTGAATTCAAAGGCCAGCAGACAACACAGTCTAACTAGTCTGGGCAATTGGGTCTTTGTTCCAAGGTATTTAAGTTCAGAGTCAGCATTGGAACACTTGAACTTAGGGTTATATAATAATAATTAGCCAAAGTAGGAAATTACTGCTTCCTTCCCCTTCCCTCACTTGCCATACCTTTCTCCCCACAGGTGAGCTCTCTCCTCTCCTGCCTTGCAGGGCTCCACCCTGTGCTCTCATCTATTAGAGGCAAACAGCAATGATCAAGGGTTTCTGACTCCCCTCTTCAACTGTCAATTGCAGGAGGTGACTTGAAAATTCTCTGGGCTCTGTCTGAATCAGTGTTCAAAGCTACAGGAATCTACCTGTGCTTCCTGACCCTGACTCATTCTGGGCCCATCTTCAAAGCTCTGTTTATGTGGCGATGCCATGGTAACAGCGATGGCACAATTGGACATTCTTCAGTCTCCTGCATAAAGAACTCTTTTTTTTGAAACTCAATATTTTTTTAATAAGGTCAGGGTGAAATCTTTTGTGTAGCATCAGTAAACTTGAAAGGTTCAAGGAAGGGTTCTGAGGATCAGACTGGGAACAGGAAACATGCGGTGACATGGAAGAAACAAGGTGACTTAGAAACTGAGTTGGGACAAGGCAACTTGTTGATTCGTTGGAGTTCAAAACACATCTCTAGGACAGAAAAGCTATGGAGGTGATAAAGGAAAATGAAACATTGTGGAGTAAAGTGACAGGGCTAGAATAAAAGTTTGGCTTACAGAGGCCTAAGATGTTAACCTTGGAGAGGAGTGGTTTAAAATCCCAAGGGTTTACATCACCAAATGCCTCTTTCACTAACAATAGAAAGTGGCCTTGGGTGTGACACAGGAGTGGAGGACCTTGTACCATAAAGGACCTGAGAACCCACTGCCTTAAAAAATCCCAAGGTCTGTCTTAGATTGAGAAGAAAAGGCACAATTACTTGGAAGTTCCCTCTCCCTGGATCCATATTTCCAATTTGTAGTAACATAGGACAGCTACCTCCCCATTTCCTTTTTCTGATAGGACAAGCAATGTGAATGCGGTGATTGGGTGCCTCAGTGGATGAAGCAGTTAATTTCAAAACTTCCTTGGTCCTCATTTGTAAAATGGGATTGACAATAGTACCTGCTTTAAAGGGTTATCATGAGGTTTGAATGAGATAGACTATGTCAAGTGCTTTGCCACCTTTAGCTAAAGGGGAAGGAACTATCCTTGGCTCAGAAAGTAATGAGTCCTGTCATATGAGAAAGGTGAAATAGAAATAGACTTGGATGACCTGAGTTGAAATACTGCCTAAGGTGACCCTGGGTAAACCTCTTAACCATTGCCTGTCTCCGTTTCTCTTTTTGTAAAAATGGCAACAAAAAACAGTAGCTTTCTTCCAGGGGGTCATTGTGAGGATCAAATGAAATAAAACATGTAAAGTTGTTTGCAAGCCATTAAGCCCTTTCTGAATACTAGCCCTGAAGAGGGTCATGAAGATGATGGTTGGCTTCCTAGAAACTAAGGATGTGAGTTTGTCAATGGTAGAAGGAAAGAAAATAAAACACCACAGATTGGAGTGAGAAAAAAGATGCATGCGAGCTAAGCCAAATGATGAATCCTGATGGGTTTTGTTTGGTTTTTGTCTTTTTTCTTTTTTTCATTTTCGCAGCTGTCCCAAGTTTTCAGCTGTCTCTTGCCGTGGTTATCTTTCAGGATGGCGGAGAGGAGAAGGCCATTTTTTTTGTTGCTATGCATTTCACACTCTCTTGCTGGTGAGTGATTTCTATTTTGGATCAGAGAGTTTCTTTCACTGACAAAAGCAGGTTTCCAACCACCAGAAAATAGCAAAAGGAGGCTAGGTAGTGCTTGTCCCAATATACCACCAGTTGATCTAGGAACAAAAACTGTATTTATGAAGAGAAGACCTGGGTTTGGTGGTCTTGGGCAATTCATTCTCTGTCTCCATTTTCCCATCTGTTCAAATGGGAGTGGTCATGGGTTTGGCTGTACTAGCTATTTCATGGGATGATGAGATGAAATGAGATAATGACTGCCAAGTGCTTTGTAAGCACAAAGGGTTCCATCAATGAAAGCTCTAGTTTGTGTGACCCAAAACACTTGGGTATGCCAAGAAGGCCAGGGACAATACAAATCAATAAACATCAAAGATTATAAATAGCCTGGCAAGAGCCTCCAAACTAAATAGCACATAAAAAACCTATAGAAACACCACACAAGCAAAGCAAATTAGCAGTAGGACTCAATACGTGCCCCAGGACTGCTCAGATCATCGATGAACCATTTTTGGCTTATCCAAAGCCCCTTCCCATGTTCTGTCTGACTGACAATATTGGCTGTAGGGAAAGGACACATATGCTGTCCAGTGGATATTGATAAGAGAAGCCTTCCTCCCAGAGACCCTTTGACATTTACCCCTCTTGGATTATTTTCTTCAAGGGTAATTTTTTCCCCCTCCTGTTGCTGATCTTAGTTGCTGATGCTGGGTCTCTTTCAGTTGGGAGTCAAGTCCTCTATGTGGTTGCATTTCTGAGATATGTCTAACAAGACTATTTAAAAAGAACCCCAAAATACTCATTCTTAAACTATATATATATATATATATATATATATATATATGCTTATATCTATATATATAATGTACAAATATGAATTTACATATAAAATAATGTGTCTATATTAATACATGTATGTATTACATGTAGAATAGCTATGTATACATAATTAAATATAACCAAACTGTATAATAAAAATGCCATTCTACCCAATGTACCTATCTCCTAGAGTTATGACTCAAATGAGATAATGTATGTAAAAGTGGATGAGGGGCAGGTAGGTGGCACAGTGGATAGAGCACTGGCCCTGGGGTCAAGAGGACCTGAGTTAAAATCCAGGCTCAGACACTTAATTACTTAGCTGTGTGACCTTGGGCAAGTCACTTAAACCCATTGCCTTTCAAAAACCAAAAGAAAAAAAGAAGTGGATGGTAAGCCTTAAAGTATTATATAAAGATCAGATATTAATTATATTTCCATTTTACAGATGAGAAAACTGAGGTTCTGATAGCAATGACTTGCTTAATGTCATATAGTTAGTAAAATGTAAGTTCAAGCACAGGTCCCTTCAGATTCCAAGTCTAGAATTCTTCTCATTATATGTATATGTATATGCATCTGTGTTCTCTCTCTCTGTCTCTCTATCTCTCTCTCTGTTCTGTCTGTCTGTCTGTCTCTCTCTGTCACACACACACACACACACACACACACACACATACACACACACGAGTTTAGAGAGGTGGTTGCTTTTCTTCATGTCCCCAGTTTCTGGCCCATAGTAGGTGCTTAATAAGTCTTGAATTGTCTTACATGGATGGCCTCAGCAGCAGTTTTTAGGCTTCCATCTAGAACACTGAAATTTAGGGACATCAAACAAACCTGGGGAATCAGCCATGGTCCTGCCTTGCTCCTGCTGATGCCATCTCCAATTTACAAAGCTCTAGAAAGCAATGACAACCTCAAAGTCAAAAGCCCCTAGGGGAGGGACAGCTCCTCTTGCTATTTCTTAGGGACTGATCAGATTAAAAAAAGGTTTTGGGAGGGAGAGAGCAGGAGGAAATAGATTTGAACTTGGTCCCTTCTCCATAACTGGCACCAGTTGCCTAGTCAGGGAGGTGGTCTAGACTTCAGTAGGGGATCCCCACCCCTCTCCACCCCAGCAGTGCTTGGAAAGGCTCTAATATGCCTCACTAGATTAGCCCTTCTGGTACCCTGCCACCAACAAGATGCCTAGGCAGACAGCAGAAGTTAGGAAATGGAAGGAAGGCAGAATGGGAGGCAGGGAAGCAGGGAGGGAGGGAGAGAAGGAAGGGAAAGAAAGGAATTTATCCTTTTCCCTTAATTTCTTTCCCCTACTTTTCACTGTCTCCCTCATTTTTCTTTTTCTTCTCTCTCCTTTCTGTGCTATTCCCATTCCTCTGTCTTCTTCTTTATCCCCAGATTCCCTGCTTCTCACTTTCCCCCAGGCTATCACTTCCTATTTCTAGTTCTCATTTTTTGCTTCTTTTCCTCTCCCACATAATCATCCCTATTCCCTTTTTTTGCCATGTTATTTTCTTTCTCCTGGTTTCGCTTCTGTTCTCCCCATTCCATTGCTTCCCTAACCCCTCTCTCCTTATCATCTGACCAGACCTGCTTTCCTGCAGATGTCAATTTGGACTGTGGAGGTAGATAACAAACTGTCCCTAGGGCACTATTTTGCCTCAGGCTAGCCCTAAAAATAAAACCTTGAACATTCATAACTGGTGAAACAATCCATGCTCAAATGATAGATTTTTTTTAAAGCTTTGTATTTAGTTGTCAGAAGGTTCCAACACTGACTCTGTCACTAAGCATTGGGACCTGGGACCAATCACCCAATTATTCTGTATCTTAAGTCCTCAGCTGAAAAATGAAACTAATGATACCTCCCTTACCTCCCTCACTTCCAGAGACGTAAAATAAAATGAAATGACAGATATGAAAACTCTTTGAAACAGAAAAAGGTTTTATACAAATTCAAAGTATTATTACTGCTATTATTAAATTCTATTTTTATTATGGGGTTAAGGAATAGTTTGCCCTGTTTAATAAAATATCATGACTAGGGGTGGCTAGGTGGCGTAGTGGATAAAGCACCGGCCTTGGAGTCAGGAGTACCTGAGTTCAAATCCAGTCTCAGACACTTAATAATTACCTAGCTGTGTGGCCTTGGGCAAGCCACTTAACCCCATTAGCCTTGCAAAGACCTAAAAAAAAAAAAATTTAAAAATAAATAAAATATCATGACTAATAGACATTTGTCACGATTACTATACATGAGTGATCACTTTCCAAAGAATTACAATAAATGTTTTAACTCCCTACCTTGTAGAAAAAGTTAGGTGGGATAGTGGATAGAGTCCTGAGCCTGGAGTCAGAAAGACTCCAGCAACAGATACTAGCCATGACACCCTGGGTAAGTCACTTAACCTTTATTTCCCTCAATTTCCTCAATTGTAAAGTGGTGATAACAGTACCCATCATCTAGAGTTGTGAAGATTAAATGAAATAATATTTATAAAATGCTTAGCACCTTAATTAAGCCTTATTTCCCAACCTTCCTTATATCATGATTTGCTTAGTGAATTCTTAAATGTTCGGTGAATTCAGTTAAATGCCATTCACTCTTAGATGATTCAGAAGGTACCCCAGTGAATTGGTGAGGCTTGGAAGTATCCATTATTTACAATCTCTAGTTCATAATCCAAAGGACAATGGAAAGCTATGTGGTGGGTATAAGCAGGCAGCAGCTTGTTACTAAGAAAAGATTTTCATGCAAGAAGTGAGATAAAAGGTATTATGGAGAGATGCATCTGACCAGAAAAGGATGTGGGCTAGTGAGAATGGAAGTCAACAGATGGACAGCTCAAGCAGTAAACCCAAGAAACTAAAAGAGGAAAATCTCCAGTGAATGAGCTAGATCTCTTCTATTAGGGATTTATGGGAAAACGTGAACAAGATGCAAAGATGATGTGGGTCAATGGAGAGAGAACTCCACATTGCAGATTTTTCAAAACAGATTACTGAATAATAAGACATGTATAGGGGCAGCTAGATGGCACAGTGAATAGAGCACGGGCCTTGGATTCAGAAGGACCTGAGTTCAAATCCAGCCTCAGACACATAATAATTACCTAGTTGTGTGACCTTGGGTAAGTCACTTAACCCCATTTCCTTGCCAAAATCAGAAATTAAAAAAAAACATAACTTTCTATTATTATATGAGTTGTTGCATGTAGGTGATCTCTAAGATTTCTATCTCTTCTAAATCTTTATTTTTCTTCAGTCAAATTCTGTTCATATCCCATTGGAATTTGTCTTAAACTAAATACAATCCATAAAATTTTAGATATCTGAGCAATAGCCCATGATAGCTTTTTGACTTTGACTTCTTTTCATAAGAACAAAAAACAAAATAGGATTTTTTTCCAACACCCTCTTGGATCTTTATTTTAACTCTCCCTTTATAGCTGGAACGAGGGTGGCAATGGCTCTTCTCTCTCTAGTAAATGAACTGCATACCAATGTCAGGAATCTCAAGATCTAAGGAATCAGAGCTTGATGGAAACCAAGACAATTAGAAAGGGAATAGAAAATGAGGAGAAAGTAACTGCAAGTTAGCAGAAACAAGATGAGATGAACATGAAAACAAGAGACTAAGGAACAATGGAAGAAAATCAGTGACTTGTCATACCCAAAAGTCATGTCTAAAGATTGATTTTCATTAATGTTTATCCAAACATATACAATGTAGAAATCCAACCAATGCATAGTATGGTAGTAGCTCATTTTCCTTCCCCCATCTGCTCTTATCTTGTTTAGATAGCACTCAGCTCATTTGAGAAGTAACATGGAATGAGCATTGGCAATTCAACTCCAAAGAGCTGAAGGATCCAAATTCAAATCCCAGTCCTGTTATTTGACTAGCCACGTGACTGAGCAAATTGCTCTATGTCTCCATGTCTTAGTTTCTTCCCATGTAACAAATGAGAGTTAGACTTGGCAATCTCCATCCTTGGATCTTAAAAATTGAAAATCAAATTTCCACAAAAATTAGGTCTCTGGAATTTTAGTGCTGGAAGCTTTTTTCCCAATAATTCCTTTATGGAATTCCATACTGGTAATGAAATGACAAGGTGAGTTGTCCTTGGGTTCTACCCTACATTTCCAACCTTTCCATCAACTGTGTAGAGAAGAGAGGTCTGTGTATTTGCCTTAAATGGATATCTTGAACCAAGAAGGGTTGAAAAATGTTAGTGCTCTACCTGAAAGTTCAACTAATACTTAATTCAAAGTCAAGATAAAATTAAGCCCAGACTATGCTAGATCCCTGTAATCTGGAGTGATTTAACCTTGCACCTGCCAGGCAACGCAAATACATTGTAGAACATGGAAGCCAGAGACAAAAAATACAGAAGCTATGTTCATTAAATCCTTGAATGTTTATTTCGCACTGTTCACAAGGCTCGAATAGCCACTAGGATTCTTGCTTTGCAGAGAGGAGAAAGACTCAGTGGAACTTGGGGTGGAATGGCAGTAACAGAGGAGATGATGAAATGGGAAAAGGGTGAAAGGAAGCAGTGAGGACCAATATATGGTGACCTGAAAACAGGGGACAAGATGATTGAGTCTAAAGTATTCAAACTGAAATAACTTCTCAAAGGAGGCAACTCATTTTAGGACCCTTCAGTACAGCTCTCTGTGATATGGCCACCAAGACCAAGGACATATACTGATACCTTGGTGGTGTTCTTGGTGGTGTAGCCAAGAAGGCAGACTATTGGATTATAAAGTGAAATTGCAAGAATGTGAAGCAGCTAGGTCATGTAGTGGATAGAGAACATAGGACCTGAGTTTGAATTCAACTCAAACACTTACTTGCTTTGTGACCCCTGGGCAAGTCACTTAACCTTGACTGTCTCAAAAAACCAAAATGCATGCATGTTATACTGAGCAAGAGAACCTGCTAAGAACTTGTGATGCGGGGCGGCTAGGTGATGTAGTGGATAAAGCACCGGCCTTGGAGTCAGGAGTACCTGGGTTCAAATCCGGTCTCAGACACTTAATAATTACCTAGCTGTGTGGCCTTGGGCAAGCCACTTAACCCCATTTGCCTTGCAAAAACCTAAAAAACAAAACAAAACAAAGAATTTGTGATGCAACATGGTGGGTGGAAAGAGGGCAGGCTTTGGCACCAGAAGACTCAGGTGCAAATTCCTCTTCTGTCAATGACTATCTACTCAATCTATTACCTCCCTAGACCACATCTAAAGCAGATGCTTAACTGATCTTCAACAGTCCCTTCCAATTATAAATCTCTGACTCTGTGCTATGTACTGTGCTATGTTGTTGAATACTATCTAAGAATGAATGTTATATTCACTGGGAATTGAGGTCAAACAGTTAAACTGTGGGATCCCAGCATGAGTTGAAGGATAGAAATCTCTCAGCCTATAAAGAGTATTCCATTTGGGTCTAGAGACTGATTGACTGTGAATGAATGGAATGGTCAGAGGGTGTGGGCAAGATGTGGTGGAGAAGAGAGTGCAATCTGAAGGGTTGGAGTCACAGGAGCATCACCACACACAAGTCAGGTTGTGTAAAAAGGACTCTGTGTGACCTGAAGGGCAATTGGCTCAAGTCCCAAGGTGCTTAAGAAGAAAAAGGTATTCAAATTTCAGATTAAGAATAATATTGAACAGACCTATCCAGGGAGTGCCATTTTCCTTTTACCACGTTCACAATACAAGGTCTAGAGGGACATTTGATAGTTTTGTAGATAACTGGGACCTATTCAACAATAACAAAAAGATAGTACCGATTCTATCAGCATTCTACTAGCCCAGGCTTCATTGTCCTCAGCTGTGCTAAGAATACTCTTACAATAGCATTCCATCTGTGCAGAATGTCTTGAAGGCCAGAGCTTCACTCCACAAGGGATAAGAGGAAGAAAGAAAACCCCAAATCTACCTAATTTTATAATCCCATGGAAGGGTGATTTCTCAAAGAAAGGAATTTGTTTATATCTTACAAAAGATATTTGTCCCTTATTTGAGGCATTCTAGAAAACATGCATAATCCCTTTTATCTTGGGATCTCTCTCTCTCTCCTCCTTCCTTTTTCTATTTTTCTTCCTCCTTCATTCTCTCCTTCCCTACATTCCTCTTCCTTCCTTTCCTCTCTCCTTCCTTATTTCTCCCTCTCTTCTTCCCTCTCCTTTCTTCTTTATCTCTCTGTATCTTCCTCTCTCCTCCTTCAAGTAACCTTATTTATATACCTTAATAATGTTTATCTTATATTTCTATTCATCCATTCTTACATTTATTTGTTTGTTTTTGTTACCTTACAGCAACTCAAAAAGGAAAATTTTATTTGGAATACAGAATAATGCCCTCTCATGGGTAGCTTGAGTTGTTTTCATAACACAAATTATGCTCTGTCTAGGTTGATAAGAGTTTTAGGGCATGTGTGTCCTTGGGCAAGTCACTTAACTCCATTGCCTTGGAAAAGAGTTTTAGGGAAAGAATAGAGGACAGAGGGAGAAAAATAGCAAGAGATAGGTCCAAGAAGTATTTGACTCTGCTGCCATAAGGCCTTGTCTGAGAGCGTGACCCACCTTTCCCTTGCAGGTTGTTTGACCCAAAGTAGCTTCATTTCTGCTTTTCTCCCCAATGATGGTGATTATTTAGCCACTGTGGATACATTCCCTTGGGTAGTGTCTCTGCAGGATTCACAGTACACCCATTTGGCTTTGGGATGCATCGTAAGTGAGTTTTGGATCCTAAGCATCGCTTCCTGCTTTCAGAATAGGTCAGTATCAACTGTTTCCTTATTCATATACTTTAGCTATCTCAGATGGTTACAAGGACCCGGAAAAGGGCAGGAAGGGGATTGGGATGGAGAAGGGAAAGGGAAAGGGAAAGTCAAGAGGAAGAGTTTAAAGAAGAGACAGTCTAAGGGGCAGCTATGTGGCTCAGCTATTGGCCCTGAAGTCAGGAGGACCTGAGTTCAAATTAGACCTCAGATACTTTATAATCACCTAGCTGTGTGACCTTGGGCAAGTCACTTAACCCCATTGCCTTAAATTAAAAAAAAAGAGATGGTCTAGTACATTGTACCCACCCTCTGTCTGGAGATCACCATTTATCTCTGATCTCTGGCAATGGAAATTGGACAGACTCAACCCTTCTTTCTGTACACAGCATGCCTAGTTCTAAAAATTCTCAGCCTCCAAAGGTTTCACTCAGTCAGAAGTTGGTTAGACTGTTTTATTTTTGTTTTGTTTTGAACCTGCCATGGGAAATCCAGTAACTAGGCCAATTGAAAAATGAAATTCGATCTGCATTCCAGAAAGAATGTTTTAATGATGAAAAATCACTGGCTGATCCCAGAGGAAGATGCTGCTCCTTCCTTACTAGTCCAGGGTCACTTCCCTTTGATGTCATCATTATCACTTTTGATGAGTGAAAGATGTGAGAAAGCAGGCTTTGGCTTGGAAGAACTGGGGAAGACTTAGAAGTGCCCTAGCATCTGTGAAACTGGTTTGTTTTACCTTCCCCTCCTCCCTGGCTCCTCACCCACTATCTACCAGCCAACAGTAACCTTAAGCTTTTTGGAAGATTGGATTTCACTCTCCCCCTCTTCCTTATGATCAAGCTAGAAAATGACTATCATTCTCTCTGAAGTTGTCATTCATTTATTTAAAGAACCATTATTGAGGTCATATCATTTGTCAAGCATTTAGCATATAAAGATATTAATGAAACAGTTCTGACACTTAGATTCTATTGGGGGAGATATCACGGACATAGTTAAATTCCAAACATACACTGGCCCTAGAGTCAGGAGGACCTGAGTGCAAATCTCACCTCAAACACTTAATAATTACCTAGCTGTGTGACCTTGGGTAAGTCACTTAACCCCGTAGCCTTACAAAAACAAAATAAAAAAAACCAAGATAATAGTAAGGGAGCAGTTAACAACTGAAGAAATCAGTTCCTATAGGAAGTGGCATCTGGGCTGAACCTTGAGAGGAGATAAGGATTTTAAGAGACTATGGGAAGAGCAAGGAGGTGGCACCATAGCGGAAAGAACACCGGGTGTGTAGTCAAGAAGACCTGAGTTCAAACCCAGCCTCAGATACTTAGCGGTGTGACCCTGCGTAGGTCACTTAACCTAGTCTGTCTTGGTTTCCTTATTTGAAAAAATGAGCCAGAGAAAGAATGGCAAATCTATCCAGTATTTTTGCCAAGAAAATCTCAAAATGGGGGTCACCAAGAGTCAGACATGACTAAAGTTGAAACGGAGAGACCTCCAAGTACATGCAATGTCAACTCCATATGGTCAATGAGAGAATGTGTGTGTGTGTGTGTGTGTGTGTGTGTGTGTGTGTGCGCGCGCGTGTGTGTGTGTTAATAAGGGTTTTGTTTGTATTTTTCTTTTTTTTCAATGGTGAGAGGAAGAGGATAGAAAGGAGAGAACATAAAAGCTTGTTCTTTGAAAAAATAATTCTAATTTTTAAAAAAATAAAGTTCAGGGAATATAAAGCAAGCCGATCTTTCCTGGAGCATAAATTTATCAGCAGTGTGTCATCAGTGATTAAAATGGATTCTTAGGTTTGCCAACAAGAAGCCTCCTCCCTTCAATGTTCCCTTCCACAGAGCAAAGCTTGGGGGAGTACAATGGGGAGTGCAGTGGTGGTGGAGGTAGGGAATTAGTGGCTTACCTTCTTTCAGACTGGCCTTGGAGGAGATGTTCCCCAGATATGTTTGGCTCATTCCACACTTTGTTGTCTCTCCAGGAAGAAGGTTTTAGCATTGGTCGGAATTACTGACATGAATGCTAGAAGAAGAACCCAGCCAGAATATCTCATCTCGGCCATTCTCCGTCATGAGGGCTTTAATGACATGACCATGGAGAATAACATTGCTCTCCTGAAGACCTACACAGCCATAGAGTTCAGTGACCAAGTCCAACCCATCTGCTTCTCTAGTCGGAACCTGGCCCCAGGCATCTTGGAGAACTGCTGGGTTTCAGGATGGATCCACACTGCTCAGTTAATGCCTTTATTCTAATAAAGGAGGCTGTGTGCTGGAAATGGGTTTGAATTGCAAGATCTCATTAGAGCTACTCTTAATTATTCTGGCCACTCACTGCAAAAAAGAAAACAAAATTGGCCTAGAAATCTTAATGGTGGCTCAGAGGATAGAGCACTGGGCCTGGAGTCAGAAGGACCCAAATCTGACCTCCAGTGCTTGTTAGCTGTGTTGTCACTTAACCCTGTTGGCCTCAGTTTACCCCTCTGTCAAATGAGCTGGAAAAGGAAATGGTAAAGGACTCTAGTATCTCCGCAAAAGAAAACCCCAAATCGGTCACAGAGAGTCAGACAGGACTGGACAATGACAAGAAGCCTCACACTTACACCAAGCAAAAGTTGGGTGTGTGAGGCAGGCAGTTTCTTATAATAATAGGCCAGTTCTTCCTCAGCTAGGCAACTTGGAATCAGGAAGACTTGAGTTCAAATTTGACCTCTTGATACTTGTTCGCTATGTGAGTCTAGACAAGTCTTCCTCAAAAGATTGTTGTGAAAGAGATTTTTAAAGTGTTTTTGCCAATCTTAAAATGTTCTTTTAATGCTATTAATATTAATCATCAGCTCATAAATACCAGGCCCATTTGTTTCTTTAAACATTGATCTCTTCTTGTCCCAAACTGATTCTAGTAGTCCTGAAAATTGGTGCCAGCTGATAGAAAATAGGGGGGAAAACATTCCCTGAAATATAGGCTTGATTGGCCCTTCAACCATGGCACCCCTGGTGAAGTCAGTATTCTGTTAATAGGCTCTTCCAAAAGACCAGGTCCAACATGGGAGTCTGGAGTCAAGGAAAGAGAACTGAGTTTCCAGGCAGAGTTGTTCTGACCCTGGTCCTTGCTAGACTAAAGTGTGAATAGAGCTGGGATAGTGACATCCTCCATCCCCTCATATTTTAGCATCATAATTCAAATAGTCTAAGCAAAGAAAGTGGCATCTGTATTAATGTATATTGGGTTTGCTTTTTCATGGTCCAGACTAGGGCAAGAATGGAGATGGGCATCCTAAAGAAGCTCCCTGTGCAGGAAGTGTGGCCCTGTTCCTTAAAGAGACCCTGGGGGACTGCCTGCTGTAGCCCTAGGGAAGAGGACAATACCTTCAGATGCTTGGTAAGAAACACTAGTGGTAAGAGCACAGGAGGAGCTGTGGGGTCTCATTAAATTATCTGACCCCTTATGTGGCTAAATTAAAATGACTAATGACTGGCATCACTGAGGGAATTCAATTCAAGTGACTGAAATGAGCATTTATGGAGAGCCTCCTTTGTACAAGGTCTTTGGTTGGGCCTTAGCAGACTTAATCCTGGTCCAACTTCTTATTTTTATCCAGCTAAATATCCTCTAAGCCATTTATAGAATCATAAGAATTCACTGTATGGAGACCAATTTATTTTTTGGAAGGCAATGGGGTTAAGTGGCTTGCCCAAGGCCACACAGCTAGGTAATTATTAAGTGTCTGAGGCCGGATTTGAACTCAGCTACTCCTGACTCCAGGGTCAGTGCTCTATCCACTGCGCCACCTAGCCACCCCTCTAAATTCCTTTTTTATGTAGATCCTTATCACCTATTTAGCTGGTTCAGTGACCAGTGGGTTAAGCTTGGAGTCAGGAAGACCTGAGTTCAAATCTTCCCTCAGAGACTTACTAGCTGTGTGGCCCTGATTAATTCATTTAATTGCTCTCAGCTGCAGTTTCCTCACCTGTAAAAAGACTCCAACCCCTTTTGGATTCAATATCCTCTTCCTAAATGAAGTCTCCTTAGAAAGATAGTTGTACCACAGACTATAGTTGTTCTGAAAGCCGCTCAGATTCTTGGCTTATAAACTTTAACCAGATTCTAACTTCAAATAGTATTCAGCAATCCTAAATGGAAACCACAGTCCTTAGAAGTTGTTACAGGCATCCAAATAATTATGTGGTAATAGAATTATAATATATTGTATTATATTATATTCAAATTATATACTTATTACATACTTATTAGATTACATATTTATTATATTGGATATATATGTGTATACTAATAATAAAATATGGTAGGGGTGCCAACCCAGTGGAAATATATAGAGTGAATTCAAATGATGGGACCACTTCTGGAGATTCAGTATTTCTTTAAGAGTATTTTTTTTCCAATTACATGTAAAGACAAATTATAACATTCATTTTTTAAAAATTTAAATTCTAAATTGTCTCTCTGTGCTTCAATATAGTAAATAACTTGATATATAGTTATATATGTGCAATCATGTAAAACCCATTTCCATATTAGTCATTTTGTAAAAGAAGAAATAGATCACATAAAAAAACAAAACAAAACAAAGTGAAAAATAGCATACTCTAGGGGAGGCTAGGTGGCACAGTGTAAAGAACACCGACCCTGGAGTCAGGAGTACCTGAGTTCAAATCCGGCCTCAGACACTTAATAATTACCTAGCTGTGTGGCCTTGGGCAAGCCACTTAACCCCATGGCCTTGTAAAAAAAAAAAACTAAAACTAAAAAAAAATAGCATACTCTGATCTGCATTCAGATTCCATTAGTTTTTTCCTCCGGAGGTGGACAGCATTTTTCATCATGAATCCTTTGGAACTCTCCTGGATGACAGTATTGCTGAGAACAGCTAAGTCATTTATAGTTGATCATTATTCAATTTTCCTGTTACCATGAACAATGTTCTCCTGGTTCTGAACACTTCACTCAGCATCAGTTCATATAAAACTTTCCAAGTTTTTCAGGTATCATCTCGCTCATTATTTCTTATGGCACAATTCCATTACACTTTTATACCACAACTTGTTCAGCCATTCCCCAATTGACGGGCAGGGAATTCATTATTTGAACTAATCAGACCTGATTACAGTTGGATACTTCCTGACTTGGAGTCAGGAAGATCTGAGTTCAAATTCAATGTCACACACTTAATTAACTGTGTGACCCTAAGCAAGTCACTTAACCTCTGACTCCATTTCCTAATCTAGAAAACACACATGATACTTTTCAGGGGTGTTGAGTCTTTGGAAACCTTAAAATGCTATATAAATGCTGGCTATTATTCCTATCTTCTACTTGAGTTAATATACAGAATGAGCATGTGGAAATTGGGGAAATTATTTGAGATAAGCAGGCCAATTTATGGAAATGAATGAAACAATGATGTGCTAAAGAAATAGACTGGGGCCAAAGTGTAGAGGGCCAGAAATGTGGGGTTAAGGAATGCGCATTTATCCTAGAAGCAACCGAGAGCCACAGAAATAGGGAGCCACAGAAAGCTTTTGAGCTAGAAAATCAAAAGGTCAGATCTGAGCCTTAGGAATATTAAATTTTGGCAACTGTGTGCAGGATGGATTGGAGAGGAAAAATTCTGGAAGGAGAAGGATTAGGAGGCAACCTGAGATAAACATCTCAGTCACTGACCAATCAAGCCTGCTATCCCATAAATAATTTTGCCTGGTACACTGGTCAGAACAATTAGGGCATTCTAAAAAGCTGATATCTGAATATTAGATTTGAAATAAAATTTGAACCTCCTAACCTGTAAGTCAAGAAATACTGTTTTGATGATAGTTTTACATCTGAAGTCACAGGGAATGAGGTCATTTGAAGCTGTCCTCACATTCCCAGTTCCAGGGTATTTTTGGCAACAGCTGTTTTTTAACACTTCCTTTCCCCTTGCCAAAGCATCCATTCTTGCCACCCATGTAGAATAGAATAAATCACCACCATCTAACTGATTAAAAGATGCCAACATTTTGTTATAGCACTAAGTGGATCAGACAAGGGGAGCAGGATAATTAGAGATGAAATTTTCCATTAATATCATACTATGAGCAGTCTGAGGCATAGATTATTTAACAGGACAATTAAAATTCAATATAACCTAGTCTTTCAGGAAATCTAATCTGAATTCCTTGGGGTAAGGGGGGGTAGTGGTGGTGCAGATTTGGGAAGTATCTTTATAAGTGAAGGGATTAACCCTTTAAGTGCCCAAACTAACTGGATTGAGGAGTGAGGCAGAGAGGGAAGGTGGATGTAGAATTTAATGGAAATATTTTCAAAATAGACATTTGCTTCCCTGCCTCCTTGAGCAGCATACGATGTCCCAGTTGTAGACTTTTCTTGATAACTCAAGGTGATCATTTTCAATTATCAGCTATCATGACGTTTAAAAACTACAGCAAGAAGGGAAGGTATTGTGAGACATAAGACTGAATGAGCAGTGATTTGAGAAGTAGCCTGGACCTTGTTTCCTCCAATGAAGCTCTATTGACAGTCTGTTTTTTAGTTATGTTTCATAAAAAAAGTTATTGTAAAGGATATGTTATTACCTGAACTCTTGGGCACTGTAATGCAGCTCTATTCCTAAAACATTAGTGGATTCAAGGCTCCCAAATGAGTTTGTGGGCGATGCTTTCTTCTCAGGGACCCTTGCCTCTGACCAGAACATCAACAAAGTCACTGGCTCTCTGGGCCTCAGCTTCTTCCTTGGCAAAATGAAGGGCTCAGACAACATACATTTATTAAGCATTTACTGTATAACCATTGATTTCCAAGGTCCTGTCCAAACCTAAAGCCTCAGATACAATGATCTGTGATGGCAGTTGCACTAACACACTGAATGCAGCGACTGCCCTTTCACCCACCTTGCTGATAATGATTTTACTCCCTCACCAATTCAGACGTGCTATTGTTTGGTGAGTGCTTTAATTGGTTCCTGCCAGCTTTTTAATCAAATGAAGATAACATTTCTGTACAATTGAAATTTGATCATAGGTTATTCCAAGTTCCTGGACTTTCAATAGAATTCCAGGAAAATAGTTGGTTGGTTGGTTAGTTGGTTGTTTGCTCTCAAAGAGGACCAAAATGGTATCACTATGTTGGCATCAGGGTACAGTCTGTCTGATTGGGGTTGTTCAGACCAAGATGAGCTCAGATTCTGCCAGAGGTTGGGCACAAATGGTCCATGTGAATATTTGTAGTAGAGATGTTTCTCAATTTGTGCATTTCACATCTTTGGGTTTATTGCATTGATCCTTTCCTCCTGGAGCACAGGCTCCTTTGATGCAGACATACCGTTTGGTGGTGGTGGGGCGGGGAGTCCCAGAACCAAAACCATGGGAACATTGCATCCCATGTGATGCAATCAATTCCAAAGTTTTTCACAGAATCTTTGAGTGTGTCCTGGTATCACCTTTTTCCAGAAAATATATCATGGATCAACTTTTTTCTCGGCTAAAGCTTGTGGCTGCATGTTTAAGAAGCTGATTCTTTGCTATCAAAGAGGAATAAGGCTAGGTCCACAAAACTTGAGGGCTTTAGCCCTTTGGATCTGGGATAGTTTGTTTTCCCAGTGAAATCTAATAAACATTTATTAGTCATACCCTGTATACAGGGTAATATGCCAAGGATTGAGGATATAAAGAGAAAATATAAAAGCATTCCTGCCTTCAAAGATCTTATAAATCCTACTAGTAAGATGACTTTTCCTATGTATTTTAAATTCTTTTTTCAGTGAGATGGCAGATTATTTAAAATCACACTTTTTTCTGAAGATAGAAACACAGTTAAATAAATATTTAGTGGAGTCCTGCTGAAATAGAAATTAAACTGTCATATGACTGACTTTCTGGAATTTGGATGAACCTGAGTAGAAGCTGAATAGGTCATATGTCTAATGAGAATTAAATACCATGCTTCCCAAAATGGGAAAGTTCACATAATTCCAGAATCTGTAGGCTAAGAAATCAACAGGTGACTTTCACTGGACAAAAGAAAGTGGTTATAAACAAGAACAGCAGAAGTGGCTGGGACACTCCATTTCTGACCTCCTCCTTATGCGGCCTGGTGAATGGCTGCTTCCAGTATCTCTCTGTATAGTATAGTATAGATTTAATATGAACACCTCATTGCAACTTAGAACCCCTGAGCTCAGGTGAAACACCAGCCTCACCTCCCCAGTAACAAGAATTAAAAGGCTTGAATTACCATGAATGGTCAGGAAAAAAACCCAAAAAACTTATTTTAGATCAGTTACCAGTAATAGTGAAATGTCTTGACGGAAATGCAATTTTCTTCTGGAAGCTCAGCTCTTAAGACAGTTGGACTTCAGGATGCAAAATGCTCAAACCAAGGAGTCAAAATGGAAGCAAGATAAGGTATTGTGGTAGAGTGGTTTTTTTTTTTAATTGAGTTTTGCAAGGCAAATGGGGTTAAGTGGCTTGCCCAAGGCCATACAGCTAGGTAATTATTAAGTGTCTGAGGCCGAATTTGAACTCAGATCCTCCTGACTCCAGGGCCAGTGCTCAGTAGAGTGTTTTTGACATCACAGGAGTGGGAATCAACTCTCAGCCCAGCCATTTACTGCATTCCATAGTAACTAAGGCAAATCACACTCATTGGTACTATGGGCCTCAGTTTCCTCATCTGTAAAATGAGGTCAGAGTAGATGACCTATGGGGCAGCTAGGTGGCACAGTGAATAGAGCACCGTCCTTAGAGTCAGGAAGACAGGGGTTTGAATCCATCCTTGGATACCACACTAACTCACTACGTGACCTTGGGCAAGTCACTTAACCCTAACTGCCTCATATGCCCAGCCATCTCCAGTCAACCTGATTCATATCAGGCCACTGGACCCAGATGGCTCTGGAGGAGAAAGCGAGACTGGTGACTTAGCACAGCCCCCCCCCCCCAAATTCAATTCACCTGCATATCATGGCATGGAAGAGGGAGCGAGGCTAGTGACTTAGCTGAGCACCCCCTCACTCTAAACTTATTCACATGCTTGATATCACATCGCCTCTCTGATGCTGGGGTCTTCTTTGAGAATGAAAGATAATAATAATTATTATTACTATTATTGTTGTTGCTATTATTGTTATTGTTATTATATGACCTCTATGGTCCCTTCCACTTCTGATTCTACAGATGTTAGAGGAAATTAAGTTGAAAGAATCCTGAAGATGTTTTAAGAAGATTCAAGAAAATGGAAATAGGGTGGCTAGGTGGCACAGTGGATAGAGCACTGGCCTTGGAGTCAGGAGGACCTGGGTTCAAATCCAGCCTCAGACACTTAATAATGACCTAGCCATGTGATCTTGGGCAAGCCACTTAAACCCACTGCCTTGAAAAATCTAAAAAAAAATGGAAATAAATGAAAGTTTTATGATCAAAATGAATGGTTATTGTTATACTTCATAACTGAAGAAAAACATGACGATTAGTAAATGACATACACTTTATGTTGAATAAAGTGAGAAGAATGTCATGCAAAGATGTTCTCAGTGCCCCTTCCAGAACCAACTTAACCCACTGACCAAATAGTATAGGAAACAGGATTTCTGGTGTTGGTCTGGATACAATGGCCTTTTAGATGCTAGGGGATTTACATAACAAAAATCATCCTAACTTAAGGTGAGATCAAGAATATCCCATCATCATCTCTTTTTCTCTTTATATGTAGGGAGACCCAGGAAACCTAGTGATGTGCCAAGCTAAGAAGACCAGCCTGTGGATATTGAGTGGTATCCTGAACAAAGGTGGCATGAGTTGTAGTGGGCCGTTTCTCTATACTAAGCTCTCTTACTATGGTGACTGGATTTCCAAAAGGATAATGAAAGAAGGGGTCAATCTGTGCCCCATCTTCAGATGGCAAGAGCTGCCATTCACACCCTCAAAACTGCTGAAGTCACCCCAAGCCTTCTCCATTCCTCCTCCTTCTTCTCCAAGAGAGATCCAATCAAAGATACAGACAGGTCAAGCCCATTCGAAGCCCACTCCAATTAAAAAGGTCACCTCCTTGAAAGGGAAGCAGGCTTCTGAGAGTCCAGAACTGGAATATCAAGAGAATAAGGTAGAGAGGGCTGGCTTGGGGGACAGTGTTGAGCCCATGTATTATGATTACTACAGTGGAGAAGTCATGCCCATCTCAGGCCAGGACAGGCTTCGTGAGGCCAGGGAAGTGATTTCTTTGTTCTGCGTGCTGACTCTTCTCTTTGGTAACATCTGATTCAGGAGGTAGCTGGTTGACCCAAGATCTCCCAAGGGGCAACATTTAGAATCCAGTGTCCGTGGGTTCCATGACCCTTTTTTTGATAGCTGCGTACCCATGCTCAGTCACTGGGTACCAACTGCAAGGCAGAAGTCTGTACTTGTGAACTAAATTTAGGCTAACCAATGTCAACCGGCCCTGGGGTTCTTTTAGAATTAAGTGGTCCTAAGATGAGTACAAATGGAACCGTCCTCTCTTGGAGACACAAGCCCAGTATGCAACAGTCCAGAGGAGAGAGGGAAACTATAGGTCTGCCTTCCATCCACTGGTACCAATGTAACTTTTAAAAGACTTTATTACTAAAAAGGGATTTGTTACTTTTAACAGTTTGGGGTTTTTTTTTAATCACTACCCATATTAATCTCTTTCATTTTCTTGATTATTTAGGTCAATTTCTCATGGGCCACTTTACAGCGCAATACTTGTCTCCATTAGGTTACTGGCCATCTTTAATTTATTCCAAGCCTTGCGGTATCCTTTCAGAGACATCTGGGGTGGGAAAAAAGAGGTAATAAGATGTTAGTGTACAACTGAGCTTCCATGAATATTCAGTGTGTTTATTAGAGGGTCTCAGAATTCAGAGTTCAACCCCACTTCAGAGGCCATCTGGTACAAGCCCCACAGATGATTAGAGAAGTCCTGGAAGTGATTTGCCCACAATCCCAGAGGGAGGAGAGGAAGCAGGGCAGGGAAGCCCTGGTTCATCTTTGCTCCTTTTCCCAGGCCTCTTTACCTAGCTACCTGCAACCTTGAAAATGGCCTTTGGGGATTAATTGGTCAGAATTTCTTTTGCTGGTAGAAAATTTTACCTGTGATTTAGTCTTATGAGTGATGGGAAATGAGGCAGCTTTTCGGCCGGCCCCCCATGAGTGCTGGCTGCTTCTGCCCTTGTCCAGGTGCCCCTCCCCCAGAGTGGCTCTGGTGCCAGCCTGTCCCTCCCGGTCCTGGTCTCTCATGGCCCAGCATCTAAGGCACTCTGTAGATGTTACAGTGGCCTTTCCTCCTGTCCCAGAAATCACCAGGCTTTTCTCTTTCTCTCTAGCATGAATGTATCAGTCCCATTGTATTAATTTCTCACTGACTCCTAAAGAGCACAGATACTATTGTGTTTAACATACTAAAACCTGGCAGTGGAGGAATGGGGCAGGGAAGGTGGTGAATAACTAAAAAAAAGAGTTGGAGCCAGCATCCAAATTCATGAAGGTCAGAGTTGAATATTGTTTTTTCTTTTAGGTTTTTTTTGGCAAGGCAAATGGGGTTAAGTGGCTTGCCCAAGGCCACACAGCTAGGTAATTATTATGTGTCTGAGGCCGGATTTGAACCCAGGTACTCCTGACTCCAGGGCCGATGCTCTATCCATTACACCACCTAGCCTCCCTTGAATATTGTTTTTTAAAAAAAGCAATGATCCCTTGGTCCTGCAGGCTTTCAGTATATGAAACAGAAATCGCCAGACCTGTTAGGCTGGCAAAGGGAATTGTTTAGGCTGGTGGGGTCTACATTTCATGAAAACTAAAAATATTTAAAACACCCCCACTAGGGAGTTCCTCTGAGTTGTCTGAAAATGTCCCCATCTCTTCCAAGAGTGAGAGAACACAAAGACCCCTCTCCCTTCCCTGCATTCAGGCTCTGAGCTACAGGCTGGTGGCACAGACATAAACTGAACAGCGCCCTGACCTCAAAAAGCTTCTATCCTATCCAGGGAAACAAGCACAAGCTAATTCTACATCAAATCCCATGTTAAAAAAAAGATACCAAATCAGTACCAGCTAATGCTGTGGTGTGAGGGGAAGTCCTGGCAATGAAGATCAGGAAAGGTCTCCTGCAGGAAGGGCTTGAGCTGGGGAGGGGTCCATGAATGAGAGTTTTATATATAATAAGATTGGACATGGTCTGTCTCTAATCCCAGAGGCCACAGGGAGCCCCTGGAGTTTGTGGAGTGAGGAAGTGACTCAATCAGACCTGTGCTTTTCACTTGGACCTGTCAAATGGACTTGGAGACCACCCAGGAGGCAGGTAAAAGGTTCTCTGGTCTCACCTCTGCGATTTCTACTTTCCTCTCCCACATCTTAATGCTCTTCTCCAGCTCATAGTTGGTGACTTTCTCATGGACGTACATCATCACATGCGGCACTTTGTAAGTCGCTAGCTGCTTCCTCAGTTTCTTATTCAAAGCTTCTGCCTTGGCTCGGTCCTAAGGCAGGAAGGAGAGAGAAAAGAGAAATCCAGAGATGGGTGGGTTGTTCCTTCTAGAGCTGCTGTTGGCACTGCTCTGTGAGAGGTTATTTTCACTGCAATAGCAAAATGCTTTTTAACCTTTTGTTGTCTGTTTCCAAAAAAAGGAAAACAGAATCTGCAATCTGTAGACCAGTGTGTTTGACTCTGATTCCTGGGAGAACTCCAGAAGGAATGGTTAGAGGATGGCTAGTGACTATGGTGAGAGGGGAGCAGTACTCATTCACAGCTAACACAAGCCCTCATCAAGAACAGGTGGTACCCAGCCTGTGTAGTTCCTTTATTTGGCAGGGTTTCTCAATAGGTAGGTGGAGTCGGGGCTGGCTCTCCATGAGAATTTAGCTAAATACTTGATGATACATGTGATTCTTATAGAAAAGCTAGAAGGAGATGAGCTGATCCCAGAATTGAATGGTCCAACATCAACTTAGCAAGAGCCTCCAGGAGAGTGCTCCAGAGGAACTGGACTTGGCCTTGCAGTATTTAACATTTTTATAAATTACTTGATTAAAGATATGAATGGGGGCAGCTAGGTGGCACAGTGGATGGAGCACCAGCCCTGGAGTCAGGATGACCCAAATTCAAATCCGGCCTCAGACACTTAATAATTACCTAGCTGTGTGACTGTGGGCAAGTCACTTAACCCCATTGCCTTGCCAAAAAAAAGATATGGATGGCATGCTAGTCCCATTTGTGATGATACAAAATTGACTGCAGTTAACCTATTGAAGGAGAGAATCAGGATCCAAAAAGTTACTGACAGGTTGGAAATCTAATTGAATCTCATAAGAATGAAATTAATAAATGCAGTCTTATATTTGGGCTCAAAAAACTGACCTCACAAGTACAAGATATTTGAAGCAAAGTTAGACAATCATTCATTTGAAAAAGATGGGGAGATTTTGGTGGGCTGCAAACTCAAAGTGGACCAGTAGTGTAACAAATATGGCGGCCAAACAAATGAAGCCTGAGCTTCCAGGACTAAAGGAGCCAGATGTCTGCCCTGCTCTGTCTGCTCTAGTTGACTCACATCTGAATTAGTTCTGGGTCCTATAAGCTAGAAGTCAGAGAAGGACAACTGGTATGGTAATGAATCGCAAAATCATGTCCTAGGAAGACTGGCCAGTGGAACTCAGATGGAACTCGGAATGCTTAGCCTAAAGAAGAGGAGGCATGCTAGTTGCTGAACAAGGGATTAGACTTGACTTTTCTCGACCCAAACAGCGGAACCAGTCCTGATAGGGAGTTCTGAAGGGAGATTTTAGGTTGATGTCAGGAAAACTTCCTACCAATGAGAGTTATCCACCAGGAGAAGGAGCAGCCAGTGGAAGCATTGGATGTCCCCTCCTCAGAGGCCTTCTGATGTAGAGGGCACAACACTTGTCAGGCAGGTTGTAGTGGGAGTTTTCCCAAGGCTGAGTTAGATTCTGTGTTAAACTTAAAAGATCATTTTCACTTTGGGTGACGTATTGCTTCCCTTCATAATCAAGACAAAACATTTTTAGAAGATTATAGACTTAGAACTGGAATGAAACTCAGAGGGGAAAATGAGGCTCAAATTATTGAGTGACTTGCCCAAGCTCACTGAGATGACAGGAGGATGAGCTGGACTTGAACCCAGGATCTTCCAGTTCCCAATCTGGGACCTTGGCAGCACATTCCACTGCTCCCAAGAGAACTGAGATATAAAATATCTAAGCCACATCTCACCTCTTCAGCTTGTATGGTTTCCTTCTCAATTTTCTCTAGTATCTCCTTCCTCAGAGAGATCTCTTTTTCCACATGGTTGGTTGTTTCTGTTGCTCGGAAAAGTTTGGTCTGAAATAGGATAGGATGCCAAAGTTAGTGAGCAGAGACGGTCTCACCACACTGGGAATGAGAGGGGTTGGAAGGGGTCTTCCCTCCTCTAGGAGGTCCTCCCCACATAGCAGGGCGTCCTGACCTCAGGGGTCCTACACACTCAGCCTGCCCTGAAATCGAACATGCAGAGTAATCAAAGATAAAACATAAGAACTTCACATTAAACTTAAAAATGTTCATGTAAAACAAAAGTTATTAATTCAGATTCTGCTGACTTGGAATGTGGGTGACTTCAGGGCTGAAATTTCCCTTTGTACTACCAAAGAAAAATGTTCTGGTATAAACAAAATGCTTCAACCAATAGGAATGGCTGGGGGACACCAGAGAGCCTGGAGTGCCAGCCTGGAGTCCAGAAGAGTTCTAGTCCAGTCTTAGCCACTCACTAGTTGTGCGACCCTAGGCCTGTCACTTCTCAGTTTTCCCAACTATAAAATGGAATCATAACAGCATCCACCTCCAGGGTTGGGTAACATTTGTAAAATGTTTAGTTCAGTATCTGGATAAAATTTTTCCCACCTTAGGGGCGGCTAGGTGGCGTAGTGGATAAAGCACCAGCCCCAGAGTCAAGAGTACCTGGGTTCAAATCTAGTCTCAGACATTTAATAATTATCTAGCTGTGTGGCCTTGGGCAAGGCACTTAACCCCTTTTGCCTTGCAAAAAACTAAAAAAAAAAAATTTCCCACCTCCTCAGGCCATTGAAGCACTTATATATAATAAATATATTAATTTAGTTTATGATATATTTTGATTTATATATTATATACAAAGTAAATGATGCACATTTCCGCATCACCAATCAGCTGATTGCAAATCAATTTTTACATGTTTGTTAAAACAAATTCCTCTGTTTGCATTATTTTGTTTAGGTTCATATGATTATAGCCTGAAAGGTAACAAATTATATATTTTTAAAATATTCTTCTATTCAGTTTTTCCTTTTTCCTAGTTCATAGACAGTCTCTAGCTCTAGTCTGAATGAATACAATTTCACAGAACTATTTTGGAAAGAAGGGTCCTAGATCCATAATGATTTCACTGACATGGGGAACTGGAGGAAATCCCCTTGGTGAGCAGCTCAGCAATCTACTAGTCTTCAAAAGCTAGAAAGGTGGACTGTGGAAGTTGGCCATCTCCCCCAAGGTCACCAGACCAGAGTTTCCCGACTAGAAGTCTTCTATTCACCAAGCTGTGCAGTCTCTTGGTACTTTAGAACTTGAAATGAAATATTTGTGAAGTACAGTTAACATCTGGGATGATTTCAGAGCCTTGAATTTCAGATTTCAAGTTCCAGTGAGGTACCCTATCCCTCTCATTTGTAAACTGAGGGGTGAGTATTCCATTCCAGCTCTGACCTTCTATGGATCTGGGAAAGGAAGATCTATTCTAGCTAAAAATAGACCAAAGAATATAGCATAAGAGCAAGCACAAACATACTGTTTCATTTTCTGTGGCTAAAAGGAATGTTCTATCTCTGGAGGCCACATATCCCAGACAGTCTTGGTTTCAAGAAAAGACTCCTGATCAGATGGAGGAATAGCTTTTATCAGACTTTGAAAACAGTCAAAGAGGGCTGCACACCTTAAATATAGGATATTTATACCCAAATATCCTCCAATAATAATTAAGCAAATATTTCAGGAATAAAGTCCCCATCTGATAGCCTAGGAACCTGAGCCTCTCTCCCAGGACCATAGGGCAGTGATTCTCTTTGAACACAGCACAGTCAGGTAATGTGGAAGATCGCAAAAAGAACAGATGGTGGAGGGCAGAGGTGATAAATGGTAGTTAGAGCAGTGGTTATTTTTAAGGCTTCTTCTTCCTCTTCATTTTTTTGTTTTGGTGGGACAATGGGGTTAAATGACTTGCCCAAAGTCACAGAACTAGCAAGTATCAAGTGTTGCCATCTAGCTGCCCTTCTAAGGCTTATTTTGCCAAAGAGGCCAGGCTTTATTTGTGGTGTTTCCTTTCCTCCCTTCCCAGCCATCTGGGGCTTTTCTTAGACTGACCCTAAATGGTTCTATGTACAGGAACCTGAGTGTACTATTGCTAGTCCTTGGTCATCGCTTCCTTCATGATCAAGACTCTGGAAACATTGGGGGATCTAAGAGATCAGAAGTGCAGCTAAATGTATCTAGACCTTTGACCTCTGAAGCTATTGATGAATCCCATGTGCATCCCTATGCCCCACACTCTGCCCCCCCCCAAAAGAATTCGAGGTCTCTCTGAGTGTCTCTTTCCAATGTCCATTTGTCTTCAAGGATGAAACTCCATAATATTTGCAGCATCACACAGAATATGGCTTTTTTCCTCCTATTCAGCAGATAATTCTAAGGAAGGTTAAGTGAATTTTGAGATGTCTGTCAATGAATAATAATGGAAAACCAGTAACATGAACAAGAATATTCATAACCCTATCATTTGATGTCTCCATTATGCTTTGTTGGTTTTCAAAGGGACTTTCCACACTTGATCTCTTTTATTTCCCATAACTTCCCTGTGAGGGAGATAGGACAAGAATAAGTATCTCCATTTATCAGGTGAGGAAACTGAGTCTCAGACAGATTAAGTGAGTCCTCCTATTCCATTCATCATATAGTGCTGCCCAAAGACCCAGAGAGATCCCTTGATAAGAGTTTAAAGAATCTTTTTCAGTATATGACTCTAGTCTTAATTAATCTAAGAAGCTGCAGTAATCAGAGTGGGCCAGATGTGCCACATTCCTCTTATCCTTACTTTGTATAAATTGAGGACATGGAGAGCATTTCCCGCTGTAAGCTTGAGCTGGATCAGTTCTCGATTCCGTTGATCAATATTGTCTAGAAACTGAACATTCTCGATCTTCAGCTGCTGAAAATCCACGTCGTGGAGTGCCTCCCCAACCTCTTCCTTCTGCAAATCAGAGAAAAGGAAACGGCTAAAGACCATTCCAGTAGCAACATTTATTTCCCACAATTTGATGAATAAATTATTATTTTGTAAGTAATCTTGGAAATATATTTGGTGCAGTTATTT
The DNA here is from genome assembly GCF_037893015.1 of Macrotis lagotis. Taxonomy (NCBI): domain Eukaryota; kingdom Metazoa; phylum Chordata; class Mammalia; order Peramelemorphia; family Peramelidae; genus Macrotis; species Macrotis lagotis. The sequence continues at coordinate 41,649,020 of NC_133658.1, read as the reverse complement.
CTATCCTTGAAAATTTAGGAAAAAATGGTTCCTAAAATCTACTGTGATGGAAAGACCTTGTTTAAAATAAAATCTATTTTTATTGCTAGTTTTTCTTTGTATATCGCTTTTATTTTTAAATATGTCCCCTCCTCTCCCCAGGCAACGATTTGAGGAAAAGAGGTAAGAAAAATCTATCAGGTAAAACCAAGGAGGAAGAAGCACATCTACCAATTTCTCTCTGGAGCTGAGCTCAGTTATCCTCACTCTAAACCCCACAGAAACAAAACTATTTTGAGATATTGATAGGTACCCCCATCACATACCTGCTTCAACTGCATCAGTAGTTTTTTCTTCTGGACTTTGAGTGAAAGGTTTTTCAAACGTAATTTATCCTTCAAAGCATCCTTTAATTACAAAAAAGAAAAGAGGAATGTTTTTTTATCCCCCTTTTCCTTCTCCCGGCACAGATGTATATGGTTACAAATCATATTTTTAACCAAGAACATTGTTTAAACTCATTTTAAGGCCCCACTGCCCAGAGGATAGTCCTGTCTGGACTGAGGGGATGAGTCTTTGGAGCAAAAAAAGCTTTGGTTCTTCAAACCCTCTCCATCAGCCTTCCTAAACCAAGTCTCCTGGGTCCCTCTTTTAATATTCTAGGAACCCATTGGCTGAACACTGGACACAAGAAGCTCTCTACTCCCCATGGTCTTTCCAGATGAAGATAGATTTTTCCATAGTATCAACTGAAAATGGGTAAGGAAGAGAAGTGAGGAGAAAAAACAGCAACTTTGCCATGTGGTTTTTAAGCTAAAAATTCAAAATCCTTACCTTTCTCTTTTTTTTTTTTTACAAGGCAATGGGGTTAAGTAACTTGCCCAAGGTCACACAGCTAGGTAATTATTGTCTGAGACTGGATTTGAACTCAGGTCCTCCTAACTCTGGGACTGGCACTCTATCCACTGTGCCACCTAGCTGCCCCCCATATCTTTAAAGAAATAAAAGTCCTGCTGCTGGATCAGAGGTATTGATGATTAATAATTTAAATTTGTGAAGCATAAGCCTATTAGAATTGTGTAATGAAAAGAGCCAGTGGTCACAGGAGAGGGTTTGGGTGAGATGTGGAGTTGGAAGTCCTAGGCCAGCTCTGGAATAGGGCAGATCACTAAGCCTCAGTTTCTTCCTCTACAAAATGGTATCCTTGGAGCACTGACTTCACAGATTTTCCCCTACTGATGTTTGGTGATCATAATGTAAGATACATCCATATCCAGAAGAGGTCACTGGTGCCCCCCTTTGCCCATCCCCCCAGAGGGCCCTGCCAAGCTCGCCTTGCGTATATTCTTGTCTTCTATGTATTTCAGCACCCTCTGTGTGGCCACGGCGCTGCCCCGCTTCTTGGATATGGTATTCAGGATCTCATTCTTAAACTCCTGCATGGCCTTTTTGGTGTCACCCCATCGGATTTCTGCCTCTTCTATGATAGCCTAAAAAAGTCAGGACAGAGGATGAGTTTGGAGGGGCAGAGCCCCTAGGTTACAGGTTGAGGGGCTCCCCAACCTCAGCACTTCACCCAACCTTGCCTCCACCCCTTAGAATCAGTAATTCACAAAAAAAGTATTGTCTATGTGTGAGACACTCCCTTCAGGCATCAATACAAGTACACTTCTCATACAAAGCCTTTCCTAGTATCCCCAATTTTTAGCAGTCTAAACTCTTCAAAGTATCTTGGATTTATTTACAAAGTACATTCTGAATTCCCCGGAATAATTTCCCAGAACTTTCTCCCACAGGAACTTTCCCAAAATAACCTGGACCCTGCCCTGGTGTAATGGAGTTCTCATTAGGGAACAGGGCTGGGGCACCTCTCCCATGTGTTCTAGAAGTGATAGATGAAAAGAAGCACAGCCCTTTGAGGTCCATCCACCACCTTTGCATTTATCAATATTCTACCATGACAGCATTTCAGGATTGCCATAAAAATAAGCACATGCCCCAAATACTGAATAATGGAGAACCTAAAAAGACTTAGAAAGTGGTACAAACCAGGCAGAGCTGGCCTAAATGAAATTAAAGAATGTAATTCTGGGGGCGGCTAGGTGGCGCCGTGGATAGAGCACCGGCCTTGGAGTCAGGAGTACCTGGGTTCAAATCCGATCTCAGACACTTAATAATTACCTAGCCGTGTGGCCTTGGGCAAGCCACTTAACACCATTGCTTTGCAAAATATAAAAAAAAAGAATGTAATTCTCAGTTTCTCCTTTTGGAAAAATCAGTGCTTGCAAGGGAATAATGATTATAGGTAAACATGAGGGTCTCTTAATTATAGTTAAGTGAATGGGGATGGGAGATGGTTTAAGTAAATAAAAGTGGGAGTATAAATGTAGAGGTCAGAGTGAAGTTTGTGCAGGTTTAATAATGTTCTAAGTGACTTCTGCCTATATGATAGTCCTTCAAGGTAGAGACGGAGATAAGCAAAATCAGGAAGACCTGTGTTCAAATGCAGTCTTAGATCAGGTCACATACTATGATCTTGAGCAAGTCAGTTGACCTCAGCTTACCTCAGTTTCCTCATCTGTAAAATGGGAATCATAGTACCTACCTCCTAGGACTATTGTGAGGATCAAATGAGATCATAATCGAAAGTGTTTTCGCAAACCAAAAGTAGTTTGTAAGTACTTGCTGTCATTAGCTAGTATGTATTTCCACATGTTTATAATAGAAGTATGTTGAAGTCAAATCAAGCTCTAAAATAGTATCAATACATCTTTCACAATCTTGAGTCCTTGTAGACCATATTCTATTTGATTAGTCTATTTTTATTATAGAATCTCCTGAAAGAGAAAAAGAATTAGGAATAAGAATAGAAGACAGGTACTCGGCAGTCACCAGGATCCTGAATGGGTAAAGATGGAGGAGCTCTGAGTCTGTGTTTGCAGGTCAGCAGAAGAAACTAGAGAGACAACTTCACACAGAGGAGAGATTCCAAGGTCATTCTAGAACATTCTTGAGTACTGTCTTCTAGAGTCAAAGGATGAATTCCCCTTCCTGCTCCCTACACACAAGACATCACTTTTCTCTCAGTCACTTGTCATTTATTTTTACCCAGTCTTCTCTCTCTCAGGATTCAGAAGTAATTGAATCCTTTTGATTCTTCCTTTGAAATTCCTTCTGTTCATCTCTTCTCTTCCCTTAATCCCTCCAAAAACATCCTGATTCTGGCCTCTGTCTCAAAAAACCTGTCCTTCATTTGATGCATCTACACCTTTGTCCACTGGGGCTTTTGTTCTGTCTTTCCTTGGCTCAAACCTCAAAGAATTTCTTAGGTGCCGTTGCGTGTAGGCTGGACTCTCTGCCTGCAGCTAGATGGCCCGAGCCTCCTGTCTAATTTTATTCCTCCCACCCCAACTCTCCAATATGCTCTCTTTAAGTAGGCCAGTCTCCTCACTGTCCCATGAATACAATACACAGTCCCTTCCTTTGTGATCTCCTTGCCTAAAATGAAGGTCCTCCTGGTCCCTTTGCCTGGTTAGATCCCAGCACTTTAAGCCAGGGCCTCTCCATCTCCAGAATTTTCCTTTTCCCTAAGTACCAATATCTGTATCACACACTTTACCATTTAATTATAAACTTTACTATGTTGTTCATTACTGTTTCATGTTGGTTTGTCTGTTCTCCAACAAGGCCACACATTTCTTGAAGGAAAAAATGACTTAGGAAGTGTTTGCCAAATAAGTGGATCTGGTTTCTTTAAAACCCTGATCTCCTCCTATGGAACACCTCCCTCCACTGCTCTCCCTCCTGGCTTCCTTCCCAAGTTGGGCAGGAGGGCCTTCCCTGCCCCCCTTGCCAAGGCCATGCCCTAGATGCACAGTATGCATCTTTACGTACAGAGATGTTTCTGTGCTGTCTCCCACCTTAGGATGTGAGCTCCTAGAAAGCAAAGCCTGTTGTCTGCCTTTCTTTGTATCCCCAGAGCTTGGCACAGCATATAGAAGGTACTTAATAAATGCTTGTTGATTAACTAATGGATGCCACATAAATATTTGTATTTGCTAGCTAACTGAAGAGTTAATTAGCAATGTTATAAAAGAAAATTGTACTGACTATTCTAGGGAAGATGATACCTCTTGCCGTTGAAGGTCCCGCTCAGAATTTGCCTTCAGTTGCCTCATTTCTTCTTTGATGTCTTCTAGTTCCCGCAGGGCCAGGTCACATTTCTGATCCACCAGGAGGACCAACAGACGGTCTGCAGTTACCCGGGATTTAGATTTCCGCCTGCTTCGTAACTGGCAAAATAGTCATGATATCATCAGGCTAGAACCAGTCAAAGGAGGTCAACAAATGAGTGGTGGAAGACAGGAGGCCCCCCCCCCGCCCAAGACGAGGACCCAAAATGGTAACTCCAACCCAGCCTAAGATGTTAGGAGCAGGGCAATGGGAAAAGGCTTCCATAGTAATCTCCTGAGAAAAGTTCAGAAAAAGATAAAGACCAGGGAGACGCAGAGGCATGGACCAGATCTGAAGACAGAGCCGGAGCCCAGGCTGAAAGTCTGCTAGGACCAGTTTCAAAAATTCAGTGGGTCTGGGCCCAGAAGGTGGTTAAACCTTTTTCTAGCACCTTCCTTTCTCACTGCCTGTGTATGCAAGGTAATACTGGGAAGCAGTATAGACATATTGAGAATGGCTCTCTCCTATCGAAAAGATGTGCCAGTAACTAAAAATATCTTCTTGTACACCAATTAGAAAGCAAAGGAAGGGAGGTACGAAAGTCAAAGCAGGGGGGAAAGACGAGGCAGCTTCTCGGAGGAGGAAGGAAGACATGGGACTGTACCTCGACACTGGAATGAAATGACACAAATGTCTCTCATTATGGTTAGTACCTGAGTAAAGTCCAAGCTTGATGATCTTAAATCTGATATCCGTGGGAAGCGCTGATCGCGAGGCTCCAGCTTATTGTAATATTTCTCAAACATCTCAATTTCCACTTTGAGAGAAGAGTTTCCATAGCTGCAAAAATGATGGATGACTGAATAAATCTTGTTGCTCAGTGACTCTTGAGCTAAAAAGGACAGTGGTCAATGTCTAGCTTACTTAAAGCACCACAAAACTCAAGAGGCTAGCAATCGAACTAGGGATTCGTACTAAGCCAAGACTCTAGGTTTCACCTTGAAATTTCTACTTTGTCAAATGTAAATCCACCCAATGAATATATTTTTGCAATTACACACTTAGCACAACCTTCAGACATTTCCCCTGGTTTATGTGTTTTTTCTCAGTTATTTTATTTCCAGCACCCAACAGATGGAATAATCTACTGGAAATTCATTATAAACAGAAGCAAGTTTGCAACAGATGGTTCTTTAAAAGTTTGAAATGATGAGTGATAATCATCACATGCCTGCCCAAATGATGTCTTCCTAACCTTCTCAAGGGCAAAAACATAAGACTTCTGCCAGGACCAAGAATATTTCTACTACTATCCTGTAGGAGACAGTAAGGTTTGTTACTTCAATGGTAAAAATAGTTATAAGGCCCCTAGTGTGTACAGAGCACCTCTGTTAAGTGTGGAGGGGGATATCAATATTAAAAAAAGAAGGCATCTGCCCCCTCCTCCTCCCCGGCCCTCAAAAGAATTCACAAACTAGGAGCTGGAAAGAAAAATGGGAAAAAATCACTAGGTTCTCTCTATGAAGATTTTCTCCTACTAAGGAATTTTAAGAATAGTGTAGAGAAATTGACATTTGAAAGCCTCGGCCTAGCTCAGAAAACCCAGAATATAATCACAAAATGTTGTAAACAAGGTGTTAAAAGATGCAGTGATCCCTTTGTGATATGACCTTTCTCTAGCAAAATTAAAGGGAATAGCTTCATCTGTACAAGCAAAAAATTAAATTCCCATTGATGGTTTTAAATAGCTAAACCCTAAAGCCTGCAGTTCAGTTGGAAGGAGTTCCAAGCCAGGAGTCAATAGTGGGAGAGGAACAAGGCCCTTGAATGGAAATCATTCTTTAGGAGGACAGAGTTTCTCTCTTCTCCCTCAAACATATCATTTTGAAGTGAAGTCACTCGATAAGTAGGAGACATTGAATCCAGAAGAATGCAGAGAAGAAGAAAACCACCAATAAAAGAAGGTTGTCTCATGAGAAAGAAGCAGCAGCTTTACAAAATAGAATCCCTGGTTACAAAGAAGAATGCCAGCTATGAAGAAAAACAAGATCCTGTAAACCCAGCTGCTCAACCCACCCAACAGAGACACCCAAAAGGAGGTGAATGAGGAGTTCTACAAAGACAGAAAAGACTTCCCAGTCCTGCAGTAGTATCAACAGTTGTAAGCTGCTTTTGACGTAAACATATCCTATATAGGTACTTCACTACCACTGCAATCTAACTTGAGTCTACTTTTCCAATGTACACTGTGTGAGGGTGAATACACCCAGGTTTATGGAGGGATATTTTGGAGTTATTTCTTGCTAACCCATTTTAGTTAATTGTGTCTGCTGGCTGATTGTTAATGGAAAACACAACAGTAAGGGCTTATGAGCTACCGTGTTAGAAGTGCAAATTCACATTTACCCCTAGAATCTAGGATCCAACCCTCAAGTTTGAATGAAAATTAGAGAAGGGTTCATACACTAAAAATAGAAATTCAAATCTCTCTTCAACAACACAGTGCTTTGTCAGGGTATCTAAATTCGAATCTTGACTTTATATTCCACCCTGTTCTTTCTGTTCTAGCTTTATTTCCTGCTTTTCTTGGTCTTGATCCTATAGTCAAGGGTTCTTAACAAGGAGTCTAGAGAAGAATTTTAGGTGGTCTATGAATGTGGATAAGAAAAAATGACATTTTTTTTATGTTATCACTGAATTGTAAAGGAAACTTAGCAACTCTTTCAATTTATTTTAAATACATTATTTTGGTAAGGGTTCATTGGGGTTTCACCAGACTGCCATGAGGTCTACAACCCAAAAGAAGGCTAAAAACCCCTGCTATAGTCAATTGTTTCAAAAAGGTTCTATCTTCTATCCTGAAATCTTTCCCTCCCTTGTCCTTTTATTTTCCCTAACCTTCTAATTTCCTACTTTTAGATCACACTTTGACTCATAACTGTCAAGTGTCCCTGGAATCAGCCTTGAAAATGATTTCCTACAACCCCATTCAAATTCATGTTTTCTAACCTCCATTAGGTCCTTACCACTGTATAGAATCCTCATATTATTTCCTCTCACATTCCCCCACAGCTGCTCTTTTAAAGCTCCTCTCTTCAAGGCTTCAACTCTATTCCCACTTCCCATTCTTGGTGGAGGGCTACCCAGCTTATTTTATGAATGTAATAGGACATAACCAGAGTTCAGCCTGTTTCTGCAAACCATGGACCTGGTACTTTGGGGATGGTGAGACAATCTCTTTATTGGCCCATAAGCAGGAAGAGTTATGGTTATTTGGGGACTGCTGAGAAGCCCTCATGACTGGCCAGATGAAGCATGAGAACAGCTATAGGTGTGTCTTATTACCCTAAGACTATGGCTTTCCATTACCTCCTATTCTTTCTACTTCAGAACTCTTTAAAAATTCCCTCCTCTCCATTCTAAAAAGATGAAGAACTCTTTCCTACTTGCCAAGGCAACCTATTCCACTTCCATCCTTAATCTCAGCCTCTGACTCACAAACATGTCTCTTGGGGCACTTGTTGCTCCATCAAGCCTTGACTTTCCCTATTCAGTCCCTTTCCCTTTATCTAAAAACACCTTTTTCTTTTACCCTGCCATACCTTATACTTATCATCTTATATATCTCTCCTTCCTTTCTGGAATAAATTTCCAGAAACAGTAATCTGTCTCTATTTCCCACCACCCACTTAATGTTTAATCCCCTGAGATCTGGCTTCCTTTCCCATCACTATTGAAATAACTCTTTCCAAGGTCAGCAGTGACTTTTTTAAAAAAAATAATTTTATTGATAGCTTCTGTTTTACAACACATACATTCCCTAGTGTATTCCATACCCTTCTCCATTACCCTCTTAGAAAACCAACCTTAAGACAAAGTATAACTTATTCAGCAAAATTAACATATCAAAAAAGTCTGGCTTTATCTACAACGTTGCTCATCCATAGTCCCCCTCTCCCACCCTCCCCTGCAAACAAAAGGAGATGCAGCAGTGGAAAAATCAGGGCAGGGGTGGCTAGGTGGCGCAGTGGATAGAGCACCGGCCCTGGAGTCAGGAGGACCTGGGTTCAAATCCGGTCTCACATTTAATAATTACCTAGTTGTGTAGGCCCCCATTTGCCTTGCAAAAGCTAAAAAAAAAAAAAAAATCAGAGCAGAAGACCAAGACTAAAGTAAGCTACAAAGTTCAGTTACTCTGAACTTGCAGAACCTCACATTGGGTTATCAGTGACTGAGACCAGCAATAGTCTATGGAAACTCATCACATAAGTCAATTGACCCAAACCTAGGTCAGGAACATATAAATCTCAGACCAGGAGGACAATGAATAGACTTCTCCCTAAATCAAATGACTATTAAAGCACTAAAAACTTGCAGCCTCTCAGACTGAGCTATGAACATAGCAGAAGCTCAGGGTAGGCATCCCCACCTCTACACTCCCCACTTTCCTCACTCCCTGGTCAAAATAAGCAAAGCTCAAAATTAACAAAAAGTCCAAAGTCAAGAAAAAAACTGGGAAAATGAGAAAATTTTTAAAAAAATCCTAAAGAGCAACTACAGTGACAGGGAAGCTCAGTACACACAGAAGACAATTACTTGAAAACACCTACAAATAAAACCTCAAAATAAAATACCAACTGGACAAAAGCCCAATAAAAATTTCTAGAAAAGTTAAAGCAAAAGCTAAGGAAAAGATTTTTAAGAGAGTTAAAAAAAAGTTAGAAAGGAGGAAGAAATGTGATATGAGAGTATGTGATAAATGTGATGAGTGGTAGAGGAAAAACATGGAAAAAGAAATGAGAGCTATGCAAAATAAATGTCATGGAAAAAGAACCAGTATTGCTTAAGAAAATAATTCTTCAAAAAACATAATTGGTTAAATTGAAGCTCAAATGAGACATCAAGAAAAATCAACTTCCCTATTTCTTTTGATGGTTGACCATCCACTTATCCACCTAAAATCATCTTTGACTCTTCTCCTTCATTTGTTCCTACCTCAACTCTCCAAAATCCTTTTCTGGCTTGGAAATTTGGTTATCATTGAAAAACTGCATTGAAGTACAGATGTCTCTCTTCAAACTTTTCAAGGTTTGAATGCCTCTTAAAAGAATGTCTTTTGCATTCATACAGCATACTGTTACTTTTGTTGGGTAAATAATTCTGAGTATGTGGTCCAAACAGATACATTAGCATAAGATGGATTTCAACAATCTGAGAACTCTTTAGTGGAGTTTGAAATCTATCTAAAACTTAGTAGATATGTCTTAAGAGTGTTACCTCAGGCTCAAAGTAAGGAAATGACTTGTTTATGGTCAATAAGCAAAATAAATGTAAACCACAGGGATATAAATGGCAAATTTTTCTTGCCCAAATACAGTATTCTCATCATACTACTTTTCATGGCTTATGACATAACATAATCAACTACAAAGTTCCTACCTCCAGGATTTCTCTTAAATCTTTTTGATTACAAAACTATCACCAGAATGGTAGTTCCCATCTTCCAAAAAAATGAAATTGTCCTTAAAGCAAGTTAAAAAATAATTACTGGCTCTGCTTTGGCCAGAGATAGATTTCTATCAGATATTTGTTTAACTTAAGTCCTCATCAAGACTATACCAAGCCTACCCCGGTGGTCAGTGGTACATCACTCAAATACTTTCTGCCAAATTTCATCCCTCTTGGATTTCCTCACATCCATAAATATTCAAGAGAGTATACCACCTTTCTCCATCAGTACCCTTTACCTGGTTTATTTCTCTAACTACTATGCTGGGTGCTGAGGATGAAAATAGTTTTTGCCCTAAAGAAGTATACATGGGTGCAACAACAACCTGTAGCAACAGTAAATTTAAAAATATGTACAAATTTAAATTCTTTCATAGGAGAAGAACAGGGGCATTAACCATGAGTAGAATCAGAAAGGGCAGCTTAAAGAGATAGCACTTGAGTGCCAATCCTCTGGGGGATGCCAATCCTCTGGGGGATATTGGGGATTCCAAAGAGATAGAAGGAAAGGGGTCATTCCAGGAACAGGGGACAACTTTATAAGGAACTATTAGTGGGAGACAGAATGTTGTAAAAGAGAATACACTAGGGGCAGCTAGGGGGCACAGTGGATAGAGCACCGGACCTGGAGTCAGGAGGCCCTTAGTTCAAATTTGACCTCAGACACTTATTACCTAGTTGTGTGACTAGAAAGTCACATTGACTTGCAAAAAAAAAATAAAGACGAGCCATGAGGTTTGAAAAACTTTGGGAAAAAAACTACTGTTGTGAATGGGATAGATAGTGAGTCACCAGGAAAGTATGAAGGCCAGGTTGAGATGATGTAACACAAATTGATAGTGAACCCAGTCAGATTTTCTTCCACTTCATTCATCAGCCTGTGTTTAAGAGTAAAGGCAGCAGAAGATATAGTGGTAGCAATTCAATGCTGAGGCTTGTCAGGGCAAGATATTAAATCTGGGTAGATGAGTTCATAGCCTATGCTTCTCCATTTTGTTTATTCAGTTTTGAATATCTCATCATCATCATTGAGAAATCCACTATAATCTCTGATTGATGTTCATTGGTTTACTGTCTCTCTTCTGAAGCTGGCAATTAGAGTATTGGCTTTTAATTATAGTGTACCTAAGAGAGTTGAATCTTGTACTCTTCCCTTTAGGGATGCTGTGGTTTCTTTCTGTTTGCAGATTGTTGCTTAATTTTGTGAACTCTAGGAATTTTTCCTAAAACAATTTCCTTCAATATTATTTCTTTTCCTCTCATTTCCACTTCCCTTTATAATTTTTTACTTACATCTTTTATTTGTGCTTGTGATTTTTTTTAACCAGTGTTGTCTTAGTTAACTTATGACTAATATGTCATTTGATCTATGAACTGGATTGCCATGAACAAAAAAATTAATCAACAAATGGCTGACTTCCTGGCAATGAATCTCTCTGTAGGTAACTTGGCTGGTCTTTGAAGCCTTTCCAATATGGTAGAATCTAATGGAGCTTGTGCTATAGGCATGGCCTTCAAGAATCTAGAGTCACCTCTGCATTAAAAGGAGGCATCAAAATCCCAGAGCATGATGGAAGACCCTTTAATGCATAATTCATACAAGAACATACATCAGAGCAGAAAGTTGAAAAGATATGGATGGCTTATAATATGCATCTCTAGAAGTACAGAGTACTTATATTAATGAGGTCAGAGAACCATACAAGAATGACTATAACCATTCAAAAACAACTCATAGGGGCGGCTAGGTGGCGCAGTGGATAAAGCACTGGCCCTGGAGTCAGGAGTACCTGGGTTCAAATCCGGTCTCAGACACTTAATAATTACCTAGCTGTGTGGCCTTGGGCAAACCACTTAACCCCATATGCCTTGCAAAATCCTAAAAAAAAAAAAAAACAAAACCTTATAAAATAAGGACTCTAAATTTTCAAGAAACAGAACCCAGGGGCAGCTAGGTGGCGCAGTGAATTGAACACTGGGCTTGGAGTCAGGAGTACCTGAGTTCAAATCCAGCCTGAGACACTTAATAATGACCTAGCTCTGTGGCCTTGGGCAAGCCGCTTAACCCCCATTGCCTTGCCAAAAAAAAAAAAGAAAGAAAGAAACAGAAGCCATAGAGGGATTCCAGTGAGGCAGTTCTCCAGCCCAAGGTAACCTGGAAAATAGCAGAAAGACTCCACTGCACAGGGTTAGGGGGCGGCCTGCCACAGTGAAGGAACTCCAGCCTCCCAGCGGCAGCCCCAGGGTGCCTGGGAGTCATGGCCCCCCCGGCAGTGGGGGGCAGTTTCCTGACCTACACCCTGGGTAGCACCAGGGCACAACTTGGAAGATCAGCAGGGGCACCTCTGCCAGAGCGAGCCCAGCCCTCGGGGCACTCAGCCAGCAGTGCCACCACAGCAGCCCAGATCCAGGAACTGGAAGCAGGTGGAGCCGGTAAGCAGGAGCCCCCAGGCAACTGAGGCTTGAGTGCTCAGCCTAGGCAGGCGAGTGGAGAGAGACTTCGGAGGTCTGTCCTCTGCCCCTGGAACAGGACTCTGGGGCTCTGACCACATTCACATCATGATCAGAGTCTAGGCCCCCCCATAGAACAGCAGCCCCCCTACCTCAGCCCCGTGGCCGAGGGGTGTGCTTGTGGTCATTCACAGACCAGGAGGGAGGACAGAACCTCACACACTGAGATCCTTGTGTGTGTGTGGGGGGGGGGAAGACCAGGCATAGGCTGGGGAAATGAGTAAACAGAGGAAAAAAAAGAGGAACACTATTGAGAAATACATTGTCCATGATCCCAAGAAGGATCAAAATACTCAATCTGAAGATGAGGAAGAACAAGCTCCTGCATCTAAAGATTGCAAAAAAAAATGGAAATTAGGCTCAGGTTATGAAAGAGCTCAAAAAAGATTGGGAAAAGAAATGAGAGAGATGCAGGAAAAACATGAAAAAGAGGTCAGCAGCTTAGTCAGGGAGATCCAAAAAAATGCTGAAGAAAATAACATGGTAAAAACCAGCAAAGGTCAAATGGATAAAACAGTTCAAAAAGTTATTGAGGAGAAGAATGCTTTAAAAAGCAGACTTGGCCAAATGGAAAAAGAGATAAGAAAGCTCTCTGAGGAAAACAAATCCTTTAGATGTAGAATGGAGCTAAAGGAAGCTGCTGACTTTATGAGAAATCAAGACACAATACTTCAAAACCAAAAATATGAAAAATTAGAAGAAAATGTGAAACATCTCATTGAAAAAACAACTGATTTGGAAAACAGATTCAGGAAAGATAATTTTAAAATTATTGGGATACCTGAAAGTCAGGATCAGGAAAAGAGCCTTGACATCATTTTTAAAGAATTCCCCACAGGAAAATTGCCCAGATATCCTAGAAGCAGAGGGCAAAATAGAAATTGAGACAATCCACCCATCTCCCCTAGAAAGAGAGATACAAAAAAATCAACCCCCAAGAATATTATAACCAAGTTCCAGAACTCCCAAGTCAAAGAGAAAATATTATAAGCAGCCAGAAGGACACAATTCAAATATTGTGGAGCTGCAGTCAGGATCACACAGGACTTAGCAGCAACTACATTAAAGGCTCATAGGGTTTGGAATATAATATTCCAGAAGGCAAAAGAACTCAGAATGTAACTGAGAATCAACTACCCAGCAAAACTGAATGTCCTCTTCCAGGGAAAAAGATGGACTTTCAATGAACCAGGGGAATTTCAAATGTCCTTGTTGGAATGGCCAGAGCTGAACAGAAGGTTTGATCTTCAAATACAGGACTCAGGTGAAGCATAGAGAGTGGAGGAGAAGGGGAAAATATGAGGGACTTGATAATGATGAACTCCATGTATTCCTGCATAGAAAAATGATACTGATAATATTCATGAGAAACTTCTCATTCAATAGAGGAGGTAGAAGGAGCTTTTATAGATGAAGCACATTAGAGAGCTGAATTTGAAGATATAATGTATTGCAAAAATGGAGTCGATGGCTAAAAGGGAAATGTAATGGGAGTAAGAGAAAGGAGAGGTGGAATAGGCTAAGATATTTCATATAATAAGATTTTTTTATTGCAATGAGCTGTTGCAATGATATGGAAGGGGGGAAGGTGAGGGGGGATGAGGGAAACTTCACTCTCATCAGAGGTGGCTCGGAGAGGAAACAGCATATAGACTCAATGGGGTATAGACATCTAGAGTAAGAAGGAGACAAGGGGGACAGGGGATGGGGGGATATGAATAATGGAGGAGAGAGTGGACCGTGGGGGAGAGTGGTCAGATATAGCACATTTTCTTTTTTACTTCTTTCAAGGAGCTGAGATTGGATGACCTGTCTAGGACCATAGGGCCAGGTGGTTGCTGGGCCTAAGGGGTGGTATGTGGGCTCAGGACCTCTTAGCCCCAGGGCTGGTGATCTGTCTGCTGCACCACCCAGGTACCCTACAGCACATTTAAGAAGAGAGACAAAGGGACAGCTAGGTGGTACAGTGGATAGAACACCGACCCCGGAGGCAGGAGTACCTGAGTTCAAATTTGGCCTCAGACACTTAATAATGGTGTGGCCTTGGGCAAGTCACTTAACCCCATTGCCTTGCAAAAACCTTAAAAGAAGAAGAAGAAGAAGAAGAAGAAGAAGGACAGAGTGAAAGGAGAGAGAAAATATAGTGTATGGTAGTGAGGAAATACGAATGGAGGGAGTTGCAATCAGCAATGGCAACAGTGGAAAAATATGGAAGCAGCTTTTGTGATGGACTTATCATAAAGAATGTGATCCACCCATGACAGAGATGGAGGTGCTGGAACACAGACTGAAGCCACTTTTATATTATTATTATTATTATTATTATTATTATTAGGAGGGGTTTGCAGGGCAAATGGGGTTAAGTGGCTTGCCTGGGGCCACATAGCTGGGTGACTGTTGGGTCTTAGGCCATATTTAGACCCGGGTGCTCATGGCTCGAGGGCTGGTGCTCTGTCCATTAAGCCACCCGGGTGCCCCTACTATTGTTATTATTATTATTATTTTATTTTGGGGTTTTTTGGGGGAGTTTATGGGGCAATGGGGTTGGGTGGCTTGCCCAGGGTCACACAGCTGGGTGATTATTGGATGTCTGGGGCTGGATTTGGGCTCAAGTGCTCCTGGCTCTAGGGCCGGTGCTTCGTCCACTGTGCCACCTGGCTGCCCCATTATTATTTTTTTTATTTTAATTTTAATTTTTTTCTCTTTCCTTTACTTTATTTCTCATGAGGGTCTATATTTTTTGGGACAAGGGATATTATGCTTACTCTTAAACAATATTTTCGTAATGTATAAAAAAATTCATTTGTACAAAAATAAAAATAAATAAAAGAAAAATATATTTAAAAAAAGGAAAAAAAGTTCTTCATGGTCTCTCCTTCCAGAAGTGAATTTTCCTTCCTCTGTACTCCCACCACCCTATCATTCTTCAATTTCCTTTTAGCAATAATAAATTGCATTTTTTAAAACATTCTCACAGTTCCAAGATGGTTTCACATGCATTACTACATTTGAGTCATACAACTAGGTTAAGTTAGCAAATAATAACCCCATTTTACAGATAAGGATGGAAAAATTCAGGCCTGGGGGATAGATGACTTGCCAGCTGAAGTCACCCTCGATGCAAGTGAGAGATCGGGGTCTACAATCCAAGTCTCTCCTCCATCCTAATCCTGTGCTTATTATGCCACACACAAAGCTTTTCTTATGACTTATGGTTCTTATTATCTTATGACATGGCTTCTAATTTTTATCCAAGGCAAGTAGTAGTTTTGGTCCCACAACCAGGAGAAGCCAGTCCCTCCAGTGGCAGGTGATCATTTCACCCAAGAGTCTGTAAAAATAGGGGCAGCAACACTTGTACCATCTACTCCAATGAAGCCTTCAGTTCCCTTGAATGCAAAATAGGGCTAATGCTTGAAATGCCTGTCTCCAGAGGGTATGAGGAGGAAAGTATCCTCTAAATGAGAGGCAGCATCATTCATGGGGCCCATCACATTTTGCCTGCCTCTTATTCCTCCACCCTTCCTGTCATTGTAAGTTCTCTGAAGGCAGAAACCATTCTCTTTTATTTTAGGTTTTTGCAAGGCAATGGGGTTAAGTGGCTTGCCCACCTAGCCGCCCCCTCAGAAACCATTCTTTATTCATTTCTAAATCCTCCACACTGATTAGCACAATCATGCATATAAATAAACCATTGAGTGATTATAAATATAAAGAATTACACATGATATTCCTTATATTTTCATTTAGCTTCTTATGAAAACACAGCTTTCCAACTTTAGAAACAATTAGATGTGTCAAAATATGAAGATCACAAGAGATGAAAGGAAATATTTAAACAATCTACTCCAACCCTAACCCTCAAGAACAGATAGATGCTCAAGGGAAGGCCTTGAGAGGTAAGGGAACTTGCTTAAGGTCTCTGTGTGAGTGACCTTCAAATGTCTTTTTTTTTTTTTTTAAGGTTTTTGCAAGGAATTAAGTGGCTTGCCCAAGGCCACACAGCTAGGTAATTATTAAGTGTCTGAGACCGTATTTGAACCCAGGTACTCTTGACTCCAAGGCCGGTGCTTTATCCACTATGCCACCTAGCAGCCCCTCAAATGTCTTTCAAACTCACCTCCTATACCTTAAAAAATTATTCTTTCCAACCACATCAAGGGTATAAGACATCACAAGCCTTCCTGATTCACAGCACAGACAGTTTCAATAAATACTTAATTACTTATAAATTAAAGCACAAAAGCGATAGCAATATTGATTTTATTATTATTACTCAAAGATATCACCATACATTTTAACTTAAATATCTTGCTCCTCCTATGTACTCTCTGATTCAGTTACTAAGTGAGTGCATAAATAAACTATTTTAGAAAATCGGGCTTATTTTCTAAAACCGTTTCTTTGCATTTGTTAAGTGAGACAAGCAACAACTTCCCATATTGAAGTGGCTGTGAAAAACAGAGAGGGCCAGAAATTTAGTCTCCAAATGGACTTTTTTTTCCAAATGGACTTATGACCCTAACCTTGTACTTGCTATTTAGATTTTATAACTATTTGGACTTAAACAAGTGTTTCTCATACAAACAACAGTAATAGACTTTTTAAAGTCTTCAATACAAGAACCATTGCAATTTTACTTTTATTCTTTTTTTCTATCAGCAAATAAGGTTTCTAAACTAACTAAATTCAAAATAATCTTTACATTAAAAGTGTTTAACGTTAAATGAAATCATATAAAATTAATGAAAATGATTATTCCCTTAGAAACCTTATTTTTCCCCCAAAGCATTTATAAACAAAGTAGACTCTTTTTTTTAAACAAGGCAATGCGGTTAAAGTGACTTGCCCAAGGTCAAACAGTTAAGTAATTATTAAGTGTCTAAATCTGGATTTGAATTCAGGTCCTCCTGACTCCAGGTGGGTGCTCTATTCACTATAACACCTAGCTTCCCTGAAAGTAAACTCTTAATACATATTAATTCAACCTAACATAAGACTTCTTTCATTTTTTAAATTCTTTTTTAAAGATGTTAAAAGTTTCACTCAATTATAGAAAAATACAATTTAAAGAACAATCTTAATGATCATGGAATTCAAATCTTCATTTTATAGTTGGGGAAAATGAGCCAATGAGAAATAAATGGCCACCCTAATGTCCCCAACCTATTAAATACTAGGAGACTCTCCCTCTGAATTCATTGCCCTTTTGATTATACTATGATGCCAAAGACTAAGTCTTTCTGCCCAACCTCCAACCCCAATAAACGAAAAGGCAAAGCTTTTCTAGACTAGCATCCCTGAAGACTTTGTGGGCTCTAATTTAGAGGGGGCACCAAAGGGAGCTCATGGGACAGACAGGTAAGCATGGTGGCTGAGATCTTTGGTTTGGTAGGGAAAGGGGACAGGATTTATCACAACTCAGAGTCAAGAGGTAATGAAGAGGTCCTGCCCTTCAATAGGGCCTTTCTACAATGTCCCCTTAGAGACTTTCAGTGACGAGGCACCTACCCCACTTGGAGCAACCCCAATAATTAACTTTCCCTTAAATTGAACAAAAACTGACCTTGGCTCTGGTAAACTTTATATGTTAACAAAGGAAAAAAGGCCCCGATCTCAGTCTCAGTAGCCCAGGTTCCTGGCTGGAATCCTCTTTTCCAACACAGAGACAGAATTCTCCTAACTCACTCAGTCTACCAACAATTATTAAGTCCACCTGTGTACCAGACCCCATGTTAAGTGTTGAGAATGAGACAAAAGGAAATTTCCTGCTCTCAAGGAGCTCACAGTCTAATGGGGGAGACACAAGAAAACACACATGTACAAACAAGCTAATCAGGATAAATAGGAAACCATTAACAAGGGGAAAGCCCTAGAATTAAGGGGTGGTGGTGGTAGAGCTTCCAGGAGAAGATACAGTGTTAGCTGAAGGAAACCAGGAGATAAAGAGTATAGAAGGGAGACCCTCCCAGACATGGGGGACAACAGAAAGAGCATGCCCAGAGCTGAGAGATAGAGAGGTTTGTCTGGTGAATACTCAGGAGGCCAGAGGCACTAGATTGATAAGTATGGGTCAAGAGAAAGGGTAAGAAGACTTGGAAAGATGGGGTGGGACAAACACAACATTTTCTATTTGCTTCTGGAGGCAATTGGGGGTCATTGCAGTGACATGGGCATCCCTGTATTTGACTAATTTAATGGCTGAAAGGAGGATGGACCAGAAAGGGAAGAGACTAGAGGAGGGCAGACCTCCCCTGCCCCCAGCAGCTACTGCAGTCATCCAGGTGTGAGGTGAGAAGCTGCTGAGGTGAAACTGACAGTCCTTGGCCACAGCTTGGGGGATATGGGGATGGAGGAAGGGCAGGTAAGAAAGAGTAAGGAGTCCAGGGTGA
The DNA here is from genome assembly GCF_037893015.1 of Macrotis lagotis. NCBI lineage: Eukaryota > Metazoa > Chordata > Mammalia > Peramelemorphia > Peramelidae > Macrotis > Macrotis lagotis. Next base: position 41,630,457 of record NC_133658.1, on the reverse strand, counting down.
CTCCTGAGTTGTGAGTCAAAGGGACTCACAGGTAAGGAAGGTGGGAGGGGATAGATTGGGGGAAACCTAATAAATTCTATATTGAATATGTTGAACTTAAAGTGTCTACTGCATATCCAATTCAAGATGTCTGAAAAGCAATTGGAGGTGCTATATAGGAGGTAAGCAGAAATATTGGGGCAGTCATGAGCAGAGACAGTAATTATATCCAAGGGAGCTGCTAGATCCCTAAATGAAATAGTAAAAAAAGAGAAGAGGGGCCCAGACAGGACCCCGAGGGACATGTATGAGAGGTGATAGGGAATGATCTGGAGGAAAAATCAGCAAAAAAGACAAAGAAAGTATAGTCAGATAGATGAGAAGACCAGAAGAGAGGGGCTGTCCTGAAAAACTAGTGAGAAAAGTGAGTGGCAGCATCAGAGCAGAGGCTACAGAGGGATCAAGGAGGATGAGGAAAGAGAGAGAAGATCATTGGATCTGGCAACTAAAAGATCACTGGTCACTCTGGAGAGAGCAGTTCTGTTGGCACAGGATCAGAAACTGGATTGTGACGGGTTAAGAAAAGAGGGAGATGAGAGGAAGTAGGGGCATTGATCCTAAATAGCTTTGTCAAGGAGTGTAGGACATAGGATGAGAGCAGGGATGAAAGGATTGAGTGAGGGTTTCTTTAGGATGGAGGAGAGGGGGCATGTTTGGAGCCATCAGAGAGGGAGAGATTGAGAATAAGTGAGAGTGTTATGGGGTGGCTAGGTGGCGAGTGGGGAACACCAGGAGACCATCCATAGGAGATGCGATGGAATGGGGTCAGGAACAAGTAGAGCCTTGGTAAGGAAGGAGGAGAGGGGGACAGAAGGCATAAAGATGCCCAGCAGAGAGTAGGGTGAGCGGAGCCATGGGAGGTCTGAGGTGGGATGAGAAAGTTTGGAAGAACTCTTGCGGAGAGGAGGAATCCTGAGCAGCAGTGAGGGTAAAGTTGGATAACATAAAACTCTAGTGGACTCAGTCAGAAGAGGGGTGTGATTCTTTCCACCTTTATTTAACAGTACGTCTGTAGCCTCCAAGGGGATGAATGGTGACTGATTCAAAACTGAGGCTCAGATGGGTAGAATTCATGATATAAGGAAGCTAGGGATTCAAGAGAGAAGGCCAGTGTAGAGTTGAACTAGTTCACCAAAGAGTCAAATGGGGAGAAGAGGAAAGAGTGACCAGTGTAAGGAAGATGACCTGGAAGAGAACTGAGGGATCAAAGGACTGGAGATCATGATGCAAGTGAAGAGTAGGGTTATGGAAGGGATAAGTCAGATTATGGTTGAATAAGGGAATGTTAGAATACCTGAACAGGGAGATGGTTCATTTGTAATGGCAAGATAAAGGACTTGACCATTTTCTGTGTGGCTAAAGAGATGGTGGAGGTGAAGCTCATGGGAAGGGATGGGTCAAAGAACTAAAAAGGGCAATATTCAAGTCTTTCTAATAATAAAGGTAAAAGTTGAGAAGAGAAAAATAGTGAACCAGGTAAGGAATTCCTTTGAGGAAGAGGAGTGGTGGGGGGTGTGGAGAAGTGTGTGGACAGCAACTTCTGGAATCTTGATGGAGTGGTAGATGTGAATAAGCATGACCTTCAAAGGCAGAGGGGTGACTGGATGAAGAAAAGAAGCACCCCACCACGGGGAGTGAGTATTCCAAGCCCGAACCAGTGAGCTGAGGAGAACGTGTGAAGGGGTGGCTTCTCTGCCCCTTCAAGAAAGGGAAGCCTTCTTTCAGCCAGATATCTCTGGATCTGAGGTGAAAACAGGGCTCCCGAGAGGGCCAGGATAGTTTCTCACTTAGGGCCACTAGGATTCCCTTGCTTTCTTTCTTGTACAATTTTTTGTTTGGGGTAGATATTTCACGAAGGATTTGGACTTAATCTTTTCAGGCAAGAAGCTCCCCTGGGAGAGCAGCTCATTACAGGAGATTTTAGATCAGAGTGAGAGGAAATGGGAACAAAAGTCTTCTAAGGCAGTAACCGCCTGGTGTGACTAGTCCAAAATCTGAGAGTCTCAGCGGGCTAATAAGACCAGAGCGGTGCAGCAAGCTCTTCTACAAGTTCCCCGGCCAGGGAATCCATGAACCCCAAAGTTAACCTAGGCGACTTTGGGACTAGTTAGAATCCTGTTTGGAAATGACATGGCGCCTACATCTGCCCCGGGGTGACATCTATCCACGGCTCCTTCTGAGGGCACGACCAGGGGCTTCCCTGTGCCAGTCCTAGGATGGAGGTCTGGGCTGGACCCACGTCTGTGTCCTCTTTGTGCTTTCTGGGGTCAAGCAGGGCGGGCACCGCCAGTTCTGATGAGGAGGCTGGGGCCCCGGGGCCCACTTCTATGTCCGCTCTCCACCCCCTTGGGGTCAAGGACAAGCGGACCTGGCTCTTTTTTTTAGGGTTTTGCAAGGCAACGGGGTGATGAAGATAACGCCCCCCCACCCTGCTCCTCCACACTGTGGGGACCCGGGCGGGGGCTTCCCGGGGGCGGCCCCCGAGGCCGGCGGCTCCGGCCACACGTGCGAGGCAGCGCCGGCCCACGAGGCCCTCCGTGCGGGGGGCCAGGCCCGGGGGCCCGCGCGCCCCCACGCGCCCCCACGCGCCCGCTCCAGGCCCGGGAGGAGCCCCACGACGAAGGCCGCGGGCCGCTACCTGAGCTGCTCCACCAGGGCGCAGAGCTGGGTGATGGGCAGCTCGATTTCCTCCCCGCCCTGGGACTCGGAGGTCACCAGGCTCTCCGACTCCGACTCGTAGGCGGCCATCCCGCCGCCGCGCCGGCCGCAGTCTCGGGAGCCGCCGCCTCGCACTTCCCGCGCCGCGCGGAACGCCGTTGCCGGGGCAGCGGCGACGTCACTGGGCCGCGACGCGCGGCGGGCCGTTGCCGTGGAGACGGGACGCCGACGCCTGCGCTCTAGCGCCGGAGACGCCCCTCCCGGGCCCGGCTTTCGGCTCTGCGCAGGCGCGGGCGCGGGCGGAGGAGAAGCCGAGCGTGCTGGGACGTGCGGCCGCGGCGGGAGCCCAGGAGGGACTGCTGGTCTACCAGGCCTCCTGCCCGCACCGGCACGTGCCCACCGCGGGCCTCCGGCCTCGGAGGAGGTCCCCTTAGCTCGGGACCGGACTGGGGAGCCCCGCTCCGAGTAAAGACTGCAAATGCATAAAGAAGACACTAAAGAAATCGTGTCTGTAGTTACAGAGGAAAACGTTTCGCATCCCCGCCTTGCGCGTGGCTCCTTGACCTGCCCCTTGTCTGTCTTGGTGTCCGGCCGCTTTCTGCTTCTCCACGTCCTAGCACACTGACTCTGCATGGTCTTGTTTGTCCTTTGTCCTTGAAGACCGTGACGCCGTGGAGCTGATGCCATGACCTCAGGGGGCGATGCCATGACATCATGGAGGTGATGCCATGACCTCAGGGGGCGGTGCCATGACATCATGGAGGTGATGCCATGACCTCAGGGGTGTGATGCCAGATATGGAAATGATGCCAAGACCTCAGGAGGGTGATGCCAGATATGGAAATGATGCCATGACCTCAGGGGGTGATGCCATGACATCATGGAGGTGATGCCATAACCTCAGAGGGGTGATGCCAGATATGGAAATGATGCCATGACCTCAGGGGGGTGATGCCAGATATGGAAATGATGCCATGACCTCGGGGGGCAATTCCATGACATCAGGGAGTGATGTCCATGGATTGGATTTGAGGGGGGGGGGCTGTACTAAGTCCCCAGCCTCATTTTCCTCTCCAGAGTCATCTAGGTCCAGTAGCCAGATATGCATCAGGTCATCTGGAAATGGCCCTGGATGCCAGGCAGTCAGGATGAAGGGACTCGCCCAAGGTCATGCAATTAGTGAGTGGCAAGTGTCTGAGATTAGATTTGAACTCAGCTCCTCCTAACTTCATAGATACAGCTATGTGTAGCAGTGGATAGAGTGAGTGCCCACCTAAGAGGCCAGGAGGATTGAGCATTGAAAAAAAAACTGTCAAAGTGTTGAAGAAAAGAATATCCAATTCATCAGTCCAATCATTGTTGGTGACTTTAGAAAAGGTGATTTCTGCTGAAGAATGAGATTACAGAGAATATAAAAGACAGAGAAAAAGGGAAAGTACTGAATGTTGACAGTTTTTCAAAGAGTAGGAATGAAAAAATGAGGAGACTGTGATCCTGGGTCAGTCATTCTATTTGCTTCAGTTTCCTCAACTGTAAAATAGGTATTCTAAATAATGACAATGAATAAAGCACCAGTCTTAGAGTCAAGAGGATGGAAGTTTGAATCCAGCCTCAGACACTTAGCACATATTAGCTGTGTAACCTTGGGCAAGTCCCTTAACCCTGATTGCCTCACATCCAGGGTCATCTCCAGTCATCCTGATTCATATCTGGTCACAGGACCCAGATGACTCCGGAGGAGAAAGTGAGGCCGATGACTTAGCATAGCACCCCCACTCAAATCCAATTCATGAGCTTGTCATAGCACCACCTTCCTGAGAACAGACAAACATTCTAATAATAGCACCTACCTCCCAGAGTGGTTGTGTCAAATAATATTTAACTTATAACGTGCTTAGCACTGTTCCTAGCCCATATTATAAATATTAGCTATTAATATTATAAATTAAATGCTAGTAATTACTTTGCATATATGTCTATGTAATAGTTTTCTATGTCCATATTGATCCCTAACTCTGGCTTCCCCCATTTCCTTCAGATCCCAGCCAAAATCCCACTTTCTACAGGAAGCCTTTTCAATTCCTCTTCATTCTAGGGCCTTCTATTGATTATTTCTAATTTATCCTGTCTATAGCTTGTCTGTCCATAGTTTCCAGATTTTTCTCTCCCATTAGACTATAAACTCCTTGAGGGTAAGGACTGGTTTTTTGCCTTTCTTTGAATCTTCAGCTCTTAGCACATTGTAGATACTTCATAAATGTTTATTGACTAACCAACCTACTCCACCCACCAGTAGAATATAAATTTGAAGACAGAGACTATTTCATCTCTTCTTGTCCTTGTGTCCTTATCATCACTTGTAGCTAATTAATAACTCTTGTTCAGTTTGAGAAGCTGGAATAGAATATCACTATATATTCTTTGAGACTATTCCTTGAGCTCCTGGGGAAAGACAACTTCTTCCAAGAGCTTGCCAGTTTTGAAGTAATACATTTAAGTGTTCCCTGATGGTTTCTGGGTCTCCTTGAGTAGAAATTCTCTTCGTGTGACCCTAGGAAGGAGGGATCTCAAGCAAGGGAATATAACATAGAAAGAAATATGTCATCGTAGCCCCCCTTCCCAGCCCATTCCCTGCAAGCATCAGCCGCAGCCTCTGACCCTGACATAGTGATGCTATTTTGATCCCCTTGTATCACAAAGGACAACAGCAGCTACTACTACTTGTGCAAAACCACTCACATCATCCCTTGGAACATAGCAAAGGGGAGTAATAATCCCTCCCCTGACTCCCTCTCAGTATTTGTTAAGAAGATCAAATGTGAGGATGCCAAAGGCGCTATACAAACCTACAAGATGGTTCTTAGTAGAAAGTTAGTCTATAATCATTTCTTAATCATTTATATGCTCAAAACTTTATACTTGGAAAAGTGCTTTACATAACTTTTTTATGATTAGCCTATACAATTATAGAGATATTTATTGTACATGTGTGATATCAAACCTATATGCTACATAATGTTATTAAAGATAATTTATAAATTATATATTGTGTATATATGATATATGATATTTTATGTATGTGTGGTATATGTGATATATAATGTATAATATATGTATGTGTATATTATTATATAATATATATGTAATATATAATATATATTATATAAATGTATTATGCAAAATATATTGTATATCATATATAATATGTTGTATATATTATATCTAACAATATACAAAGTATTATGTATATTTTTGTTTTATATAATATACATTATATGTAATGTGATATGCATAATATTGTTGCATATAGTAGATTATATTACTTTATACTAAATGATGTAAATATATAATGATATATATTGTTGTATATCACACATATTATCTGAGTGATACATGGATTTTATATATATAAAATAATATACATAACAACTATATATATATGTGTGTGTGTAAAAATCTGCATTATGCACCTACTGTGTACAAATAGCACACTATTATACTTCTGGAGAGAAACAAAATTTTTATGGTAAACTCTCCCCTAAGGCAACATTCAGTTTGTGGGGAAAGGATAAAAAATATTCACAATTTTAATTCACAAATATTAATTCAATTCACAATATTTGTAACTTAGTTACAAAATTATTGCATGAAGTTTAAAGAGGAGAAAGGCATTGTACCATGGGGTAAGAAGGACAGATATAGCATCAAAAGAAGATAGTATTTGAAGTTTATTTTAAAAAGGATAGTTAGGAATTCAAGGAGAAAAGAGGAAAGGAAAACTAAAATAATTTGAAGAAGAAACCCTGTGACCCCTCTATTCATTTCATCTATAATTTCATTTTATCTCCATGTGTGCCTTAGCTCCAAGCCTACTTTGGGACTCTAACCAAAACCTAAATTTCTAGAAAAAGGCAGTTGATCATTTTAACCAAATTAAAGCAATTTAAATAATGACTGAATCACTAGGGCAATTTCAAAAGGATTTTTAAAGGCAAACAAGACAGAGATTGGAGAGCTACTTTGGATGATAAATTCTGAGTACATAAGTAGTTAGAACTAGAAAAGGCAGGCAACTTTCCTCCTGTTCCTAGTAAAATAGGAAATGTTGTAACCAGGTTACAACTGGTCCCCCAATTGTTTATGGTCACAGGAGGAGGTGTTCACAATGGGGGTATTACTGCTGGGAGATTTACATCTGATTTCCGTATTTCCTTACAGGGGAAAAAAACTTGAGAATTGGAGGCCTATTTCAGTGACATAAGGGCTAAGAGCACAAAGCTATTAAGAGGCTCTGGTAAATCCATAGTAAATCGGTTTGGAGTCTATTGAAGGACTTACCCTTTGAAATAATCAACTTTTTGAGTTTGGGAGCCTTGGGATCCACAACTAATACCATATAGTATTTTGTAAGACCCTGATAGAAATAAGTATCAAGTTCATGCTGATTGTTTTGCACCATTTTCTCTTTTTAATATTTCTTTAGGGTTTGTTTGCTTTACTTTGCATTTCAGGACCATATCAGACAGGACATATATATATATATATATATATATATATATATATATATATGTATGTATCTGTATATGTAGATATAGTGTGCCACCAGTTAGCTCCAAAGAGTAAGTGGAAAGAAAGCCTCTTACTAGAAGTCTTCAAACAAATGCTGCCATGTTTTAGAGGGGATTTCTGTGTTGGATAGATCATGCTGGATGACCTCTATATGGTCCCTTTCTACTCTTGATTCAGTGATAAGTTCCAACCTTATCTCTCACTACACTAGCTGCAGGTCAGATTCCTCCTACCACACATTCCCTTGGTCCTGCAGGTCTCCATTTTTTAAATACTCTCCCTAGCTTGTCTGGGGAGCTTCATCAGTGCTTTCTCTGATCTGCAATAAGCCTACCTCCTTTCAACTGAGAAAGTTTGGAGTCTGTAAAATGTCATATGCTAGTTTGTTTTTTAATTTTCCATGTCTGTCTTCCCAATTAGATTATAAGCAGACACTTATTTTTCCTATCCCTTGAAGTACTTTATACACATGGTGGAAGCTTGGTGGATGATTTTTCTCTCTTCTACATTTTCTTTTCCATTAGAATTGAACCACAGGGAAAAGGAGTTTTTTTCCAGATGTTGTTTTATTCAATAGTGACCTCAAAAGTGATCCTTACTATATTATCAGCCCTCAAGGTGGACATCTGGACTACTAAGGCAGATGAGCTATAAGTGATCTAAAATCATTTGATCCAATCCCTCCCTCCCCCTGCCCTACACATACTTCATTTTATAGATAAGGAAATGGAGACCTAGAATATTAAAGTGATTTGCCAGAGGTTATACAAATAGTATCAGATGAAATAGAATATTTTTAAAATATCTTTACTATTTTTGCCTTTTTCATTAGCATTCTTGAGTCATTTGATCAGATTCACTTTATCTTATGCATTGTATTTAGCCATACCTGATTGCTGCAAATTGAAACATCCAACCCAGATTTGGATATGGTTGTCAAAATCTAGGATTTCAATAAAGCATGAGTGGCAAAAAGTCAACCTGTGTTGTATTCTCTTTATTCTTGATCATCTAGTTGAATTTTGAGCTAGTTTATCCCTGTTCTAGCCCCTTTATATAATACTTCAAAATCCAATTGAATCATAAGTCAGAATTCTGCTTTTTCAGCTTTTTGAGCTCACTTTAGGGGATAAATTTTCTTTGTCAAGAAAATCCCAAAAGAGGGTCTCAAAGTGTCAGGCTTGACTGAAAAATGATTGAACCAACAATATATATCCTGGGAGTTTTACTCATCTTTATTACCTCTGAATTAAGTAATTAGTACTAGAGAAAGGAAATTTTAAAAGGTTTAGGGGGAAAAAAGACATTTCCTCCCCTCCTCTACTCTGGTATCACAACCATCAGCTTAAAAGGAGCTATGGTATATGTAAAACTTGGCAATGTTAAGTTAACAAGACAACTTTCAGGATTCCTTAACAGAAGTGATCATCTCCATGGAGACTCTTTGACCAGGATCAATCTTTTCCAAAAGGTAGGGTAACTGGTGTGTGTGTGCTTTTTAGAGACATATAGTAAAGGGTCTCTCTCTAGATGTCCACCCCTAGCCTTTCCTTCCACGCCTTTATTTCTTACGTAGCTTTACTCATTGAATTGGGCATTGCCTCAGTCAAATCTGTTAAAGACCTCAACTTAAAAAGCCCAAGGTCTCCCACCATATCCATAACCATCTCAAGTCAATCTGATTCAGGTCTAGTCACTAACTCAGATGACTCTGGAGGAAAATGTAGGATGGTGACTTTGCACCCCTTTCCTCCACTTAAATCCCAATTCATTTGCATGACATGGCATGCCTGATGTCATACTCCTCTTTTTTTTAATTAAGGCAATGGGGTTAAGTGACTTGCCCAAGGTCACACAACTAGGCAATTAAGTGTCTGAGGTCAGATTTGAACTCAGGTCCTCCTGGCTCTAGAGCAGGTGCTCGATTCACTGCCCACCTAGGTGCCCCCCCATAGTCTTCTTTAAGAGCAAACAGCACCCTATCTCTCCACAACTGCTAACTCATGGTCAATATTACTTAAAGAATAGATTCAACCTTTCATTCCGTAATTATCTAAATTTAGATCAAACTCAAAAGTGAAACAGCCATTGAAGAAAAACACAAAGTTTTAAATTCACTTTGTTATAAACTATTCAGTCTTTCCTATGATTAAGCTTTAAGTAAGGAGAGAAGACAGGACACTTGAAGGAGAATGGCAGAAAACAGGATACTAAGTTACTAGAGGAAAAATGCAGAAGTGCATATAGGATAAGTTTTAGGGACCCTTTTTTTGCCTAATGTTATATTCCTGGCTGCCAAAGGTATACGTCAACAATAAGTCCAACAGATATCCTAGAAGCTGAGCAAGGCTTCCCTTAGATTTTTATAAACCCTTAGAGCTGGAAGGGACCTTAAAGATTCTAGCCCAAGTGCCTCATTTTAGAGGAGGAAATTGAGGTTTTGGGAAGGTGAGAAATTTGCCCAAGATCTAATAGCTAATGTTTGAGTGGGGATTCACCCCTAGAGCTTATGATTCCTTATAAGAATGCGCCCCTTTCCCCTACAGACATAGCCTTACCAAGTCTTGAGTGTGTAGTTGAATGTACTGCTCTATCATGCAGTCCAGTCTTAATGAAGCCTCATGCTAAGAATCATGCAAAGGCCATATGAAAGAAAACTCATCCTTTTCCCACTCAGCTAGAGTACTCATAGAAGTTTAATGGGAAAATCCTGGAATGCAAAGCAGAAGACTGGCATTCAATAAACTACATCATCATGGACAACATTGCAACTTTTAGGAGATTTCATTTTCCATCTATGAAATGGTTATTATAACAATACTTGCACTACCTACCTAAAAGGATTGTTGTGAGAAAGCCTTATTTTCAAACCTTAAAGTGTTCCAAAATATGCAAATCTGGAGGGAAGAAGCATTTATACACCTACTATTTGAAAGTCTTTAAAAATATTATCTCGTTTGAGCCTCAACTACCCTTCAAACTAGATTCTATTATCCTTTTATAGTTGAGTAAACTGAGGCAAGAAAAGGTTTTAATGAGGTTAGTTAGAGGTTAATTACCTTACCTAGAGTCTGAGGTCAGATCTAAGCTCCACTCTTCCTGACTCTATCTAATGAGTCACCTAGCTACCTCCTGATTGTCCTTCCACCTATTCCCATAAAGACCAATGTCGGGGCAGCTAGGTGGCGCAGTGGATAAAGCACCGGCCCTGGAGTCAGGAGTACCTGAGTTCAAATCCGGCCTCAGACACTTAAAAATTACCTAGCTGTGTGGCCTTGGGCAAGTCACTTAACCCCATTTGCCTTGCAAAAACCTAAAAAAAAAACCAATGTCATCTCCTCTAAGAAATATCCCTCCCCCTTTATAAAGGTAAGCAAATTAGATTTTGAGTCAGGTAATCTGAATTCAAATGTCAGCTCTGTTATTTATTTACTACCTATCTGAGCATAGGTAAGCCCATTAAGGGACTTTAGTCCCTCAGACTAAATCTGTACCTCTAATGTCCAGAATACTGGCATCACCCTACTTGGTGACAACCAACACCTTCAGATCACATGCAATACTTTCTTTTGTAACTCTAATATACACATATCATTTAATCTCCCATGTTACATTTATCTTTGTTGAAGTTTTATCCCCTTACTAGAGTTAAGAGTGTTTATGTCTTGTCTAAAACTCATAAGCATATGGCAAGAAGACAGAAGCAGAAGCAGACTCCTCTTTATAAGATGGGGAAGCTTGAAACACTAGCACAATAGAAAAATAGAAAATGAAGGTGTTGAGTACCAAGGTGATGAGGAATGCAAGGCTTATCAGGAAAAGAGCCATGCCATTGACTGACTACGAACCAGAGAGCTTCAGGAACCATGAACACTAGAAGAAAAGAACAATAGAATCAGGATGATGCATGGAGATTCATACTTGGAAAATGTGTCTGAAGGTGAGCATATGGAAGTGGAGAACCATACAGTGCTTCCCAGAGGGAAGCAGGAGAACAATAAGACACTAACAACATTCTCCTACCAAGGTCCTTGATTCTACTTATATTGCCAGGAATATAATCTGAGTTTGGGAAAGGGGGCAGTGCTAAGATTGAACCTCTGTGGGAAAGAGAAATAGGCTCAATTTAATGAGAAAACAAATATTGCCTTCATAAAAGAGAATAGGGTATGAATCCTTTCTCTTTTTTCATTTTGTTTTATTATATCTTCTGTTTTTACATTACAATTATTTCCATATATACCTTTCCCTAACCCATTGCCCAGTGAGCCTTCTTGGTTTTTCACTGCTTTTAATAAAAATGTTTTATGATGAACAATTTTATTAACCTCAGTACTTTCAGGGGACTGGTGACCCTTGAGAAACATGAACAATTTCTGTAACTGCAAAGGAAAAGTCTGAGTGGGAGCAGAGATTGTCATCACTACCACCACCACCACCATCATCATTATTATTATAGATAAAACAATATAGTCTCCTATATTGAACCCATTCCATTTCTCAGCAGAATCAAGCTTCACTTTAGGATTAATTAATTAATCCTTGTACAGGATTAATGGTTTTTGTCAAGGAGACTGTAGTAGTAATAATACATTAAACTGGACAAACCTATGTGAACTCCAAGATAAGATTAAACCAAGGGATCATTAAGAAATTGAGAGAAATCCCTTGCCTACAGATCATCCAGTTCCAAAAGCCCAAAATGGGAGCTTAGGATGTGTGTATATGTGTGTGTGAGAGATGCATGTTGTAGTTGTGTCTTGGGAGAGAGTGGCCAGTGTGGCTGCACCATTGCATTACATAGTGATGGATTGTTCTGGTGAACACTGGACCCCTTTTCACGATAAGGTTTTTAAATGCATAAAATAAAATACATAGGATTACAAAAGAAACCAATAGCATTCTAATACCAATATCAAAATATTTTTAAGAACAGGTTTGTGGAATCCAAGTTAAGAAATCCTAATATGGATCCTCGCCAAGAACTATTTCAATTTTGGGCTGTGATTAGACTGTTACTGAAAAGACTTCTCATCCTGTCACAGACTCTTTGGGAGGATATAGTGAACTAAAGATATTCAGGAAGGAAAACGATGCAGCCACCACTCTATGGGAGATGTCTGTCATTTGTGGTACCTTCTCACATTCTCAGAGACATACCAGGAAAAGGAAGCATTTAGAAACCTGTACTTCTGGCTAGACTTTATCAAACCAAGCTGGGATCCATTATAGGGAAAGAAAATACATTAATGATTCAGAGGAATTACTGCAGAATGTGACACAGAGACATGAGCTTGTACCCCCCAGCAGGCAGTCAACAAAGCAATATAGCTAGAAGAGAGCCACTATGGACAATTTTGTTTCTTTTTATTTGAGTCTAGGAAGGAGGAACATTTCTCTGAAGAGGAGGTCTTTTCTAGAAAGTACATGCAATAGAGAGAATTCAAGAGTGGCAGACACCTGAGAATCAGGGAAGGAGGCAATCACTACAAGAAAGCCATCCCGGATTTTGTAAAAGTATCTGAAAGATTCAACACCCTTACTTTCATCATGCCCAAATATTTTCAGGTGTTGGATAGCCAACTTAGGGAAAGTGAGAGAATAAGTTACATTGATGTTAGATGCATAAGTACTACACGAGAAAGGAAAGACTCTCAAATTTGGGGCAAAGATTGGAGAGGGGGTCACATATGAGTCAGACTAGAATGGTCTAGGTGATCAGGGTGACTCTATATAATAAATTGTTGCTTTCCTTATAACTGTCTGCAGGGAGCAGGGATAGGTTTCCAGTCTTTCCACACACATCAGGGAGGAAAAGAAAGTGTATGAATAAAAAGGGAACAGCTGGAGGCAACAAGACTTAGTCCCATAATTTTTCAAGGGTTCTATTCAGTTGGGGAAATAAAAACAGATGCTTTACCAGGTTGAATAGAACTCCTAGATAAAGTTGGAAGTAAACTCCTCAGAGTAGACACTTCCCAGATGGTCAAGGAGGCTCCAAGACTGAGTTGTCCATTGGGGGAACAGTACTGTATAGCTGAATGATTCCACAATAGTAGTCAAATTGATCCAAAAGGTATGAGAGGATTTCAGAAGGGGATGTGTTCTTGATTTTTCTAGAAGCGAAATCTAATGGATCAGTCTGGGGGGGAGGGGAATGAGACTGGGGGAGGGGACTACCCTAGGTTTTTTTTAATTTATAGAATGAAACAAACATTTCTATAATACAATTAAAAAGGCAATTGTACGTGAAATTGCACATCTACCATGCACAACTTGCTATTCCTTTCAAATCTACAACAAAATTATCTTGTAATTTTTTTTCTTTTTTCTTTTCTTTTTTTGCTCTAAGTTTTTCAAAATTTGAGAGACCTTTTGCCTACAAGTCAACCAGTTCCCACACAATTATGTGGGATTATGTAAATGCATATCCATACACATGTTTATATGCATGGTAAACAACATCTGCATATAGATAAGCAGACATACATATGCTTATCTATATATAGATACATTATGATTATTTCCATATATACCTCTCCCTAACCCACGTCTTGTGGTTAACACCTATATCTTATATACACACATCTGCATTTATACAACATATTCACAATAATGAACAGGAGCAATAATACATGTATATTTATGCAGACAGATGCTCAAACACACACACACACACACACACACACACACACACACATATCTGGGAATCATTCAATCAGAGATGAGAAACTCATTTAAGCTGAAGTCACCAAGGTGATTCTTTATATAATAGAAAGAAAGGAGGGACAAGGACAGAGCCTTGGGGAAGTTGCTGGTTGATGGGTTTGACTTAGAAGGAAAAAAAAACCCAGCAAGAGTGAGAATCAGACACATAGAGAACGAGGAGAGAGAAGTGTTACAGAAGAAAATGTGATCAACGGTGTCAGAGGCTGCAAAGACATTAAGATGAATATCAAAAAGAACAATTAAGAGATCAGTGATGACTTTGAAGTAGTTTCAGTCGAATGATGGAGTTGGAAGTCTGATAGCTTTGGGTTTAGAAGAAAGTGAAAGCCTGAGAAGGGAGGTCAAGTTTGGCTGTAGTTTAGCTAAGACATTTCACTAAGAGGGAAAGGAGAAATATAGGATGATCACTAACAGAGAAGATAAAATGGAGTTAAAGTTTTAAGACATGAACATGCTTGTAGGCAGAAGGGGAAGTCAGTAGATAGAAAAACACTAAAGACTAAACAGAGAGTGGAAATGAGAAAGAGAAGACATGATGGCATGGGATCATTTGTGCATGAGGAGAGTTTGACCTGGCAAAGAGAAAGGACAGTTCTTCACAGGAGATGTGTTAAAAAAAAAAAAAAGGGAAGTCATAGTAGATGTCTGAGGGATGAGAAGGAGGGAAGTGGGAGAGCTCTTCAAAAATATTTTCAGTGAAGTATAAAACAAAGTCTTCAGCTGAGAGGGTAGTGGGATGGGGAAGGGGAAGCCATAGGAAGCCTGAGAAGAAATGAAAAGGTTTGGAAGCGTCACTAAGGTGAATGGGAGAGCACATCTATTAGAGATATTTTAAAAGATTGCCTTGCTGCAATGAGGACCATATTACATGTAATATAAATTCTTAGTGAACTCATCAACATCATTTCATTTCTTTGACCAGCTTCATTCATTAATAGTAATGAAACTGGATGTAATACAAGATTATTTTTGGCAGGGCAAGATTGCTGAGTGCACAAGGGATTGGGGGATTAAAGCATAAACTATAGTGTTGAACTGATTTATAGCTAATAAAAATTTTTCTTCATCCTCAGTAGAGAGGTGGAGGAACCATGAATGTGAAATGTGACATACATAATCAGATATATCCAACTTTTTTTCTTACTTTGCAAGAAATGTGAGAGAAGGAAACATGTCAGGAAAGAAATATCATGTTTTCAATGCTACCCTTTTGGGGGAGCAGGCTTGTGCTAGAGGGACATGAAATGCCTCTGATTCTCAAGAATTAAAGAGGTTTATTCAGAGGGGAATGGAGTCGAATACAATATCTGGGATCAGGCTACAACATGTAAGCGCGGAAGACCAAAGGACACCATTAAGGAATTGTACATCAGGAAGAGAGGATGGGTTGGTCACATGCCGAGCATTGGTACCTTCTTAGCAAGGAAGATCTCCAACACACTAAATGGATTCCTTGTGTTAAACCTCAGGGAAAACAATGAGAAGAGTACATTATAATGTTTGTTTTTCATTCTTTTTTTTTTAGTTTTTTTGCAGGTCAAATGGGGTTAAGTGGCTTGACCAAGGCCACACAGCTAGGTAATTATTAAGTGTCTGAGACCGGATTTGAACCCAGGTACTCCCACTACACCACCTAGCTGCCCCAGTATTTTTCATTCTTGAAGAAGACCATGACATCAGGGAGGTGATGCTATGACAAGTAAGTGAATTTGATTTAAGTGAAGGGGTACTGTGCTCAGTCACCAAACCTCACTTTCTCCTCTGGAGCCATCTGGTTCCAGGGGTCAGATATGAATCAGGACAGCTGGAGAAGGTCCTGGATATGGGGTTTGCCCAAGATCATACAGCTAATGTCAAGAGTCTGCATCTGGATTTGAACTCAGATCCTCCTGACTTCAGGTTTGATGCTCTATCCACTGCACCACATTGCTACCCAATGGCAAGAGGGCAGAATAAGATACATAGGTATGGATGGGTAGGAAATGCATCACAAATTGATGAGATTTTAGATTCATTTGAGTATTTAGGTCCTAGATGAACATTTACTAGATTTTAGGTTGGGAGCCAATTTCTGAATAGATTGTACCTACCACCTTATCTTTGATTATCTGATTTCCTCACCCCTAAAACCAAGATTATAATACTTGCACTACTTATGTCCCAGTGTGTTCATGAGAAAAGCTTTTGATAAATTGAAAAGTGCAATATAAATGGGAGAGAACTGCCATTATTTTCCTAAAAGATGTCTTTTCCCCCCGATCTAAGCAGCTGAAAGTGGAACCATTCCCAGATTTCCTAAAAGACCTGTGGCCTAGGGGAAAACTTCCACTTCAGCCCTAGCCTCTTGGGTATTCTCTCATTCTAGTCTCAAAACCTATCAAGCCATGCCTGTAATTTAAGTTGACTGTCCAGGATGTTTAAAACAGTGCTGACACACAGTAAGTACTTAAACAGTGCTTTTTGGTCGATCGGTCGATTGTTGATTTAGGGGTCCCTGGATGAAGGGTAGTAGTGGCAGATACATCCTTAGTAACCACCAACCATAAACAGTAATAACAATAGCAGCAGTAATCATTCGGCAGCCTTGCTCTCCCTCAAAGAGTCCAAAGTAGAAAAAGGTCATCTGTTCAGAAGACACCATCATTTGTCCTGAGCTGATAAGGAAATGGTTATTTGCAAACCTATAGCACAGGAATGAATTGGGGGATTCAAAAGCCCTTTTTAAACTTTTCCATTATTATAATAATGGAATTAACCTAATAGATGCAAAACAAAGAAAAACTCTTTAAAGTAGACAGTCATTTATTAAGCACCTACTATATGTCAGGCACTGTATTGAGTGCTGGAATTAGGATTAAGTAAAATCCAAATTATTATTATCTCATTGCCTCTGGGATAAAATAAATTCTATTTAGTTCTGTGTATAAATATATATATATATTTATAAAAAATGGCTATTTAACTATAATGTTCTTCACAACTTGGTTCCTTTTTATCTTTTCAGTCTTCTTACACTTCTACACTTTCTATGATCCAGTTTTCTTACACCTCCACACTCTCCATATTCCAACTTTCTTTCACCTCCACTCTCCATGCTCCAGTCCTCTTACACCTCCTCACTCTCTATGATCCAACCTTCTTACACCTCCACACTCTCCATGGTCTCTACACTCTCCATGGTCCAGTCTTCTTACACCTCCACACCTGCTATGGTCTCCACACCCTCACTGATCCAACCTTACACCACTGCCACTCTCTATGGTCCAACTACTGGTCCTTCTTTGTTTAGTCTAGATATTGGATATACCAATACAGGTGAGTGCTAGAGCCCCCTTATACTAGCCCAGGAGAGGTGTTTGATAAATATCCAGTGTGAGCTTTTACACATCAGAAATCAGTACAAATCCAGATCCAGGGGTGGCTAGGTGGCGCAGTGGATAAAGCACCGGCCCTGAAATCAGGAGTACCTGAGTTCAAATCCGACCTCAGACACTTAATGATTATCTAGTTGTGTGGTCTTGGGCAAGCTACTTAACCACATTTGTCTTGCAAAAACATAAAAAAAAATACAAATCCAGGCTTGATTTACTGTTTTGTTGATTGGAGGGAGAGGGGAGAATTCTGCAAACTACTGCCCAAATCCAAATACTGGATTTGCTCTGGGCTAAAGTTTGTTGACCTACTGGTTTAGGCTAAAGAAAGTGATGAAGAAAATGTTTACAATGCTGATTAAACTTAAGAATGTCCTACTTTCAATTGGAAATCAAGTAAATGTCCTTCAATTGGGGAATGGCTTAGCAAACTGTGGTATATGTATGTCATGGAATACTATTGTTCTATTAGAAACCAGGAGGGACGGGAATTCAGAGAAGCCTGGAGGGATTTGCATGAACTGATGCTGAGTGAGATGAGCAGAACCATAAAAACACTGTACACCCTAACAGCAACATGGGGGTGATGATCAACCTTGAAGGACTCGCTCATTCCATCAGTGCAACAATTGGGAACAATTTTGGGCTGTCTGCAAAGGAGAGTGCCATCTGTATCCAGAGAAAGAAACATGGAGTTTGAACAAAATTCAAGGACTAATCCCTTTAATTAAGAAAAAAACAGATATCTTATTATCTGATCTTGTTATCTCTTAGACTTTTTGTCTCTTCCTTAAGCATATGATTTCTTTCTCATCACACTCAATTTGGATCAAGGTACAACATGCAAACAAAGTAAAGACTGACAGATTGCTTTCTGTGGGGGGGTGGAGGAGGAAAGTAAGATTGGGGGGAAAATTGTAAAACTCAAATAACATCTTTAATAAAAATAAATAAAAAAAAAAGAATGTCCTACTTTCATTTTTTCCCACGGGAGAGCTGGTTGGTAAATTTTTAACTACACCTTCTTGCCTATATATGCACATGTTGTAACCCCACCACCACCATAGAATATAGGAGAATCTTCATTTGAACATAAAATAAAATGTAATTTTTTGAAAAAATAATGGAAGCTTCCTGAGGGTGTTTTTCTTTGTATATTCAGTACTCGGTATAAAGCCCTCACTAAAATGCTTTTTTTTTTTTTTAGATTTTACAAGGCAATGGGGTTAAGTGGTTTGCCCAAGGCCACATGGCTAGGTAATTATTAAGTGTCTGCGGTCAGATTTGAACTCAGGTACTCCTGACTCCAAGGCCAGTGCTCTATCCACTGTACCACCTAGCCGCCCCCAAAAATGCTTTTTGACAGAATGTTTCATCAGTGTGGATACTCCTTTCACCAGGGAAAATCATGATCTATTCATACCCTTCCATCCTATGAAATTCCTTTCTTTGTCCATCCATGAATCTTCCACAGAGAATCTGTCCAACACATTGGTCTCCCCCGAATCTCTTAATCTATTTCAAGTCCAGTGCAACACCCACACTAGTCATCTGTTAACTGTTCTGTTAGGTTTTGCTCTCACTACTTGGCCAGCCCCAAGCCTTTTCCAGTCATGGGTGTCCTTAAAGTGTATTTTCTGTTACTTCTTATGTGTAAAAATCACATTGGAAATAAGCTGCAACCTACTCACATCTACTGAGTATCCTTCCTTTGTGCTTTGGGTACCCAACAATTGTGAATCTTTACTTAAATGGTGACCTGCCATAATTTGAAGTTTTGTGGAATCATTCAATATCTTGATGGATCTGTGATTTCATCCAGTGGTGCATACTACAACTCACCCACTCCTCATTTTGCCAGCACTTGCTATGCATAAGAAATGTACCAAGCACAGGAGATAAAAAGAGACAAAGACAATCCTTGGCTTCAGGGAGCTTACAGTCTAATGGATCTGATTGATCCTATATGGATAATTAAGCTAAAGTCCTTTAAGTGAATATGGATCTCATTTGGGGAACTTTGTAATGTGTTGGAGTTTAATAAGATCAGCTCATTGCCAAGCACAAACAGGAATCTCTAGAAGACCTCATCATCTCTAAGACCTAATAGATCTTCCATATGAATTTTCCATGAGACATCTTTCTGACAGTAGCAAACACTATTAACTTTCATACTTGTACTATGCCTTTCCTGACATTAATCAGGGGTTCATTGAATAAAATTGTCTTTTTTGTTAAATATTTCAAGGATATATAACTTGCATATATTAAGGACACAGGCTACTGTCTCAAGCTTACAAATTGTCCCCTTGCCTGTGCTGATAGAGTCTCTCCACATATTAGGATATTGTGTAACAGAAATGAAATGGGTATGACCAAAAAAGTTTATGGCAAGAGGCAAGTTTTAGACATCCCTGGTTTTCTACCTCTGATACTTTCAGTTATGAGGTATCAATTAGCAAGGATGCATGAGAAATAGAAGTTTCTGGCATGAAATGTTCTAGACACTGAATATTTCAGAAACAGAGGGGAGTGCCATAGGAGACCGGGGTGGGGGGGTGCAGATAAAGAGCAGAGACAGTCTATTGCAAAACAGACTAGTCAGTTGGATTAGGTTCTATAACATGCCACATCTTTATTTCATATTTATGATTTCTTCTAATTTGGTATTGACTTAGAGCTTTCTCTAATAATATAAAGGCTCTTTTAATTTTATTAAATGTTTTGATAATTACATTTCAATATAATTCTTTTCTTTTACTTTATTTTATACATTTCAAAATCTGATTCTGAGAAGGCAGTAGGTTTCCCCAGACTGTTACAATGGGATCTGTGACAAACCAGATTAAAAAGCTCTATTTTAAGTCAATAATCTTATAGTCCATGAGCAGCTGATTGAGAAATGACTCCTGCATTGGTAACCAGCCATTTTTCTATTTAAGACAAACAATCAATTTCTTTTTTTTTGCATTGCTTGCTTAGCACCTTCTGATTCATCTTTAAGAAAACACTCATGATCCATGACTATGAGGTTTCTGTATAACCTACATAAGCCTTTAGTCTCATTTTTTTTTTCTTGCTCCTGAACCATGTCTTCCAATGCTATGCCTACCTTTGCAATTACATCACTGGTTATTAAAGGTTTTATTTTTGTTTTGTTTTGGTGGAAGGGAAGCTGTGATTTCATTGGAAACTAGTACCTTTGCATAGTAGCTGTCTCCCATCTCTGAAATACACGCTCTCCTTACTTCTGCCTCATTGAATCCCTCTCTTCCTTAAAGATGCAATTCATCCCCTACATGAAGGGGTGATCTTCCCAACTGTCCGTGCCCTGCCTCTCAAACTGCCTTGCTTTTGTCTATCTTATATTAATTTTTTTATTCTGTATACCTATAGAGAGCCTCGAAAAAGTCATAGTGGGACTTTTGGGACATACTGTTATATTCTTCCAACAGAATGTAGCTCCTTGAGAATGGCAGTTTGTCTTGTTTTTCTTTTTTGCCAGCAATTGGAACAGTGCAATATAATGATACAGAGGAGCTTAATAACTGTTTGTGGTTATTTATTAATTGTTTGGGATGTTGCACTCTCAGTGAGGAAACTTTTTCATCAATGCAATTAGATACCTGCTTTTAGATTTAGTCTTAGAGATTTTTCTGGGGTGATTGACTCATCCGCGGTCATGAAGTTAACATGACTGTCAGTCAATAAGCATTTGTTAGGCACCTGTTATATTCCTTTGGTAAGTGCTGAGAATATGGCAGCTAGGTGGTGCAATGGATAGAGCACCAGCCCTGGAGTCAGGAGAACCTGAGTTCAAATAATTACCTAGCTGTGTGACGTTGGGCAAGTCACAACCCCACTGCCTTGCAAAAAAAAAAAGTGCTGAAGATACAAAGGGTACAGTTCCTTCCCTCAAAAAAACACACATTTTTAATATGCAAACAACTATGGGCATGTAAAATTCACAGTATAAATAGGAGATAATTCTAGTGGGAAGGCATTAACAGGACAAGAGGTGGAATGGGAAAGGTCGCTTAATAGAAGATGGTATTTGATCTGAGTATTAAAGAAAGCCAGGGTAAGCAAAGGAAGAAATGAGGAGGGAGAGCATGAGGGAATAGCCATTGCAAAGACAAGGAGTTAAGAGATACAGTGTCCCATGTAGAGTAAGTAGAGTATCCATTAACCAATAATGTTTTTCAATAATCTGTGTTGATTGAATCTAAGCAAATGCTTCATAGAATTCTTTTCTTCCTCATCTTCCACAATAGATGTTGATGCATGAACTGCAATTATCTTGAATTGGAATCTTTCTGGAGTTTTATAATAGTACCAGCAAGAAGATGAAACATCCCATGAAATGATGCTTCTTCCTTCAGATACTTGCTAAGAATCAATTCTGCTGTTTCTTTCATTTGATCCTCCATGAAGAACCTGAACACCATCTTTCCTTTGAGCTGCAATTTCCTTTTGTCTTCTGTTTTCTTTATAATGTCAAGATTGATTCCATTCCTCTAAATAGTAGGGTTTTTTCACTGGTTATTGCACAAGGATTGTTTGGTTTTGGGATAATGAGAAGAATACTGGACTGGAAGTCAAGAGACCTCAGTTGTTTCTAATCTGATATTTAGTAGTAGCTCCGATTGTGGACTTTTCCCACTCCAGGTCTCAGTGGCCTCCTCCATAAAATGAGAGGTTGGGACTGAAAAACACCCAAGGTTCCTTCCAACTTAGAAACCCTATAATTCTATTATTATGGTCTCTTCACATAATAGAGCGATATCACTACCAAGACTTGACTCTCACCCTAGAACCTTTCAGTCTCATTCTTCTTTCCACCTCCCACAGGAAAGTAGGAACAGAGCCTAGCCAGATTTTTTTTTCTGAAAAGAAACAGGACACTGGGCGTGACTGAAATGAAAGACTGTATATCCTCCTGTGTTTTCAAAGACCCAAAAATAGATCTAAGTCACAGCTGAAGCAACGGCAGCCAGAGTTCCCAAGGAAAGCGTTGGTACAGAGGAGTGTTGGCCAATTAGCACTCACAAATTGTGAAAAGCAGATGCCAGAGGGAAATGCCAAGAGCCATAGGACACCCAGTCCTTCTGTTCTCCATGATTCTCTTTGGGTCCCAAGATGGTTGGCACATATCTTTCCCATCTCTTGGACATAGAGCAAAGTTTCTTCTTTTAAGCCAGTTTCCACACCCAGGGTTGTTCTCAAGCTCAAATACATGTGCTTGTGTGTTTATACATGATGGGAAGGAGAGGAGGGTTAGCCTTGAGATGTGAGTGTTACAGAAATGACTGGTGGGTGATTCACATCCAGTTCCTCCATGGGTATTATCACTAGGTTGAAGGTACCAAAGCATAGCACCTTTTTGTGAGGAGTTCCTGATTTTATGTGTGTGAATTGCCCTTCTACCAGTGTAAATTAGATTTAATTCAGTTCATTTCAAAAGCCATTTTATAAACATTGGCTCTGAAGAGATATAAAATAAAGATGAAACAATGGTTGCACTCAAGAAGCTTCTTGTAGCAGTCTCTTTCTCCTTGTCTTGGGGAATCTTGGTTATGTTATTCTATGAATCCTTCCACAGACAATCTGCACAAGACACCAAAAGTCATTTTTCTGAGGTTATTAATATTTTATCAATTGCTTAATTAAATTAATTAGTGATTAGTTATTGTCTTGATAATGCATTTTAGGCTTTCTTGCATATAGGGCATTATTGGTCATTTGCTGCAGCTGACTTAAACCTTTTTTCTCCAGTTCCATTTGGATTATCTATAATTTTGATTCTTCAGAAATTTTTCTATTCCCCTACTCCAGCTCTTCTGTGGTTCCCTATTGCTAATCAGATAAATATAAACTCTGGCATTTAAAATCCTTCACTTTCTAACTCACATATAATTTGTTTAATTTGCATTAATAAAAATTTAATATTATAAAGAAATTTTTAAAAATTTTAAATCAGTCACAAGATAGAAAAAGATAAAATTATAAGGTAGCTATCCATTGAATGATTTCATGTTCACAAAGAGTTCAGAAAAGAAACATTTAAAGAATGGTTAAATAAACAGTAATATTGTGTGATGATAATGGACTTAGCTCCTCTCACCAGTTCAGTAATAAAGGACAATTCTAAAAGACTAGTGATAGAAAAATCATTCAGAGGAAATCAAATCAAATCAAGATCATTCAGAGGAAAAAACTATGGAATTTGAATGCAAACCAAAGCATACCACATTCACTTTTTAAATTTTGTTTTATGGGTTTTTTTTCTTTTTCTTATGGTTCCCCCCCTCCTTTAGTTCAGATTCTTGTTTCCCAACATGATTATTAGGAAATATGTTAAACATGAATGTACCTGTATAACCCATATCAGATTGCTTCCTGTCATGAAGAGGAAAGAAAGAAGGGAAGAAGGGAGAAAAATGTGGACCCAAAAGCTTACAAAAAGATGAATGTTTGAAAACTATCTTTGCATGCAATTGAAAAAATAAAATAAAATAACTTTAAAAAATAAAGATTGGTTAAGCCTCTGAATCAGGGAAATAGCAATGTTACTTCAAAAGCATTTTATAAACATTAACTGTGAAAGGATTAAAAAACCAAAGATGAAATAGTGGTAGCCCTCAAGAAGCTTACCTATCCCTTTGTGTCTTGTAACCCATCTCTTTGGATGTCAAGGGGACATCCAATATGCTGGAGAATGCCATCAGTTTAAAAAAGAAAATGAAAAAAAGAAACACAAAGTTAGGGGCAACTAGGTGGCATAGTGGATAGAGCACCAGCCAAGTCAGAAGGACCTGAGTTCAAATCCAGCCTCAGACACTTAACAATTGCCTAGCTGTGTGACCTTGGGCAAATCACTAAATCCCATTGCTTTAAATAAATAAAATTTTGAAAAAAGAAATACAAAGTTAATCCCTTTCTGTTAAGCATTTGCATTAGACCAAGAACAATTGGAAATGAATTCAAAATAATATACATCCCCTTTCCATAAAAACAAACTCCTGTTTTCCTAAAGTTGGTCTCAAGATACACTCAAGATGCTTATTTTTAGTTCACATCCCCCATTTATTCTTTGTCTTATTTACTCTTTCAAACTAATTTCTTATTACTCCCCTTCCCACATTCTAACTAAATCAGCATCCTAGCTATTCCTAGAACTTCACCTCCCCTTTCTGTGCCTTTACAAATCTTGTCCTCCATGTCTTAATGTCCTCCCTACCCTTTTTTTGCCTGTGGAACTCCTCTTTTCCATAATGGGGCCAGGCCTATAAGAAGCCTTTCCTGAGTCCTAGGGTTTTAGGGAAGGAAATACATATTTACATATATTACCCACTGAGTGTTAGACACTGTGCTACCTAATTAATAAATATTAAGTGTGTGTTGGGTATAGTGGTAAGTGCTTTGGGAATATTTCATTTGTTAGTATCCTTCCCCATGGGTGCCCTTTAACTCACTTATTTGCCTACGTATTTGTTTGTCTATTCTTTCATTTATTTACTTGTTTATTATTGAGACTCTTACATATGTATTTACTTGTTTATTCAGTTATTTACTTATTTGCTGGCTTAGCAT
Organism: Macrotis lagotis; assembly: GCF_037893015.1. Taxonomy (NCBI): domain Eukaryota; kingdom Metazoa; phylum Chordata; class Mammalia; order Peramelemorphia; family Peramelidae; genus Macrotis; species Macrotis lagotis. The sequence continues at coordinate 41,605,498 of NC_133658.1, read as the reverse complement.
TTGTGTGTAGTAAAAGCATGGTCCTCTTTTATCTGAAGGCCATTGTTGCCCCGAGTGTACATATAGAAGACAAAGATCTTTTTACCCACATCTTTGTAGATCTAGACTAGAGCTATATTTGATTTATTTTGTGAGATTTCCCAGAGGCAACTCTGCGTGGGAGCAAAAGGAATGAAAAAAATTTGATTTGGTGAGAGTCTCCCAAATAAATCTGATCATCAGACTTTTATTATGCATTTACTAGGTATCAGGTGCAGCCATAGGGCTCCAGATATAATTTTTTTTAAAAAACCTATTCTCTAGGAACTGTCTAGTGGGTGAGACAGCATGGGAATAAAATAGGCCCTATAAAATAGAGGAAAGGTTAGGAGAAATCTGTTCTCTAATTAATCTGTTCCCTCTTACCCTGACCATGTATTTTACATTAATTTACACCTCCCCCCCCCAACCCCAATCCATTGTCCAAACTATAGAGATGAGGTCAATAAACTTTTTAGTAAAGTATCTTGCTCCTCCCTGGCAAAAGACTCATTAAATCCTTGCCCCCAGGCACAAGAAAAACCTATCAACAAAATATTGGATCCCTAACCTGAAAGGATGAAGTCTTTGTGCTACAACCTCTTAATCTACATTTCTAATTACCTCATTTCTGCTCTCTAAGTTATTGCCTCCATCAACTTATGCCTAATTATCTCATCTTCCTAAATTTTTCTTACTTTTTCTTCAGATCAAGGTTAATGTGATTTCAAATGTATAATAGGTATAACAATTCTTGTGGTCTTGATGAGGAGGGGAAAAACTTGAAGGAGGGACAGAATTTGGAACTAAAATAAAAATAATTTTTAAAGGTTGTTGAATACAATTCCATATTAAAAATAATAATGATAATAAATGATAATATGATCACGGTAATGATAATAAATGATTAAAATCACAATCATAATTATAATAATACAATCTGAATCCAACTTTCAAAGACACTATTTTATCTGATCCCCAAATGTTCTTTTGAGGCCAGCAAAGGATGATTAGCCCCATTTGACAGACGAGATCTCATCTCAGATGAGGCTCAGAATTAATTTTACACAGCTAGTAAGTGGAGGAGTTTAGTCTGGAACCAAAATGTCTGATTTCAAATCCTGTGTTTCTTCTTAAGCAGGAATTGAAAAGCCAAGGAATTCTTTACAGGACTCGAGTTCAGGCTAGGGTTGGTTTCCTGTCAAAAGCAAGTCCAGAAAAGACTAACCATAATAGTGAAATCACCTCAAAAAGGTGAGCTTGAAAAAGTAGAGACTTAGTTGGAAAAAGATAGCTGTGTTTAGGCATTTGAAGGGTTACCATGTGGAATCCACTTGAACCCAGGGAACAGAATCATGAGCAAACACTAGAAAGTTCAAAAAAGGTGGACTTGAGTTTGATGTCAAGAAAAAACTGCCTATTAATTAGACCTATCCACTGGTTGAATGAGTTCTCACTGGAGGTAATATAGCCCATCTTCCAAGAAGTCCTCAGGTGGTGATTGAATGATTACTTCTTGGCTATGTTAAGGAGGGATGCCTATTTGGGGTATCTCCAAAAGGAAGGCAACAGAAGTCCCATTGAGTTCTAAAATTTTGGGATTCTATGAAGTTTTGGCAAATCTTTCTATAACCCTAGATATTCTACAGTAGTGATGCTTAACAACATTTGAGTTAGGTTAACTTTTATTGCTACCTTCACCAACATTTATACAACCACCATCAACAATTAAGCACTTACTACTTAAGATGTGTTCTCTTTCCCAAACTAGACCAAAACATCCCATTAGCCTCTAAAAGGCAGGGATTGTGCCATGCCTATAGTGATGCAATCTTTTCCAAGTTGCATTTTGGGATACTTAGTCTGACAAAACTAATTGCCTCTGTAAAGCTTTGTTTAAAAAAAATTAACATTTTATTTTCTTGAAATCAGGGAAATAGGGGCAGCTAGGTGGCGTAGTGGATAGAACACTGGCCCTGGAGTCAGGAGTACCTGGGTTCAAATCCAGTCTCAGACACTTAATAATTACCTAGCTGTGTGGCCTTGGGCAAGCCAATTAACCCCATTGCCTTGAAAAATCTAAAAAAAAAAATTAGGGAAATCCCAGAACTTACAGTGACTATACTTGTTTCTCTTGTACTCCAGTCCTCTGCACATAGTAGGCATTTCATAAATGGCATTGGTGATGTTGTAACATTTCCAGAAGATAGTCTTCAGCTATTTGAGTTGTCTAATTCCTGTTTTAGAATTATTAGAATATACTGTGCACATTAGGCTTAGTTATACAGAGTGTGTGGGAGTTTTTAGTTAATGGCCATTATAGATCTAAACCAATTTCAGCCTGCAGAATTAAGAGTGAAATATCTGTGGGTAAGGTTCCCATCTGTCAGCTCCTTGGCTCTTGCCTTTATAGAGGATACTGATACAGTGAACAATATGACTTAACTAGGGCATAAGCTGGGTGGGATGTAGTAGGATCTCAGTTCCTATAAATCTAATACGTCAAAACATTACACAGATTTTATTTTTCCATCTTCTTCTTCTCAAGAAATAGCTTGAGGGGGTGGCTAGGTGGCACAGTGGATAGAGCACCGGCCCTGGAGTCAGGAGGACCTGAGTTCAAATCCAGCCTCAGACACTTAATAATTACCTAGCTGTGTGGCCTTGGGGAAGCCACTTAACCCCATTGCCTTGCAAAAACTAAAAAAAAAAAAATAGTTTGAGAGATGGTTTCTTTCTTACCTCTCTTTAGCCTTGGTTTAGGGGGCAGTGGACATAGCACTGGAGTCAGGAGAACCTGAGTTCAAATCTGACCTCAGGAATTTAATAATTACCTAGTTGTATGACCTTGTATGACCTTGGGCAAGTCACTTAACCCCATTACCGTGCCAAAATAAAAAATAAAAAAAAAGAGTCTATGTGTAAGGCATAGTTTGTGAGACCCACCCACAGTCCAACACTGGAATGTAGTTGACTTCAGGTATTCCTATTCTCCCCCCCTTTTTTTTAGTTTTTGCAAGACAATGGGGTTAAGTGGCTTGCCCAAGGCTACACAGCTAGGTAATTATTAAGTCTCTGAGGTCAGATTTGAACTCAGGTACTCCTGACTCCAGGGCCGGTGCTCTATCCACTGAGCCACATAGCTGCTCCCCCCTAATCCCACTTTTATTGTGGTTGTTATTGAGCTGTTTTGGTCTTCATGACCCCATTTGAAGTTTTCTTAGCAAAGATACTAAGGTGGTTTGTCATGTCCTTCTCCAACTCATTTGACAGATGAGGAACTGAGATAAATAGGGTTAAGTGACTAATCTAGGATCACACAGATAGTATCTGAGGTTGGATTTAAACTCATGAAGATGAATCTTCCTGATTCTAAACCTAGTGCTCTGTCCACTGTGCTGCACACCTGATCATATCCCCCTTTTCCAGGTGAAGAAATAAGGGACAGAGAGATCAAATGACTTGGGAGAAACCTTGAAAAGAAAAGTCTTGAAGGAATCTTGAATGGAAAGAATCATAGAATCATAGACTTTTGGAGTTGCATTTTCATGGTGTTCCTCATTCCCGGAACTTTCTTTTTCTCTCCCTCTGCCTCCTGGCCTCCCCAGTTTTCTCCAGGTTCCAATTTGTGAGGAATATGAAGGGAGATTCTTAATTTCCATTACAAAATTGGGGTCTGCCACTATTATTGCCTATGGGTAGGTACTGAGTAAAGACAAAAGACAGCCTCAATCGGATCAAAACCTGAGATTAGATCAGGTCTGCCCCAACTAGTTCTGAGTTAACCTAGGGTCTGCCTGTGCATGCTCGAGGAGGTAACTGTTCTTGCTCAGTATAATGAACAGGGTTAAAGTGCATAGAACACCTAGCATTTCTGGATTTCAGTGCCCCTCTCCCCTTGAGAGAGGTGTGCCATTTATTAAGATGTCTTAATTAAAAAAAACTCTTTTAATCACTCTGGACTAAGGATTCATATGCCATTTATAACACAATTCAAATTCCACTTTCTGGAAGATTTTTCCTTTTCTTTAATGTTAATTCCTGTCCTCTAAGGTTACCACCCTTTAGCAAGTTGTTTTGTACAGAATTATTTTCATGTTGTTTCTCCAATTAGTCTGGACTACTTGAGAGCAAGGGACTAGGGTTTGTTCTGGTTTTTGTTAACTTGAACATTTCCGTATCCCTTCACTTGTAAAATCCTATGACCATAGGGGTCTGGGGAAACTTGGGCAAAGGAGAAATGTAGCTGCTTAATAGGTATTCAAACCTAGTTCTCCTGATAATGAAGGGAAGAGGAACCAGATGTCCCAGAAGACTAGGAAGGTTCTCCACCCCCAATCCCCACCTATCATGGAATACAAGTGTTGATGTCACACACACACACACACACACACACACACACACACACACACACACACATACACACACACACACACCTTTGTAAGATAGGGAAGACACCTCCCTTTTAACTATTTCCAGTTTAACTAGGTAGCATCATGCACTGGACTCAGAATCAGGAAAACAACTTCCTGAGTTCAAATCTGGCCTCAGATACTTACTAACTTAGCTGTGTGACCCTGTGTTAACCCTCTTTCTTAGCCTCAATTTCCTCATCTGTAAAATGACATTAAAAAGGAAATGGCAAACCACTTCAATATTTTTGCCAAGAAATCCTTAAATGAGTTCACAAAGAGTCAGACCAATTGAACAATAAAAATCAATTTTATAGATCTGGAAATTGAGGTACAGAGAAATCCATTTACTTGGCTACAGTCATATAGAGCAAGGACTAGTACCCAGATCTCCTAATTCCCAGGTCTCAGGCTACCAGACTAGGTTATTATCTGTCTGATTCCCAAGTTAGTATCAGACTGACAATAGACCTAGGGTTGATTTTGCTTCTCTGGTCTCCTATTTTGACCTCCTCTGTGAGTAAAGATCCTGGAGCTGAGTGGAAAGCACATTGGACTAAGAATCAGTCTACCTGAATTAAAATCGCCAGATCATAGCTCTGTAGATAGAAAAGACCTTAAAGAATATTGAATATAGGACCTTCATTTTATAGATGAGTAAACAGCAGACAGAGCTGGGATTCAAATTCAGGTCCTAGGTATCATTTTGATCTTGAGGTACAACCTAAAAAGGTCTTGGGAATCCCCAAACAACACTTTGAGAGCCACCTTCTCATTTCTCAAAGAAGAAAATTGAAACCCAAGGAAGGAAGTCAGTGTTCTTTCCATACCACCTTCCATTGCCACTATGCTACTGTGTGACCTTGCAAAATCACTGAATTGCCTCAATTTCCTCATCTGTATAATGGGACCACTAAAGTCATCTTGCCTACCACACAAAGTTGGGAGCTAAGAAGAGTTATTTGAGGTCAGGACTGATCCAGGATGGTTTAGTGATTTGTGTTCAGGAATAGAATAAATTCAGATACTCCTTGAACTATCTTGTAGTTAACAAAAGGAGCTTGACCATCACATGGAAAGGCTAGAACACTGATTCACTTGAATGTAGCTTCCTTCTTATCTCACCAGAGAAAAAATAGAAAATAGAAAATGTTTTCCTGATTCCGAGTCCAGTGCCTATCCATGATGATGCTACCTATACTTAGATCACTAGGAACCCATGTCAAGGATTTCAATCTTAGTCCTCTGAGCTGCTCAATCTAGAGGACCTCTTAAGAGAAGACTAGTCTTATCTACATAACAAATATTACTCCTATCACAAGGGTGGTCAACTAACCCCAAAGCCCTGAACTACAAAATACAGGGTAAATTCCAAAGATTGTTCCCAAGGCTTTACTCCCCAACCTACTTCTCTTAGCTTCTAATTTTGTGTTTTTCCTCTAGTCCCACTCTCACACTCTTTTCCTCCCCTCCCTTTTCTCTGATCATTGAAACTCCCACTGGCTCATTCCTTCCTAGGTAGGATGGAAATCACTATTTGTGAGGTAACTCCTTTTATTGACACAGAGACTTGGCTCTTAGACAGATCTGGCTTCATCAGTGGCTCCCTTGGAACAAGAGGAGTGAACTACTTCCAATCTCCATGAAATCTGAGTCATTCTGTCAACCCATCCTATTGTAGTCACTTCTGGTTTGACTAGATCCTGGTGGAATGAAAGCCACATTCTCCCAAAACTGAGAAAAAGACTTTAGAGAAGGAAAGAAAAATTCAAAGCCCCCAGGAAGGAACGTTAATGAAACTTCTAAGCCCTTAGGACCTAGTTTAGTTTACCATCATTCAATCTCTTCTTTCCTCTTTTTTTTTGGAAGAATGGCCTGGAAGTGGAGGAGGAGAAGGGAGTCATTTAAAGGAAATTCTAAAAAGAGTTCTTTCCTGTTGATTGAATAGGCATTTAGGATACTCAGGGGAAAAAATTGGAAAGTGTTTTATAACATCAATTGTTCATTTTAGAACTTCTAATTCCATACCCTGATTTTAAGGATAAAGAAATTGAAATTTAAGTGCCTACTACTTGGTAAGCTCTTTACAAATATTTTCTTACTTGATCCTCACAGCAGTCCTACAAAGTAGTCATTGTTATTATCATTCCCATTTTGCAGTTGAGGAAACTGAGGCAGATAGAGTTGAAGTGACTTGCCCATAGTCACAAAGAGGCAAGATTTAATTCTTTATTCCAATCTCTGCCCCACCTCCCCCCATCCTTTCACCATAATATTTATGTTAACTCCATCTACTCCTTCTATGATACCCTCTGTTCTATTGGTATCTTAAATCTTTTCCTTTTCCAGTCCTATGTGCTTCCACTTACTGAGACCTGGCTTTTCCTTAAGGACACAGTTCATCCTTTCTAGCACTGGCTGTAACTTCCCCATCCATCACATCTAGCTTTTATCACTTTTGGTTGGCTGCAGAATTTTATTGTTGCTGTTTGTCCTTCATTCTTGAAGAAGGGAGATGCTACCATGACATGAACATGAATTGGATTTGAGTAAGGTTGATGCAGAAAATCATGGATGTAGTAGAAACAGTAGTTGTTCCTAGAACCTCATTTTTTGGGAAGGACCCAGACCAACCATCCCTCATTCTCCAGATTCAAACACCATAACTGTTTCTGTGGACCTCTCCAAACTGCACCCCACTTTTCAACTCCCTTTTACATGTGGTCTCCCCCTTTAAAAAGGTAAACTTTAAAAGGTCTGTTGACTGATGTCTCTTTCCTTTTTCATAGGTGCTCATTGTTTTTGGGGTCCCACCAGCAGAATGAAAGCTCATGGAAAGCAGGGCCTAGTTTGCCATACAAAATTGCTCCTAAAAACTGCTTTAACTGCATCCCACAAGTTTTGGTATGATGTCTCATTGCTGACTAGTTTGTAAAGTGGACCATCTGGCTTGCACACGTGTAGTATATGGTAGGCACTTAATAAATGTCTATTGATTGAAGCACATAACTAATGACAGTAATTCCCAGCCTCAAGAAGTCAAATCAATTTATTTTTATTTATTTATTAAGTTCCTACTATATAACAGGCACTGAAGATGCCCTGCAACTTGTGGTCGAAATTCCGTTTTCTTGAGTTGTCTGGAGGACCAATAAACATTTCTTTCTTTTTTTTTTAGGCTTTTTTTTTTGCAAGGCAAATGGAGTTAAGTGGCTTGTCCAAGGCCACATAGCTAGGTAATTATTAAGTGTTTGAGGCTGGATTTGAACTCAGGTACTCCTGACTCCAGGGCTGGTGCTCTATCTACTGCACCACCTAACCACCCCTCAGTAAACGTTTCTTGACTAATTGACTGACTGTGTTCAGGAATGAGCCCAGGGAAGAGATTCTTATATGTTTTCCTTCACTCCAAGTCCTATTTCCCAACACCCTCCAAGGTAGACATTGTGCCTGACTGATGGGATATCCTGAGACAGTGAGTGGGAAGGAGGTGAGATTTCAGAATCATTGGGGCTGGGGTTGATTCCTGACAGTTTACTATTGTTAATGCTTCCATCTTCTCTATGGGCATAGCTAGGTGGTGTAGTGGATAGAGCACTGACTTTGGAGGAAGTTTGAATCCCACCTCAAACACTTGCCACTTACTAGCTTTGTGACCTTGGGCAAGTCACTTAACCCTGATTGCCCCACATCCAGAGCCACCTCCTGTCATCCTGATTCATTTCAGGGATGGCTCTGAAGGAGAAAGTGAGGGCTGGTGACTTAGTACAGCCCCCCCAAACACACACTCAAATCCAATTCATGTGCTTGTCATGACATCACTTCTTGATGTTGTGGTCTTTGAAAATGAAGGACAAACATTCTCTTCTCTGTATGGATCTTGTATGTGCCTCATTATTTTCACGTTGTCTTCCCCATTAGACTGTGAGCTCTTTGAGGGCAGGGGGTTTTTCCTTCAACTGGATGAAGATAGTCTGTCCATAACAGGTCTCCCAGGGTTGCCCTGGCTCTCTGAACTGCTGAGAGGAGTTGTATCCTTCGAAGTTAACCCAGTCAAAATGTTGTTGCTAATGTGTACAATGTTCTCTTGGTTCTGCTCACTTTGCTCAGCATCAGTTCCTATAAAGATTTATAAGAATTCCATGCTTCTCTAGAGTGCTAGTTCATGGTTTCTTATAGAACAACAGTACTCCATCACATTCATATACCATAACTTGTTCAACCATTCCCCAAACCATTCCTTTTCATTGTATCCCTATTGCTTAGCAGAGTAAAAGTAATCTCTAGTAATAAATGTTTGTTGACTAACTGATCAACTTTCTCTTTGAACCCTAGTTCCCCCTAGACTAGATGAGTGATTCCCAACCTTTTCAAGTAGAATGATACTTTTTAACATCAGACTTCCACAGACTCTATGTGACAGAAATTGTATTATTAGCATTCACTGATTGAGAAAATACACAACAAGAAGCTATTATGAATTCAGTATTTCTTTTAAATGAATTTGTATTTTATTAATAATATCAGCATCAGGATGGCTAGGTGGCTGAGTGGATAGAGCACCGGCCCTGGAGTCAGGAGTACCTGAGTTCAAATCTGTCCTCAGACACTTAATAATTACCTAGCTGTGTGGCCTTGGACAAGCCACTTAACCCCATTTGCCTTGCAAAAAAATTAATAATAATATCAGCATCTATTTACATTTGAAAACGTAATATGTGTCTTAGAGACATTCAGTATACAAAGAATATGCTTACTTGTTTATGGATTCACATATTCAGTTCACAGAATATTCATTTTAATTTTATATAATCTATTGGTTTGTTCTTGTCTTCCCTTATGAAGAGGACCAAAATGACATCACTGTGTTTGAGACAAATTACAGTGTGTCTGGCTGTGACTAATCAGACCAATATGAACTTGGAATGCTCCAACATAGGTTGGGCACAAATAGTCCACATGAATACCTGGGGTGAGCAGGTATGGATGTCATAATGGATGTCACGTTTCCTTTGCATTGCTTCAATTCTGCTTTCCTCATAGAGTGCAGCACCCTCTCTCATGAGGGCATGTCATGCTGGGCGGTCCTGTGCCAGTTTCTCCCATGCTATACAATCAATTTTAAAGTTCTTCAATGAGACCTTCAGGGTGTCCCAGCACCCTGTTCTGATTTCCCTTTTGAGCACTTGCCTGTGTGAGTTCTCTATGGAACAGTCTTTTTGGCAAGCATAAATCTGGTGTTCTAATAACATGTCCAGGTCATTGTAGTTGTACTCTCTGAGGTAATGTTGGAATGCGAGGCAGTTTAGATGGAGAAAGGATCTCAGTGTCTGGTACCTTCTCCTGCCAGGTGATCTTCAGAATCTTCCTGAGACCATTTAAATGGAAGTGATACAGTTTCCTGACATGGCACTGGTAGACTGTCCAGGTTTCACAGGCATAGAACAATGAAGTCAGTACAATGGCTCTGTAGACCTTCAGTCTGTAATAAGTCTAATACTTCTTCTCTGCCCTACTTTCTTTCAGAAACTCCCAAATACTGAGCTAGCTCTGGCAATGTGTGTGTCAACCACACTGTTAGTGTGTACCTCCTTGGAATGGATACTGCCAGGATAAGTGAACTTATCCACAGTACTTAAAGCTTCTCCATTTGCGGTAATCGACAGTTCCACATATGGACAGTGTGATGCTGGCTGATGGAGCCACCTAGGTTTTCTTGATATTAATTGCTTGACCAAAATTAGTACAAGCAGCAGAGAATTGATCCATCCTTTATTGCATCTCAACTTTAGGGATTGCAGTGAGTGCACATTCATCTACAAACAGAAGATCATGTACCTACAACACTCCCTCCACTTTGGTATTGGCTTGTAGCCTTTTCAAGTTGAAGAATTTGCCATCAGTGGAGTAGCTGACCTAAAGGCCATGTTCATACTCATTGAAGGCATATGATAACATGGCTGAAAACATCATGCTAAAAAGCATAGGAACAAGGACACATCCTTGTTTCACTCCATCGGTGACTAGGAAATCTTGAGAGCACCATTCACTTTCCAGAACCCGGACATCCATGCTGTACTGGAATAGATGTACAATTATGATGAACTCCAGGCAACCAAATTTTGACATCATTTTCCACAAACCCTCACAACTGATGGCATCATAGACCTTGGTCAGATCTACAAATGTTGTATACAGAGTGCTATTCTGTTTCTGGCATTTCTTCTGGAGTTGTCAGACAGCAAACACCAATATCAACTGTTCCTCTACCCTTTCTGAAGCCACACTGACTCTAAGGGAGATGAATATCTTTCAGGTGAAGGATCAGCCTATTGAGAAGGACTCTGGCAAGAATCATACCAACACTGATGATTATATATAATATTGTATGCATATTATATAAATAGTAATAAATATATATATTATATAAAGAGTAGTTGGAAAGGCATGAAGGTCATCTTCAGAGGACAATATTTTATAGAAGAGATGGAAAACTAGAGAAGTTAATGACCTGTTTAAGGTCACATGGCTCCTAAGAACACATCAGGAATTGAAGTCCAAAGCCTGAATCCAATCCTTGTAATTCTATCTTGTCTTTCTCATTGATTTTTTTTGGTGGGGGGGAAGTTGTTTTGGGGTTTTTTTCCACTTTTTAAAAAAATATTTATTTAAGGCAATGGGGTTAAGTGACTTAGCCAAGGTCACACAGCTAGGCAATTATTAAGTGTCTGAGACTGGAATTGAACTCAGGTTTTTCCTCACTCTACAGCCAGTACTCTATTCACTGCACCACCTAGCTGCCCTTTTTTTCATTTTTAACTTCATTTTTCCTTATAGATATTTTATTTTATTTTTCCAATTACATGTTATGAAATTTTTTCAAAATTCATCCACATGCATATTTATGTTACACAATTTTCTTCCACTCTCCTTTTCTACCCCCATCTTCAGCAATGAATGTCTAGTGAATATTGTACATGTGACTTTTGTGTTTAATATGTTTACATGCTAGTCATTTTCTGTAGGAGGAATTAGGACTAAGGAAAAAGAAAGAAAACCATGGGATAGAAAGGAAAAACAGAAGAGAAATTTTTAATAATGGAAGATTTTTTATTTTTTGCAAGGCAATGGAGTTAAGTGACTTGCCCAATGTCACACAGCTAGGTGATTATTAAGTGTCTGAGACCACATTTGAACTCAGGTCCTCCTGACTTCAGGGCTGGTGCTCTATCTACTGTGCCACCTAGCTGTCCCTGGCAGAAGAGAAATTTTTAAAAAGTGGACATACTGTTCATTTAGACGGTTAATTTTTTGGTTTTACTTTGTTTTGTTTTTTTCCTTCAACTGGATGAAGATAGTGTTGTCTATAACAGGTCCCCCAGGGTTGCTCTGGCTCTCTGAACTGCTGAGAGGAGTTGTATCCTTCAAAATTGATCCAGTCAAAATATTGTTGTTAATGTGAACAATGTCTCTTGGTTCTGCTCCCTTCACTCAGCATCAATTCCTATAATTCTTTCCATGCTTCTCTAGAGTACTACCATTCATGTTTTCTTATAGAACAATAGTCCTCCATCACATTCATGTACCATAACTTATTCAACCATTCCCCAGTTGATAGGAATCCCCTCAATTTTCAATTCTTTACCACTACAAAGAGAAATACAATGAATGTTTTGGAACATGTGAGATTTTCCCCATTGTTTATTTCTTCTGGGATATAGACCTAGTATTGGTATTACTGGGTCAAAGGGTATGATCAATTTTTTTTGCTCTTTGGACATGTTATATAATCTCCAGAATGGTTGGATCTGTTCAAAACTTCCCCAATAGTATATCAATGTCCCAATCCTCCCATAACCTCTCTAACATTGTTCATTTTCCCTTTTTGTCATCTTAGTCAATCTGATAGGCTTTTTGTTTTAATTTACATTTTTCTAATCAGCAATCATTTGGAGCATTTTTTCATATGATTATATATAGCTTCAATTTCTTGGTTTGAAAACTGTCTGCTCATATCCTTTGACCATTTATCAATTGGGGAATGATTTGTAATCTTATAAATTTGATTCAGTTCTCTGTATATTTTAGAAATGAGACCTTTATCAGAATCCTTAACTGTGAAAATTATTTCCCAGATTTCTGTTTTCTTGCTAATTTTGGCAGCATTGGGTATATTAGTGCAAGACCTTAATTCAATATAGTCAAAATAATCCATTTTGCAATTTATAATGTACTCTATTTCTTGTTTTGTCATAAATTTCTCCTCTCTCCATAGATTTGATAGAATATTTCTTTTGTTAATTGGTCTAAGGTCTTTATGTCTAAATTCTGTTCCCATTTTGACCTTATTATGGTATAGGGTGTGAGATGTAAATCTATGTTTAGTTTTTGCCATACTATTTTCCAGTTTTCCCAACAATGTTTGTCAAATAGTGAGTTCTTATCCTAGAAGTTAATGGGTTGGCTTTGTCAAACAATAGGTTACTATAGTCATTTAATACTGTTACCTTTGTACCTATCTTAATTTGCTGGTCCATTACTCTATTTCTTAACCAGTAACAGGTGCTTTTTAGTATAGTTTTAGATCTAGTAGAGATATTTATTTCCTCATTGTAGGGAGGAGAAAGTGAGTCTGGTGACTTTACACAGCCTTCCCTCACTTAAATCCTATTCATTTGCAAGTCATGGCATCACTTTCTTGACTTCCTCTTCAAGAATGGACAACTATCTTGAAAGGTATTATTAAAGATAAAAAACAAAGCAATTCCCATCCACATGTCCCACTCATTTGCACATAAAAATCAGGGATTAGGCTCTCACTTAGGGAGACAGATAAAGTCATACTAAAAATTAGATTCCTGGTCCTTTAGACATATGTATTCCTGGACCTCAGGGCAATTAGGTAGTGCCATAATGCAGAGAACATGGGGCCTGAAGTCAGGAAGACTCATCTGACTGATTTCAAATCTAACCTCAAAAACTTTCTACCTGTGTAACTCTGGGCAAGTCACTTAACCCTCTCTACCTCAGTTTCCTTATCTGTAAAATGCAGTGCAGTACACCAGATCTCTGAAAGCCATCCATTCTTTTTCACTCCACTGTTGTCAATTGTGCATTGGCTCAGTTTCCCCTCAAAGTTAGCAACAAACTGTTTCCACTCAGAGAGACACTAATCTCTTCACATCAATTCTTCTAGTATTCATTTTGCCTTGGTTGAATGTAAATATTTAGTTTAGAGAGGATGAGTCTGCTCATCTGGGCCAGAACACCAAGACTAGTTTGATGAAACTGCTAAATGAAAAACGAGAACTCCACAGGGTTTACCAAGCAAAATAGTTCATCCATTTCTAAGAAGGCAGCATTTAATTTCATCAAAAGTAAAGTACAAGTGAAGGTTAGAAAGATGCAAGACTCTTGGCTCAGTAAGAAGGCAGATGAAATTCAATTTTATGCAATAGAAACAAACCAAAATGATTTTACAATGCTCTGAAGGCTATTTATGGGCCAAAGACATATGGTGCATCTCAACTACTCAGAGCTTATGGATTCATATTGATTAACATGATAGGAACATGATCCTAGAGAGATGGACTGAACACTTTTATAATGTTCTTAACAGACTATCATCAATCAATTCAGGAGCCAATCCTGATAGTGGACAATTACCTCAAATTGAAGTCAATCAACTGATTGACTTCACAAATGAAGAAGAGGTATGAATGCCATTAGGCTCCTTTCAAGTAGCAAAGTATCTGGTGCTGATTCTATTCCAGCTGAAATCTACAAGGTGGAGGTCCATTGCTCGTCTAAAAGCTGACTGAAATTTTGCAGGTTGTATGGCATGAAGAGGTTATCCCCCAAGAATTCAAGGATGTCTCCATTATCCTTCTCTATAAAGGTAAAGGGAATAGATTGTCCCATGACAATCACGGGGCTATTTCTCTTTTAGTCCTTGCTGGTAATATTTTTTTTCCAGAGTCCTTCTCAATAGGCTAATCCTTCACCTGGAAGATGTTCATCTCTCTGAGAGCCAGTGTGGCTTCAGAAAGGGTTGAGGAACAGTTCATATTGGTGTTTGCTGCCCAACAACTCCAGGAACAAAAGTCTGTATACAACATTTGTATACAGTCATGAAGGTTTATGGAAAATTATGTCAAAATTTGGTTGTCTGGAGTTCATCAGTATTGTGCATCAATTTCATGACAACATGCTTGCCTGGGTTCCTGATAGTGGACAATGCTCTCGAGATTTCCCAGTCACCAAATGGAGTAAAACAAGGATGTGTCCTTACTCCCATGCTTTTCAGCTTTATGTTTTCAGCCATGTTATCAAACGCCTTCACTGAGGATGACCATGGCCTCAAGGTCAGCTACTGCACTGATGGCAAATTCTTCAACTTGAAAAGACTATACAAGCCAAGACCAAAGTGGAGGGAGTGTTGGTGCGTGATCTTCTGTTTGCAAAAGATTGTACCCTCAATGCAGCCTCTGAAGCTGAGATGCAACAATGTATGGATCGGTTCTCTATTGCTTGCGCTCATTTTGGTCTAACACTAAATACCAAGAAAACACTATCAGCCAGCACCACATCATTCTAAAAATGTAATCGATATAATCTATTTAAAAACCATTGGTTACAGCAAATGGAGAAGGTTTGAGTGCTATGAACAGGTTCACTTACCTTGGCAGTGTCCTTTCCAAGGAGGTACACATTGACAATGAGGTTGATACACACATTGGCGGAGCTAGCTCAGTATTTGGGAGTCTATGAAAGAAAGTGTGGGAGAGAAGAGGTATTAGATTGACTACCAAACTGAAGGTCTACAGAGTCATTGTGCTGACCTCATGGCTATATAACTGTGAAACCTGGACAGTCTGCCAGCACCATGTCAGAAAACTGAATCCCTTCCATTTAAATTCTCATAGGAAGATTCTGAGATCACTTGTCAGGAGAAGATACCAGACACTGAGGTCCTTTTTTGAGCTAAACTGCCTAGTATTCCGACATTATTCCAGAGAGTGCAACTATGATGGCCTGGACACGATGTTAGAATGCCAGATGTATGCTTGCCAAAATAACTATTTCATGGAGAACTCACCCAGACAATCTGTCACAAGGCAGTCAGAAGTGATACCAAGACACTCTGAAGGTCTCATTGAAGAACTTCGTAATTGATTGTACAGCATGAGAGACACTGGCATAGGATCATCCAGCATGGCTGGCCCTCATCAGTGAGGGGCTACCCTCTATGAAGAAGGCAGAATTGAAATACCTCAAAGAAAACGTGACATCCATAAGTTTAGAGCACCCACCCCAAGTGTTCACATGGACTGTTTGTGTTCAACCTATGGTAGAGCATTTCAACCTCATATTGGTCTGATCATTCACTGTAGGATACACTGTCATTTGTCTCAAACCTAGTGATGTCATTTTGGTCTTCTTTGATAACAAAGGACAAGAACCCATTTGTAAAATGATCTAGAGAAGAAAATTCCATCATCTTGGCCAAGAAGTCTCTAAATGGGATCACAAAGCATCAAAGTCAACTGAAAGGACTGAACAACAACAATTTTATAGATTAGGAAACTAAAGTACAGAAAAATTCAACAATAACAACAAATTCATGGACTTGAAGGTACCTTTGATCCACAAAATGGGGAACTTCTGGACTAGATCATCTCTCAGGTCTTGTTCTAGCTCTACATTCTATGATCAGGGTGGCTAGGTCACCCAGTAGATAGAACACTGACCCTGGAGACACAAAAACCTGAATTCAAATCTGGTCTCAGACACTTAATTGCGTTAAATAAAAAATAAATGAATTCCATGGTCTCCCTGCCTCCCCCGATACATTCCTCTCCCAGAGGTTTGGTTTCTTTTCTTTTGTCCCTCCTTATTTCTCTCCATCTATCCTTCAATGCCCTTCCAAGAAGTCTTCCCAAAGCATTTCAGATCATTGGATTCCATCAAATTTAATTCAAAAATTGAGCTTTTTAATTATGTTCCAGGTCCTATGTAAGACTGTAGAATATAGAAACAAACAAATAAATGAATGAATGAATGAGCAGATAAATAAATAGATAGATAGATAGATAAATAAAAACATTCCTTTTCTCCAGGAGTTTCTACTCTAGTGAGGAAGAAACCACATGTGCATAAAGAAATAAATATAAAATAATTGTGGTGGGATAATGGGGTAAGAGTCCAAATTACTGGTGAATTCAAGGAAGGTCCCCTTTTGGAGGTGACTCTTGAAGTGTTTTTTGAAGGACAGTGAAGGATGGGAGGGAGGGCCTTCCAGGAAGGGGAGTACAGCAAGTAGACCACTTTGATTGGAAGACTACTTTGACTGAGGGGAAGTAGTATGTGATCAATTGGAGAGAACAGATCAGAGCCAAACTGCAGAGGTCTTTAAACAAAGAGAGAAGCTTGAATTCTATCCTGGAGAGAACCCCTGAAACTTCTTGAGGGGCATAGTATCAACTGATCAATTAGTAGCCGTATAAAATACGAGCCGAAGAAGGAAGAGATTGGGTCTAAGAGACTGATTTGGAGGATATTGAAAAAGTTTAGGTTAGGAGAGTAAAACAGATGGAGCATTTTCCTTATTTGTCCCCTATGCCTGGAAGGCTCTCCTTCCACATCTCTGCTGCCTAGCTTCCTTCAAGGGCCAGCTAAAATTCCTTCTTTGTCAAGAAGCCTTTCCTATCCTTCCTTATCTTCATAGCTTTCCTATGACACTACCCCTCAAATGTCCCAAAGTTCTTTGTATGCTGTCTCCTTTCTTAGATTGTAAGCTCCTTGAATTGCCATTCTTTTTATACCCCATCCTTGGCAGCATCTGATACATAATAAATATTTAATAACTGTTAATTAACTGACAGGTGACAAAGACATGTTGGAAATGGAAATGACAGGATTTGGTAATTGGTCAAATTTAAGAAAGTAAGGAAAAGAAAAGACCTGAATATGACTCCACAGTTTTGAATTTTGGTGACTGGATATATGATAATACTCTTAACAAAAACTGGGAAGTTAGGAAAAGGAGTGAGTTTTGGAGAGAGGATAATAAGTTCCATTTTGAATGTGTGTTTGAGATACTTGTGGGACATGAGGTGGATATATCTAGGAGGCAGTTGATGATTTGGGATTGGAGAACAGGAAAGAGATGAAGGCTATGTGTATTGATTTGGGAATTAGTCACATAGAGATGATCATTGAACCCATGGGATTGGATTGGATTACTAAAAGAGAAAACAAAACAAGAGAGGAGGAAGGTTCAGACTAGAACCCTGGTATGGATGCCTAAAAAGTGGGGTGGGACGGGGCGGCTAGGTGGTGTAGTGGATAAAGCACCGGCCCTGGAGTCAGGGGTACCTGGGTTCAAATCTGGCCTCAGATACTTAATAATTACCTAGCTGTGTGGCCTTGGGCAAGCCACTTAACCCCATTTGCCTTGCAAAAACCTAAAAAAAAAAGTGGGGTGGGACCATGATAATACTCCTTCCATGAAGGAGATTGAGGAACAGAGTAGTCAGATGGGTAGGTGGGGACCCCCAAGAACATTAGTGACATAAAAATACAGAGAGGAGAACGAATCTAGAAGTGATCTTCAATGTCATCAACATTGGTTTCACTTTGCTGAATTCTAATAGTCCTTGGAATCTATATGCTGTTTGCCACTGTACTAATGATTCTTTCTCTCACTTTGTTTGTTGATCTTGTCTTCCCAATTGGGTCCTAGAATCCTTGAGGGAAATGACATCTTCCTTCTGTCTGTCCAGAGCATCAGATAAAACAAGAGACACTCAACCAAAAAAGTAATTAAATGTTGAAAAGTGAAATTTTTTTTCTCCACAGTCCCTTTTAGTGAAGCAAAAGTCCCCTGAGTGTATTTCCCTTTTCTGTTTCTATTTGTTACCACAAGACAACCTTCACAGAATAAATAGGAAGATAGGTATTAGAGGCCTTATTAATGATTAAGTCATTTCATGGGCAATATACAGGAGGGCTTTCCAAGAGTGGTCCTGGAGGGGCCACCAGCTGTCAGATTAATGACTATAACATAATGACAGTTACACTTTATTTGTGGCATTAAGGAAAGGGTAAAATTTTCCCAGAGGAAATAAGAAAAATCAAATAGATGAAGAATGGTTATTGCTTAGATTATGACCTGTGGATAGATGAGCAGTTCACTGAATTAGTCCATTGGTACATATTATCTTGAACAAGCACTGTAGGTAAACAAGGAGCTAGACCCAGAACTACGTAAGAAACTGGATTAGACTGTATTTGGAAAACTGTTAAATGTTTTCAATGATCCAAAGCTGCCATTAAAACCTATTATTCATGGGTTTAAGAACACTGGGTATGAAGCCAGTGGACCAGAGTTTGAATCCCAATGTCACTACTGATTCAATTTTAATTAACTCCCCAGGCCTCAATTTTCTCATCTGCAAAACGAATAGATTGGATTTGCTCTCTCAGGTTCCCTTTAATTCTGAATCTGGAACACCATAGTCCCTGAAGAATCAGAATCATGGGAGATCCAAAAGCAATGATGAGAGATGAATGGAGGGTGGTGGTAAAGGTTCATGTTACCAAAGATGATTTACATGGAAATAGTAAAGATCCTATCAAGCTATAGAAGGTGGGCCTGCCTTGATGCAAAATTGAGCTTGTGGAAAATGCTGAAAAACACTGCTGCCCTTATGTCCACAAAAGGCCAGAAGACCTGGAAGAAATCCTCTAGAACATTGATTTGTACCTCTATGGAGAATTTACAAGAAGTCACGGACAAGGGTCACACAGAGGATTTGGATGGGTTATAATCAGTAATAGCAGAGGGACAACCTAGTGAAGAATCAATAAATGATCCTTTTTTCATATTTCACACTAATGCTCCCTCCATAGTTGTCCCATTAAGGAGAGGCTGTTCTCAACCTGCTATTATTGGTTCTTGACAATGACTTCCAGATGATAAGTTCTACCATATTAGATTCCCACCTTCACCTCTAAAAGGACACAGTATCTGGATAGTTGACACGCCTTGTTCTGCTAAACTGACCCAAGGTCAAGGAGGGTCATTCTAGATGTTTAATTAAGTGTTCCTGGAACTGAAGAATTCAAGGTTGTTGCTTGACATTTGATGAAGATATAATATCACTTCTACTTCTTGGAACTGTTTACTTTTTGATTTGGGAATTCAAGGGGAGGGAGATTTAGGGGAAGGAGAGAAGAGAGATCAAAAGATACATAGAAGACAGGGAGAGAAAGAAAGAGGGGGCATAAGAGAGGAAGAGTAGAGGAAGAGAGGGGGAAGAAAAGAAAGGAAGGAAGAAAAGACAGGGAGGGAGGAAAGGAAGGAAGGAAGGAAGAAAAGGAAGGAAGGAAGGAAGGAAGGAAGGAAGGAAGGAAGGAAGGAAGGAAGGAAGGAAGGAAGGAAGGAAAGAAGAAAGAAAGAAAGAAAGAAAGAAAGAAAGAAAGAAAGAAAGAGAGAGAAAGAAAGAAAGAAAGAAAGAAAGGAAGGAAGGAAGGAAGGAAGGAAGGAAGAAGGAAAGGAGAGAAGGAAGGATGGAGGGAAGGAAGGAAAAAGAAACAAAGGAAAGAGGGAAGGATAAAGGAAGGAAGAAAGGAAGAAGAGAAGGAAGGATGAAGAAGGAGAGAAGGAAGAAAAGAGGGAAAGAAGGATGGAGGTAAGAATGAAAAGGAGGAAAGCAGGATGGCAGGAAGGAAGGGAAGAGAAACAAAAGGATGGAGTGAAAAAAGGAGAGAAGGAGGAAAGAAAGAAAAAGAGAAGAAAGGATGGCAGGAAGGAAAAAAGAAGGAAAAGAGAAGGAAGGATGGAAGGAAGAAAGAAAAGAAGGAAGAAAGGGAAAGATGGAGGGAGGAAAGTAAAGAAGAGAAAGAAGGAGGGAAGATGAAAGGCAGGAAATCAGGAAGACAGGAAGGAAGGAAGGAAGGAAGGAAGGAAGGAAGGAAGGAAGGGGAGGGAGGGAAGGAGATCTCAAGTTCAGAGTCTTAATGACTGAAAGGTAAGTCTAAATGTCACTCCAGTCCAAGATACTATCGGTAAGGCAGGCAAAGTCTAGGAACCAGAGTGCCAAGTTAGACTTGACGCTATTGCTCAGTTATCAATCTCAAATTATCAATTTGCTTTCTTCCTCACCAAGGCCCTTTGTTGATCTGAGAGGCTCTTTAGCCTCTCAAAAGTGCTCCAGTTACCTGTTTGTGCTTCCTTTGTCATAACCTAGTGAAAAAAATTCTCCAAGAGAAAGGAGCAAGCTCAGAGGACTGCCTCCATGGTCTCCATAGACAAATTCATTCATGCAGTAAGTGTTATGTGATTACAGGACAACTTTCTCATATAAATATCTCATATGAACCTTTATAAAAACCTCTAGAAACACTGGGTTCTGGCAAAATTAGTATTCAAGTTGTGGTAAAATAACCATACCCTTGGAGCAGTATTTGGTTAGAGTTTTGAACTTGAAAGATTAGAGGCAGCTAGGTAAGTTCAATAGATAGTTTATTGAATCTGAATTCAGAAAGACCTAAGATACATACTGCCTCAGATACATACTAGTTGGGTGATCCTGGCCAAGTCACTTAATTTCTTCCTTAGTTTTCTCCACTATAAAATGGGATAATAGCACCTACTTCATAGAGTTATCTCAAATGAGATAACATCTGTAAAGCCCTTAGCTTAATAACTACATTTTCTTCCTTCCAAATCTGCCTTTGATATTGACTAATTATGCAGCATTGATTATGAAGAATCAATGAATAATCCTTTTTCTGAGATTTTACCCTATGGTTTCTCCATGGGTGTCCCATTAAACAGATGCTGTTCTCAACCTGCCATTATCAGTTCTCAATAGTGACTTCCAGATTATGAGTTTAGATTCCCACCTTCACCCTTATCAGGACACAGTCTCTGGATAGCTGATACTTCTTGTTCTGCTAAACTGCCCCAAGGACAAGGAGGGCCAATCCAAAAGTAAAGGAAATCACTTCAGTCTCCTTAAATCTTAGTTTGCTCATCTGTAAAATGGGGATAATGATGAAATTTGTAAACCTGAAAGCATTCTATTAATACCAGCTCTGACTACAGATTAATGGGATTGTGGAAAGGAAGATAAGAAATATGAAATGGCCACAGGCTATGTGTGTGGGCAGAGACCTAAGTCATCCACACAGAATTATGTGATTTGTGCCCTAACCAGAAATTACTCCTTTATGACTTGGCCATTAGAGGTTTGTTCCTTTGGGTTATTCCATCATCATCCTCTTTCAAAAGGCAAGTATCTCTTATCTCCTGCTTGAATGGCTGCTATGAACAGAGAACCCTAAGGGGAACTGGATGGGAGGAAGGGAAAAAAAGATACTGTTGGATCTCCAAATTTCACCTAGAGATCTCTAGGTCAAATCGGGTTTGAACTTTGTATCCCCTGTATATGAGTTCCAACATTTTATATCTCCTCCTCCTCCTCCAAGCAGGGTCATGGGGAGGGGGTTCATGGAGAGTGGATTATTAAAAGTAGGTATATTTGTGACAATTTTAAAATGTTATTTTTGGTATCACTAAGTCTATTTAGCCCAGTCCTTGACTTTGTTTCTGGGGGAATTGTGGGTCTGGGAGAGGAACTTGGGATGGGGGAGCCATCTGGAGGGAAAGGGACTGAAAAAGAAGTGGGAGGTGCCAAAGATGTCCCCTACTTGGAGCAGATCAGACTTGTCATAAAGGGGCCTTTCCTGATTTCCATGCTGTTCCTTGCTGGTGCCCTCCCACTTATCTTGTCTATCTCTTGTATGCAAATAGTTGTCAAGATGTTGTTTCCTCCACTTCATTGTGATCTTGTATTTATTGTTCTTTCCTTTCTACTTCTTGAGTTTAGCATAGTGTCTCATTCTTATTTGTTGTTGTCATGACCCCATTTGGAGTTTTCTTAGTGAAGATACGAGAGTGGTTTGTCACTTTCCTCATTAACTTACTTTACAGAGAAGAAACTGAGGCAAGCAGGGTTAAAGTGACTTGCTCAGGGTCACGCATCTAGATGAAATTCAGGTCTTCCTGACTCCAGGTCTGGCACTGTAGCCACTGAGCCATGCCCTCCTCACCATGAATAAGCACTTATAAATAAATGGGACAGCTAAATGACACCGTGGCTAAAGACTAAAGTCAAGTCCTGAGTTCAAAGTTGACTGTGTGACTGGGCAAGTCAATTAATTCTATTTGTCTCAGTTTCCTCATCTGTAAAATGAGCTAATGAAGGAAATGGCAAACCACTCCTGGATCTTCACCAAGAAAACCCCAAATGGGTTCATAAAGAGACTAAATAACAACAAAATAATAAATGCTGTTAACTTTGACAGGAGTTAACCAACTTCTTCCATTTTCCACCTTTCGAACTATGCACTTCTGACTGGTAGTCCAGAGCAAGTCCAGTGATGGATAGGAAGGAAAGACCTAGAAAAGGTCGTCCTAAACATAGCAATTCAAATATACATTATATTGGGAAGCCAAATACCCATTATCCTTCTTGGAGGGTTTCTTTGAGGTGGCTGCTGTTGCTAGAGGTTCGACAGAGGGGACAAATGGGAGTTATTTTGAAAAGAAGTAATACATAGGACCAGAGATCAGAGATACAAAAGATCTTGGCAGCTAGCTAGTCCAGGCTTTCTAACTGACATTTCCCCAAGGTCACTGAGGCAAATAATCCTAAAACATAGGACTTGAACAGAGGTTCTCTGACCTCAGACTGAGCTTTCAATTGTAACCTTCAAATAGTTTTCAACTACTCTGAGACTTGAGACACACTGGATTATGTTGTTTTCCTTGGCTGCCCCATGTGAGTACTAGTGAGTACTAGTCACTGACTTACTTCCTGTAATACCAAAAGCTCCTATTTAGACCATAAAGTGTTGTCTAACACACACACACACACACACACACACACACACACACACACATTATATAACATCCATATATAATAACCCACAAAATATGTATGTATAATTTTTGGTTTAAATATATACATATTATATGATATGTAATGTATTCATGGTAGAATATTATATATAATCCATGCACATACAATGTTTATAGATGATGTAGATATATATGTTGCATATAATATATGCACATATAATGAATTGCATATAATATACTACATACTCATAATATATTGCATCTATATGTCATATCATATGGTGTATATATGTATACATATATTAAATGTATAATTTTATATATATAAGTTCATATGTAAGGCTATATATAAATTTATATACAAGTTTTATCCTTTAAACCTTCCCCTTCCCCCGCAAGTTGGCAGTGTAGATGTCATTCCCATTTTAGCTAAGAAAACAGAGACTTATAGAGTTTTAAAGGTCATGTCAACACCCTATTTGTGAAAAGACCCTCTAGTCTCTAGAAAATTTTTAATGTTGAATGTGATTTGTCAAAATTTATGAACTGGGGGACAGATCTCCATGAAAATACACAAACATTACAGCCAGGAAAAGGAAATCCTTAAAGAGGTCATGGGTGGGGGCCCCCTATAGATAGTAAACAGGGTCAGACCATGCCCAAAATTTGGGGATTTGGGGGATGGAATTTGTTGAAGGAGGAGTAATAGAAAATAATTCGTAGGATTATTTGGAATTCAGTGGCCTCATCACCTTCCTCCTTGTGTAACCCCAGATTTTACACATACATAATTATTACAATGAATATTTTAGGGAGTTCATCAGATTGGGTTTCTAAGATCCCACCCCACCCTGCCACCACCCATTTAGAGTTTTCTGCCTACCTTTCACCTTTGGTGAGAGAGGTCTTCTTATTATTATATTTGTATTCTTACCAATCTAAACCATTAGGTTTTTCTCTTTTGTTCTGGTTGAAAGTCCCTGAGGGCATAATCTGACCCTATGTATTATCATCTGTAGTGTCCTCCACCCATGTCCTCCTCAAGGACTTCATTTTCTTGGTTGTAATGTTTATCCTTCATTTCCAAAGAGGACCATGACATCAGGCAGGGGATGCCATGATGAGCACATGAATTGAATTTGAGTGAGGGGGTGTTTTGCTAAGTCATCAACCTCATGTTCTCCTCCAGGACCCATCTGGGTCCATTAGGCAGTTAGAAATCCAGGACCTTGGAGATGGTCCTGGATGGGAGGCAATCAAGGTTAAGTGACTTATTCAAGATCACAAAAGCTAGTAAGTGTCTGAGGTCAAATTTGACCTCAGGTCCTCCTGACTTCAGGGCTAGCACTCTACCTATTGAGCCATCTAGCCAGCTACTCCTAATATATTGGTGTGATTCCTTCTTTGTTTTTGAAGAGGATCAATGATATCATAGTCCTCTGTGATTGGATTTAAGTGAGGCATAGATGCACAAAATTTTCAACCTCACTCTCTCTTCCAGAGTCAGCAGATTCAAGTGGCAGATGAAAACCCAGGATGGCTGGCAATGGATCAGGATGCATTGGATGACCTTGGCATCTTCAACGTCTAACTAAACTTGTAACACTCCACAGTACCTGCTTAAGCCACCTTCATCACCATTGGAACAAATTGTTTCATCCACCTAGGGAAAACTTTACATGCTTGGAGTTAGACATGCCCTTAACTCTGAGTGGGCTGGTTACCCTCAACCTGGTTAAAAACAGTTTACCATTTCGGAGTAGGTGGATGTTCAAGGAGGATTAACACCTCTGATATGAGGACTTGTTGAACTTTTTTCTTTATTTTCATCCATATGCACATGTATATCTTTAAGTGACAAAATTTCCCTCCATCCTCCCTTCCCACCCCCCTCCCCCAGAGGCAAACAGTCAAATGAACATTGTACATACTTCCTTTTGAGAAACATGTTTACAGATTAGTCATTTTCAGTATAAGGAATTAGGATTAAGGGAAAGAGCTACATAAAAGATAATTTTTATAAAGTGTTCATCAGGGGTGGCTAGGTGGCGTAGTGGATAAAGTACCGGCCTTGGAGTCAGGAGTACCTGGGTTCAAATCTGGTCTCAGACACTTAATAATTACCTAGCCGTGTGGCCTTGGGCAAGCCACTTAACCCCATCTGCCTTGCAAAAACCTAAAAAAAAATAATAAAGTGTTCATCAGATTTGGAAGGATTGTTTTTATTTTTATGTGTTTTGTTTTAGCTTCCTCTGGATGGGGATAATATAGTCCATAATCAGGCAAATACAGTTGTCCTAGCTCTCTGGGCTATAGAGAGGAGCCGCTTCCATCAAGATAGTTCATCTACAGTGTTGTTGTTGATGTGTACATTGTTCTCTTGATTTTACTCCCTTCACTCAGCATCAGATCCTCTAAGTCATCCCACGCTTCTCTAGAGTCTGCTTATTTGTGGTTTCTTATAGAACAATAATATTCCACAGTATTCGTGTACCATAACTTGCATAGTTATTCTCCAGTTGATGGGCATCCCCTCAATTTCCAATTCTTTGCCACTACAGAAAGAACTGCTATAATTCCTTCTGGATATAGACCTAGAATTGGAATTGCTGGGTCAAAGGGTATGGACAGTTTTATAGCTCTTTGGGCATAGTTCCTTATTGCTCTCTAGAAAGGTTGGATCCATTCACAACTCCACCTGCTTGTTATACTCTTTAGAGATGCTCAATCATCTTTGGAATTCATTCCACAGAGGGACAGGAAGGTGGAGAGGGAAGAGTCCTTATAGGCTCTCAACCTAGGAGTTACACCCCCGCCCCATATCCGAAGTGTTGCCAAGGCCTGCTGATTTCACCTTGCAGCATCTCTCCAATTTGCCCACTTCTCTAACACTGCCCGCCACCTGGTACAGGCCCTCTTCACTTCATCCCTGGCCTATTGCATTAACTACTGGTTGATCTGCCTTTCTCAAGTCTCTCCTTCCCTTAAACTCCTTGAGGAAAGGAACCATCTTTTGCCTCTTGTTGTAACTTAAGATGTTCTGTTAGTTCCTTGCATACAGTAGTCACTTAATGTTTATTGATTGACTGACTGATTTTAAATAGCTAGCTATAGAGTTCTACCCACTCAGAGCTATGAGTGGCTCCTAGCTTCAAGGGCTAGTTCAGACAGTGTCTGCTAGCTCTCTGAAGGAGTGACACCACACGGCAATGTGTGGGTGACTTGGCAGGTAAGCGGCCACGGTGGGTGCAGGTGTGGAAGCAGGTTCTATGAGACTGGGTGTGGGTGGGGTGCTGAATGATACCTGTAGGAGAAGTGGGTGGGGCTGAGGTGGGTCAAGGGTTGGGATGCCATGTGGGAGGACTTCAGAATTCAGTCAGCTACAGAGATCCTGATTATTTTATGGCAATGTTGGGGTGGAGGAAATGGAAAGATTTTTGGAAAAACACAGGAGAGCTGATGGAGATTTCAGAAGAAGAAATTTAGGGCAATTAGGGAGTGATACGCAGATCAGCAAATACTTATGGAGTGACTTCTAAGGGCAAAGCTTAGTCTTGGGGAAGAAAGAGATTAGTAAATAATTATAAGGGCCTTACTCTCATGGAGCTTACTGTCTAGTGGGCAGATAGCACTTAGTAAGCATAACTATAGTATAAAACAATGTGGTTATCTTGTGAGATGGGTCAGGGACAAGAAAGGTAAAATCATTTGTGATTGGGGGGATCAGAGAAGAAGGAATTTGAGCTGAGTACAGAATGGAGGAGGGGAAGGGTGGTTAGAGGTGACAATTAGTTATTAAGACTGTGGAGATGGAAAGGAGAAGCAAGGGTAGAAATGGTAGAAGAAGGAATTTCATGGAATAAGAGGAATAAAGAGGGGAAAAAATGAGAGTGAGAAAATGGAAGAGATAGAAGATATGGAGAAATGAGCCCAATAAGGAGAAACGTCTCAAAGTTGGAC
This sequence comes from Macrotis lagotis, assembly GCF_037893015.1. NCBI lineage: Eukaryota > Metazoa > Chordata > Mammalia > Peramelemorphia > Peramelidae > Macrotis > Macrotis lagotis. The sequence goes on along the minus strand of NC_133658.1, from coordinate 41,578,177 downwards.
AAAGATATAGTAAGAGGGAGAATGTCAAAGCTAGGGATATTCGGAAAAGGTCTTGGCTGGACAGAAGAAGTAGGCTGAGATAATGGAGAAGGGCTAAGCTGGTGGAAGAGATACCCGATGTAATTCACCTTGATTCTTGAAGCACTTTTTAAATTTCCTATTTTTGCTAGGGTAGGATCTAGGCTGGGCAGTGTATATTCAAAGACAAAAAAAAATGAAATGGTCCGTCTGCCTTCAAGGAACTGATATTTTGCTGTGGGAAGGGGAAAAAGACATATATAGAGAAGTAACTAAAATAAAAGTCATCTAGATGGAACAATGGATAGACTGCTGGTTTAGAGTTGGGAAGACATCTTCTTGAGTTCAAATCAGGTCTCAGATACTTATTAGCTAGGTGACTCTTGATAAATCATTGAACCCTATTTGCCTTAGTTTCCTCATAAAATGAGCTGGAGAAGGAAAGGGCAAAACCATTGCACTATCTATGTCTAGAAAATCTCATAATGAAAAGTTAGACACAACTGAAAACTGAAGTTTCTTGGGTTGGAGGGATGATTGGTCAAATTTGATTTTATCCATTTTGCAGCTGTGGAAGATGAATTTGAGAGGGGAAGAGACTTGGAAGGACACAAATAATGAGACTACCCACAGGCAGAGAGATTACCTCTCGAGAGATAATAAAGACCTGAATCAATCAATCACCAAGCAGTTATTAAATGCCTACCATCAGCCAAGAACTGCTTCAGTCATCCTCCCACAGAACTCACCACCCATCATTCACCTCTTATGACTCTTACTTGGAAGGTAGAGAATAAGCATTTATTAAGTGCCTACTGTTTGCTAGTCACTGTTCTAAGGCAGTTCTCATTTGATCCTGAGAATAACTCTGGGAGTTCTTATTATTTCATATTATAGTACTTGGGAGGAAACTGAGGCACACAACAGTTAAGTGACTTGGCCAAGGTCTCACAGCTAGTGTCTGAAGCTGAATTTGAACTCAGATCTGACTCCAGGTTCAGTGTTCTATCCACCTGCTGCCTCAATATTCTAGTGCTCTGTGTCCCAACTAAAATCCTACCTTCTCTAAGAAGTCTTTGTGAATGCATTAATGCTAATGTTTTCCTTCTGAAATTATCCATAATTTACCTTGTATTTATCATTTGGTGCTTGCTTATTGTCTTCTCCATTAGATTGAGATCTCCTTGACAGCAGGGACTATATTTCAGGCAAGTTGGACTCTCTGCAAGTCCAAATGGGATTTTTCTTGGCAAAGATACTGGACTGATTTGCCATTCCCTTCTCCAGCTCATTTTATGAATGAGGAAACTGAGAAAAATAGGATTATGTGACTTGCCCAGGGTCACATAGCTAAGAAGTTTCTAAGGCTGGATTTGAACTCAGGTCTTTCTGACTTCAGGTCTGGTGCTCTTTGCACTGTGGCACCATCTAGCTGACCCTTCCCTTTTTGTAGCCCCAGCTCGGTGCAGGGCCTCATAGGTATTTTTAAAATGTTTGTTGATGTGGCAATGTTTGATCTAGCAATACTACTGCTAGGCCTGTATCTCAAAAAGATCATAAAGAAAGGGGAAAAGATCCCCATGTACAAAACTATTTATAGTAGCTCTTTTTGTAGTGTTAAAGAATTGGACATTGAGGGGCTGCTCATCAGCTGAGGAATGGCTAAAGAATGGATTATTACTGTTCCCTAAGAAATCCTGGGTGGCTGGACTTCAGAAAAGTCTGGAAAGACTTGCATGAAATGATGCTGAGTGAAGTGAACAGAGCCAAGAGAACATTCTACACATTAACAACATTGTGAGATGATCAACTGTGATGTTTATAGATTCTCCAATCCTGAGAGACCTGCTATGGACAATGCCAATCACCTCCATAGAAAAATTACAGAGTCTGAATGCAAAGCATACCATGTTCACTTTTTTAAAAACTTTTATGTTTTTTCTTTCTCATTTTTCCCCCTCTTTAGTTCTAATTCCTCTTTCACAACATGACTAATATGGAGATATGTTCAACAGGATTGTACACATACAACTTTTACCAAATTGTTTGACACCCTGGGGAAGGGGAGGAAAGGGAGAGTAGTAGTACAATGTGGAACTCATAAATTTGCAAATGGATGAATGCTAAAAACTACCTTTGTATGTAATTGGAAAATAAAAATTAAAAACAAAATGTCAACTTGACAGAAGTGCTAGTGCTACAAAGACAAAAAAAAATGAAACCTGAACTACATTATGAATGGACAGATAAGAAGGATCAATATAAAAGATGTAATAGAGAAAGAATTGACAAGTTTTGGGGTATGACAACACATTGACTTTAGGAGGGTGAAGGGGAGTGAGGAGGATGCTGAGGTGAATGGAAAAATGCTGATGCTAATAACAAAGACAAGGAAAGGCAGAAGAAATGGGAGTGTAGGGGGAAAGGAGAATGAATTTGGCTTGGGATATCCTGAGTTTGAGATAGTCCAACTGGCAATTGGAAAGTTATGGAATGTTGCATTGCAGAAGTCCTAGGAAATAGGAAGTAATTTGGTTCTTAAATTTGAGAAAGAGAGGGGCAGCTAGGTGGCATAGAGGATAAAGTACTGGCCCTGGAGTCAGGAGTACCTGGGTTCAAATCCGGTCTCAGACACTTAATAATTACCTAGCTGTGTGGCCTTGGGCAAGCCACTTAATCCCATTTGCCTTGCAAAAACCTAAAAAAAAATTTAAAAAAAATTGAGAGAGACAAAGACAAAAGACAAAGACAGGGAGGGAAAGACAGAGAGATAGAGAATCCAGAGAATTTCATTTGGGAAGAGATCTAGAACCTCTATCTAGACACTTCCTAGCTATGTGACCCTGGGCAATGTGAGCAAAGATTTTGGTTGGAACACCTAGAATCCTTGTTCTTTCTTCCCATTCAGTGGTGTCTCCTTCACTTGATCTAAAAAAAAATGAAGCTCTGTGAATTTTCAGGCATTTGAAAGGGGAAGCAAGAGTCTTTTTTGGATTCTAGAAATCATTCTTCAGAGGAGTAGTGGTCTACTCATCTTATGACAGGTAGGTACCACAGTGTATAGAATACTGAACCTGGATTCAAGAAGACCTGAGTTACTGCTGGACAATAAAACTGTGCATACCCTTTGATCCAGCAATACCACTTGTAGGGGCAGCTAGGTGGTCCAGTGGATAGAACACTGGCCCTGGAGTCTGACAGACCTGAGTTCAAATCCAGTCTCAGACATTTAATACTTACTTAACTATGTGATCTTGGGCAAATCACTTAACTCCATTGCCTTGCAAACATAAAAAAAAAGAGTTCACATGTATAAAAATATTTATAGCAGCTCTTTTTGTGGTGGCAAAGAATTGGAAATTGAGGGGATGCTCATCAATTGGAGAATGGCTGAACAAGCTGTGGTATGTGAATGTGATGGAAAACTATTGTTCTGTAAGAAATCCTGAGGAGGCAGACTTCAGAAAAACTTGGAAAGACTTGCATGCTGAGTGAAATAAGCAGAACCAGAGAATACTGTTCACAGTAATAATAACATTGTTTGTTGATCAGCAATAATGAACTTAGCTCCTCTCAGTGATAAGGAAAATTCTAAAAGACTTGTGATGGAAAATACTTTCACATCTAGAGAAAAATCTATGTAGTCTAAATGCAGACCATAGCATACTATCACCACCTATAAAAATTTGCTTTATGTTTTTTCTTTCTCATGTTTTTTTCCTTTTGTTCTTTCACAACAAGATTAGTATGGAAATATGTTAAACATTATTAAATATTTAACCTATATCAGATTATTTGCTGTCATTAAAAGGGGGGGTGAAAGGGAGGAAGGTAGAAAAATGTAGAATTCAAAAGTTTACAGAAATTGAATGTTGAATACTATCTTTACATATAACTGGAAAAAAATAAAATGTAAAAAGTTTTAAAAAAGAAAAGGAAGACCTAAGTTCAAATTTGAACTTAAAACACTTATTGTGTGATCCTGGGTAAGGCACTGACCTTTTGTCTGCCTCAATTTCCTCATCTGTAAAATGAGGATAATGATAACACCTATATTCCAGGGGTTTCATAAAGATCAAATGAGATAATATTTGTAAAACCCTTAGCCAAATAGATACTTATTAAGAGCTTGTTTCCTTTCTACTTGGAAAGATTAAAATGAGTTTCAGGAAGGAAAAAGTTTGAGTGACAGTCTCAGAAAGAGGCAAATAGGGGTACCTTGGGAAAAAGTACTAGACATAGGGATTGAAGTGGGTCTAGATGGAGAGTGGCTTAGTGAAAAATCAAATCAGTCATCAATTTTAAGTGCCTGCTGTATACTTCAGCAGTTACCTGGTACAGTGGATAGGGCATCAGGCCTGGCACTAGGAAGACTCATCTTCCCAAGTCCAAATCTGACCTCAGACATACACTTAATGTGTGACCCTAGGCAAATCACTGAATCCTATTTGCCTCAATTTTTTCATCTGTAAAATGAGCTGGAGAAGGAAATGGCAAAACTACCCTACTATCTTTTGCAAGGAAACCCCAAATAGGGCCACAATGAGTCTGACAAGATTGAAGTGACTGAACAACCACAACCACACATATTGGGTATTATAACCTCAAGCACTGAGGCTACAAGAAGAGGCAAAAGACAAACCCTGTTTTCAAAGAATTCATAATGTGATGGTAGAAAATAACATGAAAAAAATGTATACACGCACATATACCACAGTGGATAGAATACTGAACCTGGATTCAAGAAGACCTGAGTTACTGCTGGATAATAAAACTGTGCATATCCTTTGATCCAGAAATACCACTGCTAAAAAGTCCACATGTAGGGGCAGCTAGGTGGTCCAGTCAGGAGTACCTGAGTTCAAATTCTGTGATCCTGAGCAAAGCACTGACCTGTTGTCTGCCTCAATTTCCTTATCTGTAAAATGAGGATAATTATAACACCTATATTCCAGGGGTTTCATAAGGATCAAATGAGATAATATGAATTCATATGAATTAGATAGCATAGTGGATAGAGCACCAGCCTTGAAGTCGAGGACCTGAGTTTAAATATGGACTCAAACTCTGTGTGACCTTGAGTAAATCATTTTTCTCACATCCAGGGCTATCTCCAATTGTCCTGATTCATATCCAGCCACTGGACTTGGGCTTTAGAAGAGAAAGTAAGGTTGGTGACACAGCTGGTGACTCACTCCAATCTCAATTCATGTGCTTATCATGGCATCACCTCCCTGGTATCATGGACATCTTCAAAAACAAAGGACAAGAGGGCAGCTAGGTGGCGCAGTGGATAGAGAGAGCATTGGCACTGGAATCAGGAGGACCTGAATGCAAATCTCACCTCAGACACACATAGGTGTGTGGCCTTAGGCAAGTCACTTAACCCCATTGCTTAGCAACTCCCCCCCCCCCCCAGAAGAACAAAGGACAAAACATCATCATACAGGATAAGGAGGAAATAATGAAGAGAAGGAAAGCATCAGAATTAAAAGGGGTTGGGATTCTAGGTGGGATTTATAGCAAGCTAGGGAGGTCAGGAATGGAGCAGAGTGGGGAGAGCATTCTAGCCATGTCAGGAAGTCAGAGAGAATGGCCAGGGCTGAGAGAGGGAAGGTGTCACTTGTGGACAACCAGGAGGAACCTGGTCAGGGGCTGAGAGAGGGAAGGTGTCACTTGTGGACAACCAGGAGGAACCTGGTCAGGGGCTGAGAGAGGGAAGGTGTCACTTGTGGACAACCAGGAGGAACCTGGTCAGGGGCTGAGAGAGGAAAGGTGTCACTTGTGGACAACCAGGAGGAACCTGGTCAGGAGTAAGATGGTAGAAAGATAGCAGGTCAGGGTATGAAGGATTTTGAAAGTCAAACCAAGTATTGTATTGTTTATCTGACAAGGAAAGGAGTGAAGTAGTCAGCCGTGTGTCAGAAATGTGGCTGAATGGAGGATGGAGAGGCTTGAGGCACGAAGGGAAAGGTGTCAGAGAAGAGAAGGGGATGACCTTGAGAGATGCTGCCAAGGTGAATGGGGTCTTGGCCACAGGTGGGAGATGGAGGATGAGGAGGCAGTGAGGAAGGGAAGGAGCTCTCTGTCGAATTTAAGAGGCCTACTGGACATCCAGGTCAGCGTGTCGGAAAGGCTACGGGGGCAGAGGCAAGAGCCGAGGCCCGCTGCGGCCGGGGGGCCGGACAAGGGACTGAGACTCGCCCGGCCGGGGGGAGGTGGCAATGAACTCCATGCCAGCCGACGGGGTGGGCACCTGAGGCACACGGAGGGGAAGGCCGAGGGGCGCCCGGCTGGAGAGGCGCCCCGCGGATGGGCACTGCCCGCTCTGTCTGCCCTCGCCGCACAAGCCGCTGTCTTTGCCGTCAAGGGGGCGAGGCTGTTTGGGGGGTGAAGGAGGGCTGTAGGGACGGGCGGCTGTGTGGCCTTGGACCGGTCACTGGGGCCGCCGGGCCGGGCTCCGGAAAGGGAGCGGCCCGGCCCAGCCCCGCGGGCCAGGCCAGGTGGGGGCGGGGCCAGGGAGGGCGGGGGGGGGGGGGGAGGGGGCGGGGCGTGCCGAGGTGGTGGTCAGGAGGGGGCGGGGCCAGGGAGGGCCAGGGGGCGGGGCGTCCGGGGAGGGGTCAGGCGGGGGCGGGGCGTCCCGAGGAGGGGGTCAGGCGGGGGCGGGGCGTCCGGGGAGGGGGCCAGGCGGGGGCGGGGCCAGGGAGGGCCGGGGGGCGGGGCGTCCGGGGAGGGGCCGGGGGGTGGGGCGTCCCGAGGAGGGGGTCAGGCGGGGGCGGGGCGTCCCGAGGAGGGGGCCAGGCGGGGGCGGGGCCAGGGAGGGCCGGGGGGCGGGGCGTCCGGGGAGGGGTCAGGCGGGGGCGGGGCGTCCCGAGGAGGGGGGCAGGCGGGGGCGGGGCGTCCGGGGAGGGGGCCGGCGGGGGCGGGGCATCCGGGGAGGGGGCCGGCGGGGCGGGGCGTCCGGGGAGGGGGCCGGCGGGGGCGGGGCATCCGGGGAGGGGGCCGGCGGGGCGGGGCGTCCGGGGAGGGGGCAGGTGGGGGCGGGGCCCCTGGGCGCCCGCCCCGCCCCCGCCCCCGGGCCGCGGGGCGCAGGCTCGGCGGGGCTCGGCCGCGCGGCGTCCTCCCCGCCTGCAGGCGGCGCTGTGGGCGGGGCCGGGCTCGGGGCGGGCGGCCGCGGCCCCTCCTGCCGAGCTCGGCCCCTTTTCCGGGTTCCCTCCGCCGCCGCCGCCGCCGCCTCCTGGGCCTCCGCCGCCGCCGCGGCCGCCGTCGCCGCGCGTCCCCGGCCGCCTCCCGCCCCTGCCCCGGCCGCCCCCCCCCCGCCGGAGCGGCCGCCGCCGAGGAGCGCGGGCCGCGGCACGAGCGCCCTCCCGCCGCCCGCCCCACCCTCCGCCCGCCGGCCCGGGGCGGCACGGCCCGGCGGCCCCCGCGCCCGCCCCCGCGGACCCGGCCTGGCGCCGCCGCCCGCCTGCGCCGTCCTCGCCGCCGCCGCCTCGCCGCTGCGGGGGCTCCTGCGCTCGGCGCCCCGCGGCCGCCGCCCGCCGCTCCCGCCGGCCCGCGCCCCCCGCGGCCGCCCGGCGCCGCCCGCCATGCCCGGCCCGGCCGCCGGGAGCAGGGCCCGGGTGTACGCCGAGGTGAACAGCCTGAGGAGCCGCGAGTACTGGGACTACGAGGCGCACGTCCCGAGCTGGGGGTAAAGCCGCCGCCGCGCCCCGGGCCCATGTGCTCCGCAGGCCCGGCCCCGCCGGACCGGGGCCCGGCCTCGCCCCCCGCCCCGGGCGCCGGGGCCTGCGTGCCCGCGGCGGAGGGCCCGGCCCCTTCCCCCCTCGGGGCCTCGGGGTCGGTTAGAGCAGGGGCTCCTGCACCCTCCCGGCCCGTGGCCCCCAGCCAGCCCAGCGCCCACCCCCCCCCGGAGCCGAGGCTTCGAGCCAGGGTTGTACGGGGGGCCCCTCGGGGCCGGGCAGCCCCCCGCGGAAGGGGCCCCGGCTGCCTCCCCGGCCGGGGCCGGCACACCCGGGCTTGGGACAAAGCTAGGGGGAGCCCGGGAAGAGCCCGCGGCCCCGGAGCCGCCTGGATCGGGGAGCGCCAAACCACCGTCACTCAGACGTCTTTCTTGCTCTTCACAGTAATCAGGACGATTACCAACTGGTTCGGAAACTTGGTCGGGGAAAGTATAGTGAAGTCTTTGAGGCCATTAACATCACCAACAATGAGAGAGTGGTGGTCAAAATCCTCAAGGTGAGTCAGTGCCCGGGTGATTGCCACGGTGAGAACCGTAGCTTGAAGGTTTGCGAAGCCGTGGACCGGCTCCTCTCATCCGAGCCTCACCACCCCCAAAAGTGCAGGAGGAAATTGAGGCTCCCGGAGCTTAGGCGACCCTCACGGGGTCACATAGCTAGCGAGTGTCTGGGGCAGAAGTCTAGCTTGAGTCTTCCTAATTCCAGGTCCAGTGCTCTATCCACATCCCCATCTAGGTTTGAAAGGTTTATCTCAAATGTCATCTTCATTTTCTAGTTCAAAAGGAAACCATTTACTGCCACGTTCCAGACTAAGAAGTGATGTTTTATTCTGCAGAGGAACTCACCTTTGCTCTCCATCCAAAATCTGCCTCCATTAGTCTTTTCCCATCCCATTTCCTATTCACCACCAAAAAAAAATGACAAACTGGGAGTGGTTTTGACAATAAAATCCAGACACAAGTGTGTTAGGAATGGACCTGTTACTTATTTAGATTCAAATGCTGGATTCCATTACTTAATTTATAGTCACCAAATCAATAGACCTGCCCTCCGAAACTAGTTTCCTTATTTGTTGGGCCATCTTTTGGGGCCAGGTTTGCTTCGAACCAATACTCAGTGCTCACGTTTGATAGATGTCCATCCTTTGTAAGAGGAAATTTCATCTGGCATTGAAATGGATTCAAAGGTTGAATGGTGCTGTGATGTCAGAAGGAGGAGTGAATGCCACAGAACTCTTAACTTGTTGGTTTGACTGTGGGGGTGATGTGCCGGTAGGTTATGATCTTGTGTGTTGGGATATTTGCTAGTTGCTCAGAAAAAGTACAACAAGAACTCATTTGGAATAAGTCTTGACAGTGACTACAGAAGGAGGAGGCCTCTGGAATGCAGTATGGCCTCTGTGGTAGCTGTTTTTCTGGTAGAAATCAATACTATAAAAGAATAGAACCCCTCCCCCCAAAAAAAATAACAATTTGGGTATGGCATTTTAAATGTAGGATGTAGTGGCTTGCTCTTATAATCATGGAACTTTTTGTTAACTCTGACATAACCATAACAAGCAAAAATTTCCCAAGTTGATGGTGTATTTGGAACTGCCTCTTGCTAATGATGTTTAAGGGGAACAGTAGAAAAATTCTTGGAATCTCTGGGTCCTCATGGCAGGCCAGTTTTGATTTATTCAAGTAATTATGAAAAATAAAGGGAATTAAGTGAAATGAGCTGGGCTGTTACCTGTGCCTTCCTGGTCTAGTAGCATTTTGAGTAGATTTGCAGAATGGAGAAGGCTTAACATTTTTTTCAATATTTTACATAGTATTAATACTATCTAAGAACATTGATCCTTGTTTGTCTTCCTGAGTTTTCTCCTTTGTGTTGAGGGAATGGGTCACAATTTCCCAACAGTGATCCCTCCTGCTGCTGGAGGAGTAAGAAAGTGTGCTCTGTCATGAACAGGGAGGAGGGCCTATGATAGATGGGAGCTGACTCCTCAGTTAACACAATGGATAACTGTAACACAAAGAATTTTTTTTTTTAGTTTTTGCAAGGCAGTGGGGTTAAGTGGCTTGCCCAAGGCCACACGGCTAGGTGATTATTAAGTGTCTGAGGCCGGATTTGAACTCAGGTACTCCTGACTCCAAGGCCAGTGCTCTATCCACTACACCACCTAGCCGCCCAACACAAAGAATTTTTTTTTAAATGTGCTATCTTTTGTAATTGTTAGCCTCTTAAAAATAATCTTTTGAATTATAGGTGTTTTTTCTAAAGATACTCTCAGTGCTCAAAACATTAAAAACTCCTTCCTCTTGGAAATTGCATCCAGAACCAGCTATGAGCATGATAAAAGTCATCCTCATTTTTCTACCTCTTTTTTTTTAAGATTTTTTTCACCCGAAAATACTATTGTCCAACTTGCTCACCCACCCTTATTTATTTGAATGGGATCCAAATACTTTTTTGATTATTTTCATTACTATTGATGATATTTGTTCAGAAAGCTTGTTTTAGTTTCCAAAAATGTTTTAAACAAATGGCAACTTGATTAGAGTATGTATATGGTATGATAAGTTTGACTATTTTGAAGAGTCTAGTAGTTGATTATAACTGTTTTTTGCCTGCAAAATGAGGAATATTTATTTTTAAAATTAGTTTTGTTCAAAAGTTACACCTCAGTGATTCTGAGTAGTGGCTTCACTGGACAAGTTATGCCCACCCCCCAATAAAACTTAACACTTGACTGTTCATTCTCAGAACAGCTTAGTGAGATGGAAATTGTACACACTATTTTTACAAGTGGAAAAATTTCCCAAAGGATACTGTTTGTGTACCTGAAAGAAATCAGTATAGTGAGATTTGCTGGGTTTTAGTCTACTAAAACTACTACTTTGTTTGTCAAGCTACAGTGTCTCTTGCTTCCAGACCTTGGAGCAGAACAGTAAGTGGTACTGAAGACAGTATCAGATTTGGAGCTGGTGTTGTAGGTGGTGGGAACATTAGCTAAAGTGTCCTTTGGGTGAAAATCTCTTGACAATCACATTTTCATCAGCATGGGGTCAGGATCACCTTGCCTCCCCTTGTGAATACCAATCAAATCAATACTTTACATACCCACATGGGATGAGAAACTACAATGAAGTTGGTGATTTTTCATTGTACATCTAATAGGCTAGAGTCAAGTGGATTTAAATGACTTGAAAATATTAAAATTTTTGTTTTTGAAATGTTCTACAACATTAGATAAGGATAATTGACACTTCTCCATTTTTGGTGTGCCTTCTGATAATTTTTTAGAAGAGAGTTCAGCCTAATGTAAATGACTAACTGCATTTAATATTGGGAGTTCTGTCAAAAGCTAATCCTGCTGTCATTTCAAGGGGGGGGATGCATAAAATAATATGTAAACTCCTTAAGAACCTACCTTTTTCAGTATTCTCTAAAGTAAAGAGAACTGTAGAGTTTTAGAAGGCAACTCAAGAGGCCATGGAATCTAACCCTCATTTTACACATGAGGAAACTGATTCCTAGAGAAGAGGGATTTCCCCAAAGTCATCCAGAGAGTGAATGACAGTGTTGCTTAGTCTTTTTTTTTTTTTAAGAGGCATAATCAGTAAGCAGCGGTGTTCAAATTCTGCCTTAGACATTAGCTGGCTGGTGTTTTCTTGTCTCCTTCTTTACATTGTGACCTCCCTAAGGGCAGGGACACTTAGCCCAGAGATGGTACAGTGTAGGTGCCTAATCAGTGCTTATTGACTGGCCCTGGGTGAAGTCACTTGACCTGTTACCCTCAGTTTCCTTATCTGCAAAATAATGATAGCAATTTCCCTCAGAGTAGATAGGATCAAATGAGATAATTACATAAAGTGCTTTTCAAACTGGGGTGTCATATAAAATGGGAGCTGTCATAATGAACAGAATCAGTGGATTTTCTTCAGGATTTTCACACTCAACTTAGTCTAGCCCTCCAAAGTCCATCCTCCATCAAGATGACCTGGATTGAAGTCTCACCCTGGACATGTCCTGTGACTCTGAGTAGGGCTTTTAGGACATCTTGTGCCCACTTGACTCTACTGTTTAGTTGCTAAAAAAACAGGTGCTGATTTTGGAATTTCTGCACCAGGAGTTCTCTCTATGCATTTGTGAAATCACAAGTGTAGTTTGGTTTTGGTTTTAATTCTCACCTGTTGTCTTCTCATGCAGCTCCTAAACAAGTATTAAGATTTGGAACTGCTAGAATGAAAGATCACTGCTTTCTCCCCTAATCAGTTAGTGAAGATGTGTGGACCAAAACTTGAGAGAATGATTTTTAAAAAATCAATAACTCAACAAGTTTCTACAACCCACAAAGCATAGGAAGATTCCAGAAGGGTTTGATGAGAGAGATGGGGGGAGGTGATATACATAAAGGAGTCATGGGAAATGTGTACCCTGGATTTCATTTAATTGAAATGTATTGAGCACTACCCATGTGAATTGTTTTCCCACAGAACATTGACAAAGATATTGTCTTTGCTGAATATTGGGAAGAGAATGTTTTTTAAAAAATACTTGATTGTTAACAGCTAGCTGACTAATGTTTCTCCTGGCTTGCTGAGCACATGGACAGTTTTTGCAGAGAGGGTAGGAATCCAAGGGGACTCCTCCTAGAGGATTAGAAGCCCCCTCCCTCTCTGAGGCTGTAGAGCACAGGGATGCATGACTTCTTGAGGCCAATTGAAACCATTTCTCTTTTCTGAGCTCTTGCAGGGTCCTTTTCCTCTTATTTTTACTTTCCCTGATCTCTTTCTATTCACAAAGGCAACTAGTTGTATAGATCAAAAGTTATCTCCCCCAAAATATTCAGAATCTATCTATTTGAATCTATTATGGAATCTCGTTTTTTCAAAAAATCATTTTCTCCAGGCAACTCTTTAAGACTGTACATTGCCTCATCTTCCTAATACTATCCTTGTCAAGACTTCAGAGTGATGGTGCCCTGGATATTTTTAAAAAACATTTCATGGCTGCAACTTGGCAGAATATGGAATCACACATAAGAACTATGGTGTATGTCTAGATTCTTAAAATGATTGACTCTACCTGGCTAATTCCTTTGGGAGTTAGAGTAGTTCTTTTTTTAAAAAAAATTATTTTTATTTAAGGCAGTGGGGTTAAGTGACTTACCCAAGGCCACACAGCTAGGTCATTATTAAGTGTCGGAGTTTAGATTTGAACTCAGGTCCCCCTGACTCCAGGGCCGGGGCTCTATCCACAATGCCACCTAGCTGCCCCCTATTAGAGCGGTTCTTGCTGATTCTGTCAGACCTGACATCTCAGAATAGTGGGAAAGACTTGGGAGCTCGTCTGAACTAAGTCCCTTGTCTTAGAAAGGAGGATCTGTGCCCAGGGTTCCCTTGACCTGTGGGGAGCAGAGGCACCTGGTTCTCCTTCTCTTCCCTAACTTGTTCAGGATTACCTTTATAAAGTTAAATCGTAATCCTTTTGGCTTTTTTTTTTTTTAGTGCAGATTTCAAAAATAAATTTTATTTTATTTTGTGAAAGTAAACTTGTCTTTGGTCATTCCCAAACTGTCCTGACTTCGTGTTAACTAGTTGGGTTATGCAATTAGCAAATGTGCAATGAACTGAAATTAGGCTTCATCCTAATCGCCGTTGTGTTCCCCACTTGCCTGTGATGAATTGAGTGCCTCGGTGATGTAATCAGCGGCTCATAGCAAAAGTAATTCAACTGGTTTGAAGTGCCTTGGCTGCTGGAGTTCGACAGGGCCTGAGTCAGCTCCTCAGCCTTCCTTGTGGACGTGCCCTTAGGATAGGCAGAAGTGGAGTTGTGAGAAGACTAGTCGACTCTGGTCACGTCAGCCAAGGCACTCCAACGCGTGCAAGATCATTGTTCTTCTCTGGAGGTAGCCATAGCGTGTCACGTGATCGTGGATAGGTGTTGGGGTTATAAGCTCGGAAAGGAAGCACTCCCTGGGGGCGACTCTATGTCTGCCCAGCAAGTAAAGACAAAGTATATAGCAAGGAATACAAAGTCATTTCAAGAGAGCCCAGAAGGAGGGTAAAAACTACTGGGGCAAGTCTCCCAACTCCCTGTTAGAGGAAACCAGGGAATCGATGGTGTGTTGAGGACATCACACTCCCCACGTGGGAGACAACTTGGGCAGCCTCAGAGCATGACTGACTTGTCACATCCCAGGACAGAAGACTGGAACACAAAGTGGGGCCGAACCACCTTTGGGCCTGGGAGGGCCCTCTTATCCTAGAGACAGCAGTGATACCAAAGTGCGGTTGGAGGTTTTAACTAATTGAACATATCCAATGGGTTGAAATTTGTCAGACAGTAATGATTACTTAGGATTGCTTGAAGAATTTCAACCTTTACATTTTTTAATAACCTGTCATTAAATTTGTGTTTTGTTGCTGTAGGTCTCAGTTTTCATTTAAGAGCTGCAGGAGTAGTATTGTCCTGGGCTACCTGCTGTTAGATTCTAGCCCAAGTGTTTGGATTTGATGTTTCTTTGTAACACTCTAGGGCAGACAGGTGATACAAAAAGGAAATATTTGTTCTCCTCATTCTCAGAGTTTTTCCATAAAGTTAAAACTGTGTCATATTTTCTTTAAGCATATTGCTCTTAAGAGCTTATTTTGTTCTGAATTTTCCAATTACGAAGTTAGATTCAGTGTTTCAAGTTCTTAGATTTAGATACTTGAGTTACCTATTTCTAATTTTATCCTTTACAATTTAAGTGAAAGCTTCGTGGAATTTTAAAGTTACCAGACTGATTTAGTTCAGACTTTGTAAACAAATTCTGTGAGCTGAGATCAAACATGGAGTAACAAAACTTAAAATAAGAATATTTTCCAAAACTCAGGGGTGGAAATAGGAGATTGCTATGGAAACCTTTGTATATAGTCTCAAATTTGAGTGACAGTTTTGAATATATATTGGTTTGTTGAGTCATACCTCTTAAGAAAATACCAAAATTATTCAGCTTTTCTATATGTACTTTATCAGATCAGGGTCTTTTTCATTGGAGCTGAAGAAAGTAATTTTATAGCTCCCTCTGTTCCATTACAAGACCTTCTATAAAATAATGAAATGCAAAATCATTAACTTCTATGGTCATGCTCTCCAATTCCATTTGGAAAATTAAAGTTGCATTCCCAAGGAGCTCATTTGTGGTTTAGCTACTGGAACATCTCCCAAGTTGAAAGGGCTGAGTAAAGATTAGATGGAGTTTCAGGTTAATTCAAGCCAAAAATTAGGTGCCTGCCCTTTCAATAGACATGGCCTTTGAGCTTGAGGGGCTTTTAGTTTGGACTACAGGACATTTCATAGTGTGTAGGGAAGAGGCAAAAGCCAAGGAAAGGCAGGCCTGCCTTTGCACCCCAAGCCTTCCAGGCAGGGGCTGCCATCACCACCTGCCAGGATAGTATTTGAAAGTGAAATTCCTAACACGTGAATAAGTTTTATTCACACCAGAGACAGAAGGGACCATTTGTGTTCCTCTAAACTGGGCCATCTAGGAGTCCTGTGGCTGTCCTAACTAAGGGAATAATGGAGTCCTTGAGGGTTTGGAAGGGACTTTCCAAAGAATACCTCAGAATATCTGGTTTGCATTATAAATAATCTTTTTATTTGTATGAGATGACCTTGCTTAGGTATCTCATCCAATGGACCATTGCCTACAACTGGCATAATATTTCTTTAGTGATATTATAGACTGGCAAGGTTGATGCAAAGACCCTTTTTTTCCTTTGCTGTATTTCTAGGGGGCTCCTTGCTGCTTTCTCCTGCCAGATGACTACTCCACAAGTTGCTTTCCTTTGAAAAGCCTTGTTTGTTAGCATTTACTGAATAATTGATAGGTGGAAGGCCCCTTTCTGTAGATCATTGGGCCTCAGCCTTTCTAAGGAGGAGCTCATTTTCATTGAAACCCTGATCCCTGGAGGCAGGTGTTCCTCTGTCTGTGAGTGGAGTGGGGGAAGGGGGGGGTGTGACTGAATTTTATTTGTTGATTTAATAAACTATAGAGACATAGAGTCTCTAAGGCATCAGGCTGCAGTGAAAGAGTACCAGCTCTCTGGAGGCTGGGGAGCCTGGTTCCAACTTGGCTTCAGATTCTTAATCCCTGGTTTGACCTATGGCTAGGCCTGGAACTTGCCTGGGCCAGAAGGAGAGTGGGCTGCATAGTCTTTGAGGTCCTTTTCAGCTCTAGCTCTATAAACTAAAGCATGGGCACCAGAGATACATTTCATTGGTGATTGTCTTTTTTGGCAAATATGTATGTACCAAGTTCACCTGAACAGACGATTTTAGTTACATTTTGTTGCCTTGTGGACAGATAGCCAGTTGGCATCACTTTCTGTTTGCCATATTTAGAGACTGTGCCCCTCCTTGTGGTGTGTGCTTTTCACTCTGTAGTCCTGTTTAATGTGTTTTGGAGAACTTATCTGTCAGTCACCTAAGGGGAAGTGTAGCAGAGGTTGTTGCTTTTCTTCTGAACCCCGTTTGAGTCAGCTGGCAGCCTCCTGCTGAATCCTAAATGTGAAGCAGTTTTTCAGTGTCACAGCAAAAGCTGATCTTTTTTTTTTTTGGGTTGATCTAACACCTGTTTCTTTAGAAATGGGGTCCAGTGTAAGCTTAAAGCTGATCTCTTCTTTTGCTACTCCAACATCTGTTTCTTTAGAAATGGGATCCAGTGTAAGAGTTTATCAGGCCTGCTGCTGACTTCAGATGCTAGATCTGAAGGCCATAGGAGCCAGCTGCTGAGACTCACCCAAGTTTGAAATTGGATTGCAGTAGACTAGCCTCCCCTTGCTGGAAGATGCAATATTCATGTCTAAACCAGTGCAAGAACAGGTGTCTTCCTACCTTGTTTCAGTCTTGGTGGGGAGGGGGTGTCTGAGACAACAAGATGGACAGCTGCTAGTTCAAACTGTAGCAATGTTCAAATTTTGCTGTTGAAACTTATCTGTCTAGCAAACAAACAAGAAGTGGAGATCAGTCTGCAGATTGACCTGAATAGTCTGAGTTTTAACTATCTTTGGCACCTGAGCTCCTCGAGACTACAAAGACCTAGAACGGAAACTCAGCATTCTGATGGGCAAAGCTGTTGAATCTCCTGTCTTACTTTTAGAAGTTTAGAGAAACATTTTGTTGAACAGTCTAGTTGTATAGCTTACAAGTAAACCACAGTTAACTTCAAAAGGAGTCTCACTTCTAATTGCTCTTATGTATTTAAGCCAGTGAAGAAAAAGAAGATAAAACGAGAGGTTAAGATTCTGGAAAATCTTCGAGGTGGAACAAATATCATTAAGCTCATTGACACTGTGAAAGACCCGGTGGTAAGTGCCTGAGGGGCTTTGGGGTCCCATGATAGGTTAGTGAAATGTTTTTAAACTGTGGTTGTTATCTGACTAGTTTCTTCTGCCTCATTTAGTGCCCTCATCAACCTGCTGTTGTGGTAGTTATTTTACAAACCAAAGAGAACATTGCAGTAGTGAAAAATACCCTTTAAGGAGGGTGCTGATCATAGTTTTCTGGTGTTGAATGATTTTTTTTTAATCCAAAAAGAATTGTGGCAGTTCAAAATGCCCCCTACCACTAATTTTTCTTGGAATTCTTGGATTCCCTAGAGCTTAGCGGTTTTAAAAACACCTTCAAATGAAAATAAGACCACTGAACTTCATACTAAAGGTTTAATACTATAAAAATAGTGCGTATATTTCAGGGTTTATATGTTCTACAGGTGAAATTGAAATTCTTGCTGAAAATTCCCCCCGATTTTTTTTAACTTTCAGATTTGATGTAACTGAATTAGTTTCTTTAGTGGAATAACTTAGCTATTTTGACTGACTGTTTCAGGTTGAAGAAGCCCCCTCACTTTTCTTTCATCTCATTTCTTCCTCTTTTTTTTTTGGCTTTTCTTCCCCCCCTCCCAGATAACCCTGATTACTTTCTCCTTTTCTCTATTAACCAAATTTTCTTTGAAGAAATTTGCTAGTCTTCATCTCCGATGTGCACTAAACAAATTAAGAAAGAATCTGATCATTTTTTTCTTAAAGGCCTGAGATAGGGCTAATTCAGTCCAGAAAACATTTGTGAATTCTTCCTTGTGTATAGAGCACTGTGCTTGGGTGTTAGGAAGATCCAGAGATTAATTTAAAATATTGTACCTGCCTTCTTGGAGTTTAGAGAATTAAAATGACCAAATGTATAGCTGGGATTTTTGTCCTGCAGTGTTGAATTAAAGCTGTCTCCCTGAGAGAATGGTTACTATTAATCCCTAGTTGTAATACTTCTCAAAGATCAGTGCCTACTGATGTTATGTATGAAAGCAGTTCCATGTCTTACAATGTGGATTTAAATGACATCTTTTTTCTTAGCAAACCATCCTTCGCTATATTTTTTTTCCTGTGAACACACCTTAGTAGCTCTTAGCCATATACAGAATGCTAAAGAGTATATTTGTTTCTCCTTCATCCTTGGTAGGAGCCATTGGCATGAGCTGAAGGAAGGTAAATGATCCTTGGGATATTCCCTTTTCCCTCAGTGCCCAGCCCACATGCTTGACTTGACTCAGGGAAACTCTTGGTCATTGCACTTGGGGTACCTAAGAAAGATGGTTCTGGTGGGTCAGTTAAGGGCTAAAACAGATTGGGCCTAGTCTGTACTTCTAGGGTGTTAAGATCTCTAGGCTACTACTGTCCATTTCTATTCAGTTAAAACACTAGCTGTAAAGTTTTTCATGACTGCTTTCTTTTCTTCTCTCCCTCTCTGAACTGTAACCTGCTTTTTTCTTTTTATTTGAGAAATAACTTGACCTAAGTTGACCATTCTTTTATTAACAAATCTAATACAAGAACATAGGATTTAGACAATAGATTTGGCATGGTTTCACCCCAAATTTTATGCAAAGATTCTCAATACTTGTTTAATTAACTACAATACAACATTTACAAGTATTATATATGCCGCTTTTCATCACCACATCATTTGTGCCATATGAAGTCCAGTGGTGTCCACCATCTAGTGTCTCTCAACCAAGGATATAATTTTTTGCTTTAGCTTACTGAACACAGTCTAGTCAAAATCCAGAATAACTTTAACTTTTTTGACTTAACTCTGAACAGGCCAAGATATAACATTTAGAATACCGTTTCTGGTCACCAAGTAGTAATGCTGAGAAGTGCAATTTCTAATCTAATGGGCCAAGCCTATTGATAATCAGGAAAAGTAGGCAGGTTTCATTAATCACTCATCTATGTCTTTGCCTTGAGCACATTTTGGCCCAATTAAGCCCAGTTTCTCATCAGAATTGTTAAGCTGAGGGTGATGGCATGTATTCTTCAATGAGATTCCTAAACATTTTGGTTTTGAATCTAAGTGGGAACTTGGGAATATATAGCAAAAGCAAACTTTATATATTTTTTAAAATCACTTTTATCTCTTACAGTCAAAGACTCCAGCTTTGGTGTTTGAATACATCAATAATACAGATTTTAAGGTGAGTACATTGTGTGTGTGTGTGTGTGTGTGTGTGCATATATATCTTTCTAAGTATTAGTATAAATACATTTGTTATCTCTTAGGTATTACAACTTAGCAGGATTTATTTTGGGTATCCCTAAACTCAAATGTTGAAAGTACTGGAAAGTCTGGAATTGGTGATGGAGGGAAACAATAAAATTGATGAATTACCACATTTAGGTATTGTCAGGCTAACAGATTAAGATCTTCACAGAATAGCAAATAAAACTAGAAATAGTTTATTATTCCTTTAAGTGATCAGTTAGAAGATGCAGAAAAGTCAGAAGGGTTATTGCCCTTCAAAAAATTACTCTCATCCTCCCACTCTCTTAATATAGCCCTGCCTGCTCTGCTGTATCTTCAGCCTAAGATAATCCCTCTGCTATGGTTTGTCTATTTCTGGCCAAGTTGTTAATAGATATAGATATGATTTGTACAGAAATCCTGTGGGGCTAGTATGGAGTGCTGATAACCATGGACAGACATGGAGCTCTTTTGATTAGCACGAATATATTATGTATTAAACTCAAGCAATTATTAATGTATTGGTAGGTATGTGGAGTATATTTTCCTTAAGGCCATAGTTTTCGAGCTTTTAGAAGTTATGGAACTTGTAAATTGCTGGTGTGGGGGGTTTATTTAAATTCCCAAACCTTTCTGTTGTATGTTTGGAGCAGAAAGTGGAGGTTCTAGCTCAAACACACACACACACACACACACACACACACACACACACCTCTTTGTGATGCCCCTTTGTCTAATCAGCTATTATGGAGGCCACTTGGCATAGAGGAATCAGAAGACCTACTTCTTATGCATACTTAACTAGCAGTTCCCTAAGCAACTTTGAACCTGTAAGATATAATTTGCTCCTGTGCATTGACTAGTGTTGTTGCCAAAGCCCCTGAAATCACAAGTCTGGAGTAGACTAGACCTCTAGATCTTGTAGAGCCCTGGGTTAATCTTGAAAAGAAAAGGCAGTTTTTGGAGATAAATGGCAAAATCATAAGTGATTAAAAAGAGTTTATTCTGCTAACCCTATATCAGTGAATATGAAAATTCTGTTTTGTTGTGGTTGCTGTTATTGAAAGGGGATTAATAATGGATCAACAGTTGAAAAAAATGGTATTTATTGAGAACGTTGATTTCTGGGGAGAATAAAATGATTTCTTCCTTACATTGAATTTTCCTTAGAATAGTTGTCTCTATAAGAGTTAGGTTAACAATTACAAAAAGCAAGGAAGAAGACCCACATATTAGCCTGTTGGCAAATTTCACATAATATGCAATGCATCTTTTTCCAGATATAACCAGTTTTTCCATTTAAGATGGCTTTTTTAAAATGTGAAACATTCAGTAGTGAACAATACCTCCAAAATAACGAGATCTCTGCTTGCCCCTTCCCCTTTCTTCCCTTAGAGAAACCTTAGAGTATTCTTACTGATTCATGATTAGCCACAATGTATAGCATGAGATACCCAGGTTTCTGGATGTTTTAGATCTATTGAGCCTGGCCTTCAAGAGCCTTTTGAGTCCCATTAAGTAAGTGAATGCTGGATTTGGGGAGATCCAGCCTGGCCACACCATCGTCATCACCCATATCTGCACAGAAGGCTTTCATCTGACCTAGTGGAAACATTTCCTGGTGGGCTAGCCATCAGTTATACTTGGCTTTTCCTCTTGTTCCAGGACTAGCCCTCCTCCTTTTCTAGTTCTCAGTCTCTTAGATGAGAGCCTTTACACTTCCTGAATAATGCTTTGATCTACTATGTTGCAGTTTGCTTAATGTGCATCATTGAAAAGTCAAAATACCTCTTATTAACTTGCAACCATAAGTCTTTAGGAATTGTGGTATTCCATTTACTCCTAGACTGGAAAAATGTTTATCTCAAAAATAAGTCTTTTTTTTTTTCAGGGAGAAGCTTGGGGTCAATAAATGTTACATGATTTCCCAAAAATAATCTAGACCCTTCTTAACCCATTAAATTTTGGGTCCCATTCATTGTATATAATTCCTTTAATGATACTAAGTCATTTATTGAAACATTTAAAAGGTGGGCAAAAACAGGAGCTTTGAAGCACAGTCTTCCAGGATTAAGATGCCACAAACAACTGTATGTGGCTTCTTGATGAGATCTTGTTCATATGGCACATGAATTGTGCACTTCAGAATTTTGTGACTCGAGAATCAATCACCTTGCTCTTTCATAATTACTGAAGTCTTCTAACACATATGGACAATTTTCTGGATGGTATGAATTTTCATAAAATTCTCATAACAGAAGACAAACTATAGACCTAGAATTCTCCAGGATCTCTTTACCTTTAGTGTGAAGCAGTAAATTTTTTTTTCCTTCCTTCTTCCTTCCTCAGATCAGAGTTAAACAGAATAATTTCAGTAGGGTTAAGTTGGTTTTGATGAAGAAAACAGGGCTAAAGATTCACATCATTTGAGAACATTATGATCTAATTATAATTTAGCATTTTGGTTATTAGAAGCGTTTTCAGATTTGTTCTTTAGTGTTAATTCTGCCTAGTACCTGACTTGGATATCCTTACACTGAAATGACAACTCATAGTTTAACATCAGTACCTGGGAAATTGTTAAAATAAGTCATCAGTCAATGTTTCATCACCTAGAAAACTAAAATACTAAGTTGTAGAGATAGATTTGTGAGAGCAAATCATGGCAGACTGATTTCATTTGTTCTGGCTATCTCTTAACCAAGCATCTAATTTGTCTACTTTCTCTTTCATCTTTAAATGTAAAAACTCATAGGGCGGCTAGGTGGCGCAGTGGATAAAGCACCAGTCCTGGAGTCAGGAGTACCTGGGTTCAAATCCGGTCTCAGACACTTAATATTTACCTAGCTGTGTGGTCTTGGGCAAGCCACTTAACACCATTTGCCTTGCAAAAACCTAAAAAAAAAATGTAAAACTCGCTTAAGCTACCAGTGGTTCACTGTCAGCTGAAAGGGAAATAATCAGGTGGTCCCACAATTTGCAGAGACCACTGTTACACTATGTTCTTAATGCTCTTAGGTGGACTTCAAAACTAAAAACCAGTTTAAAGAAACTGTCCAACAAATGCTGCATAAAATTAGGAAAAACACATGATAGGAATAAAAGTCAATAATTAAAACATGAGATAGTTTGGCTTGAGCATAGAATTGTAGAAGTGAAAGAACTGAAGGTTAGGCAGTGCCAGCATCTCTGGGACATTGAATAGGAAGGTAAGTTAGCAGTATTATTGGAATGTTAATTTAAATGGGTGCGGCCCACTTTTTATCATTATTAGATTTTATAATTTTTAGATTAAATCTTGTTTTTTTCAAACAACTTTTCTTCAAAGTATAAAGACACTTAGGCAGACTCAAAAAATAAGCAATAAGGAATAAAAATATCAGGGATTTGGAGTTAATAGTTTTGAGAAGAGAAAGTGATTTTTTTTATCATTTTTAGGTATGAGAAGAGTTTTTATGAAGTTTTATGGTTTTTATGGGAATATTGGTCAGTTGTTTTCCATCTTTGGAAAATTGGACAAGAGGAAATGAACATAAAATAAAACAAGGAAAGCTTTCATTTGGATGTGTGAGTGTACTTCACCATCAGGATAACAGAGTATATAACGGCCCCACTGAAATACATGGTGTTGATGCTTCTGTTGCTAGTACCTAGAGTAAACTAGTTTTACATCCTGATCAGATCTTTTATGTGCTGTAGTGTGAAGATAAGCTAGCAAGATAGAAATAAAGTGTACTTTATTATTGTATGTATTATACATACTCAAAGTGTAAAATGAAGTAATAAACAATAGTTTTCAAGATAGTTTTGGTGTCACTCCTGTGATTCTCTTAAAGGATTTTAAGGAAAAGAGTAATATTTTTAGGCTATTATAGCAAATTTGATTTGTTTGAATTTTATATTAACTAATTAAACTCCAAGAACATGGTCAGCATATTCCAAGTTATGGAATCTAAAGTTTCTTAAGATGTCAGTAGGACCAAGAAACATTTCAAATTAAGGTTCTTAAAACACGGTTGAAGACTTAAGAGATGGACAATAATGTTTCTAATACTGCTGAAATTAGATTTTGTTAAGCTTCCTTAAGTTAGAATTATTGACCTGGGAATTAATTTGGTTCTTTGGATTGCAGATGGACTGCTTGATTGCATAACTATTCCAGCTGCAATTCTTTTAAATTCTAATTCCCTTCCCCAGGCCCATTGCATGTGGGTGTATGTCTCTGTATCTGTATGCACTTGTGAGAGAAACAGACAGATGCAGAGCTTCAACTTTAGTATGTGGGGTTTTGTGATATTTCTGTGTTTACCATCGAATGGACAGTTAACCCATGACTGAGAGAGACACTTAAAAAACTTGGTGTTTGCTCCTTGGTTGTTGTGGGCTTGCCGTTCTGAATTAAGGAGCCTCCTGAGTATGAGTCTATGGATCAAATGGAGATTTGCAGGGAGGCCCTGGTGTCAGTACGCCTTTGAAACAAGCCTGGTATCGGAAAGCCAGTGTTTGATAATAGTTGGAAATACAGAACAGCTCTGGGTTGCACATTTGGGTGTTTAAGTCAGATGTGGTGGCCTAGGAAGCAGAGGGTTGCGCTGAGAGTCTGGATGGCAGCATGTGAATTCTGCCCCAGAGGCTTAATTCTACCATTGGCAAGTCATTGAATGGCTAAGCCTCAGTTTCCTCATATGTAAAATTTAGATGATACATGTTCTTCCTGCATCATGGGGCTGTGAGGACTACTGAATCTCAGTATGAACTTCTAGTGAAAACTGAAGAGACCCTAAGAAGTCAACTACAGTTGCACATACCCCTTCCTTTTTTTCTCATAGAGGAGGAAGCCTCTAAGTAAGAGACCACTCTTATTCTGTCCCCATTGTTCTCTCTCCCATCTCACCCTTCCATTCTAGACATAGCTAGAAACTGATTGAAAGACAATTGGATGAAAAGATTCTGATCTTAGTACTCCTGTCCCTTGTTCTCACTCCTTCAGCAATTATTTGTTAGATTGTGTGGGTCTAAGCTTCTAATGATGCTTCTTTGATAGGTGATGGATGGGTATCCTTTGAAAAATTCAAAACTAACATGCAAGAATTTTCTTTTGGATTTTTTTCCCTTCAAATAAAGTTCTATTTTTAAATTCTAACTTCTTTCTATTTTCATAATTGTTATCTTGTTTTGATCTGGCAGCAGTATCACATTTTCAGTATCAAAATCATGTTGATCATCACAATCATATTTTATACAACCTAGATTTAAGGGGGAGAGGTATGGCCTTTATTTGGACTAATATATTGCTCTAATTTGTTCTTTTCCCATACTTTCCAAGGAAATGGGCAAGAGCAACTTACATTTGCATAGGAAATATATCTCATTTTATACCCTTTTTTATATTCTTCCTCTTTGGTAACACCCTTCAGGAAGAATAAACATATTTCGCTTGGGACAGAAACCTTTGCCATTAGAAATCTCAGCTTTGCCATTGTTTCTGCTCCTTTTGTTCTGTGTTTATAAAGGTTCCCTCACAGCACTCACTGGAGCCCAGGCCCATGAAAAGGCTGAGAATCAGGGCTGCCTTTATGGCTTATATATATGTGAATTCTCACTAGTCTTTCATTACAACTTTTGTTTTGATAGAAATAAATTGTAGGGCTGATTTGCTGAGTGAAGTGTGTCTTTCCCTCAAATCCTTAGGCAAACTAGATCAGTGATTAAATTTCAAAGAAAGTTTTAAGCATTTAGAAAAAAGAACTGCTGAATGTTTTCAGACATGTGGCCATTTAACTTACTCTGGAGTTATTTAGTCACTTATGATGTAGATGCAAGACTTGACTCTTATTTTCCAAGAAAGGTAGATAACAATTACATAATGTGGCCATTACAAAATTAAAATTAAAATGTAAACTCTTGACTCAGAAAATGTCAGTCCCTGGTTTTACTAAATATATATCTTGATGGAATTTAAAAGACTTTTGATCAGCATAGTCCATTTGATCAGTGGTTCAAAGTCAAATAGAAATAGATTCCTTTGTCAGACATAAATGACTTAGGAAAGCACAAGTTAACATTATGTTGTATTGTATTTTTATTTTATTGTTTGGAGTGGCCATTAAACATTTTGCCTTACATTTGATTTGTAAAATTGGGCTACTAAACTCTTCCGTATGGCTATACCCTCTGGTAGTAGAGATTATAACCTACTCTCACAGTCTCATCCTGTATACTTTTTTGGGGGGCAAGGCAAATGGGGTTAAGTGACTTGCCCAAGGCCACACAGCTAGGTAATTATTAAGTATCTGAGACTGGATTTGAACCCAGGTATTCCTGACTTCAAGGCCAGTGCTTTATCCACTACGCCACCTAGCTGCCCCAAAGTCATTCATTGAATTCTTTTTTTTTTTTTAGGTTTTGTTTTGTTTTGTTTTTTTTTTGGTAAGGCAAACTAGGTGGTACAGTAGATAGAGCACTAGTCCTGGAGTTAGGAGGACCTGAGTTCAAAGACTTACTAGCTGGTGACCTTGAGCAAGTCACTTAACCCAATTGCTTTCCCCCCCAGAATAAGTTTTTTTTGTTTGTTTGTTTTTAGGTTTTTTGCAAGGCAGATGGGGTTAAGTGGCTTGCCCAAGGCCACACGGCTAGGTAATTATTAAGTGTCTGAGCCTGGATTTGAACCCAGGTACTCCTGACTCCAGGGCCAGTGCTTTATCCACTGTGCCGCCTAGCTGCCCCCCAAAATAAGTTTTTATTGGGGCCCAGCTAGTGCAATTTCCTCAGAAACAATACTGCTCACTGTCCTCAATTTGAGACCCATTTGTACAACTACAGTGTCTGTCCTATATGTATGTACTCAAGTACATCACAGTCTGCACAGTAGGTATTTTTCACCTTCATTCTTATCTTTATTCATCTCTTTAAATGAATTTCTTAGATCTAAAAATAAAAAGCAGTTTCCTTCTCTTACGTAGTTTTAGTCATGGAACAGAATGCTATTCTTTCTGTTGATCCACTGAACAATGACTCAACTATCATAAGCTAATATTTATTAAGTTTGTACTTCTTGTCAGACCTTCTGCTAAGTGATGGGGATGCAAAGAAAGGCAAAAGTCATTTCCATTCTCAGGGAGCCCTCATTCTACTGAGAACTACACCATGCAGACATTGATGGATGGATGTAGAATGGTCAAAATTAATATTAGTAGTAGGGGGAACGGTTAAGGCCAACTGGCAAAAGATGGATTTTTAATGGGCCTGTTAGAGAAACCATGAGATGGAGATGAAGGAGAGAGTCCCAGGCTTGGAAAGGAGCCAATTAAAACATATTGCCCAGTACATCGAGGGATTAAGGTGTAAAAGGCTGGGAAGGTAGGAGCATGCTGGACAGCTGATGAAGGGCTTGATCTGGAAAATAAGGAGTTATTGAATAGGTGGGAAGCAGTCAGACCTGGGCTTCAGGAAGGTCAGCATCCTGAGGGATGCTGAACTAAGGGATCACCTGGATGGGAGAGGTAGGACCCCTACTCCCCCACTCCCCCTAGCAGGCCATTGTATTTCCTGTAGTCCAGAAATGAGGTGATGGAAGGTCTGCACCA
Organism: Macrotis lagotis; assembly: GCF_037893015.1. Lineage (NCBI taxonomy): Eukaryota > Metazoa > Chordata > Mammalia > Peramelemorphia > Peramelidae > Macrotis > Macrotis lagotis. Next base: position 41,551,287 of record NC_133658.1, on the reverse strand, counting down.
GAGGTGGTAGAGGGATATGGTGATAGAGATGGACTTAAAGAAGACTTTTTATTTTTAAAGTTCAATAACATTTATGTTGGATGTATTTTGGGGATATTCAGGTCTATCTTTCTTTTGATTTATTTTTTAAGATTTTATTTATTTTGGGTTATACAATTTTTCCCTGATCTTACTTCCCTCCCCCCCCACCCCCCACAGAAGGCAGTTTGCCAGTCTTTACCTTGTTCCCATGGTATACATTTATCCAAATTGAATGTGATGAGAGAGAAATCATATCCTCAAGGTAGAAACATAAAGTATAAGAGATAGCAAGATCAGACAATAAGATATCAGGTTTTTTCCCCTAAATTAAAGGTAATAGTCCTTGGTCTTTGTTCAAACTTCTCAGTTCTTTCTTTGGATACAGGTGGTATTCTCCATTGCAGACAGCCCCAAATTGTCCCTGATAGTTGCACTGATGGAATGAGCAAGTCCATCAAGGTTGATCATCCCCCCCCATGTTGCTTTTAGGGTGTACAGTGTTTTTCTGGTTCTGCGCATCTCACTCAGCATCAGTTCATGCAAATCCCTCCAGGCTTCCCTGAATTCCTGTCCCTCCTGGTTTCTGATAGAACAGTAGTGTTCCATTACATACATATACCACAGTTTGCTAAGCCATTCCCCAGTTGAAGGACATTTACTTAATTTCCAATTCTTTGTCACCAAACAGGGCTGCTATGAATATTTTTGTACAAGTGATGTTTTTACCCTGTTCCATCTTCAGAGTATAGGCCCAGTAGTGGTATTGCTGGATCAAAGGGTATGCACATTTTTGTTGCCCTTTGGGCATAGTTCCAGATGACTCTCCAGAAAGGTTGGATGAGTTCACAGCTCCACCAACAATGTATTAGTGTAGATTACCCTCAACCCTTCCAACAATGATCATTGTTGAACAGTTAGGTCACGCAGTGGATAGAGCACTGGCCCTGAAGTCAGGACTACCTGAGTTTAAATCTGGCCTCAGACACTTAATAATTACCTAGCTATGTTATCTTGAGCAAGCCACTTAACCACATTGCCTTGCAAAAAAAAAACCCCCCCAAAAAAAAACAGTGATCATTGTCCTTTCTGGTCATGTTGGTTCATTTGAGAGGTGTGAGGTGGTACTGAAGAGATACTTCAATTTGCATTTCTCTAATAAGTAATGATTTAGAACAGTTTTTCATATGACTATGAATCACTTTGATCTCCTCATCTGTAAATTGCCTTTGTGTATCCTTTGACCATTTGTCATTAGGGGAATGGATTTTTTTTTAATTTGACTCAGTTCTCTGTATATTTTAGAAATGAGTCCTTTGTTAGAAATACTAGTTGTTGGGGTGGCTAGGTGGTGTAGTGGATAAAGCACCCTGGAGTCAGGAGTACCTGGGTTCAAGTCCAGTCTCAGACACTTAATAATTACCTTGGGCCTTGGGCAAGCCACTTAACCCCATTTGCCTTGGAAAAACCTTTAAAAAAAAAAAGAAAAAGAAAGAAATACTAGTTGTAAAGATTGTTTCCCAGTTCACTACATTTCTTTTGATCTTAAAGAGGACTAAAGATATTGGATATAAAGTGGAGAGAGAGAATGGGCAATTGAGAATAACCTAGGGAACTCAAGGGAAAGTTAGGAAGGGGGGAAAGGGTTAAGGGAAAAGAGAATGTCTTCAGCTTAAGACTTCTATAGGACATCTGATTCAAAATAACCAGTGTTCCAAGCCTGGAGCTTAGGAGAGAGGTTAGAGCTAGATTAATAGATTTGGGAATCATTCTGTGTAGAGAATCCATGGGAGCCAATGAGATTATCAAGCAAAATAGTAGAGGTAAAGAATTTAGAGAGCACTTGGGACCCTCACATTCACCAGAGGCACCAAGGATTGCCCAGACAGACTGGAAGAGAATCAGCAAGGCAATGACATGAAACCATACTGAGATATACAAGACCCTGGGGGACAAAAGGAAGAAGGCCTTTTCCCTCCTCTAACATGATACACATGAAAAAAATCAAAATATATTATGTGCCAAGTTTGAGATACCTCAGGCATTAAGTAAGTGCTTTAGCAAGCAAAGTGAAGGGAGAAAAATATCTGGGAAATTGAGATGGGAGATAGGTCTTGATGATTGGGTTTGTGGGAGGGGCAAGGAAAGGCCTAAACAGGAAGAATAACCTACCCAGAGGTGGGAATCATAAGGGGTGATGTGGTGACTAGACCAAATTGAATCTAAATGCTTCTTTGGTCTCTCCCAGCCTTTAAGAGACTAATATTTCCATTGGTAATCTGGAATCAATTTATTTTCTATTATAGGCAGAAGAGTGTCTGGTGTATTACCTGTAATACTAGTTTCCATTTTTATATCATTAACGTGTGCTTGCTTAATCTTTTCTGAGGGCTCCTCTTTGACAACCCTTTTCTACCAGAAACACTTTTATTCATCTTCATTTCATATCTACAGCCACTTCAACATCCCATTCTCTCTAGAGAATAATTTGGGTAGGAGAGAGAAGGAAATTTTGGGAAAGGGCCTTAAGTATTTCACCCTTGCCAACACAGCAGTTCCAGTCTGAATCCCTAAAGCAGCCCCAGCTTTGCATTTTCACCAGCTAGTTAACATAGTGCCAGATAAACCAGTGAGGGGTCCTCAAGACCCAAGTATCTACTTAGAACCTCAGTATGAATGTTCTTAAAAGAATTGTATTGCCACATAGGGCTAGTTTGCTAGCTAGGAGAATTAGGTGGCAGGTTTAATGCTGTCTTTATTGTGGGGCAATTTATGATCACTGCATTTGTGGAAAGACTATTCATAAGCAGTCAGGAAGTTTAAAACAGATTTTTTGGGGGAGAATGATACATTGAAAGAGAAGATGGTATGAACCTGTACTTTGCAAAACATTTTTTAAGGGGTGGCTAGGTGGCGCAGTGGATAGAGCACCGGCCCTGAAGTCAGGAGTACCTGGGTTCAAATCCAAGTCTCAGACACTTAATAATTACTTAGCTGTGTGTGTGGACTTGGGCAAGCCACTTAACACCATTTGCCTTGCAAAAAAAAACAGCCTTAAAAAAAAGCAAAACATTTTTTACAACCCAGCTGAATATATTTTTAAACAAGTTTTAAGAAAATCTCTTAAATTGTGTTTTGAACTGTTGCTTGGGGAGGGGGAGAGTTACCTCTGTGTTTTACAAGGAAAGACGGTAGAAAAAGAAGATAGGGGCCTACATGAATTTGGCAGTTTATTTTCTTTTTCCCCCAGACCTTTCTGTTTTCATTCTCTCTCTCTCTCTCTCTCTCTCTCTCTCCCCCCCCCCCCCCCTTGTTTTTTGTTGTTGGGTTTCTGAACTTTCCCTGGAAGCTCTCTAGATCCTGGTGATAAATCTTGTAGAAACTTTGTCCCTGAAGGAAAGATGACAGAGAAAATGAACAGACTGGGGGAATACAAAAGGAAGTCATGATTGAACTGACTCTTTTTTGCCATAATTTATTTCAGCAACTATACCAGATCCTTACAGACTTTGATATCCGGTTTTATATGTATGAACTGCTTAAGGTAAGTGACATTCATAAGTAGTCAGGAATTTTAAAACCAACTTTTTGGGGAAACTGATACACTGAAAGAGAAGGTTGAGTGGGTGAACCTGAACTTCTCAGAACCTTTTTTTACATCCTACCTGAATATACTTTTAGACAAGTTTTCAGAAAATGTCTTGAAATTAAGGTTTTTGATTGTTGCTTTCAGGGGACCCAAGTTACCTATGTTTTACAAGGAAAGATGATCAGATGACATTATAGTCATCTGATTATAGTCATTTACTAGCAATTGAACCCTCCTACTTTCGATAATTATTCATGCTTCTTTGATTTTTTTCAAATAAGTTCTTTTTTAGGATGAGACCTTTGGCCCTAGCTCTTCTCTAACCAGACACTAGTTTGATCCTCAGAAGGAACTGAGGAAGCACAGTGGACACTTGAGAGCCACAAGCTTTGTGAAACTTTGCAATATTTCTAAAGTTTACAAAGAAATTAAATAGTTCCTTAGTACCAAACAAATGGGCATAAACAGAATAAAATACTTATGAGTCAGTGGGTTATTGTCACTATGAAAGAAAATTATCAGAGCAAAATAGTTTTAATATTTTGTCCACAATTTCCAAAGCAAAATCCCGGAGTTGAATATTGCACTTTCTAAGGAAAAGGATTTAGAAGGAGCTCTGAAATGAATGTAATGTCAGGACAGCCAAAGCAATGCTTGTGAAGACTCCCTTCATTCCTTAATGTTTTTGTCATATGCCAAACCTTTTGGAGGCATCTCTTTGATATGTCTCCTGCTGATGAGGTGTACAACAAATCCAAGTTTGCATGCTTAGTAGTAAAGATCTGGCAAAATACTGATTCCAAAGGGAGTCAAACTAGAAAAAATCAACAATTACCTATGTGCATTTCATTTGTTACCTTGCAAAATCTTAAATCCCAATCCTGCTTGTTCCTAATCAGGTTTGGGAGTTTTTTGTTAGTTTTTTTTGCTAAGGTTGACTAATAACAAAACCAAACATGTTAACACAAGTAATAAATACTATAGGGGCAACTAGGTGGCACAGTGAATAGAGCACCAGCCCTGGAGTCAGGAGTACCTGAGTTCAAATCTGGCCTCAGACACCTTGGGCAAGCCACTTAACCCCATTGCCTTGCAAAAGCAAACAAAAAAACAGAGAGAGAGAGAGAGAGAGAAATGCTGTATAGTGAGTCAGTAAGAAAAATGTTAAGCCTTTATAACATCTCAGTGAAGCAGTGAAGAAAGTCATAGGGTGGAGAGTAGGAATAAGAAATGCTGACCCTGTTTTGCAGATGGGGAAAAACTGAAACAGTGAATTTGCTCAGTATTTCATTGAGAGTTGGTTGCATGTTAAGGGATGAGCTCCTAATTCAAATCCAGAATCCTTTCCATAGGAGCCTTGATTTTGTAAGATATTTTCAGCAAAACATTGAAATATCACTAAAAGAAGACTTCTGATGCAAAATATAAGCTTTCTTCTAGGCAGCATAGTCCCTAAAATAAAACAATGAAATGCCTGAACAGTTTAGTCTGGTCTGCAGTATCCTTTATGCCACAGCAGCAACTCAGAATGGGGAGCTTCCTCCCACTCCTGTGAGCCCAGCCTCTCTGACCACAGCAGGGCACTTCATAGCTGATGAGTGGGAGTGTTTCTGCAAAGGAAAAACAATACAGCTCCTGCCTGAAAACATAGGTGCTGAGAGAATGCAAGAGACTTTCATCAACAAAATTAGCTGTGTACTGTCAGTGCTTCTATGTGGAATAGCCTCTGAGCCATGTCAGTGTTTGACATCCCTTTTTACTAAGTTACAAGGATCTTAGTTTTAAGGGTTTTTTAGTTTAACTATCTCAGGACACAGTTCCCATGGGAGCAATTTTCCCTTTCTTGGGCAATATAATTAAAATATCTTGAGCCCCTTCATAGTAGTAGTCATAGAAAGAAAGCAGTGATTCTCAGAATGTTAGCCTGGAATTCTACTCAGAACACCTAAGGGCCCAGCCAAGAAAGGTGTTGAGTCCTGATTTGTTTACCTTCTCATGGCCTTCCTTACACACGAGGCTGGCTACTTGAACTGTACTTAGGGAGAATCTTCAATCAACAAATGGAATCATTTTTAAAAAAGATACTTGCTTAAAAAACGATGTAGAAGGAACAGAGAATTGAGAAGGCAGAAGAATATTTGGGATCAGAATGAGTATTCCTTTTTCAAAAAGGATTGCAGGAGAAGCAGGGGAAGCCTCAAAGCTTTCATTTCTTCTCTGATAATTTTCCTTAGCTTATGATAGCTTGGCATTTTGAATTGTCCTTTGGGACTCTTTAAGAGGAGGATTTGACTGCTGAGGGCCTCTCTGACTTTGGGCAAGTGTGAACCCAGTATTTTGTTTCTTCAGCTGTAAAAAGAGAAGGGACTCAATGGCCGGTTTCAGTTTCCTTCCTGTTCTAAATCTATGCTTGGAAGTTGGCAATTTTCTTGGATTCTTGGCAAATGATGAAGATTAAAGTTCTAGGGAATATTGACTGTGTGCTTTCAGACATTGTGCTCTGAAGAAGCCTGCACCTCTGCCCTCAGAGAGCTTGCCATCGGGGATAACAAATGAACACATGCTTCAGGGGAGCACAAAAGAGTGGACTGTGACCCTAGGCTAGGGGAGGCATACTCACTTCTGACCTGGTGGGGGTGGGCATCATTCAGTCCTAAATTCTCCATGAGGTTTGAGGTGCTTTTTTCTCTTCTGCTAGACCTTCAAACTACTCTTAACTACTAGAGTGTGGCTTCTGAGAGGTGTACATTAATCTTCTCTACTTCCTGTCCACAAGAGGACATCTTTGTTCTCAGCTGATGTGCCCTGGCTTCTACTTAATTATGGCAGAGGGGCCCAGGAGAGGCAGAGAGGGCTAGGACCAGACTGTGAGGGATCCATCATTATAGCAGTTTTGTCTGTGTTCTCTGTTGACTAGGCCCTGGATTACTGTCATAGCATGGGAATCATGCACAGAGATGTCAAACCTCACAATGTGATGATAGATCACCAACAGAAAAAGGTAACACTGTGCTGATGGGAGGCGGGGCGGGGGGGGGGGCATTTTTGAAGTCACTATTTCAAACCCAAGGAGGATACAGCTTCTTGTTGATTGACAGTCATGATTTTGTGGTTCTGTCCCATCTTTTAAGCACGTTAGTCCAAACCAGACTTCTTGAGTCAGCATATCCAGCCATCTGTAGGATGGGTGATGTTAACAGTACGTGAGGTTGGTCAGCTAGTAGTAGATTGGACAATCTTAGGAAAGGAGAAGCTAGTATAATTTTTTTTAAAAGCTGGAAAATAGCAGATCCCGAGACCTTTGTCCTAAAAAAAACCAAAACATCTAGCTAATAAAAATTAATAGCATTTAAGTAGAGCACTATAAAAAAAAATTGAGATGATTAGAAAATGTGGCATATTCCAATGTGTTGAACCATTATCTTAGACATGGGGGCAGAAATCAAAACATTTTTTGATGCATTTTTGTTTTTGTCCTTATCTTTAGCTTCGACTGATAGACTGGGGTCTGGCAGAATTCTACCATCCTGCTCAGGAGTATAATGTGCGTGTGGCCTCTAGGTACTTCAAAGGGCCAGAGCTCCTTGTGGACTACCAGGTACAACTTCAGGAGGACTCTTCAGGCCTAGTTGGTGGTCTGGGGTCCATTGGGCTAACTTCTGAGTGGGCTTGTCCCGGGGAAACCTGGGAGAGTTGGACTACAGCAAGCAGGCTTGTGTCAGCCTCACTCACTATGGCCTTCCTGGTCTCTTCAGATGTATGACTACAGTCTTGACATGTGGAGCTTAGGCTGTATGCTGGCCAGCATGATCTTCCGAAAGGAGCCCTTCTTCCATGGCCAAGACAACTACGACCAGGTGAGGAGACATTGATAGACTTTTCTTTGTGCTCTGCACTCAAAGAAGCTGTACCAGGGGAGCTGTTCTCCCCCTCCTCTTCCATTATTGCCAGAACTGCCTGGGTCCTGAGGGAGACCAGAGGCTGGTCCATTCTGTTCTACTTTGCAGCCTCTCTGGTTTAGATGGCCCCAATAGGCTGTCAGGTCTACAGAGGGGGAGCTCAAGAAAAGCAGGGCTAAGTTTCAACCTGTCTTTAATTTTCCCCTGACTGTCCCATCACAGGTGTAGGGGTAGGGGAATTGAAGGCTCAACATTCTGTCCATTGTTGCCTGTACCCCCTGAGAGAGCCAGAGGGGCATCTCTGCCACTCCTCCCTGAATTAGAGGGTGGGGAAGGGAGTGGCTGAGTCTTTAGCCTTCACCCCTGGTTCCTGCCTTCTTGGAAGCCAGGGGACTTTGGACAGGCTCTCTCTCTCTTTTTTAGAATTTTGCAAGGCAAACGGGGTTAAGTGGCTTGCCCAAGGCCACGCAGCTAGGTAATTGTTAAGTGTCTGAGGCTGGATTTGAACTCAGGTCCTCCTGACTCCAGGGCTGGTGCTCCATCCACTGCACCACCTAGCCACCCCTGGACAGACACTCTTGCAGATTGGCACCTCTCCTTTGGAGTTCGCAGGCTTGGGGAGGTCCAATCTCTTGGAGAACTGGGGCTCACTGGGAAAATGACATGATATTGGTGCCGTGGTTGATAAGTGTCCTTTGGGCATGTAGGGATCACTTGCCTCCCCATCCCTGCCATAGAAGTAGAGCCTTCATGATCACCCTTCAATTTACTTCCCAGTCTCTGTGTACTAGCAGCTCCCAGCTATTCAGTCTGCCACAGTCCCCTTCCCCTTCCTTTCTCCAGACTCTTCTCTTAAGCCCTTCCCATCTGGCTGCCGACCTCATCATTCCACCAGGACTGTATCCTCAGGCTCCCTGAACTCTCTGCCACCATGGATGCTACTGATCCCCCTCTCCTCCTTGATACTCTCTTCTCTCTAGGTTTTCAGGACAATACTCTCCTGATTCTTCTACCTGACTGCCTCTTCTCAGTCTCCTTTGCTGGATCCTCATCCAGATCATACCCTCTCACCGTAGGTGTCCCACAGGGTTCTGTTCTGGGCCCTCTTCTCTTCCTCCCCTGTATGTTGCCCTTGGGCGTCTCGATGTGGATGATCCTCAAATCTACCTTTCCAGCCCCCAACTTCTGCTGATCTCCAGTCCGCATCTTCAATTCCTTTCAGACCTTTTGAACTGGATAACCAGTAGACATCTTAAATGCAGTATTTCCAGAACAGAACTCATTATTTTCACCCAATCCCTTTCTCCCCTATTACTGTAGAGGGCAGTACTATCTTCCTGGTCCCTCAGGCTTACAATCTAGGCGTCATTCTGGGCTCCTCCCCCCCTCTCACCCAAGGCCTGTCAATTCACCTTTGCAGCATCTCCCAAATCCAATCCTCTGATATTCTCTCCTGACATTCCCACTACCACATTTACAATGAATGATAATGTGTAGCACACTGGGAAGCTTGGATGCCCAATTCATTCTCATTGTAGTCGAGGATAAAGACTTAATTTGGAAGCAACATAGCAATCAGTCATTGTGGCAATCCTACGAGAGCTTCCCCAAAAGCTGGTGGGAATTTGCTGCATGGTGGTTTTGTTACATCTGTGTTGTGTTTCAGCTTGTCCGAATTGCCAAAGTCCTTGGTACAGATGAGTTATATGGATATCTGAAGAAATACCACATAGACCTGGACCCACACTTCAATGATATCCTGGGGCAGTAAGTAAGAGAGTGGGAGGACTTTATGGTTGAGCTGATTTCAGAGCTAGATGACAAGATTTGATAAAAGTGCAGCTTTAAAATGGCTTCTGCTTTATAGTTACATTGAAACTAAAACTGAACATTTTAATTTTTCATTGTGAGCCATGTAAATATCCTTTATTTGTCGGTAAATCAGAACTTTTTCTCCAGACAATATGAATATCTTGATTAGTCAGCATTAATAATCCTGGTTAACTCTATAGAGTTAAACAAAGGTAAAATGTAGAAAAGTGAAGAATGAGGGGGAAAACCAGGTCTTTTCCAGGAAAAGAGCTTTGTGAAACAATGGAAAGTATTATTGTAAAATTAGTAGCACTTCATGGAGGAGGTTTATTTACTACAGTGTAACCGTTTATAAAATATTGCACAGTCCTTCTAGGAACACACACCAAAGCATGTATTCTAAAAGTAATAATCAGGGTTGATTTATTGAAATTGCTTCATCACAAAATTGCATAAAGAATTGGGGGATATAGAAGAAAAACTCTAAATCAAATTTGAAAGGTTTAATGAATGAAAGGGGTTTGTTATTTTGATGTAGTCTTAGCCCTGGTAGAACTTGGGAATTACTTTAGTTCAGACACTAAGGCTTTATTCATCCTTCAGACACTCTCGAAAACGCTGGGAAAACTTCATCCATAGTGAGAATAGACATCTCGTCAGTCCCGAGGCCCTAGACCTTCTGGACAAGCTTCTGCGCTATGACCATCAACAAAGGCTGACTGCCAAAGAGGCCATGGAACACCCTTATTTCTGTAAGTGCAGAGCTCACTCTCTAGTTTGTATAAAGTTAGAGAGCATTGGAGGCTTGAGGGATAAATGTCCAACTGTCCTTGGAAACCATCATCAGCCAGTCCCTTCTGTCTCATACTAGGGAAGTCTGTAAGATGTCTACTTCCCCTTGAAGAAATGGGACTATTTACAGAACTGGAGAACATTAATTTGGATAGAATTTGTTGCCTGTGTGCTGTTAATTTAAAAGTTATGGAGCACCTAGGTGGCTCAGTGGATAAAGCACCAGCCCTGGAGGCAGGAGAACTTGAGTTCAAAACCAGCTCAGACACTTAATAATTGTCTAGCTGTGTGATCTTGGGCAAGTCACTTAACCCGATTGCCTCAAATAAATAAATTTTAAGTTATGGAACGTAGTTAATGTTGACTTACTGAGACAGGATCGGGGCTTATTAAAAATATATTAAAATAGTCATATAAAAGTGTAACACTAGGAAATGAGTATTTGCAAAAAAAGAAAGCAAATTGGATTTTCTGGTCTAACTTAAGCTTTTAATATTAAGGCTTGTGCAGTTTAGGTGGAGGCTTCACTGTTGTGAATTTTTATAGTCATTTGAATTTCAAGGTGTACTAGATAATTTTAATTATCCCTTCTGTGATTGGGATTGCTATTTGTGATGATAGACAAAGAGCTCAGGGTCTAGGGAAACCAATTGTGCTTCAATTCACTAAATTGGGATTGAAGCCACTGGTCACTCTGTCACTCTGAGTGACTTCTGTGCCTTAGACTGTCTGAGGAGTAGAGACATGAGGCAGAGCATTGTGCACTCAGGGCAGGAGCTGAACTGAGAGGATCCTTCCTCAGGTACTGCTCTCAAATCTCTGAAGTTCCTTTTCCTTATTTTTAAAATGGAGTTCAAACCTGGGAGGAGTTCTGTGAAGATCAAAGGGGATATTACATTGAAGGCACTTTGTAAAAGCTTAAAGTCATATCTATAGGTCAGTATTTTTGACTGGTAAACAGTACCAACAGCAAACTTGACTGTAGAGTCATGAGATCTTAGCCTTAGAGGAGGAGCCAGGGTTTCCTTTGGCCTTTGGGTTACTTTATATTCAGAGGTCACAGCAGTTCTGGGAAATGTTAATAACGGATCAAATGGTTATATGGTAGGAATGGTTAAACAAGTTAGAACATATGAATGTAATAGAATACTATGGTTCTATAAGAAGTGGTGAAGGAGATAGTTTCAGAGAAACTAAGAAGACTTGAATGAACTAATGTAGAGTAAAGTAAACAGAATCAGGAGAACAATTTACACAGTAACAACACTGTAAAGAAAAAAACTTTGAAAGACTCAGGAACTCTGATCGTTATAGTGACCAACCACAGTTCCAGAGGCCTTGTGGTGAAATGGACTGTCCTCCTCCTGATAAAGAGATGTGAAGGATTCAGAATGTAGACTGAGGCAAAGGCATGTTTGTTTTTTGGACATGACCAAAGCAGGAATTTGTTTTGCTTTACTGAGGATGAGGGTAGATAGGTAGGAGAAAGAATAATGTGTACCTGAAAATTAAATTGAATATTTTTAATTGATTTGAAGAATAATTTTCTGACCTGTTTTTGTGAAGTTTTCTTTTTTCTTTGAATAGTATTTATTCTTCAACAACACATTCATTTTTTGCTTGTTGATCTTTTTTCCTATCTTTCTGGATCTCTTAGCATTTGAAATGAAAAAAAAATATCTAAGAGGTCCTGGCCACCTACCTTACCTTTTCCCCTTGGCTGACATTAATTTTACTCTTTTGTAGACCCTGTGGTGAAGGAGCAGTCCCAGCCAAGCTCAGAAAATTCTGTGCTCTCCAGTGGTCTTACAGCAGCACGATGAAGACTGGAAAACGACGGGTAATTCAAGATTGATGATAACCAATAAAACATCCAACCAAAAAAATCTTGAAGGAAAACTACAGTGTGATATGAGAAATTCTGATCATTCCTTCTAAACGCAAAGAAGAGTTAAGAATTTTCTTTAGTTTATCAAAAAAAAGAATTCCCAGTAAACAGGGAATAGCCTACAGTCTGGCATACTTTAAGATCTAGAGAAAGACCTCTTTCCTTTGGAATGAATGGGAGATGAGAAGTTCAGAGTTGTTGGTAATGTCTTTTCATTTTACAGGAAAACACCATTCAGTTGACCAACCCAGCCAACAAACTGATTTAACTTTTCAAAGGGAAACTGGGGAGAGCTCAGACAACTTCCTGGCTTCTCTCTAATATCTTGGCTCTGCCTTGCCAACAAACTCTGACTTTTTGCCTTCCCATCTATTCCAAGGTGATCCTGGTTTCCTTTGGTGAGATCCAGGCTCAGGTTTTAGCAAAATGGCAGCCACCACTGATGCAAAGGAGATACTGAAAGGGGCAGCAATATCGTTCTTTCCTTTTTTTTTTTAAGCTTTTACAAATTCATATTTTACACATTTTCTTAATGGCCTGAGCTCTCCAAGGACTGTCCCTCATCACTGCAGTTTTCCTTTAAGTCTCCAAGAAATGAGAATGAACTGAGATCTTTGCTGCAAAACAGTCCTCTTGGGTCTCATCTGTCATCACTTTTGGTCTCTTGATGTCACTGCCCAGGGCAGTCATTCCCATCAAAAAATTATATGTGTAAGTGTGTATACCCCAAAGCTCACTGCATCCAGCACTGGTTTGTATGCTTGTAAAATCCGTGGGTTTGGGGGTTTGTTCTTTTTTTCCTGGCTTAGCCTTTTTCTGTGTCAGTGGTAGGAGAATCTCACAGAATTTCCTTGCTCTCAGTGTACACATATTTTAATATTGAAACATAGGCTTATTGTTTACAGCTAGCACTGTCGAGGAAGAAAAAACAGTGCCTCGTAATTGGGGTAACTAGGTTAAAACTAGTGGCCACCCTGGTTTATAAAAGGAAAAAGAGTGTGCCACCTTAGTTCATTCAGAAAAGACTTTGGATAAAGTATTGATGAGGGAACATCTTCCCCTTTTCCTCCTTTCCCCTGTGAAAGAAATTAATTCTTGTGGAAATCAGAGGAATGTATTCTTTCAAGTTCTGATGTATTAGATGCATAAACCTACAGTATTCTACTTGAATGAGATAAAAATATCATTCATAGGTCAAGAATCTGGACTAGTATTGGAAAAGCCCTGAAATAACTAGGTTACTGAGGAAGGGCCTGGGGTGGGGGTGGGGGGGTGGGCATGAGAATGTAGGACTTCAGTTAAGGAAAAGAGTGGCACCATTGGAGCAGGTGTGAACAGATTGGAATCCAGAAGGCTAATCCACCTGTGTTAGCAGAGGAACCTGAGCGCTATGATGCATTTTATGGGCGAGCCCTTGAAACTTGTCACCAGCACTGTGTAACATGGGTTGCCCTGTGGATCACAGCTGCCTCTTGTAGGTAGGTCTCTGCTGGAAAAAACTAGCCAGCAGCTGTGGAGACTTTACACATTTAGGCTAGATCTAGAAGTGTCTACCACCCTTTAGGATTTCTTTATTAACTATTTAATAATGCCATACTTTTTTATATAAGGTTAGATTGTTTGTTTGAAACATCTGTTTACATTCCATATTCCAATAAAGACATATTGGTATTGGTAGCAGGTCCTATCTATAAATGTAAATTCTATTTTGTCTTCTGGTCTGTGGGAATTTAAAGTGCAAAAAAGCAAAAACAAAACCCCAAAACACAAATTCCATTCATGTCAAGGTGAATTTACAGATGAGGAAACAAATTCCATAGCCAGGAAATGCAAAAGGATAAGGTTCTCATACTACCACTCTCAGGTCTACATTGCCTATCCTGCATATTGACCTATATGCCCAACTCTACCTTAAAATATAAATTAACTGAGTTATAGGATGTTTACATACATACATATATATATGTGTGCGTGTGTGTGTGTGTGTATGTGTATATATCATCCTGTATCAGAATACAAAAGTTTCCTATAGCCAGCTCTTGTACCTTTTCCTAGAGGGCAGTTCCAGAGCCAATAAAGGCTTCCTTAAGGGAAATGAGTTATTTCTTTAGCTTTCTGCTCTTCCCCCTGCCCCGGAAATAGCATCCTCTATGGAACCATGCAGAGCCCACCCTTAAGATGGGGTGGGGGGAGTTTCTTAGGCAAGTCCTGAAGCAGTACTCGTTTTCCTTTTTTTTCCTTATTTTCTCTCCAAAGTAAAGAACCATATTCAGAAGGAAAGTCACCTGATTGATCTGATCTCTCTGTGCTTCCCTTGCCTTGACTCACTCCTGAGTATCTACAATCCCACTTCACTGGCCTGTTGGTGGCATTTTTAATCTCAGCTTTGACACCGGATTAGATCCTTATTAGAAAGAGCACAGAAAAAGCTTGTGAGCCATCCACCCTTTCTGTTCGAGCAGTTTCCCAGCAGGCCTTGTCTGTCTTTCCACTGCTTTCCCTTACAGTTTGGTTGTTCTGCAGGATAGTCAATATGGTCTGCATATTTACATACCCCTACCTCAAAACAAACAAAAAGCTAACTGCCCTAAGCTGTTGGGGCACTAAATTTAATGTAGGGTCAGATGCTTTTCTTCTGGTTAATCACAGCTGCCCCAAAGGGCATTACTTGATTTAATGTAACTTATTACCTTATCTTAGAAAAAACCTTGGTGATCTATAGGATATCCTTAGTCAGTGGTAATTCTTGGACTAGATCACCTCCCAGTCATTTTAAATTGAAATTCTAGCTGATAAATTGCAACAGAAGCAAAGTGCCTTTGGTCAATGGAGAGTAAATCTATACTTTCCTAAAGAAGGGCAGAAGAACATGGAGAGAATGGAATGGTATTGCTGTTAAAGTTAGTATTTAACAGCTATCTCAGGTACTACCCATATCCCTAAGCCCAGTTGGGTGGGATTAATATATGTGATGGTTTATTAACAATGAATAAGCATCATTTCAAAGCAAATTTTTTTTTTATTCAAAAGTTTTTTGGAGCTGCTAAAGACAGTGAAGTACTTGTAATAGTTCACTTCTCATAGACATTAATTAGCCTTACAGAAGAGCATGCTTCCCCCTCACCTGTCCTGGAATTGGACAGTAATAAAGTGAGACCCATCCTCATCTTTGTTCCTGCCCCCACCACCACCATGGGTCATTAGAGTAAAAGAGAATTAAGAAGCCCAGTTTGTCAAGCCCAGTTTGTCAACCTCTTGATGAAATGGGGGTCCTTCAGCTGAGTGTCCTAGTCAAGGGATTCTGTGCTTCAGAATGCTGGGGAGGCCTGGGGCAGGTAGTGTTTATTAGTGAAAGTATCCCAGTGGTAGGCCTTCCAGTAAAACCCTTGCTTTTACAGAGGAGGATACTGAGTCCTGGGAAGGAGAAGGACCTTGACCATGGCAATATGTTAGGTTTTGAGTGATTTTATTACTGAGAATTGACTAGGAGTCAGGGATGATCTGAATTGAGAACCCTGCCTCAGGTACTTCCTAGTTGTGTGACCCTGGACAAGTCCCTGCACACTCATCAGTCTCAGTTTCCTCATCAGATGAGATAACCGATGTAAACTGAGTGCTTTGTGAATCATAAAGGTGGTCTGGATGGGCCAGCAAGGCCATCAGAATGAGTTTTTCTGGAATGCTGTGTTTGGAGAGGAACTAAGGAAATGTGGGGACCTTTGGCATAGGTCCTGCATGGTGTGCTAGGGCATGCCATGGTTTGGGGAATGTGTGTATTAAAAGAATCAATGTCCTACAAACCAAATCAGTAAAGAAGCAGGCACTTGAGGAGAGGAGAGGGATGCCAGAAAATACTCTTTAAAGAAAGCAAACTTGGGACTGAGTCAGCACAGGTGGGTTCTGAAAGTGTGAGCCACAAGTAGAGGGTCATCCTTTCAGAACCCAAGTGGGTAAAGTAATAGTCTAAGTTGGTACTGACCCCATGGAACAGACTGGACAGATCTGTCTGAAGTATGGGATGGAAACCCGGGGTTACTGCTGCCAAACTACGAAGGGCATGACCAGAGCATCTTGTTGTGGGAGGGGTGGGGAGGTAACAATTTAAAACCCAGGTGATGATGGTTAACTTGACTTGTTGCTGGATCTGATGAAACCTATGTTTAGAACAGACCTGTGATACCTTTTGTGAACCCTGCCTGCCTATAAACATGGCTAATAGTTTTAAAGTCTAGAGGCCATTTTATTTATATATATATATATATAGATAGATAGATAGATAGATAGATATATGTATATATTTTTTAGGTTTTTGGAAGGCAATGGGTTTAAGTGGCTTGCCCAAGGCCTCACAGCTAGGTAATTATTAAGTGTCTGAGACTGAATTTGAACTCGGGTACTCCTGACTCCAGGGCCAGTGCTCTATCCACTGTGCCACCTAGCCACCCCTAGAGGCCATTTAAAACAAACCACACTTGTTAAAATTGTCACAACAGCCTAATCTCAACTACAGACAAAAATTCCAACTCTTGAGTTTGATAAATTATTAGAAACTGAAAAAAAATATTGCTCTGTTGGAGAAAGAGGTGGATGAATGGGAAATGTAGTGAGGTAATATAGTCCTGTATTTAGTCTCCAATAGTTGCTATACTAACTGTGGTTATTAACTATGGATTAAGTCCCCCACCCCCATACCCTGGAAAGTGGAAACCCACCTCAGAAGGAACATATAAGTGATGCATACTATTTGGGGAGAGAAATAGTAGCTAATAATAAAGGTTTAATTGAGTAGGGATTTTTTTAAAAGTCGTCTTTTTACAGTACCAACAAAAGGGCAGTTTTTCCTGCTGGCCGTCTTGGCTGAAAATGGTGCTTAAGACTTTGGGGACAAATTGTGAAGCCCACCTGGAAAGCTGGATAAGCCATCAAGAACTAGAAATGCTGACTGTCACCTGATGTCCGAAAAATCACACCCAAGCTGTGAACTAGTTCAGACCAATGACTCCTTAAGATCCGTGGCCACATATCACTGTCTGATCTCTGTGCTGCTGCTACTTCTGCCCTTAGAGGAAAGGGGAGAAAAACTCCATGTTCAATCAAGCATGTTTTCATAAATAAAAATTTTAACAACCAAATGATGTGGGAGACTTGGCTGCTGGTCGCTATGAGAACCTTAATTCTTGCATTTCCCATTTCTTGAGTCTAATTCTTCAGATCGTGTACATGGTGTTTGCATTTGATTCCCATGATTTGAAGGAGTTGGAGGGGATCCGGTTCAGAATTTGCCCTTTTGCTGTAGACAGCATCACTTGGAAGAAATCTTTGGGCATGTCCTACCTTTTCAAATTGAGTGTCTTATTCAGCTGCTCACTTTTTGAGTGATATGGGTGGCCTACAATGCTGCTTTCAGAGCATGGGCAATAAATTGGCAGTAGGTTTTGCTTTTCATTTTTAAGTTAAAACATGCATAATTCTTAAAACACTTTTCCCTTTCAAAGTCAGAATCCTGAAAGTTCAGCTTCCTTTCAATTTCTTCTCTATATTCCTGCACATCCTCATTCCATCCAGATCTCACAAGGAAAAGCTCCCAAGGCAAAGAACTTTTTAGGATTATTCATCCTACCTTCCCACATCCTGGAGTTTTAGGGAGGCTTAATTATTTCTCCTCAGTTCTTACACCCCTGCTTTTATAGATTCATCATTATCTGAGTAGAAGCCATACTAATTTTTTATCTTAAAAAATAAAATTTTTACAAAATGAATTGACTGCAGACACGAATTTCTCAGAGAACCTTGAGGGTCATCATCTCTTCTGGTTCAGTTGTGAGACAACTTTAAAGAGCTTTTTGGTATGTTTCTGGCTGTACGACTTTATCACATGAGTTTAGAGGGATGGGAGAAAATATGCCTCTTTTACTTCTTGGACCTCAAAACCAAATTCTTGCTCTTAATTCCCCCTCTCCTTTAAAAGAATAGATTATTACAACCCAAAAGACTTAACTCCTTTTTCTCTCTGGGGATTCCTTGTCTTAAAGAGAGGGGATCCAGAGTTTGGCTGCTTATTTGGTTGCCAGTCTTCCCTTGATGGTAACCCCCAAACAACCCCTTAAACAGCCTCTAGAATCTGGAGAAGCCTAGATCATAGGGCTGTTAAGAGGTATGGAGAGGCTTGTCAATCCATAGTACAGCAAATCACTGAACCCTATCCTAATGATGGGCATGCTGACGCAAAGCTTGCTATTGAGAAGCAAGGTGGAGAGGGCAGAGGGAACTAGAAGAAAGCCCGGAGCGATCCTACACTCATCCAACAAAATGACCAGTATGCTCTTTAACTTGCACTTGGAGCTGGTTTTGTGAATATAAAGTTGATATTCCATCGATCAACCAGCCTAAATAGTGGTGGAGGCATGCCCTTTGAAGTATGATGAGCCTCACTAACCTCATCTCTTCCTCCTCCTATCTTTCTCCCCAGGTCTGATGCTGTTTCTCCCACTTTTCCATAAGCAGAACAAGAACCAAATCAAATGTCTTAAAACGTGTGTACAGAGACCACATGCAGCGGACAGACACGTCATGGTGACAGGTTACGAGAGCAGGAACCACACCAGCTGAATGGCAACCAACAGTTTATAAAACAAACCTTACTTCTGAATGTAAAAGGTTCATACGCCTTTGACTTCCTGTTGACTTCCTTCTGACCCAGAAAGCATGGAAAATGTGAAGGGTATGCAAAATGGTTGTTGGTTAATGTTGCTCCCCACTTCCTATATCCTCACCTCAACCCATTGACCTTTGGCCCCATGGTCCCCCTCCCCCCACTTCCCCAGCAAACTGTATTAACTAGCTGGCCACAAACTCCACAGTGGGGAAATGGGGGGAACTATATGGCATGATGGACAGTTATATATTATAATTAAAAATTATATATTATTGAATAAAAGTTTTAAAAGAAATGTATGAAGAGTTTTCAGTATGGAAGGAGCTATGAGCTGAGACCCAGAGGGGCAGCTGAGAATTCCTGAAATGGTTGTGTTGAAATAGTGACCCCGGTGGACGGGGTCCTGTCATGTTCTTGGCCAGAATGGAACAAGGACAGATCTAGGAAAAGATTGTGACAGAACAGTTTTGTCTAAAGGGACTCCTCGGAAAGATGTCGAGCATGAGAGGTATTTGGTGAGCTCATTCTAGGGATTGGGCTCACCTCAGAGAGTGGGGAGCAGGAACATTCAGTGAAATGTACACATTTCACTTTATTCTCTAAACTCCCCCTGTTTTAATCTTCACAGGCCTTGATGAATAAGAGCAGCCTGTCTCATCATAGGGAAGAATCTTTTCTTTCCCCAGCAGGTTGTATCACTGGCTATTATTTTAGCTAGCAAATAAAGCTTGCTTTGCTCTGAACAGTGAACTCAGGAAGATTATTTAGCTTTTCCCTTCTCTTCCCATTCATCCTCCTTTCCATCCCACATGTGCCATCCCACACCTTCCATCTTCCCTATTTCTTCCTCGCCTCACACCCCTAATACTTCTGAAATAGTTTTGCCATAAGGGTTAGAAGCTTTAGAGAGAATAAGTCCTTTATCCTGGATAGGGGTCTCAGATCTGTGGGCCTGCCTATTTTTGAACACAATCTGAAGCTTGAAGACTTCAGTGAAGTAGAATTATAAGACAATGGATCAGCAAAATAAGTGACTGTTCCACATGGAAGAAGGGGACAAAACTGGAAAATTTGTTTTAAAATAGCCCCACCCCTTTTTTTTTTTTTTTGCCTTAAGCAAAAGTCAAGTCAAGGCCTTTATTTCTCTCCTGCCCCTCACCCTTCCAACACAAACAGATCCAATAGAAAAGAAAGTTGGTGAAAATGGGAGATGATCTGTTTTCCTTAATTCTGTCTTTCCACCCCAGTTATAAGGAGCAATAGGAAAAAAATTTAAATTCCTGAGTATTTAATTGAAGCAGATCAGTTATGATGTAACCTCAGTCTCCATTACTAGTCTGTTCCCACGGCATTATTCTTTGTTTCAACAAGTGCTTATCTTGAAATAATGTAACTGTAAACAGGTGTGTATACCCTTTTTCCCCCCAACATATAGGGGGTGGGGAGTTAATTGCCAAGATGAGTAGGTTCCTTTCTTATCTGTGACTTCTCAGAAGTATTGGAGCTTGAGGCTGTAGCATTTTCAGCTAATGAACTAAAACCTGGGATATTAACAAAAGTATTAACCTAGTAGAACTCTGTACAACTGAATTTTGTGTTTCCTGGCACCCCCTCTTGCTTCGTTTTCTTCTAACATCCCCCAAATTCAAGTTCTCTATTGTAAGGCTACCTCTGATTCAAGGTTCTGCTCATCATTATTTTTTGATTTCCTGACTCTTTAAAAATGCATTATAGTACCTCTTTATAACAAGTACCTCCCTGTACCGTACGTTTCCTACCTTCTAAACCTTACAGATGTGGTTCTTTGTATATGCGTGTATATATAAAACATGTATTTATTATCCGTGTGTTGGCCTGTGTGTGGATATATGTATCAATCCAAAGAATACTGTTATAGCTGGCGTGTATAGCTTATGGGTTGTCTTTTTTTTTTTTAAGCACCATGTGGATCTTTAATATAGACTCTGTCCTTTTAATTCAGGTCAGGGTCTTTCATAGCTTCTGGACCTGTTAAATGGAGGGGCGGTTGGTTTAGATCACAAGTTTTTAAGCTAAGGTTCTAAGACCCCTTAGTTCATGAATAGATTTTAGTGGGACCATGATCTTGGGTGGGGGGGGATGATGTCTTTATTTTCATTAATCTCAAACTGAAATTTAGTATTTTATTAAATTATTTACAAATATTATTTTGAGAAATTGGTCCATAGGCTTCACCAGGCTACCCAAATGTCCAATGATTCACATTAAAAAAAATGAAAAATAAAATAAAAGATAACCCCTGAACTAAACAATCTCCCACTAGAACTAAATGATCTTTTTCAACCCTAACATTCTATGGCCCCACGATCACTTTTCAGTCTGGGCCATGATTATCAGTGTGCTGAACCCTGGAAATACAAAGATAGACCAAAAAAAATAAAAGTTCTAGTCCCTGCTTTCAGCTCCCAGTTTAATGTGGGAAGGCAAATACAAAAAACCATGTACAAATAAGATTTTATATATAAATATATATATATATATATATATATATATATATATATATACACACACACACACACACACACACACAGGATAAATTGGAGATAATCATCAGTGAGAAGGGATTAGCATTAAGATAGCTTGGGAACAACTTGCAGAAAATAAGACTTTTTTGAAGCTAGGAAACAGATTAGGAGGGGAAAGGGTTTCAGACATGGCATGGTATAAGAAGATTGGAAAGGAAGGAAGCAGGTTCTAGAGGTAATAGAGACCCTCCAGAGTTAGAGTTCACTGAATTTGAACTTCCATTTCCTGGAAGCCCAGATGTATCAGAGAACCATGTTGACATGAAGGCAGATGTCAGATGGGGAGATTTCAGGTGGTTGGGAAAATGCTTATTAGTAAGAGCAATTACCTTTTTGGTCTTTTGGCTTGAAAATGAGGTCTTGAGGTTTATTTGTTCAGGTAGCTGGTCATTCAATAGGGTTCCTTCACTTAGTACTCATCAAATCTCCCCAGATCCATGCTCAAACAACCACAAGTGAACAGGAACATAAAAGGCACTTCTTCCTATTTGTTTTTTAAGAAAGAGGCATGCTCCTGACTGTGGGAAAAGGAATCCCATCATTCCCTCAAGTTTCAATTTGGTAACCTTACTGATAGAGTTTGCAACAACTTTTAATTTCTTCCTAAATTCCTGTTATATTGTCAATCCATTAAACATTTTATTAAGTCCCTGGCTCTATGCAGAGAACTGTGCTGGGTCTTAGGGGAGAGATAAAACTGAGAAATACTTTAATCTTTGTCACTGTGGAACTCAGAGTCTTGCCAGAAAGCACAAACCACATACAACCATAGTGTTACCGAAATACAAAAACAAAGTGTTCTCTGGAGGTGGGAGAAGGTCATTACCCATTGGAATGATTCAAGGAAGGTTTTTGGAGAATGTGACCTTTGAGTTGGGCTTTACAAATTTGATAGGAATTCAAGAGGGGAAGAGGGAGAAAAGTGGGACCGTCCAGATATTGGTAACAGTATGAATAAGAGCTACTGATCTCCTTGTCCCAAGGAATTGGTGAGGATGAATGAAATGAGAGGATGAAAAGTTCTTGGGTGAGCAATATCTTACACAATATCACTATAGCAATAAAAACAAAATTTTTAAGCTTTCAGGGTTGCAAAACTCTTTAGATAGATCTCTTTTTGGTCTCACAAGAACCTGGAGAGTTAGATTCTATTTGCATTGTTTCCATTTTAAAGATGAGGAGATAGAAAATAGATTAAGCAATTTCCTCAGAGTCATATAATAAGTGTCTAAGGTGGGATTCAAAGCCTGGTCTTATTAACTTCAAGGTCCAACACTGCTAATATGATAGCTTGCATTTTATATGGAACTTGAAGGTTTGCAAAGCAAATTACAAATATCTCATTTAATCCTCATAACAACCCTGGGGATAGGTACCATTGTTAACTCCATTTTATAAATGAGGGAACTGTGATCCACAGGTTAAGTGACCTACCTAATGTCACACAGTAAGTTTGAGGTTTAAAACTCAATTGTTTCTGAGGATTTTGCTGATTTGAGATGTGTTGGAATACTTAAATGCATCATTACTTTAAGGTTGTGGATTTTTTGGTTTATTTAAATATTACTGTGATTGGCCAAAACTAAGGAAAAGGAAGTAAAGACAGTTGGAAACCATTGATCCCTTAAGGGGGATTAGCAGCTGTATCAGTGACAGCTGTAATATAAGCCTCCTTGAGAGGATGATAAGTAAGGAAAGGCATAGGAACGTGAGAGATTACCTGGGGGGGGGGTCATACTCCCCAAGAGAGGGCTAAGGGCTGCAAGTTTTAAAAGCACCTGTCTACAAATCCTTAGAAACTCAGAGTCCCCTGCTAATAAATCACCTAGGACTAGCAGTGGAGAACCACAATCATTTAATGCCACTTAATTGACTTCCAGATCAAATGACCCAGTCATCATCCAATTCCACCTTCATTCCATTGAAACTTTTCCATTAGGATCATCCCATTTAGGGAGGGAGTCAATCCCAACTTTGCCCATAATTGGTTATCACAAAATTAGCAAACATATAGCACTTTAAGACTTATTATTTCATTATATTGTGTATATTAATTCATTAAATCCTCATAACAACCCTGGAAGATAAATGCTCACATTATTCTAATTTTACAGATAAAGAAACTGAGGAGGACAAAGGTTCAAATGAGTTACTCAGAGTCACGGTAGTGTCCAAATGAGATTTAAAATTTGGTCTTCCTGACTCCATGTTCAGCATTATCAGCTACAACTACCAAACTACCTCTCATTCTATAAAGAGGAGAGTAAAATATATGCCTGATGATGTTTGGAGGTAAAAAAAAAAAAACAAAAAACCCAAACCTTTGTGATTCCTTAGATAAAAAAATGAAGAATTTTTTGCTAAGGTCAGTGACAAATGAAGTTACATCAGCAAAATTCTCAGTTTTTATAGAAAATAAGTTGTGAGAGTAGGTAGGTTGCTTACATACAATCCTCCTACAATTCTTTGTTGAAAAATGGAACTCAAAGGCCTATATGATTTCTGGCATTTTTCAGTAAAATTGAAAAACCAACTATAATCGAGGGTCCCCCTTTGACAATTGTGGTAATGAGAATCTTACACAGTTTTGCTTTTCCCATTACTACCAGAGTGAGGTAAGTGACGGCCAATGTTAGACTCTCCCATGTTACAGATGAGGAAGCTGAGGCTCCAAGCAAGAAAGTATATACTTTCAGTTCCACAACTAAGGAATGTCTGAAGCAGGATATGAACCTGCATCTTCCACTATTCTAGATTGTATTTAGTTCCACAATTTTAGTTAGAATCAGCAAACACCAGGTGCTTAATGTGGCCTGCACCAGACACTGGGGAGTTACAGAGATGAATGATTGCTGTTGTTCTTAAGGATTTAATGCTCTGGTGGGGAGGTGTTTACAAAGCCCTGGACCTAAGCTTGGATCCTCCTTGCATTTTACTCATTGTGTGACCTTAGGCAAGTTACTTAACCTCTGCCTACCTCCTTTTCTCTTCTGCTAAATGGATAGTTATGTGGATCAAAGGAATAATATTTGTAAAAAGCACTTTGAAGAATTTCTGGCACTTTTTGTTTTTGTTTTTGCGAGGTAAATGGGGTTAAGTGGCTTGCCCAAGGCCACACAGCTAGGTAATTATTAAGTGTCTGAGGCTAGATTTGAACCCAGGTACTCCTGACTCCAGGTGCTCTATCCACTGCACTACCTAGCCACCCCTCTGGCACTTTTTAAATGCTGATAATATCATCTGTATCATTATCATTACTATTAGGATTTCAGAGAAAGGCAGGTTCCCATATTCCAAATTCTACAGAATAAATCACTTCTTCAGGATGCAGGAGCACTTTAAAAACACAAAGAGCCCATTCCAGCAAGGGAGGTACAAGGGGAGTTGTCTGAACTTCAAGTCTTTTGTGAGTGCACAAGAAACCCAACCACCCATGCTTGTTAAAGGACTGAAGAAGATAGATGCTGAAGAGGAGCCCAAGGCAGGCAATTTTGTAAGAATCCTGTCGGAATTCCTATAATTCAAAGACAACCAAGACTGGCAAAAGAAATTTTAAGGACTGGGTAAAAATGGTCTTTCTGTTTTTTGGTTTTTGCAAGGCAATGGGGTTAAGTGACTTGCCCAAGGTCACACAACTAGGTAATTATTAAGTGTTTGAGGCCAGCTTTGAACTCAGGTCCTCCTGATTCCAGGGCTGGTGCTCTATCTACTATGTCTATCTTTTTTCTTTTTCTTAAGCTGTATTGAAGGGAAAGGAGGAGTAATGATGCAATTGGATTGTTGCTTGGGGGGTGAGCAGGATAATGAGAGATGACTGGAACAAAACCAAACCTCTCAACTTGCATTTTGTTTTTCTTTCCAAAGATAATGGCCTTTGGACCGGAAAGAATTGACCAAAAATAGTAGGGAGTTGATAGATAAGCCAGGCACAATATTGTAACTATTTCAATAAAACTGGTTTTCTTTGCAATCCTATATATTTTATACCTTGAAAAACATAATTTTGAGAAAGATTACATCTATAGGCTTCACCCACTCACCAATGGTATTCATATCACACAAAAGGTTCAGGGGCTTCAGTTCAATTATTTTCAGTCATGTCCACCTTTTTACAATCCTATTTGGGGTTTCTTGACAAAGCTACTGGAGTGATTTGCCATTTCCTTCTCCAGCTCATTTGACAGATGAGGAAACTGAGGCCAAAAGGGTGAAGTGACTTTCACAGGGTCACATACCTAGTAAATGTCGGAGGCCTGATTTTCCTGACACACTGGCGCCTAGCTGCACTCACAAAGATGCCATATGCCTTCAACAACAGATTATGCCAGACAAGCCACATTTCCTTTTTCAACCCCTTTCGAATCCTTTTTTCTAGGGAATGTAGTAGATATAGTTTAACCAGGGTTGACTGAAGTCATGGACAAAATCTCTTGCTCTATTTGAAAAAAGTATAAATATATGGGTTTGGGGAAATAGTCAATGACAACCCGAAGAGACAGGAAGGATGTGATTACTGTTTTCAAGGTTATGAAGGGCTGGTCAGTACAGGGTGGGTAGAAAATACAACAGATACTGTGTAACAGAGCTGGCCAAAAATGGAATCTGCTTCTCTAATTCTGTGGGTCTTCAAAGGAAGACTGGACTTGAATTCCTGCATATTTCTTGTCCAAGGACTCAGGTCTCTTCCCACTGTGACTTTATGTGATACCTGATTGACCTTACTCAAATGTGGGAGACACTGATGGAAAGCTGCAATAGATACAAGGTTTGTGTAACAGGAGGGAGTATCAGGAAAGGCTTCCAGCAAAAGTGGCACTTGAGTGATATCTCAAAGGAAAGGGGAATTTCTGTGAGATGGAGGTGAAAAGAGGGTACATATTCCAAGCAAAGGGGACCACCAGTGTAAATTCCTAGAAAATGAAGATAGAATGCCTTACATACAAGGATCAGCAATTGTTTTACTAGAGTGTAGGATCCTGAAGATAGTTTGAAGATTGTATAAGTCTTTAAAAGATAAACAGGGAGTTTTTTTTTTATCTAATTCTAGAATCAACAGGAAGACACTGGAGTTGATTGAATTACATGGTTAGAGCTAAACTTAGAGGGAAATTATTTTAGTAGCAGTTTCCAGGAAGCCAATTTGGAGGTTGTTGGAATAATCTAGGCAAGAGAGGATGAGGGCTCCCAAAAAAGTGACTAGATTGGGCCACTCATCAGATATGAGGAAGTGAGGAAAAGAGTTTGAGATAATTCTGAAATTGTAAACCTGGGAGACTAGAAAATGAGAGATTTCTTCTTTTTTCTTAAATCAACGTTTTATTTTTCCAATTATATGCAATGGTAGTTTTTCAACATTTATCCACTTGCAAATTTATGAATTTTACATTTTTTTCTGCTACCCTCCCTTTTCTCTCTTCACTCCCCATGGCAGCAGAATAGTCTGGTAAAAAGATGAGAGATTTCAACAAAAATAAAAAAAAGTTTGGAAGAGGAGGAAGAGGGCAATAGAAGATGAGTTCAATTTGAATACTTTGAATTTAAGATGCTTTAGAGACATCCAGTTCAAAATATCCAGTAGGTAATGGGTGAGAAGGAGACTAATGCTCAGGTGTGGATAGATGTGTGTGTCTGTGTCTGTGTGTGTGTGTGTGTGTGTGTGTGTGTGTGTGTGTGTGTGTGTGTATGTGTGCTCGAGATGATAGTTAGACCCCATGGGAGCTGATGAGGTTGACCAGAGTACCTAGGTCATTCATCATGCTCTTATATCACAATCATCCTGATAATATCACAAAGAATAAATCATAAAAGATAATTGAAGAGGAAATGATCTCTGTTTGTTGATAGAAAAAACTACCCTCAGGATTAAGTTTTACTGTTTGCAATTTCTTGGGATATCACAGAAAATGCTTTAAAAAAAAAGACATTCATTTTGTTTCAATCCATTCAAGCCATAATTTTCATTTAGGTTGTCAAATGTTCATCAATCTCGGTTTCTCCTTCTGAAAAAAAAATGCTTTCTTTTTAATAGAAACTGTTAGATTTTCAAAATTGGGAACAGGTTGCAATTGTTAATGAAATTGCCCCAAACAATTACTTCTTGCTTGTTGTGGGTGTTTTTTTTTCTTATCTGAACCTTATCATAGTAGTAAATAGAAAAATAGTATTTGTTTGGAGGATTCAAACCATGTCATATGAGAAATAGTTGAAAAAATAGAGATAAACTTCATGTAATAAAAGTTTCTATTTCATATACAGTCTTCTTTTTCTATGTATATTGATATGTTCATATGTGTTGATACTTGTTAAATTCATAATAAAAGAAATTTTTTGAAAGAAATCTGAGAAATGACTAGCTTGAAGAACAGGGCAAAGTGGCCGTGATCATTGCTAGTAAATATTTGAAGACTTGTCCTCTGGAAGAAGGGTGGTTATTCTGATCAGCTCCCAAAAGACAACTAGCATCCACAAACAGCAGCTACAAAAAGGGCAGATTTGGCTCCATGTAAGGGAAAGTTTCACAGAGGGTCTGGGAGCATGACAAGGAAAGATCAGGTGATGAAGACTTTTAAGAGGATTTTATATTTGATCGTAAGGTAATAGGGAGCCACTGGTATGTGGGGGAAAGTAGTGATGTAGAGCTGAGTGGTAGATGACCTAGAGTGGGGAGAGATTTAAGGACAAGTCCAGTTAGAAGGCCACAATAATAGAGGCAAGAAATAATGCAGACAGAAGGGCGGATGATAAATTTTGTGCGGTGACAGAAAATTGAGGATTACAAGCATGGATGACTGGGTAAGATGGTGGTACACTTGACAATGGTGACAAAGTTGGGAAAAAAAGGTTTAGAAGAAAGAATAAATTCTGGTTTGGATGTTTTAGCATGAGATACCTACTGAAATTGTCAATTCAGGATGTCCAACAGGCAGATAATTAGCTTAGTATATTAAATTAGGGCTAAATATAGACATATGGAAACATTAGAATAGAGATGATGGTTGAGTACACAAAACCTGATAGTTGACAGCCTAGGGAAAGTAGAGTGAAAAGAGCAATGAGAGAGGCCAGATAGAGCTTGGGGAACAGCCATGTTCAGTGGGAGTAACCTGGACAAAGATCTCACAAAGAAGACCCGGAAGGAGTGATCAGATAGGGAGAAGGAATTGACTCTATTCTATATTTTGTAAAACTGTTTGGAAACTTAAATGCAGATGGACTGGTTATGTGCCTAGGCACAGATTTCACAGAATATCACAGCTAAACAGAGGCAGGATAGATATTAAGAGAGATTATCTAATTTAGCAATTCATTTTGCAGAGGAAGAAAGGGAAAAAGAAGCTATGCTGAAGTGACATTGTCACTCAACAGCCACTTCTTTTTTCTTGCAGCATACATTTAGAGGCTACCTGTGGGCCCTGAACAAAGGGATTAATCATGTGGATTTACTTATAGCAATTCTGCTACCAGAAATAGTAGAAAGGTTATCCTCAAGGAGCCCAGACTTAGTGTCAATTAAATTGCAAAGAAATGATAGGAAACTATGCAATGTATCAATTCAGTTTGCAAAAATTGGACATTTACAAAACCCCTCAATCAGAATTGCATGTGTGAGCTCTTTTTCTTCTCTTCTTTAGATCATTAGACTTTTACTCTGGAACCCTGGAGAAAATAATTTGTGGTTTAGGTTTGGCTCACATCTAGGGTCTCTCCCCCTGAAAAGGGGGGGAGTACTAAATGTACAATGTAAATTAAAAAAAAATATAGACACAGCCAAAACAACTCGACAACAAAAACAAAGTCCCAGGAGCAAAGGACCATTTGGAATTTGCTGACAAAGTGCCAATCATTCAGCACTGAATGTTGCCAGGGGAACTTCATAAGGTGACTTCTACCAATTGGCCTATCCCTGTGCCTGCTCCTTGGGGTATACTCCAAGCGGGTCCCCACTGTGTATATTTGTATAACCTTAGATAAATAATATTTGCTGGGCTCAATTTCCTTTTCTGAAATGAAGGGTTTGGACTAAATGACACAAAAAGGTCCCTTTTGAGCTCTAAATGTCTATGATCCAGCTTTTAGAACACATATGTAGACACATAATGAATGATAAATGACCCATAAATGTTGATGACTCAATTGACTCACTGATCCTATAGTGAAAAGCTGTCTACTCTATTAACTCTATGGGTCAATCCCATGTAGTGCTCTGTTTGAGGAAAATAGAAAACTAAACCAAACCAGTTTGATTGGACCTTGGAGGGCAGGAGGGTCAAGGCAAGAAAAGTGGGTAGGGGCCAGATTGTGAAGATTTTTAAATTAGCAAGCACAGGAGTTTGTACATACATGATCACTGAGGTCCAAGGGAAACCATAGGAGCTTCCTTAGAAAGAGGGGGATGGCATGATCAGATCAGGGCTCTAGAATGGAGGCTGAATTGGAGAGAGGAGAAAGCAGGGGAACCATTTCAGAGGCAAAAAAAGTGATGAGAGCCTGAACCAATTAACTAACAGTTGCCGGGTAGTTTATTCTCTAAACAGTGTAGTGAGCTTTGTTAGGCTGCAAAAAGGATGGTTCTGCCCCTTCACAGAGAACCCAAATTAATCTAGGAGACCATAACAAGGTAGTCAACAGAAATACATAGCTATTATTAATAATAACTAGTATTTGTACAGTATGCCACTAGGTGGCATAGAGTGCAGGGGCCCTGAGTCAGGAAGACTCATCTTTCCTGAGTTCAAATATGACTTCAGATAGTTAATAGTTGAGTGATCCTGGGCAAGTCACTTAAACCTACTTGCCTTAGTTTGCTCATCTGTCAAATGACCTGGAGAAGGAAATGGCAATCCATTCCAGTCTCTCTTTGCCAAGAACATACTGGGATCATAATAAGTCATTCAGGACTTAAAAATGAGTGAACAATGGCAAAAAATTAATATAAGCAAAGAGCTTTGCCAGTATCTCTTTTGATCCTTACGTTTTGGGAGGAGAGTGCTGCCATTACTTCATTTTACAGATAAAATTAAGATTAAGGGACTTGCTGGGGATTTCACAGCTGCTGTCTGAAGCCAGATTTGAACTCATATATATAGCTTCTAATATTCATAGCTAGTAATTTTTAAAATTATATTGAGGACACAATAAAGGGTCCTCAGTTTGGAATTCTCTGCTGAACTCTTCCCCTTTCTGAAGTCAGGATCCACCAAGGAAAACTTCTGGGAGGAAATAATAGACCTTAAAAATAAGTACTGGCTTTGAAGTCAGGAGGACCTGAGTTCAAATTTGACCTCAAGACACTTAACACTTACTAGCACTTCACCCCAAATGACTTGCAAAAAAACCCGATAATGTAATAATAATAATAATAATAATAATAATAATAATAATCGCAATTGTAATTGTAATAATAATAATTATCTTTATTTTGCCAAAACACTCATGTTGGTGATTTTGCAATGTTTCAGATAAAATGATAGAAAGATCCTTGAACTAGCTGTCTAAGGACACTTAAGTTCTAATTCATTTGCCTACCAGTTCCCCTCTTGACCTCTAGAATTTATATTATCCCTTACTTAAAGTTTGTGTACCACTTTATACACATTATCTCTGCTGCTTTGGATACTGTTTGCTCGCCTCCCAAATACTTTTTCCTCCCTTTACTTTAAAATATTTTACTTATTTATTTATTTAAGGCAATGGAGTTAAGTGACTTGCCCAAGGCAATTATTAAGTGCCTGAGGTCATATTTGAATTCATGTCCCCCTGACTCCAGGGCTGGTGCTCTGTCCACTGTGCCACCTAGCTGCCCCCCTCCCTGTACTTTTGTGACACTTATCTCTCTCTCTCTCTCTCTCTCTCTCTCTCTCTCTGTCTCTCTGTTTTTCTATCTTTGTCTCTCCTTTTCCTCCCCCCCCCCTTCTGTTTCCTTTCACTACATATCTGAAACGCTTTTGTTGAAACTGCTTTGGTGAATAATTCTCATTCATACCTCAATCCCTACCTCTTGATGTTCCCCCAACTCACCATTCTGGACCTTCTTTTCACTCCTTTTTTCTCCTCCTGTTCTTCTTCCTCCTCCTTCTCTTGGCAATTTTGGCTGCTCCCCTGAGTTCAGTTTTCCTTTCTATTTCAGTGATGACCACATCTACCCTATCAGCCCTAAACTCTCTCTAGTCCCATTTCATCCATTGCTTGCTGGATATCCTACATACAAAGATGACCTAAATTGAAGTGATCCAAAATGTTCCCTCTCAAACCTTCTCCTTCTCCAAACTTGTCTGTTTGTAGGAGGGTGCCAGCATCTTTTAGTCACCATGGCTTGATTTCAGAATCATTTTTGCCTCTTCCCTCTCCCTCAGCCCTCACATCTAACCATTTGCCTCATCTTTTCCAGCCTACGTCCAATGTATTTCTCACATCTGTCCCCTTCACTCCTCTCATGAGAGTCATTGCCCTGATTCAGACTTATCCCCTTGTCTAGACTGCTGCAGCAGCCAGTTGATCTTTATACTTCTCGCCTCTCCCCATCTCTCTTCCCCACACCGCCAAAATAATCTTCCTGAGACATGAGTCTAACCTCATCACTCTACTGCTCAAGGTTTCCTATGGCCTTCCCATGCTGACTTTAGACTATCAATGCACTAACTTCAGTCCAACAGAACTGGCTGGTTTTCTATTCGCTGAAGTCAACATTTACCTTCTGTTCTTGAATAGACTGTGACTAGGCAGATGAGGGGAGACAGATTGACTAGTTATGGTTAAAGGGATAAAACTATTATTTGGACTTTTGGTTATAGGCAAAAACCTACTTCTTCAATAATAGGAACATCTCTGGAGGAACAGTGGTCTCGCATCACCCTGGATTGATCCACTAGGTGTTCACAACTTTTCATCTCTCCATGGAAAGCACTGTCACACTCACTGAGATGATCTCCAAATTTTCTGGATGGGGCTAGAACCTGAGGAACTGTTCCCACCCTTTGAGGATGACTACCTGCATGATTTGAGATAAGGTACTTCACCTTGCTAAGCCTTAATTTTCTCATCTATAAAATGAAGGTTGCCAAACCTCTGAAGTCTCTTGTAAGTATTAATTAAAAAAAAATTTTTTTAAGTAATCAGGGTTAAAGGGACTTGCCCAGTATAACATAGCTAAGAAGTGTCTGAAGCCACATTTGAACTCAAGTCCTCCTGACTCCACTGTCAGCTGCTCTCCTCCCCTTCACCACTTAGCTGTTCTACCTCCTCTTCTCCTTCCCTGCCCCCTTAACCCCCTTATCCAATTATTCTAGGCTCTTGGGGCAGTACTAATGTGAAGAAACCACTAAATGTTGGGATTTTTTTTTAAATGGTTCTGTTAGGGGCGGCTAGGTGGTACAGTGGATAGAGCACTGTCCCTGGAGTCAGGAATTCCTAAGTTCAAATGTGATCTCAGACACTTAATAATTGCCTAGTTGTATGACCTTGGGCAAGTCACTTAGTCTCATTGCCTTAAAGAAAAAAAATTTTTTTAAATGATTCTGTTGATAGAACTTTGGGCCTTTAAGACTAATCTGTGTTGGAATATAAATGGAAAGAACAGTTACCCCAAACCTCTGACTGCTGCATATTTTGAAAGACCATGCTTAACCTTAAAGAAGAGAAAATTGTCCTGCTCCCTTCATTGCAGAGGTGGGGAATCAGGGGTGTGTTGTAAAACATTACATGTACTGAAAGGTGAAATCAATGTTTTTCATAGCTTTCTTTTTTTTTTGTTTTGACTTTTTTTGCTTTGATATCACCTTCATTTTTTAAATAGACCATTTTGTTTGGAATGGGAGTGCATGAAGGCAATAGATTTGAAATAAATCTGGCTGGCTACAATTAGGTGCTGAGGGCAATTTTATTATTTATTCATTTCAATTGTGTACAACTTTCTGTGACCTCATTTGAGATTTTCTTGCAGCAATACTGGAATGGTTTCTTTCTCCTGCTCATTTTACAGTTGAGAAAACTGAGGCAAACGAGGTCACACAACTAGTAAGTGTCTCAGGCCAGATCTGAACACAAGAAGTGAATCTTCCTGACTTTAGGCCTCCTGCCCAAGTGAAGGCAATAGGGAGTCACTAATAATCAATTCTTGAGGAGAGGCAGTAACTCAGACTTGCATATCAAAGGAAGAAGAGACAAAGATCTGGCTTCCTACCTCTGATATATATTGATTGGTGATCAAAAGTCACTCTCTTCAGTTCTCAGGACCCCAAGCAACTCTCACACTACAAAGTGAAAAGAACATGACAGCCTAAGTTCCTAGTATAGGAAGCTAACTGAAGTTCCTTTTACTGAGGAAATCACAGAGTATTCATCCCCTTCCCCATCCAGAGAAGAAAGTACCAAATAATGGGTTCATTTTGTTGAATTGCTTTAAAAAAAAAAAACTTTGTTACAATCAACCAAACTTTTATTAATGAACCAATCCCTGTTCCCAAGGATCTTAAATTCTGATAGGGGATTCAACAAGTTTATGTAAAACATGTATGGCACAAATCTAAAGTGAAGAAGTAGAAATGCATACAAAGGATTTCAGGACAAGGTGATTTTGGGAGAGATCTGGAGTTGGAGGCACAGAAAGGCTTGAGTTATTTTTTAAGACAAGGGCAGCTGGTGGTAAGAAAGGGAAGCTGGGTGGTGTAATGGATAGAGCACTAGCCCTGTAATTAGAAGGAGGACCAAGGAAGGAAGGAAGGAAGGAAGGAAGGAAGAAAGGAAGAAAGGAAGGACGAGAGGGAGGAAGGGAGGAAGGGAGGGAGAGAGAGAGAAGGAGGGAAAGTAGCAGAACCCTCTGAGATAATGGTGAGGAGCATAGAAATAAAAGATGGAGAGTCTTATATGTGAGAAATAAAGAGAAGTCCAGTTTGATTAAATCCCAGAATATGGAAAGGACCAGAATGTCTATTGAAACTGGAAAATTAGGTTTGGGCCAGGTTATCTAGGGCTTTAAAAGCTAAACAGAGCTTGCATTTTAACCTAGAAATGCTAGGAAGCCCTTGGAGTGGATTGAGAGATCTGCATTTAAGGAAAATGACTTTAGCAGAAGGGACAGGGTGGGCTGAAGTGAGAGAGAGACTTGAAACAGGGAAATCAATTAGACGACTTGCAATAATTCAGACAAGA
Source organism: Macrotis lagotis (assembly GCF_037893015.1). Taxonomy (NCBI): domain Eukaryota; kingdom Metazoa; phylum Chordata; class Mammalia; order Peramelemorphia; family Peramelidae; genus Macrotis; species Macrotis lagotis. The sequence goes on along the minus strand of NC_133658.1, from coordinate 41,516,924 downwards.
GGTTGCCCAGATTACTGCAAGAAGGTGACTTTAATAGAAATAGAAGAAAGGAGGGTTTAGGGGAGAAAAATCATCAGCTTAGTTTTGGACACGTTCAATTTAGGATGTAGGTGCTAGTGGTACCATAGTTCTTTAGAACACCTGATCTGGAGTTCAAATATAACCTCACACTAGCTGTGTGGCCCTGGGCAAATCACTTAACCCTGTTTACCTCAGTTTCAAACCACTTTCGTATTTTTGCCAAGAAAAATTCAAATGGGGTCACAAAAAGCTGGACATGACTGAAGTGACTGAACAATAGCAAACAATAATCGTTTTTTCAGTAAAAAAAAAAAGGTAAGGTGCTCAGTTTTGATAGAGGCAAGAGGGAGTGTTGCTGTTATTCACCCTTCATTCCTGAAGAGGACCACTAATATCAAGAGGATGATGTCTTGACGTTGGACTGTATTGGATTTAAGTGAAACAGATACAGAAAGTCTTCAGTCTTCCTGCAGAGTCCACGATGGGTTGCTAGGGGGAAGAGAAAGTTTGGAATAGCTTCTTTGGCGATGAATCAATTAGGCAGAAATAAAATAAGTGAAGGGGACTAAGGGTAGTAGAATGGTGACAGTAACTGAGGGCTGAAATTTGGCAGATAAATTGGGATAGGATGATTCAATGAACACTACTGTCATTGTGTTAAGGACTGGAGAGATAAGGGGGGAAAAATGTTTCTTGGAGCTGAAACCAACTGCAGTAATGGAGAGTTACCCAGAAAGTTCTTTCCCTAGTTAGAGACTTGTGTCAGAGTCTGTAATTATGGACAGTGGAAGGCCCATGGGTAGCGATAAGATCTAGAATGGGACCATCCCACCATGTTGTTGAGGCTGAAAGGAGGGCTGGAGGTCATGGTTTTTAAGTCGGTTCAGGAATTAAGAGACTAGTAAGCTTGAGGAAGAGCACTAATATAGAGCCATTAAAGTCCCCTAATGTGAAAGTGGGAGGGATATGTTAACAATGGATATTATCAAAGACAGTACTAGCAATAATAATGTTGACAAGTTTCCCACCATTGAATAATGTGATAATGATTCAGACTGCCATGGACTGGGTATCAGGTTTGTCCTCGTTCTATAGAAGGGGGCAAACAAGACCATTTAGAATGATGCAGAGAAAGCTGAGCCCAGAATTATGAGAGCAAATTTTGGTTCCTAGGGATGAAGGCTGAGTTGCAATTGGCGCCTCCTCAGTCCATCATGACAGCTGTGGAGAGGCCCTGGCAGAGTCTGTGAGTCTGTGAGTCTGCAGCAGACAGGGCTAATGATTGAGCAACAGATGTTTCAGCTCCTCAAATTCCCAGATTGAGCTGTGGGGAGCCAGGAACCTGCCTGTAAGGGGGCACTTCTCAGACCTCCAGACTTCTGAGAAAAGTGTCAAGAATTCTGGGACCCAGTGTTCTAGAGAGAGAGAAGGGGGCATGCCTAGGCTAGAAGAGAGACAGAAGCGGGGAGCTGTGAGGGACAGACCACTGAGTATGTGGTCTCAGGGCTGAGGGATGTTGCCAAGGACAGAGCCATGATGTAGGGAAGCAAACCTGATCATGAGCTATTCAAACAGTACAGAAGGAGGGTTGCCTCTTGGCATCCTCTAATTCATGTCCCAAGTTCATTGAACCAGTATCAGTCCCTAGAGTGAGGACAGGACCACCCCAAATGACCTGATTTGGATGAGAAATGTGTTTGGTGTTGATGGATTGCTGGGACTCTATTCTGTTGTTTTCTATACAAAGTTTTGGGGCATTGAGTTAAGGTGGTCCTCTACAACCAGTCAGAGCTTGGGGCTCTTGACTTCCAGCTACACCAGGAAGATATCCTCCTGCCTCCCATCAACTCCTTCAAAGATAGGGCCAAGCACCACCTTCTCCATTGAGTTTTCCCTGATCCCCCTATCTTCTCATTGTTAGTACTTTCCTCTTTCTCAAATTGGTTAGAATTAACTTACCTGCTTCCGTGTGGGGATCTCCTCAGTAGTAATGAAAAATTCCCTGGAAGTCTGGGATTATTTTTATTTTTTTCTTTGAAACGCCAGTACCAAGTACAATGCCTCATTTATTTTTTATTTTTTTAGCATTTTACGAGGCAAATGGGGTTAAGTGGCTTGTCCAAGGCCACACAGCTAGGTCATTATTAAGTGTCTGAGACCAGATTTGAACCCAGGTACTCCTGACTCCAGCACCGGCGCTTTATCCACTGTGCCACCTAGCCGCCCCAATACCTTATTTATTAAAGGTGATTAAATACTTGCTTGTTGCTGAATTAAAGGCTGGTGTTTAATTTGAGTCTCAGTTTCCTCTGTAAAAATAAGAGGTAACATTTCTATAGACTTTAAAATTTGCAAACTGCTTTAAATCTTACTTCCCAGCCCTGAGAAATATGTTATTGGGTGATAAGCTTCTTGATGGTCCTTTTTCCTCTTTTTTGTTTCCTCAGTGCTTAGTATCGTCCCTAGCACCACTTAATAAATTTATTGATTGATTATTCCATTTACAGGTGAGGAAACTGGGCCTGAGAAAGCTTATGTGATGTAATATTGTGAAGTGGGTACTATATTAAGTGGAGCTGTGCATAAGAGTGTTGTCAGAAAGACTTGAGTTCAAATTTGGCTTCAGATACTTTCCTAGTGGTATGACCCTGGGTAAAACACTTAAACTTTCTCTGTTTCAATTTACTCATCTATAAAATGGGGGTCACACCTTACAGTAATGTCAGTCTGTCAAGAAACATTGTTTAAGTGGCACTCTGCTAGGGACTGTGCAAAACTCCGGGGGCACAAAAAGAGGCAAAAGGCAGTCCCTTGCCCTCAAAGAGCTCATAATCTGATAGAGGAAGCAGCAATCGAGCAAAAACTGTAAGCTAAATACAAAATAAATAGGACAAAATTAAAAGGAGGAAGGCGCCAAAATCAGGAGAACATTGTGCACACTGATAGCAATACTATATCCATGAAATGGTGCTTATTCTCAGCAATATAATACAAGACAATGCTAAAGGACTCATGCTGTTCATCCTCTGAGAAAGAACTGATGGAGTCTGAATGCAAATCAAAGATTACTTTTTTTTAACTTTATTTTTCTTGGTTTGTCTTTTTTTTTTGATGATTTAGTGACTTACCCAGGGTCACCCAGCTAGGTGAGCATTTAATTTAATTAAGCGTTTGAGTTCGGATTTGAACTCAGGTCCTCCTGATTCTAGGGCAGGTGCTCTGTTCACGTCACCACCTCACTGACCTTGTGTTTTCTTAACTATGCGACCGATATGGAAATGTTTTGCATGACTGCACGAGTATGACCTATATAGAATTGCTTGCTTTCTCAATAAGGGGGGAGGGAAGGAACAGTTTTCGAATTTAAATTTAAAAAAATTAAAAAAATTGTGCAAATAATTGGAAAAATAAAATAATAGAAAAGGGGTTGGAGAAAGCTTTCTGGAGAAAATTTAATTGGGACTCGAAGTAGGGTGGAGATGCAGAAGGGGGGCATTTCAGCTTGGTGGGACTCGTTTATTGAGCAGGTGAGGCGGGGATGATCGGATCTGTATTGTAGGAAAATCCTTTTTGGGACGGAATGGAGGGTGGATGGGGGAGACTTCCTGCAGCCGACCCACCAGCACCCATTGGAAGGTCGGGGCGGAGCCTGGGAGGGGCGGCCGGGGGGGAGGGGCAGCCGGGACCCCTCGGTTGGGACCCCAAGGGCCTGTGCCATTGGGGGAGGGGCAATAATGAGATCCGTTGGGGATGTGTCTGAAAGGCAAACAGAAGGCCGGGGCGGGGCCGGACTGGGGACGGAGCGGGGCCGGGGCCGGGGCCGGACTGGGGCCGGACAGGGGCCGGGGCCGGGGTCGGACTGGGGCCGGGGCCGGGGCGGGGCCGGGGCCGGACTGGGGACGGAGCGGGGCCGGGGCCGGACTGGGGCCGGGGCGGGGCCGGGGCCGGACTGGGGCCGGGAGGGGCCGGGGCCGGACTGGGGCCGGGAGGGGCCGGGGCCGGACTGGGGCCGGGGCCGGGGCCGGGGCGGGGCCGGGGCCGGACTGGGGCCGGACAGGGGCCGGACTGGGGCCGGGGTGGGGCCGGGGCGGGGCCGGACTGGGGCCGGACTGGGGCCGGGGCGGGGCCGGGCCGGGGCGGGGCCGGGGCGGGGCCGGGGCGGGGCCGGGGCGGGGCCGGGGCGGGGCCGGGGCGGGGCCGGGGCCGGGCTGCAGCATGCCGTCCGCGCGGCGCCGCCGCCGTCATTTTCCGCAGGAGAGCGGGGCTGGGCGAGGCTCGTGCCCGCCGCGGGCGCTGCTTGGGGACGGGATTAGAACTCGGGTGCTCCGGGCCGCCAGCTGACGGGTCCGTGGGCCCCGCCGCCCCGGGGTGCGGCCGGATCGGGCCCCGCAGCCTCCGGACCCTTCCCAGTTCGCCCCGTCCCGCAGGATCTCTCGGCTCCTCCCCTCTCCTCCCCCGCTGGGGGCGTGGCCACCGCTCTGGTTCCCATGGCACCGCGCAGGCGCGACAACAAACTAAGCCCGCCCTCTCTCGGGGGACCCCGGCGGGGGCAGAGTGGAACAAAGTAGTTCCCCGGCAACCGGGCTTCTCTCGGGGGGCGGGGCCGGGCGCCGGAAGTGGCGCGGCGGAAGGATCTCGGCGCGCGGCCGCGCCCCCGGAGCGTCTCGGTGCGCAGCGGCGCGGAGCGGTTGCGGGGCGGCGGCGCGGCGCGGCGCAGGAGACGCGGCCCGGAGCCCAGGCCCTTGGCAGCTGCGGCCGCCCGACCCGCCGGGCCTCCCGCTCCCCGCGCGGGGCCGCCTCGGGCCGAGGGCGCGATGTTCAAGAACACGTTCCAGAGCGGCTTCCTCTCCATCCTCTACAGCATCGGCAGCAAGCCCCTGCAGATCTGGGACAAGAAGGTGCCGGCGCCCCCGGGCCCCGCTGGGGGGGGGTCCTCGGCCGGGGGGGGCGGAGGTGGGCTCCTTAGCGGGGCCCCGGCGTCTGCTGCGGCTTACGGTCCGGGGGCTGGCCCGGGCCCGCCGCGTCACCCCGTGTGAGCCGAGGCGCCGGCTGCCTGCCCCCCTTTCCCTGCTCCCCCCGGGCCCGACTTCCCGCTCCCCCTCCCCCCGAGGGGCTCCGGGAAGCCTGCGGGGGTCCTTAGTGCTCTGTGGCCGGAGCGGACCCGGGCCCGCGGAAACGGACCCGGGCCCGGGAGGGTCCTTGCACTTCGGCAAGGTCAAGTGTTTTTCTTAGTTATCCACTCCTTGGGCTTCCCCCCGCAAGCCCGGAGCCAGCACAGCCCCCCGCCTCTGTAAGATTACAGGCTGGAGTCAGACTCCTCTCTACTTGTGGCTTTCCACCGATTCTGCAAATAATCCCAGACTAGAACCGTCAGGGGTGGTAGAGGATGGGAGACCGAAGGAAAGTGGAATTAGCGTGAACTTGGGGAGAGGGAGCCAGGCTCAGGAAACCTGGGGTCAGGCTCCAGTTCTTCAGTCCATTAGCTGAGTTCCCTCATCCTTAACACGAGGGGACTAGGTAACTCTTACCAGCTCTGATTTTATAGGCTTTAAGATCTGGGCTGAACTATTCCATTTACTGTGTTTAAGGGAAAACGGTGACAGAAAAAGTCACCCAGGCCATACATTCTGAGCTGAATGGAAGACCCTGTTTTAATGGCAACTGCTTATTCCATTATATTGGAAGGATGGTGGAGTAGAAGCCGGTCTTTAAGCTCTGACTTTCTTTGGGTGAGTTTTCACCCTATGGATTGTTTCTTTTGAATATGTCTTCCCAAAACATCAAACGCATATTCAAATGTAAATAGAAAATAAACCTTTTGAAGTCAAAAATGACTTCGATTATAACAGTATCAATTCTATTAGCAGGGATCACCGAGAGGTGAATGTGCACGTTCCTGGTAATTGTACTCAGCAAGTTTTCTCATCAGAAATGTGAAACTTCTTTTGCTCTCTTGAATATCTTGCTTTTCTTTTAATTGTTTCTGATTTTGCTGAAGCAGAATAATCTTGTTTTTCTATAGATTTTAGCAAATTCATGTTGAATAGGGATTTATTTAGGGACACTGAGTATTCTAGTTCAATATAGTTGGACTCCTTTCAAATGTTATTTTCACAGAGAGGACTCAGACCTGCCTTATAGGTTGTAGGTGCATCCAGTTACATCAGACTTTCACACTCCAAAGTGACATGCTTAAAGGTATGTAATTGGACCTATGGGGTTGAATCCATTGGTTGATACATGCTGGAACAGGATTCTAAACTCCTGATCTGTCTCCAGTTTTCTACTTCTGCTGTAGTTGTGACTCTGATTGTTTGCATCAAACTCTACTGTGGATGAGAGTACCTGTAGAGAGATCAGCCTGGGATGTCTATATGACTAAGAGCAGGGCTGTAGATTTGGTTCTTTTCTGATTCATTTTTGCTTTACACAGAGAACTCTGGTCCCCTAATCAAGCAGCTATTTGTTAGGTATAAATTAATAGTGACTGCGTGGATGAGGAAATTAAATATAGATGAACTAGGGCAATCTATTGCACTGTGTACTGTATACATTCTCCTTTGTAGTGAGTTAGAGGTATCATCTTTGAATCTGAAAAACTAGTTGAGATTTAAAAAGCTTTAAAAATTGTAGGACTGTGCATGTGAAATTCAACCAACCCCTTTCTTTTTTTACACTAATGTTATTTAAGAATTCCTTGCATTGATTGTCAGAAAGTTAGTAAAGCATATCTTTTTTTTTAACTGTGTGGTCCACGTATAGTTTGTTCTGTTCACAATGAAATGGTTTCGCAGAGTTTGAAATTGCACATCTACAAACAGCGGGATTAGAGAGCCACGGATGTGAGCCAATAACCAACAGCACCTCCGTCTGTTTACCTTATTCAGCCTAGAAACAGTTGGCCTAGAAGGGTTCACATAGTGACATTGAGGAGAAGGTGGCATTAAAAGTTATGAGAAGGAGATTGAGTTAGAGGAATGTCAGAGAGCTTAAGAGGCGTTCCTTGGTTTGGGAAGAGGCCCTCTTGGTTTGGGAAATTTCAGCATTTGTTGGGGACAAAGCAACAAAAAAGATTGAATGAAATCTTTGTTAGAGACATGTTTCAGTGTTTTTATTTTTGGGCTTGATCTCCTCGAACCTCTTTTCTTTGAGTTTCATTTTTCACATCTAGTATGTTAATAGTCAACATGTTTACATGTGAATTATAAAAGCTAGTTACCATGGTGCATTGTGTGTCCCTTAACATTGCCACTAGAGGTCAGATGATACCCTGACGATATAAACACACACACATACAAGATATTTGTTGTCCACCAGGATTACAAATGATAAATTACAGCAGATGAGCATAATAAATCTAAACTATCCATATAATTAAAGAACTTTTAGAACCACACAATTTTTTTAAAAAGGCCTTCATAACTGTTTGAATGAGCAGTGGGTTTACAATACCCATTTTATCTTCACAGGATTTATAAATCCTGGGGGATTTTTTTTTTCTAAGCTCTAAGCATCCAGAGGACTAATCTTACATACTAATCTTGTATACTAAGCTTATAGACAGTGTGTATTGGTAATCATTGAATCAGTGCTCAGGTCAGAACATGGCTTTAAACACTTTCCAGATTTCTGGAAGCAGCTTGAAATTGAAATGACTTAGAAATCAGCCCAAACCCAGGGGTTAGGGGCAAAATGTGTCAGGAATAAAAATGAGAGGTGGGGAACTCATGGAAGAGCTGGAGTTAGGACCTTAATTTGTACCTGTTTGGCAAATAATGACTTTGATAATTGTAGCATGATTGCAATCATCTTAACATTAATACTTCCATACTTCAATGGACTGAGATCTAATCCGTCAAGGGTGGTAATTGATTCACTGTCAGCATCTCCCAGCAAGACATATCCTCACCAGAGATGTCTGCTGGTGTCATGGAGAAGGTTCTGAATGTGGATGGAATTGTGCTCATCTAATTGAGCCCTGATAGACCTCTGTGAGTGACCTCTATCCAGAAGCAGGAGGAAACTGGATGAACCTACTTTGCCTGTATTAATAGAGGGTGTCCCAGCAGTCTTAGTGCTGTTTTAAGCTATTGATGGGGAATTGATTTCTCTCTTCCTTTTTGTCTGGTGAATTGGGACCCATCATAGGGAGGTGTAGGTACTTTGGCTGATAACCTAAATGTGAAGAGTGCTGAGAGCAGGAATAGAATTCATGCTTAATTGTAAGTCTTTCTCCAGGATCATTCACTTGATCTACAAATAACCCTCACCTGATGTTCTTGAGGATATTAATAACTTTATTGCTTTTAACATTCATTACTATATTTGAGGCTGATACCTTCCTGGAAGAAGAAACTGAGGGACTTATTTTAATAGTCATATAGCTACTCAAAGCTAATCAAACTAGAATGATATATTCTGAGCCCTTAAGAGTAGTGAATCTCTCTAAGCCCCAGTGTTAAACCTGAGTTCAAACTTCAGTGAACTAAACATTTTTATTTGTTAAAAAAAAGTCTAAAATAATTTCTTCTAAATTTGTAGGAATTTGTGATCAGAGATCATGTCTTTAATATTTGAGTCCAACAGAATTTCTTCTTGATCCTTTTTTGAACAATTCTTATAATAAATAGCTTCTAGTTAAGATACTAGATTCTTTTGATTGTGGATAGGAGTGCCAGATAAAATTACTACACGACTTAACCACAAGATGGAGTAGTTACTCTATGAAGGTCTTTCCGGCCCATTGCTCCAACTGTGTCTGAATTTTTTTTCTAATTCTCCCCCCCCATAATTTCTCCCTTAATTGGTTTTGATGTAGGACAGAAAACCATAGTAGTCGGTTTTGTTGTTGTTATGCTTATTGAATAGTGTCTCATGGTTCTTGTTTTGTTGTATAAAAAGTAGGTGAATGGAACTTTTCAACATTCTAAACCCCCCAAAATTCCCTATTCCAGCTTTTCCGAATGATCTTTATGGTATGTTTGAAAGTAGTTCTCATTCATTGAATGTTTGACATTTGATCAAATGTACTCCTGAGCCAGGGGCTAGAAATTGGAGAATATTTCCAGTTTAATAGATTAGGTAACTGAAACTCAGAAAGATAAATTACCTCCACAAAATCATGGGGGGAATAAGTAGCAGAGTTGGTCAAAGTAAAGAAATTCCTTAAAAATAAGTTTTCAGTAGTAGGTGTAATGAGGATGGTCAGCACATTTTAATTATCTGAAAGCAAAACAGCTTACTTTTAATGATGTACACTTATTCTAAACCAGTAAGACTTTACTATAAGCCAACAAGAAATCTTGTTAACCATACATGGCTATAAAACTTCACAAAACTGGTCTTTATTTTCTGAAGCAAGAAAAAAATTAACTTCTTTTTCTTTTAGATAGCTATCTGATGTTTAGATTTGCTGTTTGAAGAATTGCAAACTGAAAATGCATGTGAGATGTGTGTCCTTGGTAATTATTAAGTAATGCTGCCTAACTGTCTGCAGAGGTCTCCCTCAGCACATTCCTTCATGTGAACAAGTTCTGATCTCATGCTAACTTCTCTTGGGACTTCGACTGAGGTTGAACGTGAATCTGAATATGTCATTTAGTTTGTTGGATCTCGATGGGGGTCAGCTGCTGGGAGAATTGGGTGGGACTAGAAAGATAGGCAAGGTGGGGGTGGAATATGTGGAGTAGATTCAATTGATATTTATTTTTAGAGTGCTTTTATAAGCACAAACATTCAGCAGATCCTTTTCCTGTTTTTCCCCTCCTACTGACCTCCTTCCTTGGTGGTATATATTTTTCTTCTTTCTTTTTTTTTAATCAAATTGACCAGAGGCTTATCAATTTTATTGGTTTTTTCATAATACCAACTTTTGGTTTTATTTATTAATTCAATAGTTTTTTTGCTTTCGATTTTACTAACTTCTCCTTAATTTTTAGAATTTCTAATTTGGTATTTGGGGATTTTTGATTTGTTCTTTCTCTAATTTTTTAAGTTGCATGTTTAGTTCATTGATTTCCTCTTTCTCCAATTTATTCATATAAGCATTTAGAGCTATAATATACCCCCTGAGAGTTGCTTTGAATGAATCCCATAGGTTTTGGTATGTTGTTTCATCATTATCATTATCTAGGATAGTGATATATATTTTTAAAAATCAGTGTTCTCTAGCATGATTTGTTATCTATTTGCAAGATATAAGTTTAAAGGTTGTTTCCTCCCCCTGTAACTTGATGGAATCCCTTATTATCATTAGGAAGGCTAGGTATCACTGTTAAGTGATTTGAAGACTTGATTTTAAGATTTATAGGCTATCTCTAAGTGCATCATAAAGTTAGCGAAGTAAATTTAATTTCTCACACTGTATTTGTTGGTCTTGGAATAGATAGGCCCTTGAATTAAATGATGTGTGACAACTCCCCAAAAATAAGGAAGTGATTAATTTAAATAGAGGGAGTCAGAAAAACTGCTTCCAGAATGGAGTTTTAATTGATGAGTTATCTATCTTTGGTGCAAAATTAAACCAGTGACTTGATCTATAAAGAGCTTAAGAAAAGATGTAAATATTTCCTAAGAATCGGTACCACATTTGTGCCCTGAGGTAGATATAAAAGGGGTTCTTTGGAAATTAAGTTTCCTTATGTGGTTCCTCTTCTCATTTTTGAATTAGCCCTCAGGGCAGATTACCAGTATTTCTAAATGCTTTGGAGGTCAATTTTGGCAATCTTTTGCAAAGTTGATCATAAATTTGGAATCAAAGGAGACCTTAGTGATAGCTTTGTCCATTTCTTCATCTTATAGGTATTGAAACTGGGGCCAGGGAATTTGAGGTTGAAGTTAGATAAACTTATTAAGAAATAGGCTTCAAGACTCGCTCATTCCATCAGTGCAACAATCGGGAACAATTTGGGGCTGTCTGCAAAGGAGAGTGCCATCTGTATCCAGATAAGTTCAAGAACTATTCCCTTTAATTTAGAAAAAAACAGGTATCTTATTGTCTGATCCTTGTTACCTCTTAGACTTCTCGTCACTTCTTTAAGGTTATGATTTCTCTCTCATCACACCCAATTCGGATCAAGGTACAACATGGAAACAAAGTAAAGACCGACAGATTGCATTCTGTGGGGGGTGGGGTGGGGGGAGGGAAGTGAGATTGGGGGGAAAATTGTAAAACTCAAATAACATCTTTAATAAAAATAAATTTAAAAAAGAAAAAAGAAATAGGCTTCAAATCATATCTTCAGAAACCAATCAACCATCTTTTCCACTGTGTCAAACTGAGAATGGCTGATACCGTTAAACTGATCATCTTGGAGAACTGTCCTTCCATAGGTTTCTTGCTCTCCCTTTTTCTTGCCTGCTCTTCCTGGTTAGTACAGATTCACATTACCAAGCACTTAAAGGTCTTCAAAAGCTTTCCCTCAGAACCACTTGAGGCAGATCGCATGAGACACAGCCAGAAACTGATCCCCTGCAAGATTCCTGACTTGATTATGCCCACCCACCTCATGCAAATCTGAGGGGAATTTGAACCCAGTTTTCCTACCCTGCAGGGCCAGCATTCCATCCACTTTGCCATGGGATCTGTCTCTCAGGTTCGTATTAAATTAGTAACTTTTACCTCTGTAGTTTTTGGAACTTGATAAAGTAAGGGAAAAAAGCTTTCACTAATGAATGAACCTTAGTTATTTGAATTCCATTTCAGCCTTGACTCAGAGGAACTGACAGTTTGTGATCTAATTGGCAGCTTCATTCTCAGTTTTAGCTGAGCATTCTTGATGACACAGGCAGGAGAAGGAGGTGCCAGCTTCCTTAGGAGATGAAGCCTCTCAAGGCTGCACTTGGAGGACGTCGGGACAGGTCTGGGTCAAGGACTGAGCCACGTTGCTGGCCCTCCCCTTTCTGCTTGTCTTCAAACAGAAACTCCTTGGCAGCTCCAATTCCCGAAACTTTGTCTGCAGATCTCAGTCTCCTGGCTTCTAAGAGGGTCACTTGTCAGGGTTATCAGCCAAAGTAACCTTTCCCTTAGGAAGTTAACACCAGGGCAGAAATCTAGGAATCCAGCTGGCAAATTGTAGCTTCCTTTTGGTTGCTCTTAGTCTGGAAACCCTTGAGGGCTTTGGGATTCTGGAGTCTAACAGAGTCATCTGTTAAAACTTGGGACACAGGACACCTTTTGTCCTGTGTCCCAAGTATCCTTAAGCCTGATGGAGCTTTATGTGGGTCAGTGAATCAATAAATATTTATTAGGCACCTTCTAGGTGCCAGAGACCGAACTGAGCTCTCAGGAAGAGAAGCCTTACTACTTTTGTTGACTTTGGCTCTGGTAGCTAAGTATATCTTATTTAAGTGCTCCCAAAGGCCAAACTTTAAAACCAACTTAGATGTTTACTTGTTATGGATGTGTTGATTTAAAAAGGAAAACTGAGAAGAGTCGGCTGCTTTTCAGTAGTTAGCTCTAGAAGCCTGAAAATAGTATAATTCCAACCTAGTCCTACCAACTTTACTAATCAACTATCAAATAATTTATGTCAACAAAATGTTAAGCAGTTAGGTTATTATAATAATTGTAATTTTTAAATTAAGGTTTCTCTTTCCTTAGTGATTCATGAAGGTCATATTAGTAGCATCATGCGGGGGGGTTTGGGTAACTGACCCTAGCATATTTCATAATTGTCAAAAATGTCACCTCTCACTCGAGACCCTCCCTTCCCCCCAAGGCTTTGTATTCCCAGTTCTTCTTTCCTTCACAAATAGCAGCAGCTTCCATCCTGAAAGTATAGGTGCAGCACTTCTGAAAGCATTGGGCAAAAGTGGTTTGTTTCCTGTCAATTCAACTATTTATAATTTTAAGCTGCCCTGGGAAAAAGCTCCAGATTTTATCGATCAGATACTTTCACCCTGACAATTTGAAATTGGCTTTGTAGACAATATAGAAAATACTGTCTCTATGTCAAAAGGACTGTACCAAGGGAAGTTTTTAGGAAAACATGATGAATCTCTATGCAAATTTGAAAGATTAGGGTGTGAACTAAACATCTCTAACATGCTTTAGTAACTCATTCTCAATCTTAGGAATTTATTTAAACCTTTCTTCTTGAACATACTTTTTTTTTCCTAGAGAAACATTTTTAAAATTAGATAATATTTGTAAAACATTTGTAATCCATAAAACTCTAAATATAAACTATTAGTATTATTAGCCATAATGGTCACTATTGAGCAAATGTCTGCAAAAAAGTGTAACTCAATCTCTACACATTAGTAGTCTTTTGAATTCTTTATTAGACTAGATGTAATCAAGTATGAAAGTCGGCAGAATAAACTGGTAACCACACTTGAAGTGCAGAGACGGGAGACATCTCTGAGAATGTTTAGAGCATGCTTTTTAATTGTCATTTCTTTTCCTTTTTCCCCAAAAATATCTGTTTTGAACTTCAAGGGTGACCTTATTCCTAGTATCCCACGACTTAGTCATATTAACCCTACTCATACCCTTAAGAAATTTCATAAATATAGTCCTTCCCTTTTGACTTTCATCTTTGCAGATTAGAACCCTAATTTTTTTTTCAAGAAAACATTTATCTTCATAGGAAAAATTTTTTGATTTTTATTTTTTAGATCCTTTGATGTGTTTTATAGACTAGAACTATTTCAGTTATGTGAGGTGTATATAGAAAGTTCATTCTGTCTAAGAGTAGGACAGTGTTTTCCATTTTTAAGGTTAGCCTTTTTGATTGAGGTCATTGCATGTGTTTGATCTTTTTTTGTGGCTCTGCAGTCCCTTTCCTGATGTTAGTAGAGGGAGTAGCTCTATTCACCTAGTGGTGATGCACTGAAGCCAGGAGCCATTGACCCAGGCTTCCCTGCTCCTCAGGATGCTCTGTTCTCCCTAAATGGTCTCTCAACCTTGGTCTGCCTCATGCTGATTTCCTACTATCTGACCAATGTTGTCACATCACTCTCTGCCACTAGGTGCGGAATGGCCACATCAAGAGAATCACAGACAATGACATCCAGTCCCTGGTGCTAGAGATTGAAGGGACCAATGTCAGGTGGGTTACCTGAAGCTTTCTGTTCTCCTAGAGCAAGTTGATGCTGGGCAACCTCAGCCCAGGAGTCCAAGAGCAAGAGACGTGTGTGTTTAGAAGGCTCTATGGACCACAGGTCTTAGGGTTTTTAGTGCTTTGGGGGTATGGGGGAAGACTTGGTGGCTCAGTGGTTGCAGGTCTGGATGATTTTCCCATTGAAAGAGCCATCTGATGAGGCCCCTGCATTTTTTGGAGCAAAATGGCTTCTCCAAAAGGTTGAAGGATCCTCTTAACACTGGCTTGGGACATTCAGGTGAGGTCGTTTCCTTTGAGTTTTCCTAAATCAAGCCTCTGGTATCTTCCCTTGAGTATTACCTTTGCTGCAGAGTCGGCAGAGACAGAGAGCTCATGCAGCCAGACTAGTCTGAAGAGCATCCAGAGTGTGTAAGGAAGGATAGGGACGAGCCTTGTTCTTGTGTTGTCTCTCCATAGCACTACATATATCACGTGTCCTGCAGACCCAAAGAAGACGCTGGGCATCAAACTTCCCTTCCTGGTCATGATCATCAAAAACTTGAAGAAGTACTTCACTTTTGAAGTGCAGGTGAGTGTGTGTGTGTGTGTGTGTGTGTGTGTGTGTGTGTGCGCGCGCGCGCGCGTGTGTGTGTGGTATCTGTATGTACGTGGGTTGGTAGGCGTGTGTGTATGTGTGTATGTGCTCTGGCAGGGGCGGGAGGGTGATGGAGAGAGAGCATGCAAGAGCAAATTCTGAGCTGCTTCCGGCTTAGTTGAGGAGAACTCTCCCTCCCTTGTCAGCAGCGTTTCTTGCACACTTGGTGGGTCCCGGGCTCTGTGCTAAGCTCTACAGATGAAGAAAAACACAAGCCAGCCCTGCCCTTGGCTCCTTGCTGGAAGAGTTTAATTATCTCCCTTTTTGTGTCTCTTTTCCTTTGACCTATAAAATTGATGTGATATTTGTGGCATAAATATAATAATAACGGTTCAAGGTATTTGTAGTTTGGTCAGAGAAACTCTAGGAATCACTTGCTAGAGGAGTCCATGTTCTTTCTGTGATTCTGCCTCTTGTTTTGGGGATAGGCAGCCTAAACACTCCCCTTTTTGTGAGTCACCTGCAGATGGGGTTGTCTTGGCCATGCAACCATAGCCTGTCAGGAGTCTTGTTTCTTTCTGGCCGTCTGTGTCCAGGAGGGACTGTCTCTGGGCTCTTCATTCTCCTCTTGCCTTAAGTTGTGGGAGCACACCTCCCTGGCTTTGGTTCCACTGTTTTAAGAAGCCATTCCCTTGTTCTCTCTTCCACCTTCTCCTCTTCCTTTTGCCCCATTCACCTGATGGCAGGTTCTAGATGACAAGAATGTGCGTCGACGGTTCCGAGCCAGTAACTATCAGAGCACCACCCGTGTCAAGCCCTTTATCTGCACCATGCCCATGAGGCTGGATGACGGCTGGAACCAGATCCAGTTCAATCTGTCCGACTTCACGCGCAGGGCCTATGGCACAAACTACATAGAAACCCTCAGGGTGCAGGTACAACCTCCCTGCCCAGATGCACATCAGAACATCCCCCAGAAGGGCCCTACTCGGATCCTGAAATAGTGTCCAACACTATGGGGGGCTTCTGCCTTTAAAGAGACCCACAGAGCTTGGGATGGGGGTTGGGTGGAGTAAGCAAACCATCTGTGGGTCCTCAGGGAGAGACACAAGGCCAAGAATATGGAAATTAATTGGAGACCAGGCTCTGATTTAGAGCCAAGCTGCTTCCAGGGGTGAAGAAATGCAGCATCACCACAAGGATTAGGAGTCAGGGAGAGGAAGAAAGAAGAGGCGGGCAGGCCTTTGAAACAAAGCTTTGCATCTGCAGATCCACGCGAACTGTCGCATCCGGCGAGTTTACTTCTCAGACAGACTGTACTCAGAGGACGAGCTGCCGGCCGAGTTCAAACTCTATCTCCCAGTTCAGAACAAGGCAAAGGTGAGCCTGGGTTTCCCCCAGCCAGGGAGCAGAGGAGCAGTGGTGAGGAGTGGGGGGGGGGGGCGCAAGGTAGTTTAAGATGCTGCTCCATCGCTGTAGATATTTCTGCTGCCACATAGGGCCCCTCCAAAACTGACCTGGGGAATAAGGATCATTATTTTTTAGTGATTCTGAATGGCATAACTGCGTTGTGGCATTGGCCTCAGGACCTGGAAAACCTGGGTCCAAGCTGGTTAAGGGTTGGGGGAGTTGGGAGGGTCCTCAACAGGCATCCATTCCCTGGACTGGTACAATCATAGGTCTGGCCAAAAAGGGATCATGGGGCTCTTTTATCATTCAGACTAAGGGCCCTGCCAGAGATGGTCAGGGGTTGGGGATGATGGGAAGAAGGGCTGATCTTGTTAGATAGGAAACTAGGAAAACTCTTTGCCCCTTGCTCCTCTCCCTCACTTCATGAGGTTATCCTGCCTCATGCTCAGAAACCAAATGCATACATTCTAGCTGCTTTTTCAGACTTTTTCTATGGAGAAAGGCTTTTTTTCTCTAAAGCCTGGCAAACTTACCCCTTTCACCAGCATGTAATTTATGTTAACAGCTTAATCCAAAATGAAAACCATGTGGGTCTCCATATTCCTTCCACAAAGTAACTGAGGCCCTTCATGCTGTTTCTGTTGTCTAGACAAATAAGCCGAGCTCACCCTCCATGCTTGGGACAGGTTGTGCCAGAGGGAGGGGGAACAGGGAGACTTTTCCTTGTGTGATCTTTTAAATGTTAATTTGTTACTTGTGTTACATATGTGTTTTTTTATTTCTTCCCCCAGCAATAACCTAGCACCGGAATACAACATGAGGAATAAACCCTGGGCCTATAATGCTTAATTTAAAAAGGAAAATAGCTGGAGAACAATGTGAAATACAGAAATATTTAGATGAATTCACTGTGATAGGGTCCTTTTATTTAATATTTTGGTGTTCCTTGTTTTAGGACACCAATAACCCTGTAATAACTCCATAATACATTGTAAGTACAGTGGGGATAAGCAGCTCTTGGTCACAGGATGTTTATCCAGCACTTTACTAAAAACCTGCCCTCTGTGGGGAAAACGGAGCATGGGGGTTTACACCCCCTGCTCATCCCAGAACATGTGGAGGGGGTATGTACCTTGAAATTACAGAGTTAAGTGTGACTTGGAAAGCAAATTCATTCCAATATTTTCCCTTAATGGTTTTTTGTCTTTTTGTTTTATATATTATCTAAATATATGTTATATGTAATACTTACAATCTTGAAGTGAATAAAATGTTTTATTCTGTTTTTACGTCTGTTTCTAGTCTGTACCTTTTTGATCTCTATGTGATTTAACAAAAAAAACAATTGAAAAACTAATTTCTGGGACCATTCGCAGGGGGCATAGCCTCAGGATTTGCTTTTGCTCTGTGGTGGCCAATTTGGAAATGCTGTATTTAGTTGTTTGGATTTTGGAAAGAGAGGAGATATAGAGATTTAACCTCATTTCCACTTTTTTTTTTCAGATTTTTTTTTTTGCAAGGCAATGGGGTTAAGTGGCTTGCCCAAGGCCACACAGCTAGGTCATTATTAAGTGTCTGAGGTCAGATTTGAACTCAGGTCCTCCTGACTCCAGGGCCGGTGCTTTATCCACTGCGCCACCTAGCTGCCCCGATTTCCACCTTTTAGAAAGCTGGAGCATGGATCCAAGTGTGTCCTCACTCCCATCCCTGAGGTGAGCCTCATGGGCGCTCGTGGCAGGTGTGGGCTGCATCTGCCTGGTGCTGCTTCACATCTTTGGGGTCCTAGCTATTCCACGGGGAGCCCCAGACTGTCCCAGTTCTCACAGCTCTGTCAGGGAATGGTGGTGCTTCCCTTTTGTCCAATTTTCAGTATAAGTGAGGTCCGGCCTATGGGTTCTTTTCCCCTTTGTGGAGAAGCAGTGGATGTTTTTGGGAGACAGGGTGTAGCAGAATCCAGGGAAGTGGTCAGCCAGAAGAGGCCTGTGTCCTCCTCATCCCGTGACCCACTCTGTAGGGTCGACCTCATCATCTTCATGGGTATAGAAAGGGGAAGCTCTTGGCTTCAGGGAAGAAGTGAGGGACCTTGGGGGCGGACCATTATACTTATCTCAAGGGCACCTCTGCTAGTTGGGCTGAGAGGGGAGGAGAATATCTTCAGAATTGAGGAAGGTGAGAGAGAACGGAGTCGATTTTGGCTTTTGGTTTGCTGAGGACGCCCTTAGTATGAGCATAGAATTTCAGGCTGGCAGAGGGATTGGGGACCCAGACCAGAGATGAGGAGTGGGGACTAAACGCTTCCAAGGGCTTGAGTCTACTTACTCTTGCCTGGTCACTGTTTGCTGGGAACTCTTCTCAATGGGATCTTGTCACCTTGTCCAAGCCAAGGTGAAGGGCTTGAAATTGAGCTGTAACGTGGCTGCAGGACCTCTGGAGACCGCTCAGTAAGATGAGGAAGAGAGGCCGTGCCTTCCCGAGGGTTGTGTGAAGGGAATGCAGCATTTCTTAGGCTCTTAGACATCTCATTTGATCCTCACGTCGGCTCACTGCAGAGCGGATACTGTTAGGATCCCCTTATTACAAGATGAGGCAGAAGTGAGGGGATTTGCCCAGGGTCACACAAGGAAGTGTGAGGCAGATTGGAACTCAGGGTTTCAGACTCGAGGCTTAACATTCTGATCTACAAGGGACCCTGAGGAAAGTATTTTGTAAATCTTAAAAAGACTGCGTGTTTCACTTCAATGAGCAGTAAATTCCTACAAAAGGGGAGGATGATACAGGTCTCTGTTCTTAGAGGATTTCACTTGGGGGATAAAGGAAGATAAGAGTACACAAATGAGTATAAAACAACATAAGCCACAACGAGGTGAAGACGAGGTGCAGCAAGAGGGCTTGGGGTAGGACAGCTAGGTGGCACAGTGGATAGAGCACCAGCCCTGGAGTCAGGAGGACCTGGGTTCAAATTTGCCCTCAGACACTTAGTAATTACCTAGCTGTGTGGCCTTGGGTAAGCCACTTAACTCCATCTGCCTTGCAAAACACCTTTAAAAAAAAGTGCTTGGGGAAATGTGAAGGAAAGAATCCTGGGGGACTTGGAAATAAGGGCTTGGATTCCCTATCTGGATCAAGGGACACATGGAATGTGTGATGGTGGATCCTGTGGGTAAGACCTGCAGACCACAGTTCAGAATTAATAATGTTGGTCCTTCATTTTCTTTATTTTAGTTTTTGCAAGGCAAATGGGGTTAAGTGGCTTGCCCAAGGCCACACGGCTAGGTAATCATTAAGTATCTGAGACTGGATTTGAACCCAGGTCCTCCTGACTCCAGGGCTGGTGCTCTATCCACAGTGCCACCTAGCTTCCCTGGTCCTTCATTTTCAAAGAAGACCAGGATGTCAGGGAGGTGATGTCATGACAGGCCAGTGAACTGGATTTGAGCAAGAGGGACTGTGCCAAGTCCCCAGCTTCACTTCCTACCAGAGCCATCTGGGTCCAGTGGCCAGATATGAGTCAGGAAGACTGGAGATGGCCTTGGATTTGAGGCAATCAGGGTGAAGTGACTCCTCAAGGTCACAAAACTAGTTAGGGCTCAAGTGTCTGAGGTTGGATTCGGACTGTCCTCCTGACTTCAAGGCCAATGCTCTATTCACATGAAAAAGTCACATTTCTCAAGCACCTCTGTGCAGAATCTACTACTCTGGGGGAGTAAAATTCTCATAGAGTTTTCTATCCAGACACTGATAACTGAAAACACACAGGTAAACTTCATATATCTGAATATTTGAAAAACAAAAGTTTTACAGTAGATCAGAGGGAATTTTTTTTTAGGTTTTTTCAAGGCAATGGGGTTAAGTGGCTTGCCCAAGGCCACACAGCTAGGTAATTATTAAGTATCTGAGATCAGATTTGAACCCAGGTCCTCCTGACTCCAGGGCCGGTGCTCTATCTACTGTGCCACCTAGCTGCCCCCAGAGGGAATTCTTAAGCAATAATTATAAAATAGGATTAGGAATTCTGAAATCTAAGGGGTTAGAAACACGAGCTCATTTCTATGACCCTCTGCAATTTTCTCACAACAACCTTGTGAAGCAGATATTCAAGTATTATTGAACCCAAATCTTCTGACTCTTATGTGAAATGCTATTCCATCAGAGGCCTAGTGTACTTTCTTAATTGTTTCTTCCTGGGTGCAGTGGATGGAGCACTGACCCTGGAGTCAGGGGGACCTGAGTTCAAATCCAACTTGGGCAGGTCACTTAACCCCATTGCCTTAAATAAATTGAAAAAACAACAAACTTGTTTAATTGTTTCTTCTTAATTGATGGGAAATGTTGAGAATCAGTCCTTTAAAATGGCAACCCATTCCTGCTGAGATATTAGGTAGCTGCTGTGTAGGAGGCTAGTATTCGACACTTGGCCCCAGTGAGGGCAGTAGGTCCTCTTGGATTCCCGCCAAGACTGCCCATCCATTTTTTTTTAACACAGAGCATTGGGAATGGGGAAAGTTGTGGCAGAAGGGACATAGAACATTGGAAATAGGGGAAAGCTGTGATAGAAGGGACGTAGAGGGAAGTTCCTTAGCAAGACCAGTGTCCAGGTTTCACACCGCTACTTCAGCTCCTCTCTGAGACGCGTGAGTGGACAGATACCCTTATTTCCGAAGGACCTACACTAGCACTAGAAGCCACAGGCCAGCATTCTGGCTTCCAGGCTCATCCCATTTTTTCTTTTTTTTTTTTAGTTTTTGCAAGGCAAATGGGGTTAAGTGGCTTGCCCAAGGCCACACGGCTAGGCAATTATTAAGTGTCTGAGACTGGATTTGAACCCAGGTACTCCTGACTCCAGGGCCGGTGCTTTATCCACTGCGCCACCTAGCCGCCCCTCATCCCATTTTCCCAGTAATCTTTCAATGAACAAATCTAATGACCTTGACTCATTTCTCCTCCACAACTTCTCTGTAACCTTTGACTCTGCTGATCACCTTCTCCCAGGTACTCTCCTCCCTAGGTTTTACTCTCCAGGCTCCCTTTCTACCTATATGAATATTTTCTTATTCTTTTTTTCTGGATCTTCCTGGAGATTACATCCCCTTTCCCTAACCATGAGCCTCCCCGAAAGGACTCTCATGGGCTTACTTTTTTTTTTCCTCTTGTATAGGGTCAATGGAAACTCCTCCCTTCCCCAGCTGGTCAGTGGCAAGATTTCAGGGAGTCTTTGACCTTTGAGGAAGGAAAAAGACCTCTGTTTTCACTATAATTTCACTGAAACTTAACATTTCCTTCAGTTGATTTAAAAAAAAAAAAACACATTTGTCTGAGAAGGGGGTCCATGACAAACCGAAAATGTAAAAGCCTCTTCTCAATATACTCTGGTTTTGAGTGACCACATCAGCTATAGACAGAGGATTTTCAAATCTGTCTACCCCTAATTTTCATCTACCTACTGGGCATCTGGCTGCTTGACCCCCCCCCCCCCCTTGTCCCAACCCTCCTGCAGAGGGTAGAACCATAATAGTGGCTCTGTTGGTTGGAGAATGGCAGAGGATAAGGCCTGACCTGAGCTTTGAGACCACATCAGGTTTGAGGAAGGAGCCTGCTTCATGAGTCTTAAGATCAGCTCCAGCTCCCTGGTCCTGCAAGTTGACAGCAGAGCTTCCTCTGCCACAGAACCTGGGCTCTCCCTTGTTTTCTGGTCCCAAGGGCGGGTAGTCCTTGGATCAGCGTGGATGGGAGAGGGAGGCTGAGGATTGGTTTACTGGGAGTTGCTTAACAGCCTGGAAGGTGACCGGAGTCCATCTGAGGTCATGATTGCAGGACTGTGAAATTTGAGGTCCTAGATTAACCTCTCCATCTCCATCCCCCCAGCTGCTGCCCCATACACTGTCCATGTCGCCTCATGGCAGCTAGGTGGCATAGTGGACACAGCGCCAGCCTTGGAGTCAGGAGGACTCACCTTCCTGAGTTCATTCCAGCCTCAGAGACTTCCTAGCCTTGTGACCCTAGGCAAGTCACTTCACCTTGTTTGCCTCAGTTTCCTCATCTGTCAAATGAATTGGAGAAGGAAATGGCAAACCTCTCCAGGATTTTTGCCAAGAAAATAGATGGGGTCACAGAGTCAGACACAGTTGAACCACAAAATCGTTGCCTCTGGTATTCACCCTTTGTTTTGGTAGAGGACCGTGTTACTGAGAATGGGCTAGCTCATCCAACAAATACCCAAAATAACAACAAAATACTGAGGCTTTCACACCTGCCACTCATCTAAATTGTCAGTCCCCCTGTCCCAAGTTGGAGGAGGCTCTCCCTGCCTCCTCTCTAACCTTAGGCTGCGTTAGGGGCTTATTTTCCGCTTCCAAGCTGCTCTGGATGGCTTTCTAAATTGGTTTTCCTCCATTGTCAATCTGGGACGAGGGTGCTAATACCTGGTGCTTTTTGCTCCCCAGGGATGGCCTTGGGCTCTGTACAGACTGGACAGATATCAGGAGAGTCTTTCCTGTCTAGGAGGGAGGGAAAGCACTTAAGTGCCCAGGGCCCTGCTTCCTGGGCTGTCTGTGTAGAAGCTTTGATCAGGGCTGGGAGGGCAGGGGCTCTACTTCAAAGGCCAAGCTTTCCTTTGAAGCCTTAGCTGGGGGCACTGCTGGAGCCTGGCCTAGAGCTCTGGGGTGGGAGGTGATCTTCAGAAAGAGCCAATAAAGAAAGAAGGGGGGGAGGTATTTGGAATGATTGGGTTTTAGCTAGGCTGTTCTCCCTTGGACCATTAGACAGCTCCCTCGAGGTGGTGACATATTTAGTGTGGCTTGGTGCTAGGCTAGAGAGTGGCAGTGGGTCAGGTCAAGCCAACTCTACCTGGGGAGGCTGCTAAGGCAAGAGAAGGCTAAATTAGATCTGGGGAGAAAATACTTTTGGGGCACAGGCTTGCAAGGTTGCCCCCAGGACTCTTCGTGGTACTTCTCTTTATGTTAGCTTACATAGTAATTTTATCAACTCCCATGTGTTCCTTTATCTCTATGCTGATGATACCCACACATATCACCTAATCAGCCCTTATTTCTCCTGAACTCCAATCCAAAATCATCTTTTGGACATCTTCAGTCAGATGTTCCCATAGACAGCTCAACCTCAGTTTGTCCAAAACAAAACTCACTCTCTTTTCTCCCAATCTCCCTCTCGGCATCTCCATCCACCCAGTCACCTAGACTGGCATCCTTAGACTTATCCTCCACCCCTCACCCTCATTCCATAAATCCTGTCTGTTGCCAAATCTTTTCATTCCTCCTTTCATAACATCTCTCCTTCTTGTGTACCTCTCCTCTTGTCCAAACTGCATGGGGCAGCATCATGGCCTTCCTTCAGCACCTCTCATCTGCCCTATGCCGGTCTGCTGCTTGGTCGCCCCATCTCACATTTCTCACCTTTCCATCCATCCCAACTCAACTGCCAAAGTAATCTTCCTAAGGAGAAGGTCTAATCACATTACACACCGCACACCATACACACACACACACACACACACACACACACACACACACACACACACCCCAGTGGCTATTTGATCCAGTGATCAAATAGAAAGTCTTTTTTGCCATTTTATGACCTGCCCTCTCTTACCATTCCAGTTTTCCAGACTTTACTCTCTCCTATTGTTTCATCCAGCTATATTGGCTTAATTGCTATCTCTTACCCTGGATACTATCTCCAGTCTATGACGTTGCCTTCTCGGTCCTCCCACAGCTTGAATGCCCTCCTCCTTCACTTCTAGTGTGTCTCCACCCTGAGCGCCCCATCTTTCCCCTGTAAGAGGTCTTTCCCTGACCCTCCTTGCTCACTCCCCCTTAGATGCCCTCCTATTTGCCCTACCTATCTTGTATGTATATAGTTACCTTTATACTCTCTCCCCTGTTAGAATGTGAGTTCTGCATTGGGGAGAGGGGGCTTTGGGAGAGGTGACCTATTTTTTTTTTTTTTTTTGCCTTTCTTTTATTCCCCTCATTAGAACAGTGCTGAGGTAAAAACTCAGTAAATGTTGGTTGCTCTGAGAACAGAACAATAGAGGGAGCTGGAACAGGACAAGTGTGTGGAGGGGCCTGGGGGTGGGGAATTAGGATGGGACTCTATGTCACTTCCCACCTAGAGGGAAAGAGCCCTGCATCCGTCCAGGGTTGGTTTTGTCTCCCCAAACATCCCCAGGAGGCAGAGACCTAGAGAGTCAGAATGGGAACAACAGGGGGAAATGAAGCTAAAAAGACTGAAATCCCTAAGATCCCAGAAGAAAATTCAGTTAAGACCTTGAACAAAAGCGGATAAACCAATGTGAAACATATCAATAACAGAAAGGGGAAATGGCTTCTAGCTCTGGGGGAGTGAATTCAAGAATCTTTGAATAAATATGGCACAGCAAAGGGAAATATATTGGATGCCAAAGAGGCAAAGATATAGGATTGAAAAGAGAAATAAGAATTTTTCAAAGCAGAACTTAGAGCTTTCACAGTTCAAATAATTGATACCTTGAGTCGGTGGTGGTAAGTCCCAGGATGGATTTGTCTCTTCTCTCCGAGAAACAAAAGACAGACGGACAGATTGGGACTGCAAATAGGAGATGGAAGTGAAGGACAGAAATGAAAACGGTGACCTTAAAAGAATTCACAATCTCTATACAAGTAAAACGTTGATCTTGACAACAGGATGCAGAGAGACAATTTAAGACTCCCAGAAGAAAAGCGGTCAAAAACCCTGAAACCATAATGCAAGAAATAATAGTAGAAAGCATGCTCAGAATCTGTGAAAACTGAAATCAATACTAATCAAGTGACTAGGAGGGATTTTAGACATCACCTATTGCCTCAGAACCCAAAAGACCATTTTGTCAAAGGCTGTTGTGTGATCATGGAGAGTTCAAAGCCCAACTTCCTGGAGGATGTGTGAGCTTGGCGCTGGTGTTCTTCTCTGTTTCCGGAAGGCTGACATTACCCTTAATATGTGTTCCCTAGAGATAACTTCTGGATCATATCCTCTAAGCTGATATTCTACCTTTGAATGTTGTCTTTGGGCTAAGGAGTTTGAAATGGGAGAAGGGGAAGGGATGGTCTTCACTAGATACCCTTCTCCAGGATGTGATGGAGACTGGATTGTTCCCATCAGGAACCTCGGATATCCAGGGTCTTCTGTGACCTCTGCTTTCTTCAGCCTCCAATTGGTGTCTTTGAATGGGACCATTTTTCTCTGCACTTTTTGAATTTGGGGGTTGGGGGATTCTCTCTTTTTGAACTTTCCCTTCTTAATCCTTTGCAGCTGTTATCTTGCCCAGAGAAGACAGTTGTGCAGAATGGGATGGAAATATTTATTTTGAGTTGGGTTTGCTGGCTTTGGACCAGGAAAAGTGAATGACCATATTGGGGCCTCTGTCTTGTTTCTGAAAATGAGGTGGTTGGGGGGCAGGGTTAGGAATGGGGAGAGGCTTAATGGTGAGGCTGATCCTGGCCTGGAGATCTGGTCAGGGGAGACCACCCAAGCAGTGGTGATTTTCTTTGGATGGTAAAGGATGATGGTGTCCTGGGCAGAGATCTAGGAAAAGGTAACTGGAAATGAATTCTAGGCATCAGGGATATTGCTCAGAAAGCGAACTGAGGAATACTTGGGCATTGGATAAATTTGGCTGGGTAGAGGGCTGTATCGAGCTAATCTGCACACTTGGGGATTTGTGTGGAGGAGAGGAAGGCCATGATGCGTCTCAATCCACCCCACCCCCCCGAAAGGTCCTTAAATTTGATGTTTCTGAAAAGGGCCTATTATGAAAATCCTGCCCATTAATACTTACTGTTGGACCTTGCTTATTCATGCCAGGGTCCCTTTTGTTTTGTGAGATGGGGAAAGCTATAGCTAAGAGTCAGGATAGCTAGTTCTGATCCTGATTCTTCCACATTTATACAGGAATGGAATCATTCCCCAAGGAAGGGAAATTCAGTAGAATTGTGAATAGCAGGGAGGGGAAACCCAGCCCCTCTCCCTGATACTTCTCCATGAAGGGCCAGGAAGCCAAAGAAGAAACCAGATTCTCAGGAAATGCAAACATCAGAGCACATCCTGTGGCAGAGAGTAGGTTAGGACCAGCTCCCCAATTAGGAAACCCTAGCATGAGGCTAAACACTTTTCCAAAAGGGAAAAAGCAGTCACTGCAATCCTCCTCCTTGGCTTTCCAGGCCTTAGAAAGTCCTGCCCCTTTAGTACCCATGTTGTGGAGGGAGGGGAAGGAGATTGGTCCTCTGAACAGCTGGCATCCCAGGAGCGCCAGAGTGCTTTGTATAACTGCTTGGTAAAGGCAGACAACACTGGGCATGGCAAGAATACCTCTAGGAATGACTGGCCAAAAGGGTTTGGAGCCACACTGGGGAAACTGAGCAGTGATAGGGATCCATTAGTAGACTCTAGGCTAGAAGCATGTTTGGCAGCCCTATCCTTACTATCCTTGGTCATGATAATGTGCCATCCTGAGGGGAGGAGCCCTGATGCTGCCAATTGAAAGCCAGCACCATTTGGCTGGACTGTGCTGCCCCTGTGATGGCAGGACTTGAAGTTGGCACCAAAGGGTCATTCCCTTCCCCTTGCACAGCAGAGCCACACAAGATGACGGCGGGCATGACTACGAAGAACTACAACATTTCATCCAATGAGTCTTTGTTGAAGCCTATGATGTCGACCCCAGACTTGGCAGGGAAATAAGAGAAGTGATGTGCTTGTCTTTGAGGGGGTCACTGGCTGGGGAAACAAGACACGGGATTTATTTCAATAACCATTCTTGACAGTATTGTATATAATGAAGTGCTGAAATAATAAATCAAACCCTCCAACCTTCCCTAGCTTCTCAAGCCCATGATAACACCCGAAGGAGGGGTTCTTTCTTGTTTTTTGTACTTGCCAGCATGGGGCAGGGAGCTCCTTGGAGCATCAAACAAACCCTGAGTTGAATCCTGGCTCTTCTTACTGCTCCCCAATTAGAGAGTATTGGGTTACCAGACTGAAGGAAAGATGGCAGAGTGGGGGGAAAACTCTGGATTGGCAGGTTAGACCCGGATTCTAGCCCTAGCTGTGCCATTAACCAGATATGGGACCTTGGCCAACTCACTTGATGTGGGCCTCTCTCTTTTTTTTGTAAGATCAGGGTATCTTCTAAATCTAAAAATTTTCTTTTAAATCAGAGATCATGGGATGGAAGAAGAGACAGGAACATAATCCCCACTGGATATTTAACCCACCTTGCTTCCCAAGGCAGAGTATTCCATTCCTCTAGGGCAGGGATAGTGTCTTCTATCGTATAGATTTAGTTTTTTACAAGGCAGTGGGGTTAAGTGATTTGCCCAAGGCCACACAGCTAGGTAATTATTAAGTGTCTGAGGCCAGATTTGAACTCATGTCCTCCTGACTCTAGGGCCAGTACTCTATCTGCTGTGCCACCTAGCTGTTCCTGTATAGATTTAAAAAAAAAGATTTGAACCAAGCAACCTGGCATAGACTGAGAGCAGTGATCTGGGGAGACTCCTAGGTAGACCAAGAGAAGAGAAATCAGTATATTCTTGAGGCTCTCAGCAATTCTTTCTGCTTCCTGGGGGAGGACGAGGCTGGTTGGTCCCTTGAGTCTGGGAGTTCTGAGCAGCCACAGGGCTGATTCTAATGGTCATCCAAGCTAAGTTCAATTCCCCAGGAGAGGCGGCCACCAGGTTTCCTGAGGAAGGAAGAATGTCCCAGATTAGAAAAATAAAGTAGGTTAAAGCTTCCGTGGCCACAGAATTGGGGTGTCTCGGCAGGGTCAAACTAGAGAAATCTAGTCATTTGGTGTGTGCTTTATTCTATCACTACCAATACAAGGGAGCAAGAAGGGTCTCTGCCCTCAAGAAGCTTAGACTCTCATAGGGGAAGGCAACAAGGGCAGCTAAGCAGTACCTTGGTGCCCAGAACTCTGTGCCTGCAGTCATCTTTGTGAGTCCAAATCTGGTCTCAGACACCTACTAGCTGGGTGACCCTGAACAAGTCACCTGTTGAACCTATTTGCCTCCATTTCATCATCTGTCAAATGAGCTAGAGAAGGAAATGGCAAAGCACTCCAGTATCTTTGCCATTAAAGAGTCAGATACAACTGAAAACAACTGAACAACAGTAAAAAACACATAGTCAGAACTACAACTGGAGGTGACTTGGGGTAGGAGATGCTTGGGAAGCAGAGTGGTTGGCCTGGAACTAGACAAGATAGGGTTATTAGCTATATGACCCTGGGCAAGTCACTTAACTCCAATGCTATGAAAAAATAAAATTAAATATAAAGGACTCTAGGTTCCCCCCCCCCCCAAATTAAGACACAGGATCCTGAAGGGGCAGGACTTAAGTTGTGGTTGGGAAAGGAAGAAGACCAATGAGACCCCAACTATGAGGCCTCAAAGTTGGTAGGAAGGCAAAGACCTTTTTTTTTAGGTTTTTGCAAGGCAAATGGGGTTAAATGGCTTGCCCAAGGCCACACAGCTAGGTCATTATTAAGTGTCTGAGACCGGATTTGAACCCAGGTACTCCTGACTCTGAGGCCGGTGCTTTATCCACTACACCACCTAGCTGCCGCAGGTAAAGACTTTTCAAGGGATCCTTTATTTTTGTAAGAACAAGAAAAGTGGGGCAGCTAGGTGACACAGTGGATAGAGCCCCAGCCCTGAAGTCAGGAGGACCTGAGTTCAAATTTGACCACTTAATAATTACCTAGCTGTGTGGCCTTGGGCAAGCCACTTAACCCCATTTGCCTTGCAAAAAAAAAACCTAAATAAAAAAGGGGGAGTTGGGGGGAGAAGATTGGTAGAATATGACTCTAGGAAGAAAAGGTAATTTTGAGATCCAAGAAACTGAAAGAGGAAACTAGGTTAACATGGGTAATGGGTAAATGGGAAGCATTCAGGTAAAGCAAATTAACGGAGGAAGAAATAGTAATGGCATTATCATGTGTGCACACTTATTTCAATTATCCAGAAGTTTCTCTGGCAAAAGCAAAGCCACTAATAGTTTCTTGACTTGCCTCCTTCCGAAGCTAGAAGGAGGCTCTGATGAGCCTGAACTTTACCAAAAGGAGAGTTGTTGAAGTAAAAGCATCAGGTGGGGCAGCTAGGTGGCACAATGGATAGAGCACTGACTCTGAAGTCAGGAGGACCTGAGATCAAATTTGGTCTCACCTAAATGTGAGACCTTGGGCAAGCCTCTTAACTCCTCTGCCTTGCAAAAACTTAAAAAAAAAGCATCAGGAATTTTGGCAGGAGTGTGACCATTTTAAAATTTAGAATCAAAAAGGAAAGAAAGTCAGACATTCATGATTTTTGAAGAACAGAACTCAAGAGAGTTCTGAGAACAAACCAACCTTCTTTCCAGGGAAGCCAGTCCACGAAGGGTAGTAAGCTGAAGGAATTATGAAAGAATGGGACGAGGAAGACACAAAGAGGAATCACTATGATAAGCAAAAGGGAAGCTGTCTAAGGAGACTCATGGTGGTCCTCAGGCTTCCCCTTCACCTACCGTCTTAAGATTTGCAAAAGATGAGTTCAAAATTCAGTAATCATGAGAATGTCACAATAAAGTAGTAAGAAGACCTGTGTTCAAATTCCTCCTCTGATACTTAGTGACCTTAGACAAAACCTTTCTGGGACTCATTTTCATTTGCAAAATGATGGGGTTGGATCAGATGACCCTAGTGTATCAATAGAATCAGGAAGACTCATCAAATCCAGTGTCAAACACTTACTAGCTGTGTGACCCTGGACAAGTCACTTCACCCTGTTTGCTTCAGTTTCCTCATCTGTCAAATGAGCTGGAAAAGGAAATGGCAAACCCTTCTAATACTTTGCTAAGAAAACCCCAAGGTTATGAAGAGTTGGACACAACTGAACGAATGAAGAACAAAATGGCCTAGATGATCCAAGAGTAACATAGCTTGAGCACAACCACCCAGTTAGGGGTTCTCAAAGTCCATTTAAACCCAGATCTGCTGACTCTGGTTTGGGTACTTTTCTACTAAAAGTCTGCTGTAGAGCAGAGCCTTCAGTCTGGGTCTCACAACTCTTATTAAACTAGGAGATACAATGATGACCCTTCTGTGACATTTATGTCAATGATATTTATGCTCAGATCGTCCCAGCTAACAGCCCCAGGAATCAGACTACAAAATTCTAAGTACACTTCTTCCTGAATGATCATTTCAGGGGCACAGTAGACAGTACCCTAGACAGAAAGGCCAGAGACCTGAACTCTAATCTTGAAACTTCAACAATTAATTTTGTGACCCTGGGTGAGTAAGGGTTACCTCCTTGGACCTCAGTTTCTCTCTTTCTGAAAGGAAGGTGTTTGTTAAGATGCTCTTTATAATCCAATCCAGGATTCAATATTCTGGAATTCAAAGATTCTTGGGATATAGGGGGAGCCTTGGATATGTGTGTGTGTGGGGGGGTTGGTTTTCCAGAGTATGGTTGGGTCTGGGTCTCTTTAAGATCACCTGTGGGATGCAATGTTGTTAAGGAGGCACTTTCCCTGAGAGGGCCAACCTCCTATCTAGTTTTGTAAAGAGATTTTGAAGCCTCTCCTTCCCCCTTTGGGGTTTCCATCTCCCATCTCTTCCTTCCCCCCAAGTCAGTATGATACAGTGGAAGGAACCCCAATCTACAAGTTATTTATAAGGCCTGGATTTTTTAAAAAATTAATAATTGAAGAGTCCTGGTGATATGATCTTGAATAAATCATTTCCCTTCTCAAGGAGACAGTTTCCTTTACATTATATTTTATTTTTCTGTAGCACTGGGGTTAAGTGACTTGCCCAGGGTCATATAGCTAAGACGTAACTAAGGCCAAATTTGAACGCAGCTTCTCTTGACTCCAGGGCTGGTCCTCTATGTGCCGTAGCATCACCTCACTTTCCCCTTCTCCCCCAGTTTCCTTTAGTAATAGAAATTGGTGTGGAAGATTAAGTAATCTCTCAGGGTTCTGTCGGCTTTGATTATTCAAGTTCAGTCTGTAGTTCTGGATTCTTAAGCTGATCACTAAAGGGTTAATGAACTCCGCCACCCACCCTCTGGGTCCTCTGATCCACCTTCTTTGCTCCCTCTGTATCCCAATCTCTCTGGCTTTGCCAGATGTGTCCACGCCCGACCTTCAGATGTGGCAGCCTGGCTTGTTCAGATTTCCTTGAAGTCCTAAGGGGTTGCTGGCTGGGTGCCTGAGAGTTTTCTTTCATGGGTGTCCCTGGAGTGTGGGGGCAGGGGGAGGGCTCCCCTGATTCCCTCTCCCTCTAGGCTAAGGGGCGTGTCGGACAATTGGCCCACAGCCAGACAACTGGAGGGACCGGACCCTCTGTGTCCTCTCCTTCCCCGCTGCTCATCATATTCTTTCTTAGGGGGAGGATTCCAAGTTCAGGAAAGAGACTCTGGTGACCTCTGGCTTTTTGGAGAGCTCCTAGCTTAGCTCCATGGAAGGTGATCTTTGAGAGGACACCTGGAAGAGGAGAAGAGAGGAGAAAGGATTGTGGGGACTGGGCTGTTTCCTGGATGTCAGCCCAAAGAAGAGGGATTTTGCAGCCCCCCTATCCCCCCTGTCCTGGCAGATGCAGAAGGCTGAGAGGTGGAGGATGCCAAGTTCTTCTTTTGTGATGGAAAGTTGTTGCTGTGGGGATAGGTTCTGGATTCAGCCCGGAGCTGTCAAGCTTCACCTCCTGATTTCAAGAATTGGTTTTCATGAGTGATAGTTTCCAGATGGCCCCTGGCCTGGCAGCCACTTGCTCAGCAACCATTCCTGCTTCTCCTCCCCCCACTCCAGGCCTGTCCTCTCCAAAGCATCTCCTCGACTCCTTGGAGAAGGTCAAAGAAGACCCTATAAAAGGGAATCCCCACCTCCCCTTCAGTTTTCTCCTCTGCTGGGTCTGGTGTCTTTTGCCTCTGAGGAGCACTCAGATGCTGGCTAGGAAGGTGACACGTTGGGGAATCCTCAAGCTGGCCCTTCTTCCTGCTCCCAGAATCCCTCCATCCCTGAGTCCTCTGGCATCCATCCCTTCCACCCGTGCACCCATTTTGTGCAGCAGAGGCAAAATCCTAAGGAAATCATGAATGGGTCCCTTGATTCAATTATGATTTCATTGATTCCAGGAATTTGCAGATGAGGGTCCCTCTCCACCAATGCATGTAGGCATCTTTACTATAACTTAGAGTCTTGTCTAGAACAATCAAAAGCTCTTGGCTCCTAGGCCAGCTACCTCTGAGAGATCCATAGTGCCCCCAACCCTTCTTTCTGGTCACTGTGATTGGGAAAGAGAGGAGATCTGACCTGGATTCAGAGATCCTCTTTCCCAGCAGAGCAAAAATTGATGGGAGGTCAAAGCAAAGGTTGGTATTCACCAGAATAGGAATAACTGAGTTTAGCAGCTGGTTAGAAGAATCATCAGTTAAAAGTACAAGCCTTCCAGATGAAAGATGGGAAGAAAAGAATACGTACAGGGATATTTATAGCAGTTCTTTTCTGATGCCAAGGAGCTGGAGATTGAGGGGATGCCCATTGACTGAGAATCAAATACTGTTCTGGTGTGAGAAATGATGAACAGGATGCTCTCAGTAAAAATCTGACTTGAGCAGATTCAGTGGGAAATGTGCCATATACAAAGTACCAGCAATGTTGCAGGATGATCCACTGTGAATGATCTACCTTTTCTCAGCAATGCCGTGACCCAAGAGAACCCTGAAGGACTTAGGATAAAGAATGCTATCCATCCCAAAGACAGTTGGTGGTATCTAAATACATATTGAGGCATACTTTTTCCCCCCACTTTATTTTTCTTGAGATTTCTCTTTTTTGGGGGGTCATGTTTACTTCTACAATATGACTATTATGGTACTGTTTTTCATGACTACACATTTTTAACTTATAGCAAGTAACTTGCTTTCTCAAGGAGGGGGAGTGACGTGGGAGAAAGAGAGAGAATTTGGAACTCAAAATTTTATTTTATTTTATGTTTTTGCAAGGCAATGAGATTAAGTGACTTGCCTAAGGCCAAGGTAGGTAATTATTAAGTGTCTGAGGTCAAATTTGAACTCAGGTACTCCTGACTCCAGGGCTGGTGCTCTATCCACTGCACCACCTAGCTGCCCCTTGGAACTCAAAATTTTAAAAGTGAAATGTTGAAACTTGCTTTTGCATGTAACTAGGGGAAAAATAAAATATATATAAAAAAGAAAGTTAAAAAAATTACTAGCTTTCCACCATTGAAAAGATGAGTTCAGACGAGTAGGTTTTTTTTTGGGAGGGGGAGAGTAATGAGGATTGTTTTGGACATGCTGAATTTGAGATCCCTGTGGTGCATCCACTCTGAGACGTCCCATAGCCAGATGATGATGATGTGATTCGGAAGCTTGGGAAAGACATTCAGCAAGGACAATGGAGCTAAGGATAGTTGTACCAAGGACCAGGGGGGCAGCCTGAAGCACAATGTTAGAGGATTTAGGGGACAAGGAGATGCTATGAGGAAGGACCTTGTTGATGGGAACCTGGCTAGAGGGAAGGGGTTGTGATAGCAGCAGTGATTATACTAATGAAGGAGAAGAGTTTAGACATAAAAGGAACATGTATCTCAGGTAAACACATCCCATAAATATCAGCACCATGGAGCAAAGACCAAATAAGCCCACAATAATTCCAGATCTGGTCAGGTGGACTCCAACCCTGATTGGGAACCTGTCACTCCTTCATTTTAAAAACTAGTTTTGGGGCGGCTAGGTGGTGCAGTGGATAGAGCACCGGCCCTGGAGTCAGGAGTACCTGAGTCCAAATCCGGCCTCAGACACTTCATAATTACCTAGTTGTGCCTTGGGCAAGCCAATTAACCCCATTGCCTTGCAAAAGAAAAATCCCCCAAAACCCCCCCAACTAGTTTTGTTTTTAAGAGACCATTTTTTACACCATTAGCTTAATTTACTTTTCTTTTTTGGCTTTTTGCAAGGAGATGAGGTCACACAGCCAGGTAATTATTGACTCCAGGGCGAGTATTCTATCTACTGTGCCACCTAACTTCCCTTAGCTTCACTTCCAAAATCTGCCTTTATTTTCTAAAGTACTTACTTTAGATACCTCTGCCATCTGTTTCCCCAAGGTATTTAATTTCTTTATGCTTAATACTTCCTAGTAATGTTCTGATTAGAATGTAGAATTGGTAAGGGGAGTTATAGGAGAACAGGTTGAAAAGGGAGAGTGGTATGAGGCTGGGGAGGGCCTTGAATGTTGGTCAAAAGGTTTGGGTCTTTATTTGGAAGCTAAAGAAATGTAGGTGAAGAGAAAAGTTGTCCTGCCAATGAGTGAAGGAAGGACTGAAAGAGGCAGAGATGAAGAAAAGGTCAGTTAAGAGGCCGTTTTAAGGGAATAATAGTGATATAGTAGATATAAAGTACTAGGCTTAGAATCAGGAAGACTCATCTTCATGAGTTCAAATCCCACCTCAGACACTTACTAGCTGTGTGCCCTTGGACAAGTCACTTTACACGGTTGCCTCAGTTTCTTCATCTGTCAAATAAGCTAGAGAAGGAAACTGGAATGCAGCTCTGTATCTTTGCCAAGAAAACCCCAAATAGGGTCATGCAATGTCAGACTGAAATAACTCGGCATCATTAATAACAAAATGTTTGTAGATTAGGGAGAAGAGCTAGACTGAGGATACATAGTGAGGGAGGATAACTTCAAAACCCTAGAAAAGGCCAAAAGGAATAAGGATCAAAACTGCAGGCAGAGGGATTTGCCATAGGAAATAGGGAGGACTTCTCTTCATTGACTGCCTGGAAAGATGCTGCTGCTGAGGTGGTTGGAGGAAGGGAGGCCAGCTGGGAGGGTTCATGCAGGATTGCCTGGCCATAGGAGGATGTGGGTGGGGAATGAGATAAACAACCTCCAAGAGTTGAAAAGGATTGTTGAACAACAATAAGGGCCTTACCGAAGGGATTGCTGGGAATTTGCAGTGAGTGAAATTGGTTTCTCCAGCATCGTCATCAAATCTGGGACAGGAGTGGGCAAACTGAACGGTAGGGGCTACCCAAGGACGCGAATTTGTGTATCTACGTATGAGGAATGGAAGGTCCGGAGTAAGAGTCTAGACAAAGAACTAATACAATATGAGGTCATGGAGCCCATAGGTATGAAGGGCAATTAAAAGCAGAATGGGGAAATGGCTGGGAAAACAAGGCTGGGTCAAAGGGCCAAGGGAGTAGGATGGGGAATGAGCTGCAGAAGTGAAAGAAGGGCTGGCTACGGTAACAAATGAGAATTTCAAAGTTGTGAACATTAGACATGTTGTAATTAAGGGGATAGGGAGCGCTTCAGTGTGGTCAGGTTCTCAGCAATAACGTCGCTAGAAATCCCTGAGGATTATGGCAGATGAAGAAGTGAGAAGACCAGGGATAGAACTCACTGAGGAGCTGGGGAAGATGAGGCTAAAAAGGTCAAGGATGGGTGCAAAAGCACGCAGAAGACTCTTGGGGGATGAAAGAGGAAGGGTCTGAAATGGCAATAAAACACTAGCAGTAGGCCCTGCTTTCTTCTTGACACTGTGAGTCATAGACAGGGTGAGGGGGGTTGCCATCAGTGAAAAAAGGGGTTGTAAAGGATGTGGTGTCCTCACGGGGAGGGCTTCAGATTTCTCTGAAGTATTTATTGAAATCTGAATGTGAGTAGGATTTGAAGGGTGGAGAGGATTTGGTGCTGGGGAGGCAGGGGAGAAGCAGCCAAAAGGGAACTGTACTATTTGTCCTTGTCCTGGATGGAGTCGGGCTGCTATTCCCTGAGCCCCTGGACACTCTCCCTCAAAGACCTGAATTGCCTTCACTTTTTCATCTAGCAAACTGGATAAAAGGTGGCAGGTCTTAATTCTTTTCCTAAAAGTTAAAAGGCAAAAGGATCCACAAATTAATACATACATCCATGTGTACACACATCAGAAGCCATTGGTTACTATTCTTGAAAAACTGATGTTCTCCCATTTGTATGTATAGAGTTTGGGGGCTAAGGATCTCCAAATAATATATGGAAATAACCAGCTTCTTTCTGGTCATTGGTGGAGTGAATGTAAAAAGGTCTGGTAAGGCATTTGCCCTGATCTTTAAAGGGGTTATACACTGACAAGGAAGGGAGAGGAAGAAAAAATTGACTTTGCCTTTGCACCACGTGAGATATCATAGAGAGGAGCTGCAATATAAGAAAAAGAATATCGTCCAAACACACTCATCAATTCACTTACACATAGGTTCATCCTCAGTTGTATACAAATACAAATGGTATGGGTAACTAATAAAGAAAACTAGAGATTATAATATGAAGAATGTGCCATGTCATAGGTATCACTCAACCTTGAATTATGACTCTCAAAGGTTATACCTAATGCAAAAGGAATAGCATAGGTAAGAGGGTGATAGAATAACATAACTGTAATGGGGAAGGGTAATTATGTGGATAGAACACCAGGCCTGAAGTCAGGAAGATCTGACTTCAAATGAGACCTCAGACCCTTACTGGTTATGTGACCTGGGTACATGTACTTACCCCTCTTTGCCTCAGTTTCCTCATATGTCCCATGAACTGGAAAGGAAATGGCAAACCACTCCAATGTCTTTGCCAAGATGGGGTCATGAAGAGTTGGAGAACTGAAACAACTGAACAACAATACGGGGGGCGGACTGCTCAATAAAGATCTTAGAGCACTTGTGAGTTGACTTTCCAAGTGACTTTTTGCAAAAAAAAAAAAAAGTCTTAATTGACTATTGAGCCAGAACTGAATTTGGAGACAAAAGAAAGATCTCTTTTTACCTGGTGGCTTTTGAATGAGGGGCCTCCAGGTGTCAATGACTTGTTATGGATGCTCTGTCTCCCTACCCAGTTACCATGTGGCCTTGAACGCATAGCACCTCTGTTTCCTTTATCAGTTTGTGTTTATTGTTTCCTAATCTTAGGTGAATGAATATCTGGGACAGAATGAACCAGGATTGGACATTGTGACCTTTGAGAGGTCTGAAGAACCATCAAAGATTCCCCTCAACAGCCAGAGCTAGTAACAGTAGTAGCCAGTCTCCATGAAGAATGAACCCTGAGAAGTGACTTGCTTAATCCCATGGAGCAGTGAATTAAACTGGGAGTGGACAGATATGTCTTGAAATCAAGGAAGCAACCTGTCGATGAGCCACACCACACCCTGAAGTAGACTTTTTGGGGAATCTTCAAAGGTAGAAAAGAACTCTGAAGACTAAGGAAGTGTCTTCCTTCCAGGCTTGGGAGTCAAAGGTGGTGGAATATTCTGTGGCAACCAATCTAATTTTGAATCCATTTTCTTCCAAGAATTGAGTGAGTATGTGAAAGGGAGAGTACACCTCAAAATTTACAGGGGATGTTTTGTATTTTGGTCCATGCTCTACCTTCTCAGTAGATTACTTTGTAAAAGCAATTTAGTGTTGATTATTTTATTTATTTTGAAGAAATAAATAGATAAATGATATGGGGGAATGGGTTAGCTGGTTGAATGATAATGGGGGCTTGATGGGGACTCAAACAGCAATTGTACTAGAAAAATCCACAAGTCCCTCAAGCTTACATCTAGGATCTTGAGTGGAAAAATATTAGCTGTCCTTTGGGGGATCTGACCGCTGTGGTGAGTCGTGATGGAAGAGTAAGCCCATAAAGTATGTAGTACATATCTTTAGAAGAGAAACCAGACCCAAGGGCGAAGCATGTGGAGAACTCTCTACAGATCGACACTTTCAGAAATAGCAAACATAATGGTATCTATCAGAATATACAATGAACTACTATAAGAGAAATAGAAATTTATGCATTTGGGAAACTGATTGAAAAATACTAGTTACTTCAATTATTTGGACATTTACTGGAGTTCTCTCCTCAAAGTAAAACAGCTAACAATTTCTTGACTTGTCCTAATGATAATTTCTTCTTTCCCCAAATGGAGGAACCAACAAGCTTTTCTGAATCTAATTCTTATGAGCAAGGAGGACATGTTTGCTGGAGTGGAAATAATGGTAAAATTTTTTGAGAAGTGGGAGATTGACAACTCCATCTCATAATTATTGTATTATAAAAGGAGAGGAAAACTGGACCTAGACTAGAATGTATCTTCTTAAGAGAGTAGATGTCAGTGGGTTCAAGGAAAAGATAGGTAGGATCCCACAGAATAAAATTCTATAGGGCATGTCATGCTCTTAAGAATGAAATCCTGAAAAAACTCTGAGGCATTATTGAATAAAGAAATTACCAACTCTGAGGTAACGCTTCATAGTTGTCTGAGGAACAAGATATAATACATGAAGAATAGGATACTTTGGAAAAAACTGTGGAAAGACTTACGTGAACTGATGCAGAGTGAAGTGAGCAGAACCAGAAAAATGTACACTATTGTACGATCAGATGTGAATGATTTGGCTCTTCTCAGCTATACAATGAGAATTCAAGAAAACGCTTTACCTCCTGAGAAAGAATTGATGACATCTGAATGCAGATCAAAGCAAACTCTTTTATTTAATTTTTCTTGGGTTTTTTGTCTGCATTTTCTTTCACAACATGGCTAACATGGAACTATATTTTATTAGACTGCACATTTAAGTTTAGAGTACTCACCCGGGTGTTGCACGTGGGTTTTTTGTGAGCAGCCTTTGATAAAGCATTCTGAGTTCATATTGTTCTGAACGACTCTCGCATAGTGATGTCGTTTCGGTCTTTTTTTCAATAACTAAGAACAACAACCAACCATCACGTATCGTTTATGTCAAAATGGCTTGTCCTCTCAAAGAGCAGGGAGGGAGATAATTCAGAACTTAAAAATTTTAAAAACAATTATTAAAATTGCTTTGTCTTGTAATTGGGAAAATATATTTTCATTTAAAAAAGAATGGCATTCTAAAGACTCTAAAGATAAACAATTCCAACGAGGAAGAAAAGGAGGGGTGGTCTAAAGTGATCAATGTGAGTAACAAACAGGACCAACTGAAAACTAAAAGAATGAGCCAGGGAAATCTGGGATCAAGTCCTGCCTCTCACCAGTCAAGTCAAAAATCATTTATTAAGCACCTACTGTGTGTCGGACACTGTACTGAACAATAGGAGTATAAAGAAAGGCAAAAGACAGTTCCTACTCTGGAGGAGCTCATAGCCATATTGACTCTGTGACCTTGGCAGTCGCTTAGCCTCTATTCTAGACATGAGATAGCTAGGGGGCACTGTGGTGCACAGAGGGTCAGGGCTGGAGTCAGAAAACTTCTTTTTGAGTTCAAATTCAGTCTCAGACTCTTACTGTCTGTGTGATCCTGGCCAAGTCACTTCACCCTGTTTGCCTCAGTTTCCCCATCTGTAAAATGAGCTGGAGAAGGAAATGGCAAACCACTGCAGAATCTTTGTGAAGAAAACCCCAAAAGGGAGTCATGAAGAGTCAGACATGACTGAAACCACTCAACAACAACAGCAGCAACGATCATTCTCGCTTTAAGAGAAGCTCCCAACCGAGGGAATCCTATCTCCTCCTATCTCTAGTCCTTATCCCTTTTAGACCGGCAAGTTAGGGGAATAAGGTGGATTTAATAACTTAGCTAGATTTTAGCAAAGCGTTTGACAAAATCTCTCATGCTATCCTCGTGGAAAATGCTGGTTAGACTGCTGTTTTCCAAATTGGACTGCAATGAACCTTGAAACACCCCAAGTTGGGGGTCTTTTTTTTTTTATAAATCTCATATTGGTTGGAGTTTTTTTGAGGAGGTGGTGAGGCAATGGGGTTAAATAACTTGCCCAAGATCACATAGCTAGTAAACACCAAGTGTTTGAGACTAGATTTGAACTCAGATCCTCCTGATTTCAGGACTGGTATTCTATCCATTGGACCACAGCTGCCCCTTTCATGTTGTTTGTTAACAGACACTACAAATAATAATTTTAGAGGATTTTACTTTCTGCTTTTCCCCCAAAATTGTCATTTGGGAAAAACTTGACAACCTCTGGATGAAGATTAGCATTCAATCAATAATTTAAATGCTTTAAAAAAAGTATTTATTTAAGGCAATGGCATTAAGAGTGACTTGCCCAAGGTCACAAAGCTAGGTAATTATTAAGTGTGTGAAGCTGGATTTGATCTCAGGCCCTCCTGACTCCAGGGCCAATGCTCTATTCACTGTGCAAGTTAAATGCTTTTCATTTTTCAGACATTGTGGTAGATTTTGGGAATATAAGTGCAAAGAATGAAATAATCCCTACCTCCTGGAAAACAAAAACCAAACACTTGAATCTGTTTGAACGGCCAACACTTTTAAAATATTGGCAGGCCAGACTGATGGGCAGAATCTAGTGAAATGAAATATAATAGAGATAAATGTAAAATCAATTGTTAGGCCATCTATAAACACTAATAGCCTTTGTATCTCTAAATTGGAAATAATTATGCAGTGGAAATTAATAATTGCATAGTCCTTATATGCCAAGAAAATTTTCATGAGAAAAGATAACAGCAGACGAAAGGAAATTTCAGCCAAGTTGTAGCATGGCTCACAGGTTCTCCGTGGATAAAAAAACAGAAGAGTTGGTGGAGTTGGTTTAATCTTGTGTTTAAAGGGAACAAAAACACCATTTCCTGAGATGTTCTGTCACCTTGTAATACATTATTCATGAGTGTTTGAATTTAATCTTCTCATAATTATAAAAATTATTTTTGCTTATTCACTAACAACTTCTATGGAGGATGAAAAATTAGAGAAATCCCATAAAGAATTCCATAGATTGTGCAAATGAAATCAACATATAACTTTAATAACTAGGGACTTCAATGAAAAGCAGGGAACAGACAAGGTGATGAAAAATATATTGGCAAATATGATTTGGGAATAAGAAATGAGAGGTGAAAGGCTCGGAGTCCACATAGGAGCCTCACACCTGTGTTTCATGAATGCCTTCTTTGAAAGACTTAGTAGGTGCTAGACATGGTGAGTGCCAGATAACATCATGAAAAAATAAACTTATTATAGGTTGATACACAGGAAATGACTGGTTATTGATGTGGGTGTAATTTCCAAATCCATTTCTGGGTACAGCCAGACCACTGACTTATTAGAGAAAAACCAATATCAAACTAGAAGACTGAATAAAAATGCGAATAGATGACATACTCAAATGTGATTTATTTCAAAGGTTGTGAACAAGTAGTTTTGAAAGGAAGAAATTAAAACTATCAGTAGCCAAATTTTAAAATACTCCATAAGAAAACAAATTAGAGAAAAGCAATTGGAATCAATGCTAAAATTCAACCTAGCAATAATTGGATTGGTTAAGTTGAGAAAAAGAAAGGAAAATAACAAATGTTGGCAAGGCTAAGGGAGAACAGTGCCCATCAATTCACTGCTGGTGGAGCTGTGAATTGGTCCAGTCATTCTGGAAAATAATTTGGACCTTCTACCCCCCAGCCCCCAATCATTAAGCTGTATGTCCTCTTTGACTCAGTGATACCACTACTAGGCTTTTACTACAAAGAAATAAAAGAAACAATAAAAGTTATCTACAAAAATTTACAAAAAAAAGTTCTTTTTGAAGTGGTGAGGAACTGGAAACTGAAGAAGAGATGCCCATTGATAAAAGAAATAACTAAACAAATTATGGCTTATGAATAATAATCTACTGATAGTTTTATAATTTTATATCATTATTTTGTAGTAATCATGTCATTATATTTTATATTTGTGCTTTATAATTTTCTTATATTTTTTTGGACATGGCCAATATGTGAATTTGTTTTGCTTGATTATACATATTTGTTATAAATGATTTGTTTAAATTTTTTTTCCTTGATGGATTGAAAGGTGGGAGAGAAAAGAAATTTTTGTTAGTAGACAAAAATTAAATTAACAACAAATATGATTTATTTAAACATGAAATTAATGTCGAAATATGAGAAATAGATAAAAGAATAGACTCAGAATGTAACCATTCACAAAGAAATTGATCTGATAAAAATTAATCACCCTATCTAGGAAGCCAAAAGAACGAAATGGAAAGAATAGATAGGCAAAGGCTGCATCAGTTTTTGCCTTTTTTTTTTTAGGTTTTTTTCAAGGCAAATGGGGTTAAGTGGCTTGCCCAAGGCCACACAGCTAGGTAATTATTGTGTCTGAGGCCGGATTTGAACTCAGGTACTCCTGACTCCAGGGCCTGTGCTCTATCCACTGTGCCACCTAGCCACCCCCTGCATCAGTTTTGATTATAAATTCATTTGTAAAATTTCATAGAGGATGTTATTGGATGATTATAAGTAGTATGCTCTCATCCAACATCATGATCACGATGAAATGCTATAAGAAATTTGAGTTCAATAAACTTAAGATGACTAAAATGAGCAGAACATTGTATACATTAACAGCAATATTGGGGTTTTGATTTTTGATTTATGGAATAGCATTTACATACCAGTACAATAAAAAGATGATTGCACATGAAACTGCAAATCTACTAGGTACAACTTGCTATTTTTTCAAATATTCAATAAAATTATCATATAAATCAATCCCTTTTTCTTTCCTCCCCTTCCCACTCTAGAGATGGCTATCACTAAACCCAAATAGGTGTTTGTGTGTATATATATATATATATATATATATATATATATATATAGAGAGAGAGAGAGAGAGAGAGAGAGAGAGAGAGAAATG
This sequence comes from Macrotis lagotis, assembly GCF_037893015.1. Classification (NCBI taxonomy): domain Eukaryota; kingdom Metazoa; phylum Chordata; class Mammalia; order Peramelemorphia; family Peramelidae; genus Macrotis; species Macrotis lagotis. Next base: position 41,474,142 of record NC_133658.1, on the reverse strand, counting down.
TAACATTATTCTACACATACTTCTATTTATCAGCTCTTTCTCTGGATACAGACAGATCTTTCTTCATATATTCTCTATAGTTGCCTATAGTTCTTAAGACAATAATACTGTTAATGTATTCATTGTTCTTTTGGTTCTATTCATTTTTGCTTTTCATTATTTTGTGCAAATCTTTCCATATTTTTCTGAAATTATTTTCATCATTTCTTATAGTACAGGAGTATTCCATCAAAATCATATCACCAGGGGTGGCTAGGTGGCACAGTGGATAGAGCACCAGCCTTGGAGTCAGGAGTCCCTGGGTTCAAATCTGGCCTCAGACACTTAGTAATTACCTAGCTGTGTGGCCTTGGGCAAGCCACTTAACCCCATTGCCTTGCAA